>NC_067156.1:5101751-5711751 GCF_903995435.1 Acomys russatus | reverse complement strand
AAAGCTTGCTGCACACTAGGTGTTCCTTAGTTTCAGGAACTCGACACTTAGGACCACATTCTTAAATTAAGTACTTCTATAAATGAATATTTTAGTCACATTCCTTTTGGGAGGTGGAAATCATCATGCAGCTGATGTGAAAAAGTAGAAAGCTGATATGATGCCTCATTGTCAAACCACTTGTTCAAAGGACCATGTCTATGCTGAAACATATAACATAGGAGGCTGGAATTTTCCTTTACTTAAATTACAACATTCACATTTATTTGAAACTACTCTCTTTTGTTGTTGTTGTTGTTGTTGTTGATGATGATGATGAGGATGATGATGAGGATGATGAGGATGTTTTTAAGTTTTGTTATAAATATGTATTGTATGTTGAGCATGTTCCCCTCAAACTCTCCACTTTATATGATGATTTTCCTCATGTCCTACCTATTTTCCTGCACATGGTGCAATTGCGTTCTTTTTTATGTCTTTCAGTGAATGACTCAGGTTACAGCCAGGTACCCATGAGCCCCAGGGAAGGGCAGCTACGGAGAGTCCCCGACACCCCTGACACCTACACAATTACAGCTTCCTTCTCCGTTGATTGCCAGGGTCCCTGCCAAAGGCTGTCTTTTTCATGTTACTGTTAATTATTCCCATTTTTTCTGAGGCCTCTACAGTCAGTTGGAATTTTCTTCAGCATCCACACTGAGTCTCTCCTTCCAATGACTTAGCCCTAACACTCTCCAAAAGGCTACAACCTAAACACTCCCAACTTCAAAGGCTTGCAAGGGTCCTCTCCTAACTGGTCCCCCTGCCCTGTGTTCTCCCTTCCTTTGTTGATTCTCTATTCCTACCTGCCCTCCCCTGTACCACCAAGAAAGAAGAAAGAAGAAGAGCCATGCAGTCCCCATCCATCGCACTTAAGTCACACTAACCCTGTACATCAGCCTGCCCAGACGCCCAAGTATACAGTACCTGAACATTTCTGCCCTTTCTGGCAATGTTGTAAGCAACTTGAGAGCTCTTGCTGTCCATTCACATATTTCCTTGTTCCTTATTTGATTTGTACCTCCACTCAACACAGCTCCCTGGCTCAGTCTGATTGTCTGTTTCACAAGGCACCATGTGACATGCACACCCACAGGGCACCATGTGACCTGCATGTCCACAAGACAAACATGATCTAGTTTCTTCCCTAAAGGAGAATAATGTTTCTCAGACTGAGGATGGGCAGAACGAAGAAGAGGAATTAAGTTGATGATCTAAGCAAAACAAACATGAATGCGTTGAAGGGTAGAAATGAAAGTTAACAAACCTCAGGACCGTGGTATCTCAGAGTGGTTGCGCATCTGTGGAGGGTCACTTCACAATAGCCACTAAAGGTTGACCAGAGATGCCAAAATATGCCTACCAATACCCCAGGCTGCCACGGCTTCAGTTTACTGAACTGAACCTCTACAATGGGCCAGACCCTGGGTACATAAATAAGACTTGAAAAAGTCCCCACCTTCAAGCAGACCACTGTGTACACATTAATGTAGACACTGGTGATGAAAGAAAGCAATGGAGCTTATAATAAAAATGTTCAAAATGTTATTGTGTGACATATAAAGTAGTAATGATCCATCCCAAACACAACTAAAGAAGACTTTAGCCTTTGATAAATCTGGATGTACTCCTTAAATTTGAGTGTATTTTTTCTATGTATCTTTTACCATTCTCAAAATTTGCCTCAGTCATTGCACCAGTGCTCCTAACTACTTTACTTTATCTACTACCAAATGTGTGCAGAACCTAATATGTTATTTTTAAATGTAGATGTACTCATGGACAGCATCCACTTTGGGTTTTGTTGTTATTGTTACTGTTATTTAACTCTTTTCTTTCAGAATTATTTTTTAAAATGAGAGGTGGGTATTGCATGTGCATACAGGTGTCTGTGTCAGCCGGAAGCATGGAGTTCCACTGGAGTTAGGTAAGTATGGGTGCTGGGGAACTGAACTCAAGTCCTCTGTAAGAGCAGTGTGTGTTCTTAGCAACTGAGCCATCTCTCTAGCTTCTCTTACTCCAGTTTTCTTATATTTATTTGAGGGATCGTGTGGAGATCAGAAGGCAATTTGTAAGAGTTGGGTCTCTCCTTCTGCCATGTGCATCCATGGAATCAAACTCAGGACATGAAGTTTAAAGGAAACTGCTTTTCCCCGCTGACCCATCCCACTAGCATTCACACTAATTGTTTGAGGCAGGGTCTCTCACTGAACCTAAGGCTTGCTGTTTAGGTTAGGCTGTGTAGCCAGGGAGCCCCAGGGATCTGGCTGCCTCTGTCTCTCTTGGCTTGGGGTTACAAGCACGTGTCACTGTGCCTACCCTTTCTTACATAGGTTCTGGGGGTCTAACTTAGGTCATCTTGCTTGGGCAGCCAGCATGTTATCCAACAGAACTATCTCCCCAACCTTTATCAGTTTTTTTTTTCCCTGAAAGGAAATCTATGCTTTGCCTTTCTTGGCAATACTCTCTGCATAAAAAGAAACTCCAAGTGAATGTCCCTCAGTTGGGGGCATCAACATTAAATGAAAAGGCTAGCAGCATCAGCACACATCTTCCTCAGTGTGGTGATCTGAATTAAAATGGCACCCATAGCCCCATGGGGACTGGCACTATTAGGAGGCGTGGCTTTGAGGAGTAGGTGTGGCCTTGTTGGAAGAAGTGTCTCACTGGGGATGGGCTTTGAGGTTTCCAGTGCTGAATCCAGACCTGGCTCCTAGTCACCTTCTGATTCAGATATAGAACTCTCAGCTACTGCTCCAGCACCACGTCTGCCTGTGCACCATCATGGTTCCTACCTAGATGATAATGGACTAACCCTTTGAACTGTAAGCCAGCCCCAATGAGATGTTTTCCTTTATAAGAGTTGTCATGGCCATGGCATCTCTTCACAGCAACAGAACAGTCAGCACCAGCATCAGCATCAGCATCAACAGGAATCTGAGAAAAGGCTCTGCTCAGTGGAGTGTCAGCCAGTCTGTGTCTGCTTCTAAGTTCTCCTTTATTTCAAGTATTGAGGATCATCCGATGGTAAGTGTAGAGCTAAGCTGCACCTTCTATAATATTGCCTTTGCCATAATTAATCCTGAAACAGCCCAAATATCTTCTCGGGAAGAGCCTTCAATTCTGTAGGTAACAGAGTGGTCAAGTAAATTAAAGCGTAGATGATACTGTCCTCCTTGCTTATGATGATACTGTCTTACCTTGCTTCCTCCCAAGTGTCCCAGTGCCCAGTGCCCATCCTCTACCATGTCACATTCAGTCCCGTCCTGCCTTCCGTCTGATATCCCAAGAGCCAATGCTCCCTGCTGTTTCTTTAGTAAGGTGACCATTCACCAAGAAGCCTCACCTGTCTCAACTGAGTCTTTGCAGAATACTTTCCTGGCTTGGGTTTGGTTTAAGTGAGTCTCCCAAGGAGCATGTTCTATGTATGATGAGCCTGGCCATTATCAGCCCATCCCTGAGCTCTGGCTTCCTGTCTATCTGTTTGATCTCTCACACAGATGTTCCCATTGGTGCCACCACCAAGACTGGACCCGGGCAAGGAAATTCTCACCGGAAACCACATAAATGCTGTGGTCCAAACTTAGACTTCAGCTCTCACAACTGTGGCTTAGTAAACTTTGTTTTTTAAATAAGGTCCAAACTTGGAAATTTAATTATACTTACAGAAAACTGCCTAATACAGTATTAGTGATTAATTTCAATAAAAGTGACCTGCCTTCTTTAATTGGTCAAATTGTGGACTATTTTTAAAGGTGCGCTTTTTTTTTTTTTTTTTTTTTTTTTTTTTTTGCCCCACCCCACCCCCCAAGGAATTCTATTTGGCAAAGTTATGGATATTTTGTTTTGTTTCAGAGGCCACTAAAAGAACAAGGTGTCCAGTGCCATTTAAAATACAGCAAGCCATGGGACAGACCCTTTGGCTCACAGGGAGCTAGTCCTGTCTGGCAGCTCCATTAGTGTCACCAGCCTGCGAGCATGTTGACCTTGAAGACACAAAAGTAGGCTACGTGTCTACATGGGCTGCTTTCTATTTTAGGTGGTCTTCGGGGCTAAATGTTTGTTTGTTTGTTTGTTTGTTTGTTTGTATGATGTTGTTGTTCTGTTTTGTCCTGCTTTATGTACCTCAGTTTCTTAGCTGGACTGACTCTCGTGGAAATGTTTTGTGTGCATACCCTGAGGCCCTCAGGCATGGTTATATTTCTTAATAAACCAAACAAATAAATTCTAAGTTTTGCCTTCTTTCTTGTAGTGCCCCCTAGATTAAGATTCCCCAAAATACAGGAACTCTCTTAGTGGGGAAAAAAAGTTTAAAAACAAGGGCTTACGGCGGTTGAGGACATGACTTGGTAGTCATGAGCCCTTTCTGCTGCTCTTCCAGAGGACCCAGGTTTCGTCCCAGCACTCACACAGTGGCTCACAACTGTATGTAACTCCTGCTTCAGGGAATTCAAAGTCCTACTCTGGCTTCCACAGGTGCTGCACACATGTACTGCACTTACATATATGCAAACAAAATATACACAAAACAAAAATAAATATTTTTTAAAATAATTTTTAAAAACAGAATGAAATGTGTGTCAAGTGTCCTCCCCCCAAAAAAGTTGCTCCTGAGTCTCAACCCTCTAGAGGCTTCTCTAAACACAAGAGCATATGCAGACAGAAATGGAAAATTAATGTCTAATGGATATTGAGTCATATGTTTTATTATGGAGCTGTGAGAGTGATTTTAGAAATAGCCTCTATGAAAAGAAATTCCAGTTACTGGACAAATTTCTTTTTTTATATATATTTATTTTATTTTATTGCAAATAGCTGTATTATTTAGATTGTTTTAGAAACTGGTTTTCTTAATTTTTGGGTTTTTTTCTCTTTTTTTTTATTAATTTATTCTTGTTACATCTCAATGTTTATCCCATTCCTTGTATCCTCCCATTCTTGCCTCCCTCCCATTTTCCCCTTATTCCCCTCCCCTATGACTGTTCCTGAGGGGGATTACCTCCACCTGTATATGCTCATAGGGTATCAAGTCTCTTCTTAGTAACCTGCTGTCCTTCCTCTGAGTGCCACCAGGTCTCCCCCTCCAGGGGACATGGTCAAATGTGAGGCACCAGGATACGTGAGAAAGTCATATCCCACTCTCCACTCAAGTGTGGAGACTGTTCTGACCATTGGCTAGATCTGGGTAGGGGTTTAAAGTTTATCTCCTGTATTGTCCTTGGCTGGTGCCTTAGTTTGAGCGGGACCCCTGGGCCCAAATCTGCCTATCATAATGTTCTACTTGTAGGTTTCTAGAACCCTCTGGATCCTTCTACTTTGCTACTCTCCCATGCTTCTCTCATTTAGAGTCCCAATAGGATGTTCTTCCCTCTGTCCCAGTTTCCTGGTAAGTGAAGGCTTTCGTGGGACATGCCCTTTGGGCTAGTATGCAGATATAAGTGAGTATATACCACTTGATTCTTTCTGCTTCTGGGTTAACTCATTCATTATGATCATTTCTAGCTCAATCCATTTATCCACAAATTTCGGGAATTGCTTGTTTTTAATAGCTGAGTAGTATTCCATAGTGTATATGTACCACAGTTTCTTTATCCATTCTTCTACTGATGGAAACTTAGGCTGTTTCCATGTTCTGGCTATTATGAATAAGGCTGCTATGAACATGGTTGAGCAAATTTTCTTGTTGTGTGCTGGAGCATCTTCTGGGTATATTCCTAGGAGTGGAATAGCTGGGTCTTGAGGAAGCCCTATTCCCATTTTTCTGAGATAGCACCAGATAGATTTCCAAAGTGGCTGTACTAGTTTGCATTCCCACTAGCAATGAAGGAGTGTTCCTCTCTCCCCACATCCTCGGCAGCATGTGGTGTCGCTTGAATTTTTGATCTTAGCCATTCTGATGGTTGTAAGATGGAATCTCAGAGTTGTTTTGATTTGCATTTCCCTGATGACTAAGGAGGTTGAGCATTTCTTTAAGTGTTTCTCAGCCATTTGATATTCCTCTGTTGCGAATTCTCTGTTTAGTTCCAAGCCCCATTTCTCAATTGGGTTATTTGGTTTGGTGGTGTTTAATTTCTTGAGTTCTTTATATATTTTGGATATTAGACCTTTGTCAGATGTAGGGTTGGTGAAGATCTTTTCCCAGTCTGTAGGCTGTCGCTTTGTTCTCTTGACAGTGTCTCCTGCCTTACAGAAGCTTCTCAGCCTCATGAGGTCCCACTTATTAATGGTTGACATTAAGGCCTGGGCCATTGGTGTTCTGTTTAGGAAGTTGTGCCAAATGCTGTGCCAAAATGTTCCAGACTCTTCCTCACTTTTTCTTCTAAGTGACTTAGTGTCTCTGGTTTTATGTTGAGGTCTGTAATCCACTTGGATTTGAGTTTTGTGCAAGGTGACAAATATGGGTGGACAAATTTCAAGACTGGTTTCCCTCTGTAAGGGATAAGCCAAGGGTCAAGCTTCACCATATTTATTTCCAAGCTACCTTCTTGCCTTCAAACCTGCAAGGAAACAAAAAGTCTAATTAGAAGAGCAGACTTTCCATCCATCGATATATTGTTTTAAATATTTGGGAAAGTTGTCTAGTTTCTTTATCAAGTATTTGTTACATATGGCCTGGGGCTGGAGTGATGGTTCAACACTGAAATCTTGGTAGTGCTCTAGAGTGGACCCACCCCAAGCAACTGACAACTACCTGTAACTCCAGTTACAGGAGATCCAGCGCCCTCTTCTGACCTCTTTGGTTACTGTATTCATGTGCACAAACCCATACTCAGATGCATACACATAATTAAAAACTAAAAATAAGACATTTTTAAATATTAAAAATAACAAGTATGTGGCAAGCAGTTGGAGTTCACTAAAAGCAACACAAAGCATTCTGTTCCTCACGTCTCCTTTATGACTTCTTTGATCCTTTGGTCCCCCAGCCTCTGGTGAGGTCACTGCTCTCAGCCATGAGTGATCTGTCTTTTCTTTGCTGTGTCTTGCTTTCTTTCAACCTTTGAGCTTCTTGGCAACCAATCTCCCCTGCTACCTCCACTCTTTTTGAAACAAGAAGGAGGTATTTCATTTGTAATACAATACTTTTACTAGCTCTGAGAATTTTATACAATGTATTTTAATATCCTCTCCCTACTTCTCCGACTAAGTCCCCCCAGATCCACCCCTCATCTCTCAACTTCCTGTCCTTTTAAAATAACCCATAGATTCCAGTTTATGCTGCTGATCTATTCATGGAGCCCTCAACTGGAGACGAATGACCTCCAAAGAAACGACCTGTAAAGAAAACTTGGTTGCCCACCATCCCACAGATGTCATCAGCTGTCAATAGCTCTTTGGCTAAGGTTGGGGGCTCAAGAGCCCCTAACTCCTTAGGCTTTTCCATTAAGGATCCTAACTGGTGTGGAATGAAAACCTAATCAAAGACCTGCCTGCTACTGGCAAAAGCAGGTGTGAGACTCGGCCCCGCCCTGTGAGCACTAGACCGATCAGCAAGTGGGATACTTGGGATTGAGGGACAAGTTCTGTACTGATGAATTCCCGAGTATCACTTGGAAGCACACCCCAGGCATCTTTCCATGTGGATGGGTTTTGCTGAATGAAAGGAACAACCTAGGACATACATGTTTTCTGGATAAGCAACAAGAGAAAGGAAGGAAGAGGGAAGGGGTTGGATGCTTGTATCTTGGTACCGCAGCCAGTGAGTGGTGGAAAGGTCTGTGCCTATAAGGCTCCAGGTACACGCTGGCTAGTGAGGATGAGTAATGCTACCTGGAACCCAGGGGACCAGTGACCCAGCAAGCCCCAGCATGGTCTTTCTTGGTCCTCACTGAGATCGGCATCTTCACCACCTTTCCAGGCATGCTCCTATGCCGAAGGCTCTCTGTGCCGCCAGACCCGCCACCCACCCACGGGGACTCACTGACTGACTGTCTGCACCACTAATCTTCTGTCCTCTTCTCTAAAAGCTCCAGTGTGAGACATCCCGCTTCTCTGAACGGATGCCAAATTGCCGAGGGAAAACTAATCCATCGTCTAATCCGTTCAGCTAATAAGAATGATGACAGCAGTAATGGCTGACATTAGTGAACATCTACCTTGTACCACGTACTGCTCTGAGGACATTAGAGATTAGCTCATATAATCCACACTGCGATCCCCACAAGTGAATACCAGTTATTGTATTTTCCAAGTGAGGCCTCTCAAACACAGGCAGGTTAAATAATTTAACAAAGGTCACCCAGCTTGTAAGGCTACAGCCATATAGTCCAACGTTTTTCTTATTTGACCTGAAGCAGATCAAACTAGGTACTGTCAGCTGCCGTCTGGATGCGTTTGGGTAGCATTCCTATCTGAAGGAAGAGAAGCTGAGTTCATGAAGATGAGGTTCACAAACACCACCACTCTTTTCCATGTTGCTGTCTTAGATCCAGCCATGTCTGCCCATGGTGCACTGACCTGAAGCCACAGAGGTCAGGACAACCCTCACAGGAGCCAAGAGGCTGTCAACATCCAGACACCTGTCCCGTCTTCATAGGGCAGGGTTAAAGAAAATCTTGGTCAGAGATCAATGGAGAAATCTGCCCCAGAGACCCAGACATCAGATTGAGGCACAATGCTAGATTTGGAATGGGCAGCCTTGGAATGAAGCTCAAAAGTTAAAACATTTGATTAGTATGTTTAAAAGCTCAAGTTCAATGGCAAATATGAATAATAATAATAATGATGATAAGTAACCAATCAAAAAGCTGAGCTGACCCCTACCCAGATCTAACCAATGGACAGGACATTTTCCACAGTTGAGTGGAGAATGGGGTCTGACTTTCACACGAACTCTGATGTTCCATATTGGACCATGTCCCCTGGATGGGGAGACCTGGTGGCACTCAGAGGAAGGATAGCAGGCTACCAAGAAAAGACTTGATACTCTATGAGCATATACAGGGGGAGGAGGTCCCCCTCAGTCACAGTCATAGGGGAGGGGAGTAAGGGGAGAATGGGAGGGAGGGAGGAATGGGAGGATACAAGGGAGGGGCTAACCATTGAGATGTAATATGAATACGTTAATGAAATATAAAAAATGAGAAAAAAAGCTAAGCTATAGAGCCCAGCCCCAACAAATACATCTACAACACAACTCCCACACCTAAGGCTCAGAGATCATTTCAGAAGAGGGGGGCAGAAAGACAGTAAGAGCCAGAAGAACAGTTTGCTGTGAGAGTGTGTCTCCTACAAATGTCAGAAGCTACACCCATGAAATATCTCACCAACATGGCTACCTCAGCATGACCTGGACAAAGACAACACCATGGTCAGGGAAAGGCTCATGAGGCCACACCCTAGACAAAGAGCTACCAGCACCTAAGAAAAGCTGAGAGTGGGAGAAATGGTCATCCCAAGGGGGTGAGGGTGGGAGCACACCAGGTGGCTATCTACGACCAAATGGGCAGCTCTGAGAATGTGTACATACAAAGAACATTTCTCAGACTGAGCAAGTTGTATTTGCATATTTAGAAACACACACACACAGACACACACACACACACACACACACACACACACACACACACACACATGAGCAACAATTAAAGAATAAGAAGCCATAATTGTGAAAGAGAGCTGGCTGGGGGAAGGGGCTGCATGCAGCAGCTTGAAAGGAGGGAAAGGAAGGGAGAAGTTATATGATTATATTATAACCTAAAAGAATTTTTAAATTAAGATACTACTAATAATATAGCCCTAAAAAGAAGGGATTTTAAAACTGTGTGTGTGCTCACTCCAGTTTGGATATGAGTGGACAGTTGTGTGGTACAGCACACATGAAGTGTTAAGAGGACAATCTTGAGTGTCAGTCGTGGCCATCCACCCTGAGACAGGGCCTCCTAGTATCTGCCACTTCACATGCCAGCCTATCTGACCCTGCAGGATCTCCTGTCTCTGCCCTTCTTCCTGCTGGAAGGGCACTAAGACTACAGACATGCACTGTGGCACCAGATTTTTTTGGTCTCTGAGGATCAGAACCCAAGTTCTTGTGTTGTGTGTCACACCCTTTATCAACTGAGTCATCTCCAAAGCCTCTGAAGAATGCTTCCTCGGATAGTTAAGATGAAAAATCCATAGCAATGAGCAAAGGCAGAACCGTAACTCCAGAAGGGCAGGAAAGTGGTCCAGGCTACATCACTCCCTGACATACCTGGCACACCCTTTGAGGAGTTCCAGTTGTCCACTCTCAAGAGCTATCATCAACCGCATGCTCAAGTCCATAGGCTCCTGAGCACAGGCTTTGGAAAAGGAGCCAAGCCGGGCTCTCTCACACAGGACCTACGCACAGGGCTCAGGCCGGAATACATTTAGGGACGTGAACAATATACACTGTAACAGCTTCTTTTGCAGGTTTCTCATCCCAGGCCCCAATAACTCTCAGTTTCCCCTATTGGATCTCTAATTCCATCAAGTCCTATGTCACCAGGTGCCTTCTGTCATCAACTTGTGACACTTAAGATGCCTTTGTCTGGTAGTTTCATTTTAATCTTCATCGTTTAACCTTGTGCCATAGCAAAAATACTTGTATTACAAAGAATGGTAAAAGAAGATAAACACCAAAAATATTGTGTTTAAAATGTGGTAAAGTTGCCAAGCGACAGTGGCACACGCCTTTAATTCCCAGCACTTGGGGGCAGAGGCAGACGGATCTCTGTGAGTTTGATGCCAGCCTGGTCTACATCCAGGACAGCCTGGACCATACACAGAGCACCCTGTCTTGAAAAACACAAAAATAAATAAATAATACCTGTGAAGTTTTAAAATCTTTAAACTGAGACATTTGCTTGATTTTGGGGGCTGTTTCGTTTTGTTGTAGTTTTTTAGTAGGTTTAGTCTTAATTCAGGACCTAACCTACAGCTCAACAACACTGTTCTACAAAAATGTTCTTTTTCTTTCTTTTTAAAAGGTAAGTTTTATTGGTACTCATTCTTTTGCTTGCAAATATTGTAAGATTCACATTTCTACATAATTAACTTTCCCTCTTTACCACCCATGGGAATCAGATTAAATTATATTGAATAATAATTTCCTTTTTTAATTTTTTATTAATTTATTCATATTATATCTCAGTTGTTAGCCCATCCCTTGTATCCTCCCATTCCTCCCTCCCTCCCGTTTCCCCCCTACTCCCCTCCCCTATGTCTGTGACTGAGGGGGACCTCCTCCCCCTGTATATGCTCATAGGGTATCGAGTCTCTTCTTGGTGACCTATTATCCTTCCTCTGAGTGCCACCAGGCCTCCCCATCCAAGGGACATGGTCAAATATGGGGCACCAGAGTTTGTGTAAAAGTCAGATCTCCTTCTCCACTTAACGGAGAATGTCCTGTCCATTGGCTAGTCTGGGTAGGAGTTCGAAGTTTACTGCCTATATTTTCCTTGGCTGGTGCCATAGTTTGAGGAGGACCCCAGGGCCCAGACCCGCCTGTAGTCTTCCAGGACCCTCTGGATCCTTCTATTTCCTCATTCTCCTAGGCTTCTCACACCTAAAGTCTCAATAGGATGTCCTCCCCTCTGACCCACTTTCCTGGTAGGTAAAGTTTTTCATGGGGACGTACCCCTTGGACTAGTGTCTCGATATAAGTGAGTATATACCATTTAACTCTTTTTGCCTCTGGGTGATCTCACTCATTATGATAATATCTAGTTCAATCCATTTGTCCACAAATTTAGGAAATCCCTTGTTTTTAATAGCTGAGTAGTATTCCATAGTGTAAATGTACAACAGTTTCTTTATCCATTCTTCTACTGAGGGACACGTAGGCTGTTTCCATGTTCTGGCTATTATGAATAAGGCAGCTATGAACATGGTTGAGCATATGTCCCTGTTGTGTGGTAGTGCATCTTCTGGGTATATTCCAAGGAGTGGAATACCTGGGTCTTGAGGAAGCCCTATTCCCGAATAATAATTTCTTAAAGTGTTTCTTTGAGTGGTGAGTTCATTACAATAAAAATTATTTTCATTTTAAAAAGATTTTTATTTTTTTTCCATATGGCATTTTTTATTAATTTATTCTTGTTACATCTCAATGTTTATCCCATCTTTTGTATCCTCCCATTCTTGCCTCCCTCCCATTTTCCCATTATTCCCTTCCCCTATGACTGTTCCTGAGGGGGACCTCCTCCCCCTGAATATGCTCATAGGGTATCAAGTCTCTTCTTGGTAACCTGCTATCCTTCCTCTGAGTGCCACCAGGTCTCCCTCTCCAGGGGACACGGTCAAATGTGAGGCACCAGAGTACGTGAGAAAGATCTTTAAAAGAATATAAATAAACAGGGCTGGAGAGATGGCTCATCAGTTAAGAGCACTGTCTGCTCTTCCAGAGGTCCAGAGCTCAATTCCCAGCAACCACATCGTGGCTCATAACCATCTATAATGAGATCTGGTGCCCTCTTCTGGCGAGCAGGTGTACATGCAGGCAGAACATTGCATACATAAACAAATAAAATCTTAAAAAAAAAAAAAAAAAAAGAATATAAAGAAACAAATCAGACAGTAATGCACAAAGAAATAAAGAATCTCTGGCAAGTTGATATACTCAGGAGGCTCAGGCAAGAGGACTCCTAAGAGTTTGAGGAAAGCCTGGTCTACAACAGCAAAAAATGTCTCAACATAAAGGGAAATGATAAAAGTCAGACATGATCGCAAACACTGGTAATCCCAGCATTCAGGAGGCTAAGGCAGGAGAAAGAGGATGCAGAGTTGAGTGCCGTCCTGGGCTATACAGGAGATGGGGGCTCGAGGAGGAGAGAAGGGACGATGAGCTGTAGGGAAGGAAAGAGAAAGAGCGAAAGAAAGAAAAGAGGGAGGGAGGGATACTTCTTTGGAAACTATGGAAATGGTAAACCACTGGATATTTTCTTTTCTGAGGCACTTCATGTGTGCAGTTAGCCTACAGTACAGCAGACACGTCATATGTACAGTTAGTCTACAGTACAGCAGACACGTCATGTATGCAGTTAGTCTACAGTACAGCAGACACGTCATGTATGCAGTTAGTCTACAGTACAGCAGACACGTCATGTGTGCAGTTAGCCTACAGTACAGAGGACACGTCATGTGTACAGTTAGCCTACAGTACAGAGGACACGTCATGTGTGCAGTTAGCCTACAGTACAGAGGACACGTCATGTGTGCAGTTAGCCTACAGTACAGAAGACACGTCATGTGTGCAGTTAGTCTACAGTACAGAGGACACGTCATGTATGCAGTTAGTCTACAGTACAGCAGACACGTCATGTGTGCAGTTAGCCTACAGTACAGAGGACACGTCATGTGTGCAGTTAGCCTACAGTACAGAGGACACGTCATGTGTACAGTTAGCCTACAGTACAGCAGACACGTCATGTGTGCAGTTAGTCTACAGTACAGAGGACACGTCATGTGTACAGTTAGCCTACAGTACAGCAGACACGTCATGTATGCAGTTAGTCTACAGTACAGAGGACACGTCATGTGTGCAGTTAGTCTACAGTACAGCAGACACGTCATGTGTACAGTTAGCCTACAGTACAGCAGACACGTCATGTATGCAGTTAGTCTACAGTACAGAGGACACGTCATGTGTACAGTTAGCCTACAGTACAGCAGACACGTCATGTGTGCAGTTAGCCTACAGTACAGCAGACACGTCATGTATGCAGTTAGTCTACAGTACAGAGGACACGTCATGTGTGCAGTTAGCCTACAGTACAGCAGACACGTCATGTGTGCAGTTAGCCTACAGTACAGCAGACACGTCATGTATGCAGTTAGTCTACAGTACAGAGGACACGTCATGTGTGCAGTTAGCCTACAGTACAGAGGACACGTCATGTGTACAGTTAGCCTACAGTACAGCAGACACGTCATGTATGCAGTTAGTCTACAGTACAGAGGACACGTCATGTGTACAGTTAGTCTACAGTACAGAGGACACGTCATGTGTGCAGTTAGCCTACAGTACAGAGGACACGTCATGTGTACAGTTAGCCTACAGTACAGCAGACACGTCATGTGTACAGTTAGCCTACAGTACAGCAGACACGTCATGTGTACAGTTAGTCTACAGTACAGCAGACACGTCATGTATGCAGTTAGTCTACAGTACAGCAGACACGTCATGTGTGCAGTTAGCCTACAGTACAGAAGACACGTCATGTGTGCAGTTAGTCTACAGTACAGAGGACACGTCATGTATGCAGTTAGTCTACAGTACAGCAGACACGTCATGTGTGCAGTTAGCCTACAGTACAGCAGACACGTCATGTGTGCAGTTAGCCTACAGTACAGAAGACACGTCATGTGTGCAGTTAGTCTACAGTACAGAGGACACGTCATGTATGCAGTTAGTCTACAGTACAGCAGACACGTCATGTGTACAGTTAGTCTACAGTACAGCAGACACGTCATGTGTGCAGTTAGTCTACAGTACAGCAGACACGTCATGTGTACAGTTAGCCTACAGTACAGAAGACACGTCATGTGTGCAGTTAGCCTACAGTACAGAAGACACGTCATGTGTGCAGTTAGTCTACAGTACAGAGGACACGTCATGTGTACAGTTAGTCTACAGTACAGAGGACACGTCATGTGTACAGTTAGCCTACAGTACAGAGGACACGTCATGTATGCAGTTAGTCTACAGTACAGAGGACACATCATGTGTACAGTTAGTCTACAGTACAGAGGACACGTCATGTGTACAGTTAGTCTACAGTACAGCAGACACGTCATGTGTACAGTTAGCCTACAGTACAGAAGACACGTCATGTGTGCAGTTAGCCTACAGTACAGCAGACACGTCATGTGTGCAGTTAGTCTACAGTACAGAGGACACGTCATGTGTGCAGTTAGTCTACAGTACAGAGGACACGTCATGTGTACAGTTAGCCTACAGTACAGCAGACACGTCATGTGTACAGTTAGTCTACAGTACAGAGGACACGTCATGTGTGCAGTTAGCCTACAGTACAGCAGACACGTCATGTGTGCAGTTAGCCTACAGTACAGAGGACACGTCATGTATGCAGTTAGTCTACAGTACAGCAGACACGTCATGTGTACAGTTAGTCTACAGTACAGAGGACACGTCATGTGTGCAGTTAGTCTACAGTACAGAGGACACGTCATGTGTACAGTTAGCCTACAGTACAGCAGACACGTCATGTGTACAGTTAGCCTACAGTACAGAGGACACGTCATGTGTGCAGTTAGTCTACAGTACAGCAGACACGTCATGTGTACAGTTAGTCTACAGTACAGCAGACACGTCATGTGTGCAGTTAGTCTACAGTACAGAGGACACGTCATGTGTGCAGTTAGCCTACAGTACAGAAGACACGTCATGTGTACAGTTAGTCTACAGTACAGAGGACACGTCATGTGTGCAGTTAGTCTACAGTACAGAGGACACGTCATGTGTACAGTTAGTCTACAGTACAGCAGACACGTCATGTGTGCAGTTAGCCTACAGTACAGCAGACACGTCATGTATGCAGTTAGTCTACAGTACAGAGGACACGTCATGTGTGCAGTTAGCCTACAGTACAGAGGACACGTCATGTGTACAGTTAGCCTACAGTACAGAGGACACGTCATGTGTACAGTTAGCCTACAGTACAGCAGACACGTCATGTGTACAGTTAGTCTACAGTACAGCAGACACGTCATGTGTGCAGTTAGCCTACAGTACAGAGGACACGTCATGTATGCAGTTAGCCTACAGTACAGCAGACACGTCATGTGTACAGTTAGTCTACAGTACAGAGGACACGTCATGTGTGCAGTTAGCCTACAGTACAGAGGACACGTCATGTATGCAGTTAGCCTACAGTACAGAGGACACGTCATGTATGCAGTTAGCCTACAGTACAGCAGACACGTCATGTGTACAGTTAGTCTACAGTACAGAGGACACGTCATGTATGCAGTTAGCCTACAGTACAGCAGACACGTCATGTGTACAGTTAGTCTACAGTACAGAGGACACGTCATGTGTGCAGTTAGTCTACAGTACAGAAGACACGTCATGTGTGCAGTTAGTCTACAGTACAGAAGACACGTCATGTATGCAGTTAGCCTACAGTACAGAGGACACGTCATGTATGCAGTTAGCCTACAGTACAGCAGACACGTCATGTGTGCAGTTAGCCTACAGTACAGAGGACACGTCATGTGTACAGTTAGTCTACAGTACAGAGGACACGTCATGTGTGCAGTTAGTCTACAGTACAGCAGACACGTCATGTGTGCAGTTAGCCTACAGTACAGCAGACACGTCATGTGTACAGTTAGCCTACAGTACAGCAGACACGTCATGTGTGCAGTTAGCCTACAGTACAGAGGACACGTCATGTATGCAGTTAGCCTACAGTACAGCAGACACGTCATGTGTGCAGTTAGCCTACAGTACAGAGGACACGTCATGTGTACAGTTAGTCTACAGTACAGAGGACACGTCATGTGTGCAGTTAGTCTACAGTACAGAGGACACGTCATGTGTGCAGTTAGTCTACAGTACAGAGGACACGTCATGTATGCAGTTAGTCTACAGTACAGAGGACACGTCATGTATGCAGTTAGCCTACAGTACAGAAGACACGTCATGTGTGCAGTTAGTCTACAGTACAGCAGACACGTCATGTGTGCAGTTAGTCTACAGTACAGCAGACACGTCATGTGTGCAGTTAGTCTACAGTACAGAAGACACGTCATGTGTGCAGTTAGTCTACAGTACAGAGGACACGTCATGTGTACAGTTAGTCTACAGTACAGCAGACACGTCATGTGTGCAGTTAGTCTACAGTACAGCAGACACGTCATGTGTGCAGTTAGTCTACAGTACAGCAGACACGTCATGTGTGCAGTTAGTCTACAGTACAGAAGACACGTCATGTGTGCAGTTAGTCTACAGTACAGAGGACACGTCATGTGTACAGTTAGTCTACAGTACAGAGGACACGTCATGTATGCAGTTAGCCTACAGTACAGCAGACACGTCATGTGTGCAGTTAGTCTACAGTACAGAGGACACGTCATGTGTACAGTTAGTCTACAGTACAGAGGACACGTCATGTGTGCAGTTAGCCTACAGTACAGCAGACACGTCATGTGTGCAGTTAGCCTACAGTATAGAGGACACGTCATGTGTGCAGTTAGCCTACAGTACAGAGGACACGTCATGTGTGCAGTTAGTCTACAGTACAGAGGACACGTCATGTGTGCAGTTAGCCTACAGTACAGCAGACACGTCATGTGTGCAGTTAGCCTACAGTACAGAGGACACGTCATGTGTGCAGTTAGTCTACAGTACAGAGGACACGTCATGTGTGCAGTTAGTCTACAGTACAGCAGACACGTCATGTGTGCAGTTAGCCTACAGTACAGAGGACACGTCATGTGTGCAGTTAGTCTACAGTACAGAGGACACGTCATGTGTGCAGTTAGCCTACAGTACAGAGGACACGTCATGTGTGCAGTTAGTCTACAGTACAGAGGACACGTCATGTGTGCAGTTAGCCTACAGTACAGCAGACACGTCATGTGTGCAGTTAGCCTACAGTACAGAGGACACGTCATGTGTGCAGTTAGTCTACAGTACAGAGGACACGTCATGTGTGCAGTTAGTCTACAGTACAGCAGACACGTCATGTGTGCAGTTAGTCTACAGTACAACAGACACGTCATGTGTGCAGTTAGTCTACAGTACAACAGACAAGCCTGTTACCAACACATCATGCAGGGCGGCCTGCTTCTTCTATGCATCTCGGGAAAGCAAGTTTTGCAAAAGTCAAAGGACAAACTGCAATTTTGGGCACACTTCTAGAATCTCCCTCCTTCCCCAGTAACTTTAAGGTACCAACAGCTAGCTCACAGTGAGAAAAGCCTGGAGCCACTCCTGTGACGGACTCACGTGGCCGTGGCAGTAGTGGAAATCATGTCTATTCTACACATATGAAAACTACTACTGAGAAAGGTAAGAAAAACTTCAAGAACTAGTGAGATATAGAACAGGCCTGAAGCCCAGGGGTTCACATGCTGCGCTGATCTCCCCAAAGCCCAGAGCAGCCTCTGCAGATGCTCCAGCTCAGAGAAGAACATGCTCAAAGGCCTGCATTAGATTCACCATCACTCAGCCTCAGCGGCTCTTCAACATGGCCAGATCTGGCTCCACTGCCCTCTCTTCTCCACTCCCTCACCCCCCAAAAAGACAATTTCACCCCTTTTCCTTTCTCCTCAAATTCAATCCTCACCCCAACTCCTCTCATAGTTACTCTATCTTCCTACTTTTTGAGACAACCAATTCCATCAGAAGGCCATTCTACTGTCTGCCCCAAAGGAACTTGTCAGCCACCCACATCTCTGTGGATGCCTCTCCTGATTCAAAACATTGCTGTGGCTGGAGCATCGTGCACAGATTCCTCCATTCCACTCTCCTGCCAGAAGGTTTTCCTCAACACGGACCCTAAACCCCTTGTCGTAGACACATGCTGTCTTACCTAGCATCCCACGGCTCCTCCAATTTCCCCCTCTCCTTCTTCATCACTGTCCTCAGCAGTTAAACCTCTTAGCAGAAATGTCTTTAGAATATGTTTTAAGCCCGGTATGGTGGTGCATGCCTTTAATCCTGGCACTGGGGAGGCAGAGGCAGGCTGAATCTCTGTGAGTTCGAGGCTAGCCTGGTCTACAGGACAGCCAAGGCTACACAGAGGAACCCTGTTTCGAAAAACCAAATAATAATAATAATAAATAATAATAATAATAATAATAATAATAATAATAATAATAATAATAATAATAATAATAAAGTTTTAAAGATTTATTTTGCAGAGTGGGAGACATCAATAAAAGCAATATTGTTGATAAGCACGGTGGCGTACCCCTGTAATCGCAGAATGTACAAGACTGAGAGAAGAGGATGATCATATATTGAAGTTAGCTTGGGCTACATAGTGAGTTCCACATGAATGTGTGATATATAGCCAGATCTTGTAAATAATAATAATAATAATAATTAATAATAATAATAATAACAATGATAATAACAATAATAGTAATACTGTGCTACATATACCTGTCTTGGTTAGGATTTTTACTGTTGTGAAGAGACACCATGGCCACAGCAACTCTTACGTGCAGGCATTTATTCCATTATCTCAGGTGGCACACAGGCAAACGCAGTGTTGGACACGTAGCTGAGAGTTCCGTCTGCAGGCAACAACAAGAAACAGTGACACTGGGCCTGGCTTGAGCATTTGAAGCCTCAAAGCTCACCCCTACTGACACCCTTCCTCCAGCAAGGCCACACTTACTCTAACAAGGTCACACCGCCTAAGAGTGCCACACTCTGTGAGCCTACAGGGGCCGTGTTCATTCAAATCACCACGCTTCCAAACTACAAATAATCTGTTTTTAATGTTCTCAACACAAAAGCATGTAGGAGAAATGACTGATATGTCAATTTGCTTTATTTAATTTTCCTATAACATATATATGTATCAAAATATAACATTTATCCACCTAATACGTAATTTTTACTATTTTATTATGGGCTTGTTGGTGCTCTTGCTTGTTTTTGTTTGTTTGTTTGTTTGTTTTTTTCTTTTTTGGTTTTTTTTTGTTTTTTTTTTGTTTTTGTTTTTTGTTTTTTTTTTTGAGACATGGATTCTCTGTGTAGCCTTGGCTTTCCTGGACTTGCTTCGTAGACCAGGCTGGCCTTGAACTCACAGAGATCTACCTGCCTCTGTCTCTGCTGAGATTACAGGTGTATGCCACCACACCTGGCTTCTTGCTTGGTTTTTGTTTGTTCATTTGTTTTAGTTTTTTTTTTTGTTTTGTTTTGTTTTTGGTTTGTTTGTTTGTTTGTTTTTGAGACAGGGTCTCACCATATAAATTCACAGTCCTCCTGATTCAGCCTTCTGAATTCTAGTATTGGAAGGCATCTATATAATGCATACTTTATGGTTTAAATTAAAAATAATTAAATCTGAAGAAATGAAGGGGGTACATTTTCAAAATATAACAATCTGTAATGATATTCCCCTCTTTTTTTTTTTCTTTCTCTCCCTCCTGACCACCATGAGGCGTCGATGTTCACCAGAGAAATTGCTAATGTCAGGGGCTCTAAGGACCACCATTTTCTGGAAGCCAGTACATGATGCTACCAACACCTTCAAATGCCCAGTGACTCTCAACTCAGCCAACAGCCTATCTCTTACCCCGTTGTACTCAGTCCTGCTGCCCCCTGGTAAAAAATGGGTTAGATATACTTAGAGAATACAAGCAAAACCAGCCTGACTGACAAGGACTGAATAATGGAATGGTATTGTTACCAGGTGGTTAGGAGTCTGGTGGTTCTAACAAGTAACTCACCCACTGAACCCAACAGGTCAATGCAAGAACCAAGCAATAGTGAAAAGCAGAGGCGAGAGAGAGTTAGTCATCATGATCGTTTGGAAAGAAGAGCAGCTAAAGGCATCCAGAGACAGCACCCCCATCACCAAGTCCATCCCCAGGGATCTAATGGTGGAACTTAGGTTTAAATCAATAGTACAAGGTACACATAACTAGTCCCAATCAAGGCATGGCTCCCCTCCACCACAGTCATTGCTTTAGCTCCAGTCTGTCCTGCAAAGTCATCTAGTGGTTATCAGAACTGTATAAAATCTCTGACATGCGTTTCATATGCGAGGGACACAGAGCACATTACAGGCTCAGGCAAAAGGTTTGGGAGACTCTTAGGGAATTGTAAAAAGGTGAGAGAGGAGCTCTTGGTTTTCAGTTTAAAAGACTGCACTTGAGTTGCAGAGATGCTTGCCAATTAAGAGGATGCACTGCTTTTGCAGAAGACTCAAGTTTAGTTCCCAGCACCCACATCAGGTGGCTCACAGTGCCCTGTAACTCCAGCTCCAGGAGATCTGATGCCACAGATATTTGCACGTGCATACACACACACACACACACACACACACACACACTTTAAAAATGAAAGCTAGTCTTTAAGCATACTTTAAACGACCACCCATCTGTGTAATAGGTGGACTGTGAGTGTGACTGTGAAGGAGCACAAACGCTAGGTGGCTCAGAAGAAATTCTAGCGGTGAGTTCCCTGACGTACAATAACTTGGGGGTGGAAAGGAAGGAATCAGGGAACAGAAATATCCAGATGACAGAAGAAGACCCAAAGAAGGAAAGTGGAGGCAACAGACAGAGTGTTCTTCAAACTTGAGAGAAGAGGGGCTGGGCAGACAGCTCAGCTGTAAAGTGTGTGAGAAGGACAGCAGACTCCAGCATCCCGCAAGTGTCCTCTGACTGCCACACACGTAAAGAGAGGGAGGCATGGACTGGCTTGGTCTTTTAACTTCAAAGCCCACCTCCAATGACACACCTCCTTCAACAAGGCCTCCTAATCCTTCCCAAATAGTTTTTCAAAATATATAGTTAAAAAAAAAACTGAACAATAAAATAAAATAAAATAAATTTATATATATATATAATGTGGCCATGTTGAGCAGCAGCATCCAAGTGTACTTTCTGACTTCTACACACATGAGCACACACGCACAGCCCCATCCCTGCCCCACACAAACTAGTGAGGGACAATTCCACCCACTGTGTACCCACTGCCCAATAACGCACCCTGTACAGGTGGCCGGGAAGCCCATTGCTCCTCTCAGTTGTGACAAAGGCCTTCACCTGTGGTTCCTGGCAGGCAATGCTCAGAGGCAGGACACATTTGACTTAACACTCTTCACTGTGGCTGTCACGTCACATGACTCTGCAGGCCCTGCCAGAGCCCTCGAGAGGCTGATGTGTTGTGACCTGACACCAGTTACCCAGCACGGTACCTCATTAGTGGGAGCTGCAAGGGCAGGAGTGAGGGGTAGCCTGCCTTGTGCTCCCCCACTCTCTCCACTACTTAGGTGCCTCTTGATCTTCCCGCGGCTGTCATTGGGGGCTCAGAGTTTTATGTCGTGGTCAATTTCCAGGTGACAGCTTTTAGTGTCAAAGTGATCAAGGAGAGTTGCTTTCCCTCCACCCCCAGTGACAACAGCAGACAATCACAGGAAATTGATCATGTTGGGATAAACTCACCTGATCCTAAAAATGATATTGGCTTCATGCTCCAGGGCAGGGCAAAAACAACTGAAAAATAATTGCCAGTATACCCCAGAGGAAAATTCTTTCTCTTCCCCAAATTTGACAATCAATCTAGCCCAGCACACGTGACTACCAATCACCGCTGTGAAAAACAGAAAGCTCCATTTAGACACCAAAACACCATAGAGATTTGGTTTGAATCGGGGATTCATTTGTGCCTTGGTTTTTATCTTTCCTTATGAAAACCACTGCAAAGGCCATCGAGGGTATACAGTATGAAAGCAACTGTCATGCCCAGAACAAATTCGGTGTCCCTGTACCTCTTCCTGTCTGTCGTCAGTAGACTGTAATATTTAGCTGGGCTTTCAGCACTCTTTCCAGGAGTTAAACCATATCCCCAAGTGTGTGTACTTTAGTCTTTTTCTTCTGCTGCAGAAATTAATGGTTGCATTCTGGGTCATTTGCAAAGAGGTTTATTTAGCTCTCCATTCTGTAGGCATGAAGCCCACATCCGGTTTGACACTGGATAGGGTCCTTCTTGCCTTAAAACTCTGTGGCGGAGAAAGTCATTTGGTGAGGCAGAACAAAAGCTGTCAGCTCGCGTCTGTCGTATCCTTCCAAGAAAGCTACCAGCCTTGTCATGGAGCCCTGATTCAGATGACCTCATCGAACACTTCCGAAAGACCCGACCCCTAAATACTATCAGATATGAATTGGGAACTGAACTTCCAATCTATAAAATGTAGAGCTACATCCGAGCACAGCAGCGGGAGAACAGAGGGGGTTCTCCTCCGTGCAGTCTCTGAGTTCAACGCATAGCTTCCAAACTCATGCCGCCCTCGGTGTTGTTTCAGTCCTCCATGATGGAACGTTTTTAGAGTGGGTTCGCTCACCTCTCTGGAAGTGAGGAATCCAACCTCACCAATGTGGCGCACCAGAAGATCTCTCTGGAATCAAGGGGGGAAAAGTTTGTATTTCTTCACAACGAGGGACACTTTAAATCTTTGCATTCATTGGGTGAAGTTGATCCCTGGATTAGTAAAAACCTTACACGGTGAGGTGATGAGATTATAGCACACGCATCTCTTATGAAGATCTTAAAGTGGCTGTGGTGTGTTTGCTCCTCACTTAGCGAACTCTGCCTTCTGCAGGAAAATGACGTGGTACCCGCTTGTGTTATTCCCAGAACGCTCTGCTCCTATGTTCGTAGTTTGCTTCCTTGCATTCCTTCAAAGGCCAGCAGTCCTCACCCACTATGTTCCCCCATAGAGCCACAGCCATCCCCACTACTGTGTTCCCCCACAGAGCCACAGCCGTCCCCACCACTGTGTTCCCCCATAAAGTCACAGCCGTCCTCCCCACCACTGTGTTCCCCCATAAAGTCACAGCCGTCCTCACCACTGTGTTCCCCCATAGAGCCACAGCCGTCCCCACCCACTGTGTTCCCCTGCAGAGCCACCCACCTTGCCACTTTCCTCCACAAACCCTTGCCTGGGTTTTTCCAAATAGGAAAATGGCCCTAATGAGTGCACAAGAAACCAAACTCTTTGGAAAAGAAAGCCAGTGCTCTGGTAAAGGAAGCAGTGTCACATTCCAGAACTACAATTCCTGTTTTCCGTGTCATTTTACAGTTAAGAGTGCTATAACCAAGAAACTCTAGGAAGAAAGCAAGCTGATCAAGGATGAAGATGACAAACTTGCCTGATGGTATCTAATGGTGGCATCACCATATAAACTACTGTCCCCACCTCCAAACCATGTGTACTTTTGGCCTGTGGGGGTGCACATTTACTTGTAAGGTACCTTTATTTTTCACTACATCCCATCCCATGAAACTAATAAGATAAAAATTATAAAGGGAAATAATATGCTTAGTTTCTTCATTGTTTGAGGGAGATTTATGCTCAAACCCATAGTTTTGCCTCCTTGGTTCTAGGGTGAAGGGAGATCTGAGGAGGCTGAAGCAACCCAAAGGGCGGGCATGGGCCCCACTGTGCGCTGATCACCGTGCTGCTCTCACTGGGCTTCAGGTCCCCACTGTGGCTCAGCTGGTTAACCCTGAGCAGCACTAATAACCCTCAGTTGTTGGATCTTCCCTCCCCCCTTTTTTTCTTTTAATTAAATATAATTACATCAATTGCCCCCTTCCCTTTATGACGTCCAACCTCTCCCATGTCCTCTCCTCATCTCACTTCCTCTCAAACTGATGGTTTTCTTCTTTGATTATTATTGGTGGGGGATGTTGAATTAAAATGAGATATATAGATATATAGAGATAGATAGATAGATAGATAGATAGATAGATAGATAGATAGATAGATTTGATATCTGTTTCCCAGTAAGTAGACTGATCAGGAAAGGATTAGAAGGCCAGCCTTGTTGGAGTATGTGTGACTGGGGTAGGAACTGAGATTTCAAAAGCCCACATCAGGCCTTGTCTTTCACTCTCACTGCCTTCTGCTTACAGATCAGGATATAAGCTCTTAGCCAGGTAATGGTATTTCATCACAGTGAAAGAACAGCATCTAAGTCTCTCTCTCTCTCTCTCTCTCTCTCTCTCTCTCTCTCTCTCTCTCTCTCTCTCTCTCATTCACTCACACACACACACAAACATTTGGACATATAACCTGCTGAATCCCTTCAATGTTGCTTGTGTGCATACAGTTTCAGGGATGACCATTTTGTTTTGCCTAAGCATTTAGAAGGCTTATCCCTGGGAGAGGCTAACTTTCCCTCTCTCAACAGTCATTCTGGTCTGTAGTCTTTTGTCTGGAGTGGGAACCCTGAGATTCCCCTTCTTGTCTCCCGGCGGTTTTGAGGCTTTAATGGAATAGTGTACATGCTAAAAAGCAACTAGCCCAGTCCCTGGCCTATTGGAGGATCAACACCTAACCAGTATTTTTCTCTTTTACTTCCAGTTCGACATCTAGAGACATTCATCTAGGCTTATAAAATTTTTAGAAATCCATATTTACATTCTAATACAATCTGTAATAAGCATGAACACAATTATAAGCTGGTCTCACTTTGTTCTAGATTCCAATTTAAAGCCAAAATTACCTCTGTTTTATTCCGCGCTGTCATGTTAGCTACACAACACTTGGAGCTTTCAGAAAGTGATTGGTGCAACTTGAGATTTAGTGCAAAAAAGTCTCAGTCACTTTTTTGCACTGATTACAATTTTAAATGTTACTTTGCATGTGGTGGAATAAATTGAGTGTCTTATTCATATTAACTTCACCTGTTTCTTTTAATCTTTCTCTTTTAACCTACTTATGACAGCAGGGAATGTTTTAATTATATCTGTACCCCATATTGTATTTCTATTAGACAATGTTAGCTCAAAGGATGAAGACTCAGAAAAAAAAAAAAAAAAAGAACCAAAGGAATCACAGAATTGAGATCTTTACCACACCCACTAACATCCTGAGGCCAACTCAAAGAATTCAGTTCATGTTCTTGTTTATCCTGGTCCTCCAACTGCTGTGTCTCACTTTCGTTTGCTGATTTTTGGTTTTTGTTTTCTTTTTTTTTTTTTTCTCTCTCTCTCTTTCTTTTTCTCTCTCTCTCTCTTTCTTTCTTTTTTAAGGCAGGATCTCACAATGAGGCCCAAACTGACCTGGAACGTACTGGAATCTTCCTACTTCTGCCTCTCATATCCTGGGGCCACAGACACACTCTTCTGCACAGAAACATCTACAGCTCCACCACCAACCTGGATGGGCCACATTTAGGAACTCCACAGACACAGGCTGCCTAGCAGCTTTGGAATTGGACAGCTCAGCTCTACAGCATTATCCCCCTAGTCTTTTATATAATAAGAGAATTGTTTGGGGCTGGAGAGAAGGCTCAGAGGTCAAAAGCAGGCGCTCAGTTCCCAGCACCTACATCATGTGGCTCATAACCACCGGTAACTCCAGCTCCGGGGTTGGAGTGGGGGGGACCTGACGCCCTCTGTCTGCTGGCCTCAGAGGGCGTTTAAAATAACCAAAGTAAACCAGTGGGGGGAAAGATAGTTGCCCCTGGTAGCCAGTCTACAGCTTCTGCCTTATGAAAGACCAGGCCATGCCAAGTTCTTGGATCTGAACTGAGATCTGCATCCTTCGGTGTTAAGATTACATTGCTAACCTGAATTCATTCTCCATTTGATAGTTTGGGACTGGCTGAGCAATAAAAAAAAAAAGTATTTGTCTTATGGGGAGCTTACAAATGAGAAGTGAGGCTTACAGTAGAAAGAAAGCCACACACTTTCTTCCATGGTCCTGTTTTCCAGGCCTTCTGTTTCTGACCCTTAGAAGAATTGAGAGGAAAACACCTTGACTGACTATAGAATAGGTGCAGGAGACAGCTCCATGCAGAATCTGAACCAAAAATTTGTCTTTTGGATTTATCTCATCTCATGACTTTCAATAAATAATTTAAATTTTTGTTATTGTTGTTTTGTTTTGTTTTGTTTAAGCCACAAAATGCTACACAACCGGTTTCTCAGTATCTAAGGCTCAGTTAGCAGGCAGTTCTACACAGGAAGGGGGGGGGGCATGCTCCATGCACAAGCACAGCAACATTTATTTATTTATTTATTTATTTATTTATTTATTTACTTTATATCCTGGTCGCAGTCCCCCTCTTTCCTCTCCTCCCAGTTCTACCCTCACACCCTCATCTCTCCACTCCCCCTCCCCTTCTCCTCAGAAAAAGGGAAAGTCCCTCCCACCCTGGCACATCAAGGTGCCACAGACTTAAGTGCATCCTCTCCCACCAAAGTCAGACAAGGCAGCTCAGCTAGGGAAAGGGATCCAAGGGCGGGCAACAGACTTAGAGACAGCCTCTGCTCCAATTGTTAGGGGACCCATATGAAGACCAAGCCGCCCATCTACTACATACGTGTAGGGGGTCTAGATCTAAGCCACGCATGCTCTTTGGTTGGTGGTTCAGTCTCTGTGAGCCTCCATGGACCCAGGTTATTTTACTCTGTAGGTTTTCTTGTGGTGTCCTTTACCCTTCCAGCTTCCATAATCCTTCCCTCACTCTTCCACAAGACTCCTCAAGCTCCACCTCCTGTTTAGCAAGAAGTGGGAGGGTCCTCAGAAGACAATGATGTGAGACTCCTGTCTACAATCACAGCAGGGTATCATTAGTAGTGTTAGAGGTTGGCTCTCTCCTACGAGATGGCTCTCGAGTTGGGCCAGCTGTTGTAGGCCATTCCCTCAAGCTCAGATCCATCTTTATCCCTAAACTTCTTATAGGCAGGACGAATTTTGGGTCAAAGGTTTTGTGGGTGGGTTGGTGGTGTTCCCCTCCCTCCACTGGAAGTCCTGCCTTCCTACAGGGGGTGGCCTCTTTAGTCTCCACATCTCCTACTGATAACAGTATCAGCTAAGGCCATCCCCATAGATTTCCCAGAAGACTACCCTGCCCAAGGTCTCTGGAAGTGCCAAAGATATCCCCCCACCAATTTCCATTTTCTCTCCTACCCCACCCCATCTCCACATCAGTCCCCACCCCTAGTTCCCCTTCTCACCCCCTCTCCCACCCAGAGCCCTCCCCATCCACTTCTGGTGTCTATTTGATTTCCTCTTCTGAGTGAAGCACAAGCATCTTCCCTTGGGCTCTCCGTGTTTCTTAGCTTCTTTGGGTCTGTGAGTTATAACACGGTGGTTGGCATATTGATATCTTTTGTAGGCAATGCAGATAGAAGACAGCTTTAAAATGCTGAGATGCCTGGGGACATGGAGTGCCTGCCTAGCACAGATGAAGGCCTAGCTCCTAACCCAGGTACCAAATAAAACAAACAATGCCTGTGACCCTAGAATTCCTGCAACAGAGGCAGGACGATCGGAAGTTAGTCATCCTTGGCTACATAGTGAGTTCAAGGTCAGCCTGGGCTACATGAGACCTATCTATAAGTGAGCAAGTACATGAACAAACAAAATGGCTTGGAGAGATGGCTCAGTGGTTAAGAACAGAAACTGTTCCTTCAAAATCCTGGAGTTTGGTTTCCAGCACCCACTATGTCAGACAGCTCACAGCTGCCTTCTCCCACTGTAGAGGACCCAGTATCCCCGTGTGGCATCCCCAGTGTGATACACTCATGTGTACATTCTTTCACACAGATACACACATGTATATATGATATTTTAAGATAAATATTAAAAGGAAAGAGTGGAAGAGACAGACAGACAGACAAGATGCATGCAGATTGAGTAATGCCCGCTTCCATGTAGAATTCTGACAACAAATTGTTGAACAGGCATTAGTTGTTCATTTCTCTGGGCTATGTGTCTTTTAAGGTCTCCGTGCAGAGGGAAGAGTTCAAGGAAAGTTAGTACTCATGAGCAGTGAGGTGACGTCTGTTAACCCGTGTTGTGTTCTAATGATTAACTTCATTTCCCCTCCTTCTTAGGTTTGACCAACTATCTTGGGTTGCTTTATCCACTTCATAAAATGTGTGCCTTTAGAAAGACAAAACTATGCTTTTTTTTAAAGGGGCACATGTGACTTCCTTGAGCTGTTGGACCACACAGGGAGCACAGTGTAAGAGCGGTGGGATTCGCTGAGCTGTCCTCTTGGCTTCCTCCCTCCACTCCTCCTTCCCAAGTCACCACAGGCTAATTACTTAACCCCTCCACGTCTGTTTTCCATTAGTAAATTGAAAGCAATGACTCCAGCTCTCCTCTCCCACACAAACGTTGTCACAGCCGGCAGAAATAAGTTTGCCTCTTACTTCTGCCCGAGGCACTTAGGAGCTCCAGCCCTAACTAGTTAACCCATCCCCTAGCCCTCTTCCTCTGGCAACCATGCTGTGCAACTAAGGAGAGACAGAGCAGCTGAGAGATGGAGGGCATAAAGCAGGGCTCAGGAGGAAAGATGTTAACCAAAACCCATTAGTCCCTGAGCTTTCTGAGAAAACTCATTTCTTACCTAGCTTGACTCAACTTCGTAAGTCACTTAAGAGCCTGGTGCCTCTTCTATCTCCAACACTCTATTAGGGGAACTGCAAAGGACACTGGAAAAAATGAGGGGATGTTACTAAAGATGTTAGGGTCAGGGTCTGGGTGCTGGCAACTCTACCATCCATTATCTTCCAGAGAAATTCAGGAGACAAGTAATAGCCAAAAAGCAGAAAAAGAAGAGATTATCAATGTAGAGAGGAGCAAAGACGCAGAGGAAGTGTCGCAGCCCCGACCCCCACCCTGCCCAGTCCAATTTGAAACAAGAGGGCACAAGGTTTGCATAACTAAATTCAGGTCAGGAATCAGACCCACCCCCCACCACCACCCGCCATCATGGTCCTAGCTCCAGACAGTCAGAACTATGTGAGGTTTCTTCCTGGGCAACACGTTTCTCCTCCGGCTGAAGCCAAAGCTTCCACATTTTCTTTCCCCTAGCATGAGGTTCCTAGAGAAATTCCAACTCCTTGGTTTCGCTGTTTCAGTAGTCTGATAGCTAAGTGGAGGGTCACACATGCCGCAGAGAAGATCTTTACCTCTTCCAGCTGTAAACCCTTGCTGTATTCTTCTACCATTGTAAGACTGGCAGCTGATAGTAAAAAGGCAAAGTAAAACCTCAACTCCAGTCCCACCATCTCTCATACCCTCTTCTGGTCTCCACAGGCACATGGCGCAAGCACATGGTGCGCGTATATGCATTCACACACACACACACACACACACACACACAAAATAAGAAATAAGGGGCTGGAGAGATGGCTCAGTGGTTAAGAGTGCCATCTGCTCTTCCAGAGGTCCTGAGTTCAATTCCCAGCAACTACATGATGGCTCACAACCATCTGTAATGTAATCTGATGCCCTCTTCTGCAGAAAAAGCACTCATATGCAATAAATAAAATAAATAAATCTTTTTTAGAAATGAAAAACATCTTTTTTCTTTTTTTTTTTTAATTTTTAAATTTTTTTTTTTTTTTTGAAACAGGGTCTCTGTGCAGCCCTAGCTATCCTAAACTCACTTTGTAAACCAGCCTGACCTCGAACTCATAGAGATCCACCTGCCTCTGCCTCCCAAGTGCTGGGATTAAAGGCATGTGCCACCACTGCCCGGCTAATGCATCTTTTAAAATTATGCCCAAGCTGAAGCTGGTGGCACTTGGGAGACTGAGTCAGCGCATGCAGTGTAGTAAGAGCCTCGCTCTCAAAGATAATCAGTTGTGAAGTGTGAGAGAAATAAGCAGAACATTCTGGTACAGTGTGGATCACTGACTGTGGAGAGCATATCATTTCAAAATATGCAACACACAGGGTTATAGTTGTGGGTTTCCTCATTGTTTTTTTTAATAGAAAATGTGAGATTTTCACAAGACGTTTGCAGCTTGCTGCTTCGACTTGTCCTGCTCAGGGGGACACATGCACTTCCCTTCCCCTCAGGGACTCTTTGATGTCTGCCTAGAAGCTCACATCCCAGACTTCTTTGATACCACAAGTGTTGCCTGTCACTCAAGTATTTCAGCAGATGGGTCCTCAGTGAGAGTCCTCAGTGAGGCAAAACTGCTAATGCTCACTCTTCTAGGACACAAACGGTGTCTCACCAAGTACCTGACCAAAGCACAGAACCTGGCCATCTCTGACAGTCCCCAGGAGTGTGCACCTACACTGTGCTCTGGGTTGCTCATCAAGGCAAATGGCACATCACCATAAGGAGGTCAGTGTGCAAAGAAACCCAATCCAGCGTTCTTGTTTTCAGTCCACTTGTCAACATAACCAAGTTCAAAATGTCCTGGAGTTCTAGAAGGCAACCAGCTTACAATGAAGGCTCTGTTCAGAAGCAGAGAATGACTTTTAAAAAACTATTATTTAAATTATCTTAAGGGACTAAGTCAATAACTCACTCAGAAAAATGTTTCTCTTGACCAAATTCAATGCCCAGAATCCACAGCAGGGAAAAAAGGCATGGTATGCTGGCTAAACAATTGCGAACCCAGGCCAGGTAGGGAGGCAGAGATGCTTGGATTCTTGGGGCCACTGGTCAGCCAGTTTTAGCCTACTTCACAGATTCCATGCTAATGAGTAACAAACAGACAAACAAAAGAAAAAAGAATGAAAGGAAGGAAGGGAGGAAGGAAAGAAAGGAGGAAGGGAGGGAGGAAAGAAAGGAGGAAGGGAGGGAGGAAGGGAGGGAGGGAGGGAGGAAGGGAGGAAGGGAGGGAGGAAGGGAGGGAGGGAAGGAAGGAGAAAGGAAGGAAGGGAGGGAGGGAGGGAGGGAGGGAGGAAGGAAGGAAGGGAGGGAGGAAGGGAGGAAGGGAGGGAGAAAGGAAGGGAGAGAGGGAGGAAGGGAGGAAGGGAGGGAGGAAGGAGGGAGGGAGGAAGGGAGGAAGGAAGGGAGGAAGGGAGGGAGGAAGGGAGGAAGGGAGGGAGGAAGGGAGGAAGGGAGGAAGGGAGGGAGGAAGGGAGGAAGGGAGGGAGGAAGGGAGGAAGGGAGGGAGGGAGGGAGGAAGGAAGGGAGGGAGGGAGGAAGGAAGGGAGGGAGGAAGGGAGGGAGGAAGGGAGGAAAGGAGGGAGGAAGGAAGGGAGGGAGGGATGAAGGGAAGGAAGGGAGGGAGGAAGGAAGGGAGAAAGGAAGGGAGGGAGGGAGGAAGAGCATTAGAGGCAGATGGTGGCTGAAGAGTGAACAGCATCTGAAGCTGTCGCCTCACTTTTGTTTTTCCTTCACACATGTGCACATAGACACCCACAAAAAAGTAACCTCAAGTTTCCTTAGGACTTGCTATTTTCCTACTAAGAATGCTGTTTATAAGATAAAACAACATATAGGACAGGACTCCTGCTCACTGTGGACTAACAGAAACTTGGTCTATCTTCCTGTCTTAAGAAGCAACCAAAACTAAGTATGAGTTGCCTTTAAGTTCTGAATTGATGGTCATGTGGTGTTGGGATGACCCACAGATATTGTACGTTTCGGTTATGAAAGAGTGTGTTCTTAATTGTTAACTAAAGCCAGGGACACCCGGGATATGTAAACGTTTGCCCTCCTCGCCTGCTGAAGGGCAACCCATAAAAGATGGATGAGGTATTGCCTTGGTGCTGATTGGTTCAGATTGGAATGTTGCTTCCTGCATAATGAAGAGCTGGCACAGGAAATACCAGAGCTGGGGCAGGTGCAGAAGGAAAGGAGTGGTGGCTGGAAAGCAGTCAGCAAGACCCATATGGAGAGATGGAGTGCCAGAAAAGCTGGGTTGTTAGACTGTAGCTGAGGTGCTGCCCCAGCAAAGGGCCAACAGCCTTAAACTATATCCATGTCTCCATGTGTCTATATTAATAAACCTCAGGCGGGATCCGTGAAAGCCCCACAATAATGTAGGCTGTGATAACACCGAGGACTGAGGCTGACAATGGATAGGGTCGTTTGTAGGCCTCCATGCAGGAAAGAAGACTCCACGCAGTGGAAGCGATCAGAATTCCCAGAAACCACCTGGTGCCAAGAAGATAATTCCCAGTTTTCTCAGGGAAGTCCGCTGAAGACTTTGAATGAATCCTGAACTCCACATGAAACAAAGGACATTTCTTTTGGATTTTGGGAGCTTACAGATGACGCAGGACTGTGTCTGTACTACCAGGCAAAGCAGAAAGGTTCTGCAACACAGAGATATGTACAAACTACTGTCTTAGTGATGAGATTAAGCTAGAGATTCACTAAAGGTTGGTTTTGATCATCCCTAACATGTCTTAAAAGCAAATCAAAAAGGGCTGCTACAGCACTGGAGGCATAGTTAGGTGGTAGAGCGCCTGCCTAACAGAAGAATGGCTCTGGGTTCAATCCTTAGCATTGAAAACAACAACAAAACCCACTAATAAAAAAAAGAAAAAAATTAAATTACAAAAAAACATTGATTCAAATAAACCATGCACCAGGATAAAATATGGTTGCAAATTTTAAAAGCACAGCAAAATCCAGGGACTGGAGAGATGGCTCAACAGTTAAGAGCATGTACTATTCTTTTAGAGATCCCAAAGTTGGCTCCCAGCTCCCACACATGGCGGCTCACAACTGTCTATAACTCCAGTTCCTGGGACTCCAATGTCTCTGGCCTCCAAGAGCAACTGCATTCATGTTCAAAAACTACCACAAGATTCATAATTTCAAAAAAATTTTTGAGTAAAAATTTCACTATGTAGCTCTGGCTAACTGGGAACTTACCAGCACACCTGGCAAAAATAAATTCTATGTTTTGTTTTTTAACAAAAGAATACAGCAAGCAATGATGTAAAATTCCCTGCAATGTTTGATTTTAAGAAATAAGGTCTCAAAGAAACTAAGAAACCTGCTCTATAAGAGTGGTGGAGAAAACCAATCAATAGAAACAAAGAAGTAACAGAGAGTCTGAGAGTGGCACAAAAAGTGTTTAAAGCGACAAAAAACAACAATAAAACAGAAAGGGGCAACTAGTAAGTGAGAGCTAAAGATAAAGAGGAACCCCAAAAACAAACTATCCAAAAAGCAGACAGAACTGAAGACAAAAGCAATGGCCAACAGATGGGGCAAGTCAAACACAAGTAGCGAATGAAAGGTTTCAGTGTCAACAGGTAATTAATTACATGGAATACATAAATAAGTATTTTAGTTAGAACTCAAAGAGTTTCCACTAGATAGAGGCTGTCTACAAGAAACTATGTTGGGCCGGGTGATGGTGGCACACGCCTTTAGTCCCAGCACCCTGGAGGCAGAAGCAGGCAGATCACTGTGAGTTCAAGGCCAGCCTGGTCTACAAAGCGAGTCCAGGACAGCCAAGGCTACACAGAGAGACCCTGTCTCAAAAAAGAAAAAGAAAAAAAAAAGAAACTCTGTTAAATATATATATATTAATAAGTTAAAAGTAAAAGGCTGGAAATTTGTGCTCATAAAAAATATCAAGAAGAGAAAGAATTTCTAAATCAAACAAGGTATATTTTAGAACATGGACTATCACCTAAAAGACATTTTATATAAGAGAATCGATGCATCAAGAGGACATAGCAACTTTAAATTTATATACTGAAAGCAGAGCTTCAAGATACACATCCGGTTGATGAAATCAAGGGAGAAATGGACAAACTCACAGGAGAGCAGGAGAGTTCCCACTCTTCTCAGTACCCAGGCAGTGGGACACAAGACACAGTTACATGTGTCTTGTTTGAATAGCACTTACAAAACTGAGTTTCATTGACATTCATAAAATACTCCACTCCACAGTAGCGGGACTTATATTCTTTTTGCATGCATCTAGAACATTCACCAGGACAGAAGGACAGATCAGATGTTGAACCACAATACAGCTCTATGTGTATGTATATATACAGAAATTAATGAAATTTAAAACTGAAAACAAAAGTAAATACAAACAAAATTGACGAACCTCTGACAGATGAGAAATAAAGGGGAGAAGTCATAAGTTACTGTCATCACTAACAGGAAAGAGGGCACCACTACAGGTCCTACAGCTGCTTCCAAGAGTATAAATATTATGAAGTTGATGCTAATAAATTTGTAATTCAGGTTGAAGAAAAAATTTAACATATAAGAGATTCCTAAAATAATAAGCTACTAAAACTAGTTCAAGAGAAATATATAGTCTACTCTACCCTATATACAATAAATAAACTTAGTCTGTGGTATAAAACTTTCACATGAACAAAACTCCTTGAAGAACTTCTGTTTGCTTCAGATGGAGATCATTAAAGAAGACATAACCAAACACAGGGAGCTTAGTGTCAACCAACACGTCTCAGGCTCGAGAACCGTTGCATTGGAGGGGCAGGAAGAGAGGAGAGTCAGAAGGTCATGGGGTTTGTTGTGACTTCTATTAATATCAGAAGCTAAACCCATAAAATCTCACCAAAAAGATTGCCTACACATGAGCTGAGCAAGGACCACAGCAACGGAGACGGTAAAGTGGAGAAAGGCCACTGAAGCCTCCACACTACACAGATAACTAAGGAATACTCAGAGTGGGAAAAATAGTCTTCCCCAGAGAAGATCTCACCAACTGGCTCTCCAATACCAGGTGGTCAGCCCTGAGCACATATGTACAAATAACAGTGTACAGACTGAGCAGGCTGTATTTATGTATTTAGGTGTGTGTGTGTGTGTGTGTGTGTGTGTGTGTGTGTGTGTGTGTGTGTGTGTCCACATATTTATATTTAGAGATATATGCCTTTAACAATAATTAATTGAAAAAGAGATTGTGAATGTGAAAGGAAGCAAGAGAAGATTTGGAGGAATGGAAAGAGGAAGGAAATTATGCAGTTCTACTGTAACATCCAAAAAAAAATGAAATATTTTTTTTAAAAGCGAGAGAACTCCTTGAAGACATTACAAAAAGAATCCATAATGACTTCCTCCAAAATATTTAAGAAGCAAATAAATACAATGTGAACACTAATTTTCTATTGTTCTAAAGACGTGGAATAGCAAAACACTGTTTTGTTTCATCTGTCTTCTTGTATCTTCCAGAGCTACGTTCCTAAGCTAAAAATTACAATAAGGTCGCTCGTCGGTTTTGTTGGAAGAAGCAAATAAGATAAGAATGCAAAAGAGCCTTGTAAATAGGAAGCAAGCAAAGGCCGCTGTGGGGGGCAGTGTGTGCAGCAAAGTGGAAGAGAGCTTGCCGAGCTCGTGTGAGACCCTGAGTCCAGCCCTCAGCAGCATGCCCACACATGAGCACAGTCAGTGTGCTCTTTGGACTGAGTTGAAAGCAAACACAAGCCATCTCATTAAAAATGTAGTACTTGTCTTTTAATAAATTATTCTTATCTGCGTCTGCACATTTTCTCCCAGAGAACAACGAGGTGGATTTACCTGGAGAGAAAAATTATGTTACTGTTGCATCCTTGAGAATGAATGATGTGTGATGAAGATGCCGGAGCTCAAGGGGTGGCGGGTGGGTGGTGATTTTCTTCCCAGGTTTCTACTTGATGAGAGAGGAATTGCCAAGGAGCTCTATGGTTAAGAGTTCCTCCTGTTCATCCAAAGGGCCTGGGTTCAGTTCCCAGCACCACATGATCACAAGAACTATCTGGTACTTCAGGTCCAGGGGTCCAGCACCCTTTTCTGGCCTCTGCAGGCACTGGATGCATATGACGCACAGACATACATGTAAGCAAATCATCAATACACATAAAATAATATTTTTTTAATTTGAAGAGAATATCAAACAGACCTGAAGACAGTTTATTTGAATCTACTGGTGAATTACAGAGTGTCTAAAAATACACTACTAATAAGGCAAGGCCTTTATGTCTACTTGATATTTATTTTACACATTAAATATTCTTTCTCTGAAGACAAATAAACTCAGGTCTAACACATACGTAAACTCTTCCCTGGCATGGCCTAAAACCTGCTTCAAAACACAATTGGAAACCTGCCTATTATTATCTCTCAGTTATAAACCACTGCCTCACCCTCAGAAGATTTTAGCTTCTCTCAGAAGACAGAAGGAGCTTCTCCACTCCTAACCGCATAGAGTTGCACCAGAAATACTCCTAGCCTGCCTAGCCATCAGTTTTTTTGGTATCTGCCCAGTGGTGCCTGAGTTTGGCTGACCAGAGAGTCTCTCAGGACAGGAGAGAGTGCGTCAGGAGAAAGAATTGGCAAGGAGCCAGACTCAGAACTAGGAAATTCCCAGAGCCAAGATTAAGGGGCGCCTGCAGATCCAAGTTCCACCCACACTGATCTAACATATAGCTTCTGAAGCAACAGTCTATTTTGAAAATCAACACATAAAATCTGTCGTGCACCAAAGTCTATGGATGTCCGGTCTAAATGCCACTATATTTAACTAACAAAGGTAAGGCTGAACTTGGCCAAAAGTATCAAACACTGAGGCAAGGCCATTCCACCATTCCAGAAAATACTGGGTGGCAAGTGCAACTGGAAGACAAAGCCAGTGCGTGTAGCTATCACTTCAACCCCACTGTGGTAGTTTGTTCCACCAAGCTGGTGTAAGAGGACCGTTGTGACTATGACATTTATTCACAGGACTTTCACTGCAACAGAGACACATGTGAACATGGAGTAATAGAAAGTGACATTCCTTATGTCCTGTCAGTCGTAAAACTCCAGATAGACAGAGATATAGATGTCAGCTTGCCGGACAGGCAGGCTTCATTGCCCATGGACACCATGCTGCGAGCACCTGTCCACTCAGCAGGTTGTGTGCCTCGGAGTCAAGAGGGACACATGATCTCCTCTCCGGCCTCTCCACCCCAGGCTGCAGCAGCCACAGAGGGGGTACCTCCTCTCAGTCTGTGTCAGCACACGGAGATCAGTCAGGAGAGACCACTTATAATTATCTATGCAGATGGTCACTTCATTAGCATGGCTTCCAAGCAGCCAGTTCTGGGGTGTGGATCCCTCTTTCTCATCTTCCTAAGCAAGTCTTTGGGAAGTCAGGCAACATACTTTACACAAGTAGAGGCCTGTTCAGGAGAGAATTTCTTCTTTCCGGAAACCCTGCAAGAATCATGACTTCCTGGGCAGTGTGGGGTGAGGGTGGGGGGCCAGGTAATTCAGACACACCGCTGCACCTGTTTTAAACGAGGCCATCAGAGGGTGTGGAACTCTTAATGAAGGCGGCAGGCTTTAGAGTCAGGCAAGAGTCTCATCTATCCTGGAACTGCCACCTCTGGTGGCATAAATCTGGTACCATAAATCTCAAGTGAGAAGGGAATTTAGAGGGAAGCACATGTCTATAATCACAAGGAGCAAAAACAGAAGGATCTGAGGTCCTAGGGCAGCCTGGGCTACATAGACTGATTCATGGGAATGCAGGCTAGTAGACAGAATACCTGACTAGCATGTGTTGTGTGTAAATCCTACTGGTACAATATGCCCTGAAATGCCAGCACAGAGAAATAAAGACTCAAGGTCATCCTCAGCTACAAACCGAGATCTAGGCTAGCCCAAAGCATGTGAGACCTTGTCTTAGTCAATCCCGCCATCCATCCACCAGTCTGGTAATGCAGGCCCATCGGAAGCTGGGGTAGAAAGATTACAAATTCATATCCTGTCTGGACCATTTGGCAAGACCTTATCTCAAAAGAAAATACGTTTTAAAGGCTAGAGATATAAACAACTGGCCAATTGCTTGCCCAGCGTGTGCAAACTACTACATTCAACCTCTAATGCCAGGAATAAATAAATAAATAAATAAATAAATAAATAAATAAATAAATAAACTAATTAGTTTTTTAAAAGTCTAGTGGGTTTCCAGGAAATTTTTAAGGAAGACCTTGCTGTGAGGAAATGACATTTTTAAGTAAATGATATTGTATAGAGCAGAGAAGAAAACTGTTTTGAAGGAGAATTGGCAGTCCCTCTGTCTAGCCCCTCCCCACTTGTCCCATGATACCACCAGAGAGTTGATTGATAGTCCCTAAGTTTCCCTGGGAGACAACATGCAAGGTTGATTAGTTTGAGGATCACAGTACAAGAAGATGAAATGACGTGTCCAAGGTCAACCGAGAACTCTTACAAGGTCACAGTAAAAAGGGGCTGCATGATTGGCTCAGTTGGCAGAACACTAAGCCAGCATTCAGAAGACCCCGAGCTTATCCCCAGTGCCACATAAACTGAATGTGGTAGCAAACACCCCTGATCTCAGCACAACAGACCTAGAGCAGGAAGATCAGAAGTTTAAGGCTATCGTGCTTGGCTGGGTAGGGAGTTCGGGGCCAACCTGGCCCATATGAGACCCTATCTCACATGTGGAGGGGGCAGGGAAGGGAGAGCTGAACAAATGGCTCAGTCAGTAAAATATTTGCTGTACAAAAACACAAAAGCCTGGATTTGATCCTCAGTCCCCATGTAAATAAAATAAATAAATAAAAGTGTTTTAACGGCGAATGTATGTTGACAGCATGCCACAACCACAGCTCTGTGCAAGTGGAAGCTTGCTGTTTCCTGCCCAGACAACCTAAAGCCTCAGGTTCCTGGTTTGTTTTTTTTTTTTTTAAATCTGGGCATGGTGGTACATGCCTTTAATCCCACCACTCAGGAGGCAGAGGCAGGTGGATCTCTGTGAGTCTGAGACCAGCCTGGTCTACAAAGCGAGTCTAGGAGAGCCAAGGCTAACACAGAGAGACCCTGTCTCCAAAAACCAAAAAAAAAGGGATAGGTCTTAAGGAATGACATCTGAGATTGACCTCTGACCACCAGACAAGCTCACACTCCATAATGCACACATCCTCCTATCGTACGGAAACAAGCAAAAAATATATTTGTCACCCTCCCTGCTGTTCAAACTGATCACACACTCTGAATAAGTGAGTGGATGCCCATCTTCTTGAGCAGAAGAGATTTGTTTGGCTGTCAGCCCCAAGTTCTCTCATACATAAAACAGAATCACCCCAGAGGGATTACATCCCAGGGACCATGCAAAACAACCCCAAGAGCCCCCCCCAAGAAGATCCCTGAACGCTCATCAGCCCAGCCTTCCAGAGCACCAGGGCACACAGCCACACCACACCATGCTGTGTGTCGCATGGTGAGCTGAGCCCCCTCTTTTCAGGAAACAACTGAAGAGACAAAATCTTGAGGCTCCCCCATGCAGACAGACCATCTGCAACAATACTGGGCCCCCTGCTCCCCACTTCCCATCGCCATGCAGGTTTTCTGCCTGAATTAAATGAATTTAGAGATCACTTTGCCTGATCTCTATGGAAAGAGAAAATTATCCCATTCAGAAAAAAAGAAAGAAAGGAAGGAAGGAAGGAAGGAAGAAAGATTGCCAAGAGTCTTAATAGCTCTTTTGTGCAATTTTTTAAATGAAAACTTGCATTATTCTTGAAAAGAGGGCAGAAGCTAGAAAGCACGGGTTTGTCACATCGTCCGTGGCCGATTAAGACAAGAGACGCTTCTGCCACATTCATTTAACGTTTCGTTCAGGCTCTCTGCTCCATGCAGCCTCCATGTGTCTTTTCACTAGTCAACATTCATGTCTTTTTAAAACCACGGTAAATCTCTTTGATTGGGACTCGAGGCTGAGATATTCCATTTGTGTTAGCAAACTGGCTTATCTCCTTGTGTGCCAGGCTGTCCCTGGCACGTGCAGAACTGCACCTCAGCATGGGCCAGGATGCCAGAGCAGAAGGTGACCGGCCGAGCCCTCAGACAGGACAAACATCCCTGGGCTCTCCCATGACTAGGCTCCCAGGGCATCCCAGGGATGACAGACAGGAAAGCACCGAGTGATTATTGCACAAGAAATGAAAAGGGAAGGCTGTCTCTCTTCCGCAAAGACAAGCAGCAGCCTGAGCACAGATCGATTAATTCCAAAGGGGAAGAAACAGCAGCGCATATGTTCCCTGTGCGGGAACTCACACAGCAGCTTGCAAATGCCAGGAAAATATTTCTGTTGGGAACTTTTCAGAAGAGTGTTTTTCCTGTGGTTTTAATCTGTTTTTGCATATGTTAAGTCCTCTTGCCTTAGCCATCTGAGTTCTTCTTCTTCTCCTCCTCTTCCTCCTCCTCCTTTCCCTCCTCTGTCATTTCTCCCATCCCCCATCAATTATTGAGCAGCTTTTAGCACATTTTCTTGTACGTGGATTTTTTTCTCTCATTCCTTCATCAATTCACTCATCAACCAACTTAGTCCTAAAGGGTTATTGTCAGGATCCTCTGGACAGGTGGCAAAGATACATAGAACAGAGATGTCTAGGATGTAATCCTTAAGGCGGAGGAGATGGCTCAGCTGTTAAAAAGCTCATACTAATCTCAGTTTGGTTTCCAGTACCCACATCAGGAGGCTCACAAGAGCCTGTAACTCCGGCTCCAAGGGACTTCTGGCAGCGTCTTCTGGACTCTGTGGGTACCTGCATTCACGTGTGCACATCGCCCCACCACTCCCAACACGTATACACGTAATTTAAAGTGAAAATGAATCAACCTTTAGAAAAGGACGTAATCTGCTTGGAGAAGGTGAAGGGTTTTCTTTGATGAGTGAGCGCTTGCTCATTGCTGAGCTCTCATGACCACTCGACAATGCTAGACAGGAAATAGTAAGATCATGTTCTCACTATGGACTACAATGTAGGAGGGCAAGGAATGCGTTGTGAAAGTGGTACACAAGAACTCTACACTCCAGCACTAGCGTTTCTATATGCAAAGGGCAATAGTTTCCATCTTTTAACTGCTCCTTCAGTGGAAAAGGGATGAATGATGAAGAAAAGAGTTGGGCTGTTCTACAAAAGCTAAAACATTATTATCACATGAACCAGAATCCTACTCTGGGTGGGTCCAAAGAAGTAAAATTCTTTACACAGAAATGTGTATATGAACATCCATAGTAGCATCATGCATAGTAGCACAAACCATGTGCCCATCAAATGACAGATCATGGCATGGCATGTTGAGGAAATCACTGGCATGCTACTGTACAGTCTGGATGAGCCTACATTAGGAAAGCCAAGCATGAAAGACAGCAGGCCACCTGCCTCCCTGAAGCCCTCAGGAGCCCTGCTGTTTCAGAGGCTATCAAGTTGCAGCAGCTGCTTGGAAAACCCAGCTTGTCTACAGTTGGGGTGAAGGCAGCCTTGTGCAGGGTGTGAGAGGAAGCAGGGGAGGTTGCTGTCTTCAGTGCCAGCTCTTGTCCTGAGCTGATTCTGTGCTGTCAGCCCAGCCACATTCTCATCGTTTTTTGTTGTTTACTTTTGAAGCAGGCTTTCATGTAGCCCAGGCTGGCCTCAGACTTCCACTCTACCTGTCTCCCTCTCCTGAGAGCTAGGCTTGGAGGGATACAACACCATGCACAGTTTAGGGCATCCACTTTCTTGCAATTCCTGAATTCCTGACATATTTTTTTATTTTATTTTATTAATTTATTCAGATCACATCTCAATTGTTATCCCCTCACTTTTATCTTCCTGTTCCTCCCTCCTTGCCTCTTTCACCCTTTTCCCTTCTTCCCCCAGGTCTGTGACAGAAGGGGACCTCTTCCCCCACTATAAGGTCTGGCATTCTTTTGAACAGGTTAATTCTCCAAACTTTCTGTCTTAAATTGAAGAACAGAGGAAAGAGTCCACAGCAATCTTTTTTCCTCTAAAAAAAAAAACAGCAAAATTTGACTTAACAGCCACTAAATGTAAATGCCAAATTGGCACCACTTGATCAACGCCTTCCAAGGTGGTGGACTGCTCCAGACCTCCAATCCTCCTTCCAAAGAGTCACAACTTCTGTCCCATATCTGCCATACCTCCAGAGGGCTGACCCCCCTACCACCACCATGCCCTCTACACACACACATCCTGGCCCAGAGGGGAACGGGTGCTTCCATGCATAGAGCTGTAAATCTTCCAGTCATTTGGTGTAGGACCCTTTGTTGATAAGGGAGCAAGGTGAGCCTGGGGCCTGATGCACAGTCACGGACCAATAGAGGCCCCTCTCTCCTACCCCCTGGCCAAGGCTCTCTGCTGCCACGAACACTGATTCTGTAGAGCTGTCTGTAAGGATCACATACTTAGGTCTAGGGAGATGCTCAGTAAGGAAAGCACAAACAGACTAGTACCTAGTGTTCTCTGGCCAGCCAGTCTAGCTTACCTGGTTTTTTTTTTTTTTTTTGGTTTTTTTTTTTTTTTTTTTTGGTTTTTTTTTGTTTTTTTTGTTTTTTTTTGTTTGTTTTTTTTTTTTTGTTTTTTGTTTTTTTTTTTTTTTTTTTTTTTTTGCCAATGAAGAGCACTATCTCAAAAAACAACAACAAACAAACAAACAAGCAAACAAACAAAACTAGATGGATGACTCCTGAGGAATGATACTCAAAGCTGTCCTCTAGTCGCTACATATATGCACAGATGGACATGCATACATATGCGTACCTGCATACACATGCACACACACACTAACCCTCAGCATGTCCAAAATACATCTGGGCAAACACCTATTCACACTCAGTTCTCTCTGGCCCCACTGGAGAGTGGACAGGGAACTTCCCTCTCCTTTAGGGCTTGCTCATGAATTCCGGCAGAGCAAGACCCAGGCTATAGGAGAGCTGAGGTATCACGTGGAGGGAACCAGGCTCTGCACCTCAAATACTCATCTTTGTCTTCTGTCAGCAGAAATGACACATAGCACCGCAGCATCCATGTCATGGGGTAAGGCTGTCCTTAGACACTGACTTTTAGAATCCTTGACTGAAAATGAGAGAAGACAGCAGAGTGCAGATGCTGATTGCCGGAAGTTCAAGGTTACCCTGAGCTACACAGCAAGTTCCAGGTCAAACAGACATCTTGTGTTAAAAGGGGATGGATGGAGAAAGCAAACAAGAAGGAGGACAACTCAAACTAGCCTATTAAAAAAGAAATATTGAGTTGGGGAAAATGGCTCAATGGGTAAATTGTTTACCACTCAAGCATTAGCTCAGGTCCTCGGAAACCGCAGAAAGCCAGACACACCTGGGCACATATCTGTAATGCTTGTGTCTTTACGGGAAGATGGGAGACAGAGATGGGTGAATGCGGTAGCTCCTACGCCACCCACCCTGTTATAGGCAGCAGTGAAAAACAAGAGATCCTGCCTTAAATAAATAAGATAGAGATGTGAGGCCTGACACCCGAGGTTGTCCTCTGATTTCCACATGTACGGTGGGCACACATGACCCCACAGTCACAGAAACATACACACATCATACACTCATATGCCACATGACACACAAACTCAGAGAGAGAGAGAGAGAGAGACAGAGACAGAGAGAGAGAGAGAGAGAGAGAGAGAGAGAGAGAGAGAGAGAGAGAAGATTAGCTCAAGGAAGCAGGCCTTAGGTAGATCATGATCAGAGCTTCAGAAATAGCACCAAAGAGTACCTGATTTTCTCTGGCTCCTTACTCTGCTCTGACTTGTAACAGGTCCCTGCTGAAGGACATTTGCTCACCACAGAACTTACTTCATACACCTTTGGGGCCACTGGAAAAGAGCAAATGTCCAACTAAGACTGGGTTCAATGCCTCAAACTGGATCTAATAAGATCTTTTCTCTCTCCAGAGAAATACAGCTCACTTTGTGTTCTCTGGTGCTAGGCCAACAGTGGGGTGTCTTTAAGCCTGAAAGGGAATCCATCCACCTTTTGACCTAAACGTATTAACAAAGAGACCCCAACACACACTCAGTCTTCTAAAGAGAGACCCCCCGCGCAGCGCAGACACCAAAACACCACTCACAGGAAACAAGGAAGCGCACAAGAGTCCTTCCCTGCCTCCAAACCACATTTTTCCCAAACCATGAGGAGATTACTCTCTGGAGATCTGCACTGCTAATTGTGATACAGTTTGAGGCTGTGAAATCTATCCAGCAGGACAGCCAGACAAAGCCTCCTGCCATCTAATGACTCACCAGAATCAGAAAGTGTCGCCTCCTGCTCCCCAGCAAAACGAGGCTGCTGGAAAAAGTGCTGCTTTCAGGAGTCATTTGTTTCTACAAATAACTGTGTGCTCATCAGTGTCGAACATAGGAGCACAAAATAAGAAAAGTGGGTGGTGGCTATTAGCAACACCCTTCCTTTAGAGCCTAGTCTCCCTCCTGGAAACAGTTCACCATTGTTACTAACAAACTTCACTTGAGTAGACGAAGTGTGAAGGCGTTTAGAGGACATGTTGGGCATCTGTCATTGTGTGACTCTCCGTAGAGATCTACCACTTTCCCATTTCACACAGTTCTGGGGAGGGTCAGTCAAGGGACAACATTTCTCCCAACAATGGTGGACCTGAGACCCAGGAGAGCTGATGGGCCCGGATGACTACGCAGGCAAGTGATGAATATCTGAGTCATTTACAAGGAGAAAGAAGGTGGGGGAAGAGAGAGAGGGAGGGAAAGGAGAGAGGGAGGGAGTGAGGGAGAGAAGGAAAGAAGACAGAGTTCTGCTGAATAATCATTTGTTATGAACTAACAGTATTAATCTTTGGACCTGAAAATGAAGCCAACACATAAATGAGATACACACAGTCACTGCATCATCATTAAGAGTTTGATTAAGTACCATTTTAAATATTATTCCTAAGGCTGGAGAAGATGGCTCAGCAGATAAACAGTGTGTACCTGCTCTTGCCAGAGGACCTAAGTTCAATTCTCAGTACTGACATCAAGTGATTCACAATAGCCTGTGATTCACAAATCCAGACCCTTCTGGCTTCGGCAGTACCTGTGTTCACATGCACATACCCACACACTTACATACACATGCACACACATGCACACACACACACACACACACATGCCATGCACACACACACACTTATACACACACGCACACACACACACATTCTCTCTCTCTCTCTCTCTCTCTCTCTCTCTCTCTCTCTCTCTCTCTCTCTCTCTCTTAAAAAGAAATTCAACCTTTTTTTTAAGTACAAAATTTTATCCCTGAAGTTTCTATTCACTAGAGCTACTAACTGGTCTCTCCAGTTCCATTAATTCACCTTGATTTGTAACCAAGACGTAAATGACGTAACAGCCTCTGAAGACGTATAAGGCATCAGCGTCCTGCTGTACAGTCAGCTAGAGAGATCCTGGCCTTAGGAACCAGGCAGGAAATTCACAAGATATCACAGAGGCTTCCCTGCTAGGGCCACTTGTACCTCAAGATTTGGTGAAGGGCTGGTTGAGAGAAGCCCATACCGCCTCTATTCTCCCTTTTCTTCCCCCACCTCACTTTTTAAAACCAAGTTTTGGATGAATTATGTAGCTGGCCCTGCTGCCTGGACATTGGACCATTCTCTATGACTTGGTTTTTGTCAGAGTCTCTTTGGTCCAGAACATGTTTGTTTGTTTGTTTGTTTGTTTGTTTAAGACAGGATTTCTTTGTGCAGCCCTAGTTGTCCTGGAACTCACTCTGTAGACCAAGCTGCCCTCAGACTCAGAGATCTGCTTCCTAAGTTGTGGAATTAAAGGTGTGTGTCACCACTCCCAGCTCAGAACACTTCGTAAGCAAAGAGCCAGAGCTGCAGTGATCTGCAGAATGATGCTTTGACACTCCCATCCTTCACCAAACGGAAAAGAGACACCACCTGGCAGGATGGACCCACCAGGATTCGCTCACAGCTTCAGAAGCAACCGCTCGGGTGGTCTCTAACCAGAGGCTGAGATCTACCTGGAATACATCAAACCAGGGCTACGATGTAGCTCAGCTGGCAGAGTGCTCACATGGCAGCAGGAAGCCCTGGGTTCAATCCCCAGAACAGTGTAAACCAGCTGTGGTGATGTGTGCTGTAATCCTACATGGAGGAGGGGAGAAGTTCAAGGTCATCCATAGCTACATTCTGAATTCAAGGGCAGCCTGGACTACAGAAATCTTGTTTCAAAGAAGGCTAAAAAGCAAAGAATTAAATAAATAAATAAATAAATAAATAAATAAGTAAAACAGAACCCAGACTAAGGGCTCATGAGGGAGAAGGAAGAAGACGAAGAGAAGACTCCAGGAACCGCTTCACTGCAGACCCCAGGATGCTGGTGAACGCCAGGCAGCTGCTGCCCTGCACTCCCACCATGCTCAACTCTATCCTCAGAAGGCTCCAACCTGGTTCCTGAACTCCTCCAGAGCTTGGCAAACAAGATGCATAGAGTGGAAGACTGTCTTCCACAACAGGGACTTACCTTCAACCTCTGTGGGGCTAGTGAGGGCAACAGCAACAGCCTGTATTGTCTGGGGAGCCATTTGGACCACTCTGCCCAACAACTCCAATGGAGGTTTGTCATGTGGGGAGCATTGTTGGCCCAAGAGCATAACTTAGCTACAGTAAGTATATATGTATTTGCATTTTATACTTACTTGTATGTATTTATAGACATGACTGAGACACATCTGAGTATATGTATTATGTATAATCTTTGGTAAGTATAAAGCAACAATCCCTATAGCTAAAGACACTGCACACTCAGACACTTTGGACACAGGACTTGGGAAAATTTGGGCTGGATCTGAAAGCTTCCTGTGATAAACTTTTGTAGTGCCAGAGTAGTATATAAACCGCAGAGGGACATAATCAATAGTTTATCCAGTTTTATGTCAATGAGCTATAACAATGTCCAACATGGCAGAACCTGGTGCAGCCAACAGCTGTCTAATTGGATTTAAGACACATTCAGTGGGAGAGAAATCTTGGCTGGTACTAGAAACCTCACCAACTACTCAAGGCTAGTGAAGTCATGAATCTCAGAAAAGAACCAACTACTGTCACTTTAATTAGCCAACATAATTCCTAAGTACAGTCTAAAACTTAGCTCTACTCTCACAGGTAAGTGTAGCTCTCACCCCTCATCAAAGAACCATCTCTAGAGCAAATGGAGACCTTTACAGAAACCATAGCCGGTCATAAAGCAGAGATAAATAGTGTGGAGCCAAGTCCCAGCAGTACACCTACAGCACAATTCTTGCAAGATTGTATGAGTCACAGAACCAAGAAGTCGGCTGTGAGACTGCATCATGGAAGCTACAACCATGATACCTCCACCATATGCCTGCCAAAACAAGGCCTGAACAATGATTGACAGGTTGAACTGGAAAGGAGAAATCTCACAGGTCCCAACGCTAGACAAAGAAATACACACACTAATGAGAGGAGCGTTAGCCTCTCCCAGGGATGAGTCCCATAAGTTCTTATCCAGTGCAAAGTGGTCAGCCTTGAAATCATACACATCCAAATGATAACAAACGATCTCAACAGGTTGTACTTATAAACTTACTTGTACACATATATAACAATGATAGAAAAAAAGTCATTAATTTGAAATGGAATGAAGAGGGAGTCATGGAAGGGGCTGGAGGGAGGGCACATGGAAGGGACTGGAGGGAGGGCACATGGGAAGGGCTGGAGGGAGGGCACATGGAAGGGGCTGGAGGGAGGGCACATGGAAGGGGCTGGAGGGAGGACACATGGAAGGGGCTGGAGGGAGGGCACATGGAAGGGGCTGGAGGGAGGACACATGGCAAGGGGCTGGAAGAGGGCAGATGGAAGGGATTGGAGGGAGGGCACATGGAAGGGGCTAGAGGGAGGGCACATGGAAGGGGCTAGAGGGAGGGCACATGGAAGGGGTTGGAGGGAGGGCACATGGAAGGGCCTGGAGGGAGGGCACATGGGAAGGGCTGGAGGGAGGGCACATGGGAAGGGCTGGAGGGGGGCACATGGAAGGGGCTGGAGGGAGGGCACATAGGAAAAGTTGGAGGGAGGGCACATGGATGGGCCTGGAGGGAGGGTACATGGAAAGGCTGGAAGGAGGGCACATGGAAGGGCTGTAGGGAGGCAGGGAAGAGGAAAGCACTCTAATTATATTTTAATTTTTAAAATAATAAAAATAAAAATAAATCCACTACCAACAAATAGAAGACTATAAAGAACACAGATAAGGTTTGACTGATGAAAGGAAGGTAGCTAATGAAAGGAATTCTAAGGGAGGCCGTCTCTCTAGGAGAATCAGAAAACAGTGTCAGGAAAAGATAAGAGGTAATGGGGCAGTTGAAGTAGAGTTGAATTTCAATGACAACACACTTAAAGCTTTGAAAGCTACAGCCTAGGTGCTCACCCAGGCACCCCTGCAGAGGGCCTATTGAAAAGACTTGTCTGAGGCCCCTTTCCAATCAAAATAGACCTCCTATCTGCCATTCCTTGAGGCCTTATTCTCTTTCCCTTGATCTGATAAACTAATCCTTGCTGAGGTGCGAATGGATTGATGAATCACTCCTCAGTAACATATTTGCATTTTAATAGGGTCCTTCTGGACACAGCCTTAAACCAGAGAGATGGCAGAGAACGCTTACTAACCCTAGTGTAAAAATTGGCCATTCCCAGTGGAATATAAATTGATAGGGGAGAAATTATAGGGTAGGCAGAGCTGGTCCTCACCTCATGGTTCTGGGTTTAATAAAACACTCTCCTATCACACACTGGCCACCAGAGCACGGCTTCCTAATCAGGGTTCCGGATAAACCTGAGCAAGGGTCAGAACTCTCTGAGGGCCCAGGGCTAACCTACATGGAACAGAGGGCTTCCACCACGCACAAGCCTCTCCTCCCTGCTGGACAGATGTGGAAGTCTCGGACTGTTTCGAAGCACAATATTCATGCTACTTGGAGTTTGGGTTGTTCCTCCCCTTTTCCTTTTAATAAACCACAAGTGTTGTTTAATGAAGTACGTATTTCACACAAAAATATTAAAGCTTGAAGTGAGAGGCATATTGTAGATTTCATAAAAGAGCATCCATGTGATTCACTTTAATTTCACAGCCAAATCATGCGTGTACATGAGAGGTTTCTTTTCTGTCCCAGGAGGTCCACCTCCTGTTCAAGGACTGGGCTAAGGTCCTTCTATGAGAGGCCTGGAATCAAATCTCTTCCACAGCAAAAACTGACACTGTCATGTCATTCTCTCACTTTGTTGGTGTTGACTTTCCACTGGTCACGTCAAAGGGGCCGTCCAGCTCCTGTCTCCCAGCACGGATCCCAGTAGGTCTCTTCTGATGTAACCAGCAGAACCACCTGGGTGTGCTGCCAAGCGTGGATCTGCCCAGCCTTCACAGTACTCCAGGCACTTTCAGGTTTTCAGCAAATAGCAGCATCCAAGTGGTCCTCAAAAAAGGACTTGGCTCTTGTCAATCATCTCAACAGTGATCATTTCAACCCTCTTTTCTCTGTCATCCTGGAAGCCTAAAAAAAAAAAAAAAAAAAAAGATTTACCAATATCCCAAAACAAACTTTTCATTCTCCATTTTAAAAGCAGCCTTTGTATTCAGTGTTATTGTTAAGAATGAGATGCCATGCAACAGATATGTTATGGAGAGATTTATTTGGGGCAAGGAAACGGGAAAGGAGTTCAGGCCTGAGTGGGCAATGAAGGTAGAGAGGGACAGTGGGAAGGGAGAGAGAGAGACAGAGAGAGAGAGAGAGAGAGAGAGAGAGAGAGAGAGAGAGAGAGAGAGAGAGAGAGAGAGAGAGAGAGACAGAGAGAGACAGAGAGAGACAGAGAGAGAGAGAGACAGAGAGAGAAGTAGAGAGAGGAAAGGGGTTGCCCCTTAGGGAGGCAGACAGAGAAGGGAAGCCAAGGAAGTGAGAGTGGCAGGTTGGCTGGCCCTTTTATATCTGCTGCACAGCTGAAGGTGGTCTGGCACACACCTGGCAGCTGCCAGCGACGACATCATAGGTTGCTAAGCAACCTAGAGGCCACCTAGTAGAGCTGCTTGCAAACTAACATTCAGAATACCCAGACTGATTGCCATTTTCTTCTGAACAAGTAAAGGATGCTATCCATCCATGGGTCCGCGAAGGCCCTTCCCCAGCCGCCGGCTTGCTACAGCACAGTGAAGGTGATGGTGACGTGCTGTGGGTGCTAGCAGTAGTGACTGCATCACCCAGGAGGCAGAGGGGCAAACAACACATGCTGCCCAGAGAAACATGGTGGTGGGCACAGCAGGGTGTCCGGATTCTTTTTGTAATCCAATCCTACTGGGCCTCATTTTGCCTATCAGTAAAAAATCAAAAACAAGATATCTTAATGGTTTTCATCACTAGCCATTTCCAGGAAACACAAAGTTGGTTACGTTTTCCATGGAGGACCACTGAGAAAAATAAACTACAGAAGCTCTGCCGTCTCACAAATGGCTTTTCTAGCTTCAGCCCATCACAATGTCAAGCATACAGCTCTCCCAAATAAAAGGCACTAATAGATAATCTTTACTTCTTTTTTTCCCCTTGAGGAACATACAGTCCCTGTTGAAATAATGTATATTTGGGAACCTTTTTTTGATTTTTATTTATTTATTTTGGCTTTTCAAGACAGGGTTTCTCTGTGTAGCCTTGGCTGTCCTGGACTCACTTTGTAGACCAGGCTGGCCTCGAACTCCCATTAATCCACCTGCCTCTGCCTCCCGAGTGCTGGGATTAAAGGCGTGCGCCACCACCTGCCCAATTTGGGGGCCTTTTCTAATATCCCACTTTCACTTTAAAGCAATGGAGCTGGGCAGATATTCATCTATTGTATCTGTCTATGCTAATCTGGCTACTTCCAGCTATGTGCTCCAAGTCACTGGCTCCCTAGGCTGCTTCTGCTCCATGACGTCAGTCCTCATGCCTGCCCCCAATGGCTACCTCCTTTCTCTCCCTCTTCTTCTTCCTTTTCTTTTGTCTCAACTGGGTACAGAAGACCAGCATCCCTGTCTACTCTGGCCCAGCTATAGGCTGCTCAGCTTCTTTATTCACCAATCAGAGATAATTGAGGGACAACGCTTTCTCAACATTGATCAACGATGGACAATGTCCACATGCAAACAGCAACCAGACCCTGGGGCACAGATTTCAGCATCTGAATGCACAGCACACCAGACCAACCCCCATCAAGTTCCCCGCACTGTAAATATATAGTTACAAGAGGCACTTTGGGGGTTACACATGCGTGAAGAAAAAAATAGTGGCTGGGGATGTAGCTGCCTTGGTTGACTGTTGCCTAGAGTGCACAAAACCCTGGGTTTGGCCTCCAGCACCACATAAACCAGGCATGACAGCACATGCCTGTAATCCCAGCACTCAGGAGATGGAGGCAGAAGGTCGAAAGTCCAAGCCCGTTCTCAGCTTTGGCTATACGAAGGCAGAGTGAATGAAGCCAGCCCGGGCACATAAGAGCATGCAATTGAAAGATGGAGAAGTGGGATGGGCTCACTATAATGAGGTAAATTTCCTTAGTATCTCACACCTTCAAATGCTCTCTTCTGGGAAAGTGCCACCCACGCCATTACTCCAGACTTCAGGATGACTTTCCACACCAGACATTTTCCTTTAGTAATGTGCAGTCTCAAAGCTGTCTGCATAGGCTTTTTCTTTTCTTTCTTTTCTTTTTTCTCCAGCACCTGACAGTATATGCTCTAGTTCCTTGTCCATCCACTCCTAGGAATGACTTTGGATTTATTCTGGATTTGGTACCTAGAGAAGGTCTCACTCTGGTCTTTGGAAAAGTGCCTAGGTGGTCTATATGTGTATATGTGTGCATTTGGGTGTACGTGTGTGTGTGTTGTAATCCTATGCACGCATGTAATTTCTGTGTGTATACATGTTCATGTGTGTTTACATATGTGTGGTGGCCAGAGATTAGCATCATGTGTCTTCTTCGGCGTTCTTAGTTACTGTCCTACTGCTGTGATAAGACACCATGGAAAACGCAACTTATAAAAGAAAGCATTTAATTGGGGGCTTGTTAATGATTGAAAGAGGGTTAGTCCATGCCCATCAAATCAGGTAGCATGGGACAACAGGCATGGCGCTGGAGCAGTCGCTAGATCTGGTCCACAGTCTAGGGGCAGAGAGAGACTGGTACTGGCTTTTAACACCTCCAAGACCATGTCAAGTGATACACCTCTTCCAACAAGGCCACACCTCCCCCAGAGGCTCATATGTTTGAATACTTGGTCTCCAGTTGATGGGCCTCTTTGGAAAGGATGTGAAGGTGTGGCTTTGTTTGAGAAGGTGTGTCACTAGGGGTGGTGGGCTTTGAGGTCCCAAAAGACTTGTGCCATTCCCAGAGTCTGTCTTTCTTTGCCTCATGATTGTGGCTCAAGATGTGAGCTCTCAGCTATTCCTTTGTTCTACCCTCATGGACTCTAACCTTCTGAAACCATAATCCCAAAAACAAATGTTTTCTTTCATAAGTTGCCTTGGTCATGATGCCTTATTATAGCAATACAAAAGCAACTAAGATGCAGGGTCTCTCAAAGAATTTGGAGCTCACTAATTGGCTTGTCAGGCTGGCCAATGAGCTCCAAGAGTTCATTAATTGGCTACTCTGTCTGATCAATGAGCTCCAGGGTTATGACTGTTTCTAACCAACACACACACACACACACACACACATACACACACACACACCCCAGCACTGGCTTATAAACTTGCTTTTTTGTTGCCTTTACTTGGACTCTGGGGACCCAACTTGGGTCCTCTTGCTCTTACGGTGCGCAGTTTACTGAATGAGCAATCTCCCCGGTGGCCTGGCTTTTTTATTGTTATTGTTTAGGTTTTGTTTGTTTTCCGGTACTGGAGTTTGAGCTAGGGCCTTGAGCATGTTTGGAAACCACCATACCACGGAGTTCTTTGCCCTGTCTCAAGCGCTAAGGAACTATGTGTCCACTTGTCCACTTGCCAGGTCACTGTCCTCCTGCAGCCCCCGCTTAACTGGTGACGTCTTACGGCTTTTGTCTTGCAATCCCACTCCAGCCGCTGCAGTTTCTTCGATGGTCACTTGCTCTCCCTACCAATGCAATAACAGAATTCAAAATCGCCCTCATTGGCCTACAGTGACATACAGGACCTTTCTCTCAGGCAGCATCGCTTTAGCCCCTCCCACCTGCACCAGGGTCCCTTTCATTTTAGACTTTTCTCCAGGAATACCTGGTGCTTTGGGAATCAAAGGGTGCCTCCTGGTTTCTGGCTGCTGCCTCCAGCTTGATTTTTTTTTCCTGTAATGTTCATAGTTTCCTTTCAGGTCTCTGGTTTGGCTTAGGACTGGGCATCGTAGCCTGCAGCAACCACTATTTCAAATTGAGCTAGAGATTTGAGGCCTGCAAGAGGTAGGTGTTCTGGAAGGTCAGCAGCTTGCTTGACAGGCCTGCAGGCTAAGCCGCCTCTCTCTGTTCCTCACATCCTTGGAAAGTTCCATCCCGGCTCCTCCTGTTGAGTCCTCGATTCAGTTATTTGACAAAGTGTTTGTCTTCACTTTTCCTCTCGGAGCTGCTTGCTGTCTTCCACCAGCCGTTCCTAAGCGGTTGGAGCTGCAGCCGCTTTCTTGCTGGGTTTCCTTCTTCCTTTTTACTTCGCTCTCCAACTTGTATGTTTGGGGGGGGGGGCTCTGGTTTGAAACACTGACTTAACATACTCAGATATGGTGGCCAGGAAGGGGAATTTCAGGGACTCTGAGCAAGGCATGTTCCTAGAGGAATTTTAATTCGGAACATGGCTGCTCTAGCAAGAGATCACATTCAAAGATCTTCTAGGTCTTTGTGATCCGACTAGAATATAAACACCTGTCTAGAATACAAGCAGATCTGAGTTGGGGGACAACCTGGTATAGAGCAAGTAAGTTTCAAGTAAAGAAAAGCTCGGGGGGGGGGGGGTGCTGGAGAGATGGCTCAGAGGTTAAGGGCACTAACTGCTCCTCCAGAGGTCCTGAGTTAATTCCCAGCAACCATATGGTGGCTCATAACCATCTATAATGAGATCTGGTGCCCTCTTCTGGCCTGCAGGTGTACATGCAGCCAGAGCACTCTATCCATAATAAATAAATAAATAAATCTTTAAAGGAGAGAGAGAGAGAAAGAGAGAGAGAGAGAGAGAGAGAGAGAGAGAGAGAGAGAGAGAGAGAGAGAGAGAGAGAGAGAGAGAGAGAGAAGCTCAGGTCCAGGCACGGTGGTATGTGCCTTTATTCCCAAACAACGAAGGTAAAGAACTAAGATAAAGACCAAATGAGCCAGAGAATGAGAAGAATCCAAGAGATTACAGCTGATTGCTGCAGTTATTTTGGGGCCGGCCAAGCAGAGCAATTCAGAGGCCGAGAGAAAAGCAAGACTGAATAAGTCAGCTGGGAGAGCAGTTTCAGCCAGAATAACTGAGTTGAACAAGCCAGCCCAGAGCTCAGTAAGAACAAGAAAGGGCAAGCTTATTAAGCAGTAAGTCTCGGAGGCTGAAAACATTCTAGGCCTAGGTTAGATTGGATGGAGGATAGAAACTTCCAGGACTAGGTCAAGGTTAACAGACAGAGGCGTCATCCTCCGAGACAATTGTAAAAGGAGAGTAAAAGTTCCATTTATGCTAGTATACCTCACTTTGCATAGTGTCTACATCACAGAAGTTCTCATAGCTTCTACATTAGGCAAGGCAATTTGGTCTAGTCTGCACAGCCAGCCCACGTACCCCAAGTTACTGCAAGGCCAGCCAAGGTGCTGACCTGATAGCTAGCACCGAGTCTTGGGAGAGGCACACAGTTAGACAGATGCTCTTAATGTTCCGGAGTCTCTACCTTCCTAGGGTCTGGAGGTTTGACTCCAGGCCTCTCCCAGGCTGGTCATCACCTTCTTCCTAGGTAACCACGGTTCTCCTCGCCTCTGCCCCACTTCTCACCTCAGCCTGTGGCATCTGCCCTGCACCCTCCCCACCTGAATTTGGAACCAAATTGTAACTGATTAATGTCTGGGATAGTGAGGATATTTTCTATAGTCATGTGGCATCTCTGTGGTATGATGGGAGAGGCTAGAGGGAAGATGGCAGTGACTTGGGCAAAGCTTGGGGACAGTCTCTGGACCTTATCTGTTGCTGTTGGTAATGCTGGCATCCTGGAAAGCTATTCTGAATGGGTAGCGTGTGTGGTGTGGAGTATTTACATGGCACAGGCCAGTGAGAAATTGCCATGAAGAAAAGCAAGGCGGTCTCTGGGGTGTTGAAGTGTCTACTCACTGGCATTCTGAGATGCTGCCATTGACTCAGGTTGCTGTACAAAGCCTCAGCTCCAGGTTAGGTCAGCGAGGAGTGTCTCTTGAGCACCTTCACTGAGTACTTGGTAAGGCTGACCACACTGTACTGCTGATGAGCAACAAATCTTCTCTAATGCCGGGATTGTAAGTAACTCTAGCACAGACCATAGCACAAACACACGGCTCCTGTGTCCTTCCAAGAATACTTTTTTTTACACTCCAGCTATATTCTATACATGGAAGATGGAGCAAAAATGAAGTTGACAAGTAACAAAAATATAGAACAACAATAATAGTAAGAACTTAAGGGAAGAAAGGAAGCAACACTTGAGAAGCTGAGGCGAGAAGACGGTTACCAAAGCCAGCTTGAACAATGTAGTAAATTCCAGCCCAGCCTGGGCTATCATGTAAAACCCTGTCTCAAAAACAAAATTTTAGGGGCTGGAGAGATGGCTCAGAGGTTAAGAGCACTGACTGTTCTTCCAGAGGACCCGAGTTCAATTCCCAGCAACCACATGGTGGCTCACAACCATCTATAATGAAATCTGGTACCCTTTTCTAATTGTACATGCAGACATGACATTGTATACATAATAAATAAATCTTTAAAAAAATTTTAGAAGTAAAATAATCCATAAGCTCAAGATTCAGAAAGTTTAGAAAATGTTCATGCTACAGATAAAGCTGGGGGAGGGGTCTCCCATAGCATTATCAGAGTCTAAGACAGGACAAGCCGTAAGTATAGCTTTCCAAAAAGATAAAGGGGTTAGTTTGAAACTGCCTGAAGGCGCTGGAGAGATGGCTCAGAAGTTACAAGCACTGCCTGCTCTTCCAAAGGTCATGAGTTCAATTTCCAGCAACTACATGGTGGCTTTCAACCATCTATAATGAGATATGGTGCCCTCTTCTGGTATGCAGGCACACATGTGGGCTGAACACTGTATACATAATAAATAAATAAAAAGAAAGAAAGAAAGAAACTGCCCGAGAGCTGGGAATGTGACTCACATGATTATTTGCCCAGCATGTACAATGCCCTGGCTTCAGTCTCCTTCAGCACCACAGTCACCAGAAAAACAGATGGCATGCCTGTAAGCCCAGCACTAGAGAGGTGGACACAAGAGCACCAGAAGTTCAAGGAAAGGGCTACAGAGTTGAGTCAGTTAGTAAAAGTGCCTGCTAGGATCCAAGTTCAAATCCCCAGCATTCATGTAAAAGACTACACATTTCTGTAACCCCCTGAATGCTGAGGGTGTATATTAGTCAGGGTTCTCTAGAGAAACAGAACACCCACACGTGTGCATGCATGTGCGCATGCACGCACGCACACACACACACACACACACGCATAATTTATTAGTGACTCACAGGCTGTTGTCAAGGAAACCGCAGTTTTTCATTCCATGAGTCCATGAGATTGGCTATGTCATGAGTCAGGAAGGTCCTAGAGCACTGCCAGTTTTCAGTCCACACTGGAATCCTGAAGTTCTAACACCAACTGTATATAGATTGGCTCAGGAAACAAGAGAGATGAACTTACCAGTGAGAGTGAGGGGAAGCAAGCAAAAAGCAGAAGCTTCTTCTATGACCTCAAATAACCCAGCTAATAAAAAGTCTCTCACAGGTGCTTGGGTTTCAGTTCATTCTAGATGTGGTCAAGTTAACAGCCTAGCTTAGTCATCACAGTGGGTCAGAGACAAAGGAATCACCAAGGTTCCAGGTTTAGTCCTTGAGAGGTGCTGTCTGAAAGATAAGGAGAGTGATAGTTCGTTTAATAATTTAAAAATAGGGGCTGGCGAGATGGCTCAGCGGTTAAGGGCACTGATTGCTCTTCCAGAGGTCCTGAGTTCAATTCCCAGCAATGACTTGGTGGCTCACAACCATCTATAATGTGATCTGACGCCCTCTTCTGACCTGCAGGTGTGTATGCAGGCAGAGCACTGTATACATAATAATAAATGTTTTAAAAAATAATAATTAAAAATAAGAAAATAAGATGCCAGGCAACAGATATTATGTGGATGTTTATTAAATGAGCATGGGGAGAGAAGAAAGGGGGGAAGAGTACCCCAGAAAGAGAGACAGATACAGAGGAAGAGAGGAAGAGAGAGAAGGAGGGAAAGAGGTGAGAGACAGATGAGAGAGAAAGGGGGTATGAGAGGGTGGAGGAAGGTCTGTCCTTTTATATACTGGGCAGGGCCACGCCCCCATAGCAGGTAAGCAATGACATCACAGGAAGGCAGACTGAACCAGGATCCCAACAGCCTTCCACTCACACAGACACACACACTGGCACATGTACTCAGGCATGTTCGCACACACGTATATATGTGGTGTGTGTGTTGTAATATTTAAGTAACCACAAGTTCTTCTGTGGCACTAACAAATTTTTTAAGTTTCCAGATCTTAATTTCTTGTTTGTGGACTATGATGTGATGATTTGGCAACCGCTAAGTGGTATCATCAAAGCTTGTTGAAGAGATTTTTTTTTTTTTTTTTTTGAAAATCAACTAAATACAAAGTTTAAAGAATTAATTTACTCATTACATTTCAATTTTATCCAGTTTGGAGTATTATTCTACTCACTCCATTTCAGTTCTAAAATATAAGGACTACATACAAAGCTGCTTTTGTAGACCTTCAGAGGATATAATTAAGTACATAATTCTCACCACATCTGTATGATAGAAAAATTGCCCTCTTCCAGTGGCCTTTCTTAGAACATTGATTAAAGCCAGCCCCAAATGGCTGCCCTTGGCAGCAGAGAAGTACATGGCTTTGCACGACTCATCTTTGCTTCTCAATATGATGAGACTTTCACAGTATTTTTATTTTTTTAATTCCCTGAAGGGCGATTACAAGCATCTCACTTTCTCTGGAGTTTAACATGTGTCTAGTTTTAGATCAAACCCACCTATCCACAGTGTGCACCGCATCTTAATGTTGCCTGGGCCGCAGTGTTCAATTTGTTTGGGGTTTCTCGGTTGCCTTTGCTGTTGCAGTTGCCGTACTTTGAATAAGTAAATTAACCAATGAGTGCCTGAGGACACATGGCACATGTTCAGGGTTTGTGACACAGGAGGGCATAAAAGCAAGGATGTAATATCTGCTAATGGGAACCTCACAGCTCTTGGGCGGCTTTCGTTTCTTTTGTTTGCACAGTTGAAATAGGCAAAGCTACCCCTTTAAAAGAAGGAACCCTTTGTCCTTGTGAGGTTTCACTTACCGGGCCACAGTCTGTCAGTTTGAAACCATTTCCTTCCCAATTATTTTGCAGTTGGGTGATGCTTCGTGCTGTGTTGAGGTTTCTCTACCTCCGTTTGACCTTCAGCAGCATCTGTAAAGCTCTCTGCTCAGCACCAAACATCACATCCAGGCGGGGAGGCACCGGATGTGTTTGCTCAAGAATTTTGTGCTTGAAACCTTCTGGCTCCTGAGAATGTAGGGATGAAGGGCTATCTGCAGTTGAAGGTTTCTCCTGGTACCAGGAGACTTTGTCTTACAATGACTCTGGGGAATAAAAGCCCGGGGGAAGTCTCCCCCACATTTAAGGCATTAACAGCAGTCCAGGGGGAACCACCTTTATCTTTGAATTCTATCTCTGCAACCCTTATCTTGTTTGAACTGAGATTTGGGCTATTTGCCCTAAAGCGAGTCCTTTCAGCCATCCCATTCCCTTCCTTCCTGTTCCAAAATTAGTGCCTCAGGGCAAAGCACATGACTTAAACATTCTTTTTCTCCTCTCTTTACTGCAGCCAGTCAATTATAAAATACAAGCGAATGGCAAAGGACCATGAAAACACGGGAATGTCTGCTGCAATGCAGAGAGCCTGTCCAAAAGGATAGAAAAGCAAAAGCAAGATCAACCCCAGCTTAACCAGTACTTCCCAGTGTGAGTTAGGAACAGCCCAGCAAGAGATATTACGGCCCCTGATACCGTCAGGGGCATAATTGTGAAAATATGAAAGACAGACCTGCAGGCTCAGTTGGTAGAATACTCACCTAGCATGTATAAAGCCAAGGGTTCCAACTGTAGCGCACCATAAATCTGGGACAGGGTGGAGTGTGCCTGAAATCTTAGCTCTCAGGAGGCAGAGATAAAGACTATAAGAAGTCTGAGGTCCTCTTCAGCAGCTACACAGCAAGTATGAGGCCAGCATGGGTCTAATGAAACCCTATCTCAACAATGCAAGATAAATAAGAGAGGAGAGAGAAAAGGAAGGAAAAAAGGGAGGGGGAGGCCAGGACAGGGAGAAGGAGAGTGGAGGGCAAGAGAGAGGGAAGGAGGGAAGGAGGGAGGGAGGGAAGGAGGGAGGGAGCCATTTCCATGAACACATCAGAGCAGCATGAAGCTGCTGAAGGTGGAATAGGAAGTATAAAATACCAAATACCACGTATTTAAAGGAAAACGAAGTAAGACTATTTACCTTACACTTTCAGAAATATTTCTTAAATTCTAAAAGAAATAGAAAGTTATGTTTGAAATTTCAGAACTGTATAGCAATGCATATGTTCATCCTTTCAGCCTTCTTCTCCAAGTGAAGAGACTGAGTCGCCCAAGCGCTTTAGTCAACCGGAAGGAAGTGGCCCCTTGCCAGCCCTGCACACAGCCCTTTCATCGCGTCCCTCCCCTGCCTTTTTATATGGTTGTCCAGGAATCAGAGGGAGTACAAAGCGCTGCTGGGAGAAAAGAAGGTCCATGTCCTCCAGCTTGTTTATTCTGCATTTTACTTGGAATTTGCCTTTTTGGACATTTGAGCTATGGACCTTATGCTGGGTGAGAATTCTGAAGAAGAAGAGTGAGAGCCATTGGTCTCTAAGTTCTCTGACACAGATGTGAAGCTGAGCCGTGTGGAAAGGCTCCCACCAAGAGTCCAATCCCAGGAACACGAAGACCGCTCTGAGCTCACTGCTTGGCCCAGGAGCATTTGCCCGAACATCAGTACGGCCCCGAGCACCTCCATCTGTCAACCAAGAAGTATCAGAGCAGTACTAAAACAGCTGAGGCCAGACCCCACAGCTCACGTGACACATTTGCAGTGAAATCTAAGAACTATCCATTGTCTTCTGTGCTAGTGAGATAGTCTATCCCACCCTCATAACTTCACCAACTTACCAGAAAGACTGAATTTGAACAAACAGACAATACCAAATGCACTTTGTCAGTGGGACTAGGACAAATGAGGCAGGGGGATTACCAGAAGTTCTAGGACCAATAGTTTAAAGCCGACCTTGAGCCTGTAGGGAGTTTCTGAATAGCCGGGGCTACAGAGAGTGGCTGTGTTCCCCACACAATCAAGAAAAAAACAACCTGGATCATAAAACAATGATGGGGCACTTGGGAAGTAGAGGCAGGTGGATCTCTGAGTTTGAGGCCAGCCTGGTCTACAGAGAGAATTCCAGGACATCCAAGGCTGTTATGCAGAGAAACTCTGTCTTGAAAAGCCAAAATAAACAAACAAACAATAATCATAGTTCATCACTGGGAAAATTCTGTGTGTGTGCGCGCGCGAGCACATGCGTGTGTGTGTGTGTGTGTGAGTGTGTGTGTGCGTGTGTGCGCATGTGTGTGTGAGAGTGTGTGTGAGTATGCATGTGCATGTGTGTGCACATGCGTGTGTGAGTGTGTGTGCAGATGTGTGAGTGTGTCTGCATAAGTGTGAGCGTGTCAGTGTGTGTGCGTGTATGTGTATGTGCATGTGTGTGCGCACATGTGGTGTGTGTGTGCGCGTGTGTGTGCACGCACATGTGTGTGAGAGTGTTGTGTGTGCATGTGCATGTGTGTGCACATGCGTGTGAGTGTGTGTGCAGACGTGTGAGTGTGTATCAGTGTGAGTGTGTCAGTGTGTATGCGTGTATGTGCATGTGTGTGCGCGCATGTGGTGTGTGTGCGTGCGTGCATGTGTGTGTGCGCGCGCGTGTGTGTGTGCGTGTGTGCACATGTGTCTGTGTGTGTGTGCGCATGTGTGTGTGAGAGTGTGTGTGTGTGTGTGTGTGTGTAATAGGGTCTCATAGGACCTTAAGCTCTAGTTCCTCCTACTTCAGTCTCTTGGGTCCTTAGCTTCCAAGTTTACATCACTATTTCGAAACGCAGCACGCATGCTCTCCAGACCTACACAACTCATTGCATGTAAATAATGCATCAGACAAAAAGTTCTGGAAAGAAGTACTAAAATTTAGTTAGACATAAGCACTCTAAATAGTTTGAAGATAACAATATGGTATCTTCAATTTACTTTCAAATGTATCCCAAAAAAGACAGATTTAGGCTGGAGGTGTGCCTCGGTGGTAGAGCTCTGCCTACCAACCACAAGGCTCCCAGTTCAAACTTCAAAGCACACACACACACACACACACACACACACACACACACACAAAGAAATGAAAAAGGATGCATTCACAAATGGGTAGAGGGATGAACACATAGATGATAAACTCTTAGCCTTGTTGTCCATGTGAAAGTTTTTATAAATAAACTTTGGGATAAATCTATTAGAATTTAGGACTATGCTCAAATGCTCAATCCTCCATCTCCCGCCTCACTCTGTCCTTTCACACACATACACACAAAATTCTCACACATATTCAGCCATCGTAGTCTCGAGAGGTCTCCAGCCTTATCGGTAAAGCCCATCCATTTGAATGCAAGCATCTCAGCAGCTCTCAGCAGCGCAGGAAGGAGGTGTGAGCCTTTTCCCTGAGCCTCCCTGTCTTCATCCTTAGAAGGGCTCATCTCCACACACTTCCGTGAATTGGGATGAAGGTCAAAACTGGGCCTGTGATGCTCCAGCCCGTCCCTACGCTTACAAAGCACTCAGGAGATGCGATAGGATGAGCCCTCCGCAACCATGCTCAGGTTAGCCTAATAATGTGCTAATACGCATCAGCACATTAGATACTTTAAAAATTATGTGTATCTTCTATGTGTTGGGGAGGGGGTGCTTATATGAGTGCAGGTGTCTGGCAGAGTCCAGAAGAGAATGCCAGATCTCCTAGAGCTGGAATTACAGGTTGTTGTGAGCTGCCGGATATGGTTTCAAGGAATCGAACTCAGGTCCTCTACAAGAGCTGTCTACTAGATACTTGTTCATTTATGAGAAGAAGAAAAAACTTGCAGTTGAGGAAATACCTCTCTGGAAGCACATTGTTTTACCATTGAGCTTCCTACAATAATTCCTACAAAACAGTCTAAAGAAGACGGGTAACAGATGCAGGAGGTGTGTGCGCCTGTTCCATAGGAACCTCCATGCTAAGTCACAGCATTAAAAACCGTGCCAGGAGCTGGCGAAAGCTCAGCGGGTAGGAGAGCACAGTGCTCTTGCAGAGAATCGTGGCTCAGTATCCAGCTCATAGCTACCTGTAACTGCAGCTCAGGAGATCTGATGCAATCTTCTGAACTCCAGGGGCCCCCGCACTAATGTGTTCAAACCCCCTCCGCGCATACCTGCATGTACACATACGCACAAGTAAGTTTTAACTAAAAAGAAAAAACTCAAGGTGAAAGTGTGAGGGCAACATGCTTTCCCTCATTTTAAGCCTCAAGCATACCCACACACACATGGCCCTTTCCGCTTCTGGAAGGCTGCGCCCTTCTTCTCGTGAGCACCGCCCAGCCACACCCCTGCTCAGGGCACAGAGTCGTTGTCCATCCGCGTTCCCTCAGCCTGCACAGAGCCCTGACGTGCTAAACAATAAGAGCTCTGTTTCTCATGGGGGGGGGGGCGGTGTGCTCATGCCAAAAAATAAAGATAATAAAATAAAATCCTTGTAACCACACCAGGATAAAACCTTTCTCTTTCTTCTCTGGGTAAATGCCTGTGTGTCCACGTCATCGGTTCTTAGAGAAAAGCTTACTAACGGGTCAAAACTGCATAAGTCGTCACAGATGCCACACCTCTTGAGGGACTATACTGCCAAGATTGTGTTCCTGCAGACTCCGCTTGTCCATTTCCATCTTTTCTGCAAAGCCATAGTAGCCTCACATGGGAGGAAGGCAGCAGCATGCGGCCAGGCAGTGAGGCTGCAGGCTGCTCCATCCCATCCACCCTTTCTGCCGATTGAGAGTATTTCCTTCCAGACTCACGACGAGCAGTGCACTGGGCTCACCTCCTCTCATGGGAAGAGTTCATTGTGGCTTCCACAGACCTGAGGACTGCCATACTTGAGGAATGGTGGTCACCCAGGTAGCTAACTTGAGACCTGAATATCAACCTGCCTGGCAGGTAGGACATAAGCAGCCTTCCTGTGGCAGACCCTGTGACTGCTTTCCAGTAGAGAGAAGGAACTGGCTGGTCACCACTACCAGTTAACTCACTCACCAAGAGCATGTGTTCATCACCTTGGGGTCATGACTACTCACCACATGACGCACATAGAAAGTTCTAGATAGATGTTGACTGAACTAATGACAAGGCTGTATAACAGAAGAAAACAATATTTACAAACAAGCACCAGATAGATGCAAATACTGCGTCTGATGCTTACTATCTCTGCAACCTTAACAAGACACCGCCTTTCACGTGCACACACACACACACACACACACACACACACACACACACACACATGTGCTTAGGCACACATACACACTGTATTCTTGCTTCTTCTGATATAAAATGGGAATCAAGCAGGCCATGAAATTGGCATCAATTGGGTAAACTTGTAAATATAAAATACATGGAGCCCTGCCTCACGTGTATTATGAGTCATACAGTTGTAGATTACTGTCTTGATCCGGAAAAGTGAACCTTTTCTTGAGAGTTTTCTACATCTTCTTGGTAGAAAACAAATATAAACTGCTAGGCTAAGTAGCAAGAACCGAAATACTACCCCTAAAAAGATTGTGCACCCTGCAAGAGGAATGGAAAGATGAACGGAAAGAGCTTTATTCACTTAAACACTTTCAGTTTGAACCCCAAATGTTGTGGTCACCCTACACACAATTTACCTTAAGATCCTAATTCAGAATGAGTGAAGAAGTGAATTGATATGCCTCCCCCGCCACCACCACCACCTTCCAAATCTCACATAACCACTCTAGAAACAGAAACAATGGGACCCACTGGAGATCATCTGGGTGGGATGACAAAAGAGGACCTTCACTCTCAGGAATGTTGGAGTAGGACCTAGATGCTTGGAGAACTAGCCTGCAGGAAAATCAACCTCCCAAGAAACAGGAGACAAGCAGGACCAAGTAGGCCATCAACGTGATGCTAGTGTGCGGTCTGGGAAAGACAGCCAAGGAGCGGGAAAGAGGTGCTGACTCAGCACGTTCCTGTCTACTGTCAGAGTCTATGCAATACTGGGGCTCTTCTCGGTGGGTAGGTCCGCTGTAGTCTGGGACTGGGGGATTGCAAGAGTACTTGTCTACAGAAGAAAGCCATTCTTTAAGGTTGGCTCTAGCCTTGCAATGCATGCCTAAGGAAGATGCCTAGCTATAAAGTATAGGGAGGAAGTGGAGTGGCTATAGACAGACACTTCTAAAGAGGATCCTTTTCCTTCACACTCTTAAGGCACTACAGCCTGCAGTTGCTCGTTCTAAGGCATGAGTTAAGTGTTAACTGTTTGGGTTTTTGTTGAGCTGTGTGCTTTTTCCTCGTGGAAAGGTCTCTTGTAGCCCAGGCTAAGCTTGAACTTGCTACATGGTCAAGGGGGATCTACTGCCCCCCCAACCGTACTAGAATTACAGGACTATACCACTAAGGTATATAGCAGTGCTGTGGATTGAACCCGGGCCTTCACGCACCCTACACAAGTGCCTGGCAACTGAGTCATATCACACCAGCCCCCCATTAACTGTTTAATTACATTCACTCTGGGGACAGTCAAAGGACCAAAAGCACACAATGGCTTTCACTCTTCTCTGCTGAACTGTAGGTCTGCACTAAGCACACGGCTTCCCTATTCACATCGTACACGGGACTGGGAAGAACTTCACCTAGACACCATAGGAAAAAGGAAGACATGAAGGCCGATGCCATTGCATGCAAGTCAACAAGGAAGAATAAGACGTGATCAAAGAGAGCTGAGAAGGAGAGGAAGTGGATTGCCCTGTTAGGCCTGCAGGCTCACCTCCCCTGGGCATTGGCACGGGAGGAAGAGCTGTGCTGTTCCTACAGAGAAATCAGCCACCTCGGTCACCACACACAGGAAACAGGATGCCCTTCCGAGGAGCTCTGCTTCTGCGATATTTCACAACTCTTCCACCCTGTAGGGCAGAAATTCCCCAAACCTCAGCCTCAGGACTCTTTTCCATTCTTACGAATTGGCAGGAACCCTCAAGGTTCCATGCTTATATTGCTAACACCCACCTACTCCAGGGACTATATTTAGAAATTAAAACAAAACTATTCTAAAATATTCATGCAGTCATCTATCTCAATCTGAACGTGAATTTTCTACATGCTAGTATAAAAATCTTAGGTAACGTAAATGGCATTTTTGTTTTGTGACAATAACAACAAGAGAAAACTGCTTCCAAAACAAATGAAAAGTAGACCGGGGGGGGGGGGGGGGGGAGAGGGAGGGAGGGGGAGAGAGCGCGCCCAGCCTTGCGTTATTTTATTTGGCCTCTCTAACATTTGTCATAATAAAAGGTTGTTAGTTTCACATATCTGCTTCTGTATTCAATTTGCTGCAATTTGTTGTCTTAATCAATGTGTCTGAGGAAAGCTCAGCCTCACAGAAGTAAGTTCTTGAGGCCTCATAACCCTAGGCGACTGTCTTGAGGCCCACAGAGTGCAGAGCAGTCTGTGAAGTCCCTGGTCATACAGGAGAAGAGCTGAGCCTCGGGTCTTTCTTCTACCACTATCTGTTCACCACACGCTGGCTTCCATCCCACTCTCCCAGGCCTCATTCTTCTCAGATAATAAGGAAAAGTCACATGTCAGAGTGTCTTTCATTTGGGAGCTGCCCCACCCGCTACCTACATCTGGGCTCTCACTTTGCCCCAGTAGTCCGCGCTGTGAACGTCTTCTGGGACCCAAGGGCTATAGTGGACAGCAGTTCGTTGTATTCCCACTCGCCCAAACAGTGGTTGTCCTTCTGGGTAAAAAAAAAAAATGTCTTAGGCAAGGGGTTGGGAAGGGCAGGGGCATCTAGACAGCTAGCAGTAATTAAGGTTAAAGTGAACGATGCTCTTCTTCTGGAGGATCCAAGTTCAACTCCCACCGTCCATGGTGCATGGCTCTCAACTACCTGCAACCCCAGTTCCAGGGTATCTAATACCTCTGGCCTCTGTCAGCAACCACACTGATATGTGCCCAACCACTCCCCTGACACACACACACACACACACACACACACACACACAGAGAGAGAGAGAGAGAGAGAGAGAGAGAGAGAGAGAGAGAGAGAGAGAGAATTAAAATATCTTTGTAAAATATCTCCTGGCTGGGGAGATAATTCAATCAATAAATACTGGCTCTGTAGGCATGAGGACCTGAATCCAATCCCCAGACCCCACCAGACAAAAAGTCCAGCAAGGTTGTAATACAGGCCCCAAGCCTGCATGCTTGGAATTCCTGGGAAACAGAACAGGCAGATCCCGGAAGCTCAATGGCCAGCCAGTCTAGCCTAATGGTAGGCCTCAGGGTCAGTTAGAGACCTTCTTTCAAAAAGCAAGATGGTGGCACTGAGGAAATACATTCAAGATTGTTTTCTGTCCTCCACATGCATGTATACATCCACATGTGTGCCCAGACATAGGAGAAAATCACACACACACACACACACACACACACACACACACACACACACACATACCTGTTCTAAGTTCTGATCACCTACCTCTTCCTTTCGTCATATTTCTTCAGAAGGTTTAAGAACCTCTGGTTGACATTCATCCTAAGTGAAAGATGTCCTCCAAAGAGACACAAAACCACCTTAAGAAACTTTAAGCAGGAGAAACGGCCAAAGATTCAAGAGAAAAGAGAAAAGTAGGGAGAACTGTTCACGGAGACGCATTGTGGTTCATATGTGCCACTGTCCTATGTGATAGAGGAGCCCTTGCACCGCGACACATGTACGAAGTCATATGACAAGTGGCAGGGTCTATTCTGTCCTTCCACCATGTGGATTCTGGGATCACATTGAGGTTGTTAGGTCTGGCAGGCAGCCTTTACCCACTGAGTCAACGCAGTGCCCACCCATTGCAGCTTTAGGAAGTGACTTTGTAGGCTCAGCGATATGCTCAGCTGGTAGAGGCACTACCAAACCAGACACCTGCTCCCCAGGAACCACATGAAAAAAACTCCAAGTTGTCCTCTCTCTCTCTCTCTCTCTCTCTCTCTCTCTCTCTCTCTCTCTCTCTCTCTCTCTCTTTCTCACACACACAATCTAATTTTTAAAAATTTTTTAAAAGAAATGACTTTATAATGAACAATTTTTCAAAGGAAATACCTTTATTTCCAGAATAGAGATGAAAACACCACTTATACAGTGTAAGTAGAAAGTATCTTTACTTCCACTGTAACCCAGGCCAAAATTAGTGAGTGGGCAGCTGAGTTACGCAGCTTTCACCAGCATCTCCTAAGATTAGGGTTGAGTGTATTCAGGCAGGGGTGGGTGGGGGATGGGTAACCACTGATTTCCATGGATCTGAAAAGCATTGCCTTTTCACTCTCATCAGTATTTACTTAGCTGAATGACAATATGGTCCTTATTCAAAGAGCTCGAGCAAGGCAGTGAAGTTAGTCCCTGCTTCAAAGTCTTGAATGACAGTCTATACTGCTTCCTAATGACAGGATGGCTGCTGAGCTGTCAGACACGTGTGCACCCTAGCAGTGATCCTAATGCGTGCAGCTGTGGCCTTGGATATACCATCATCGAGTGTGCATGGGGGCATGGGTGTACACAAAGGCTTCTACCTCCTCACCCTGGGTCCATGAGAAGCGGGAGTAGCCTTCTACCCTGGCACCATTTACTCTAGCCATGCTGAGGTGCCTGGCTTGGAGTGCTGATGTTTTAATCTTATAAAGACTGCTTCGGGGAGCCCTGCCCTGGAGAGGAGCTTTGGAAGTTAGTAAACTGTGCAAAGGTTAGGTGTGATAGATCAGTTTAATTCTCATCACCCCTTACCTCTGCTTATCAGCTTGCCTTTCTCCAAGGTACTTGTTATCCCCTAAAGAGCCTACTCCCCAATTTCCAATCTCTCTATTAAATACCTCTTTACCCTGACTTGTGTATGGGGTGTGATGTGAGTGTACACAAAGGCTTGGTGGAGTCAGTGGTAGAATGCTTGTGGGGAAAGGCCTAGATCAATCCTCAGAACTTCCACAACTTCCCTGAATGCACAAATGCCACCTTCTTCAGAATACACCTTACCCGAGTCCCCCGCCCCTCAAGGCCCTGTACCCTGGACATTGGAAGATCTGTACCAACACAAGCATCCAGGAAAGAACACTCCTGTGACATCCCTCTGTGATTGCTCTCTAGAGTGCTATCCTCGGAGCTTCACCTCACAAGGCTCTTTGAAGAACTGTCTGTGTCCCAACAAGGGCATCTTCCCAAAGGGAGATTCAGGTAGCACACATGTGAGTGCACACACAAACACACACACACACACACACACACACAGACATGCACACACACATCACATATGCACACCACATGCACACACACATCAAACATGCACACACACAAACACACACACACACACACACACACAAACACACACACACACACGAACCCTGGTTTGCTTCACGCATTGACTCTAGTTTGCAATTAGCTCTTTGCAGGAAATCAATCAACACGTATTTAATCAGCATCTACTACGTATCTATCACTCAGAGCCTCCCTGAGTAAGAAACAAGGCAGACCACAGCACAGTCTTTGCCCTCCAGGTTAAGGTGACCTATTTAGGAAGACAAAGCTAACAGAGAACAATTAAACGCTGCTCCTGTGGATCTAAATAAGGCAGAGAGTTGTAGGAAACCCAATCCTACAAGAGAGACGATTTGTCTTAGGACTTGAAAGATGTATAGGATTGGAACACGGAAAGGAGAAGGATCACTAAAAGCAAGAGGGGATGGTGTAAGTAAGGACACTAAGAAGATGCATCAGTAGAAAGAGGATAAGAGCCTAGGATGCCTTGGAAGCAGCCTGACTAGAGACCAGAGGGTGGAAATGCAGAGACATCAGTGGATTCAATGCACCCTGCTGTACGCGAGGGCTTCCATGCGAAGCATCTTGTCAGCCAGGTTGAGATGCTGATGTGTATAAAATGACAGGATGCATCCTCTGTCTAAAATCCAGCTTGGACCCTGAATACTGCCCTTTTTTTAAAATTTTTAAGCATTATTGAAACAGCCAACCAGTAAAGGCATTTATTTTAATGATCTTGAGGGCAGTTGTTTTTGCCTTGAGCTCCTCTGAGCCCTTGGATTCCAAAGAGAGGCCTCCAAGGCAGCCTTCGGAGATAAGACAGATAAGGCAATGAGGGGTCAGCATGCCTTAGAGCCATTTGACTTGTTATTGGGTGTCCACTTAGGATTTTCAAAGGAACACATAAATAAATCCTTGGTACAAAGGCGCTCTTGGTGGCCAGTCAGCCATTTGTGTGTTATGAAAAGCACTTATCAGCTTTCATGGGTTAAATCCTCCTTTAAAGGAGACACACACACAGAGGCTACCACACCACAGCTACAACATAAGTGACAGATTAATTCACTCCCATACCTCTCCAGAACTAATTGGGGACCTACATTCTCAGCACCTACCTGTCATTGTATACAGAATGAAGCCATCTTACCTGGCCTTGAATATTACGCCAAGAAAAGGAGTGTAAGGCGGCTAGCTGACAGCAATGGTGTTGCTGACAGTGATATACATCAACGCCGAGCAGGCTCTACACATCAGGTATATAATGAATTTGATTTTTGCCACAATTTTATGAGGTACTACTACTAAACCGCAACTAACTGGCTTGCGACATTTGCCATGGCTCATGCAAGAACCTAGGACAAGGTAAAAGCTGGGGCCATGATGTCAGCTTTCAGGATCATGCTGTGACTTTACGGTGGAGACACGTGTACATTCTTAACTATTATTTGACAAAATGAGCTTTTTCTCTATGCTTTTGCGTTAAATTACTTCTCTCTGGGCTGTAAACAGGAAGACTCTCCTACCACGTTTTCCTTGCCTTCCTAGCAGACCCTGCTCTCCTGTCCTGAGACCATAGACAACAAACTAAAATGAGAAAAGGCAGAGGAGACCTGAAGACCACTTTAAGAGAAAATAGGAACTACCAGACTCCAGCATTGCATCTTTTTCCAAGCATGCAACCGCTAGCTTCATCTCTGAGCTAGTGACATACACCCTGTAACTTCGTTAGAGCTGGACCCAAGCTCAGAAATCACATTAGTTCCTAACAGGATTTGGGTACTTGCTGTTGTTGCACACTGCAATAAATTTTAAAGAGAAAAGGGGGAAAAATGTCAAAAGCCATCTCTAAATTGCTCCTGAAAATGGGTTTGCTCGCAGCCTTATGCACTTGCACCGTCAGGTGCCATTGCTCTTATGGTCACTTGGAACAAAGTCACCCACACTCTGCAGAAATCGGCAAGATGAACTGGGCCTTCAGCAACTCCTAACTTGTTTTCTGAAATGTATTGTCAACCAGGCAGGAGAAGAAAGTGACACAGCCAAGTCCCACCAAGATGTTCCATTGCTTGAGGTCTCTCTGTCCACTCATATTCCCACCAGAGACCTTGTTTTTTTTTTTTTTTTTTTTTCTCTCCCTATGAATCAAGGTGTATAGCATTTTTTAAAAAGTGCATCATTAGCATGAAGCAACATTAGCATTAAAAAAAAAAGGAAGCAGAATATTGGGTAGACAGCAGAAAACTGCTCACACACTGGCCTACTCATACCCCACTGCAGCCGATAAACTGAAATTTCCATAATAATACAGAGTTCAGAAAACAAACGGCAATTGTATTTGATAGGAAAATTGCATCCTGTTACTGGATATACAATTCTACAGCGTGTTCAATGGTATCTTCGAAGCGCTGGAGATGTGGGTATATGTTTTCGTTTTTAAATGGAGTTGTGATGTAAATAATAAATCCACCACAATTTGGCTAGTCCAGAGACTGCTGGCATCATTAACTCAGAAACCCAGAGACACAAATGCTCTACTTATCTTGGTAGGCCCTCAGCTACAAGTCTCCCATCACTCTGTGGATGCTTACACATGCCCTCTGCTTCATCCACATTTCTGTCTCGCTTAAGGGTCTTCTGGGCTTCCCTAGCACTATTTGTATCACATTTTAACCAGTCGTTGCTCTGCGATGCCCTCCTTTCTCCCTCGCCTGCATCCTTTTATTTTACTCTTCCTCCTTTTTCCATTAGCTCAGCAACAAACAAACCTAACGCCTGCTTCCCTCAGCTTCCTGTCCGCGGTGGTAGATTAAGTAAAACATGGCCACACCTCTCCTCTTCCTGTATCTACAGCCTTTGATAATTTCAGCTCATCCCATCTGAAGGGCTAGCCCCGCAGCTTGCTTGCACCAATGGTCCGAGACTAAATAGTCTCAGACTCTCAGAATCTTTAAGGGTTGATGTCAACTAGATTGCACCTAGAATAACTAAGACATGAAACGCTGAGTGGGTCTATGGGGGTGTTTCTATGATGAATTAATTGAAGGGAGAAGTCCCTCCCCAAGAGTAGGTAGCACCACCTAGAGGCAGGCCAGATGTAGAGGGCCCAAGGGAGAGCAGTGTTGTTGCTTACCTGCCTTCCCTCCTTGCCTGTGAGCATGTCTACGTCTCTACCGTTGTTGCTGCTGCCATCAGAAGCCAGCTTTGTAGCTATCTTCCAATGAGGCTTGGAGATCAATGGTTCTCCAGGCTTCCCATAGACCTACAGGTCCAAAGTGAGACTTCTGAAATGTCAGCCTCTTGAACTGAGGGGCTAACGGGTTCTCAGCCTCTCCAGAGTGCTGGCAGCCATTGCTGGATACCCTGACATCACATAGCCAGTCTAGTCCATCCCCGTTTGTAATATTGGCTCTGCTCTTCCAGAGAATGGTGAATATTGTAATTCTTTTTTTTTAATTTATTTTTTTTATTATTATTTTATGTGCATTGGTGTTTTGCCTGCGCGCATGTCTGTGTGAGGGTGTCAGATCTTGGAGTTACAGACAGTTGTGAGCTGCCATGTGGGTGCTGGGAATTGGACCTGGGTCCTTCGGAAGACCAGTCAGAGCTCTTAACTACTGAGCCATCTTTCCAGCCCCCCATGTTTGTAATTCTTAAGACTCCCATTCTTGTGTTAGTTTTCTAGAGGAGAGGACAAGTGAAAAGGGAAGACCCAGTGTTTGCCACAGATGTGTGACAAAGATGAAGCCCAAACTGAGCAGCCGAGCTGCACCTAAATTGCCAGATGACGCTGGCAATTACACTATTTGAAGCCACTAAGAATGGTTGTGGGTTTAAAAGCTGCTAAGTTTCAGGGTGATGCATTACACAGTAAAAGCAAAACGATACATTTATCTTATCTTGCTTTCCCTTTTTCTGCATTCATCACCTTTGACAGAACACATATTTCTTCCCAAGAATTTTAGCACATGTTGGAAAAGGACATTTGCCAACAACGAAAGAAATATGCCTTTCCCTAACTTGTACTATGCATGTATAGGAAGAGCAGTCACCATTTAAAAGATTTTATTGGGGTGTGTGTGTGTGTGTGTGTGTGTGTGTGCAGAAGACACTTTGCAGGAATGCTCTTCTAATATGTTAGTCCTGGGCACTGAATCCGGGTGATCGGAATTCACAGCAAGTTTCTTTGTTGCTCTGTTTATCCACTCACCCCCTCTTAACCCCAGTGTCTACCATCACCGCCCAGATTACCGCTGGGAAGTCACTAAGTCAAAGTTATTTTTTTAATTATTCCTAGATCATATAATACATTGTGTTTCCTGTTTTATCTATGTTTCCTATTACCTGCCCACTTTGACTATTTTTAGGATTTATTTTTTTTTATAATTGTATGTATGCATGTAGGTATGTGCACGTGAGTTCAGGTGCCTTAGAGGTCAGAGGTGTTATCTCCCTGGAGCTGGAGGCACAGGCAGCGGTGAGCTGTCCAGTGTGGCTGTAGGGAACTGAACTGGGGTCCTCTCTTAGCCTCTGAGCCATCTCTCCAGCTCCCTAACTTCCAACTTTGTGTCTGTTTTTCTTGTTTGTGTTTTGCCTTGAGTTCACCTGCCTCTGCCTCTTGAGTGCCTGAATCAAAGTCAGTCTTCACCACATTAGAACTTAATGGCTCAATTTTAAAGCTGAAAAAATGCTTGCTTTCAAATTCACCCAGCAACATGCAATGCTTCTATAGAGTGAGTAAAGTTGAATCCATTGGTTCCCTGTGGCTTCTTGGAAAGCCACCTCCAGAGTAAGCAATGTAGCTACTGTGACGGGCCCGTCCTTAGGGTAATCCATGTCACCATGAACAACACTCACCACAGCATTGAATACAGCCCCTTAATTTTCTCATTCACTTACTAAATACCCCTTCCAATATCACTTTCAATGCATTATTTAATTGATTTGTGACAAAAATTTTAGTGTATCTATTATATTTTCATCTTTATCAAGAACAAAACCAAAGCCAGACATAATGAATCTAGAATCCCAGAACTCAGGAGACAGAGGCAAGCAGATCAAGAGGTCAAGCCTGACCTGAGCTACAGGAGACTCTGTTTCAAAACAACACCCCCTTCAAAAACAGTGACCCAAAAGAACAGAGCTAAGGCATCATACTTCCTGATTTAATATTTATCACAAAACTACTCTAATCAAACCAACATGGCATGGTGCTGACATAGAAAGCAGACGTGTAGATCAGTGTCACAGGACAGAGAGCTCACCTATGCAAGCATGATGGTCAAGAGACCTTTGACCAGAATGCCAAGAATAAACAACGGAGAGGAAAATCTCTTCAATAGATACTTCCAGAAAAATTGGGTATCCACGTATAACAGAATGAAACTGGACAAGTAAAACTATCTTACATCTTAAAAATCAGATCAAAAGACACGTTATTTAAACACAAGATTGTAATTATAAAAGTCCCAAAAGAAAACAAAGGAGAAAATCTTTACATGGTGTCTAGTGACAATTCCTTGGATATGAAGTTAAACACATGCAATAAAAAAGCAAGGTGAGGCCGGGCGTGGAGGCACATGCCTTTAACCACAGCACTCAGGAGGCAGACGGATTGCTAGGACAGCCAAGGCTACACAGAGAAACCCTGTCTCAAAAAACAAAACAAAACAAAACAAACAAACAAAAAAACCAAGAAAAGGCAAGATGAAACTGTATTTGTAAGAAGCATCTGTGCTGCAAAAGGAACAATCAACAAAATGAAAAAGCAGCAAGGAATGGGATAGAATATTTGCAACTCAAATATCTAATAAAAGATTAAGAGCTGAGCTACACACACACAAAGCATGGCATGTGTACCCACCCACATACATGTACACACGCAATACATAAGCTGGACAACTTTAGTAGTACATTTTATAAGACAAGCACATTAATTTCTACCTTTATTATGACAAGAGCCACTCGCCCTGCTCTCGGTAAACAGGAAGAAGTCAGTTGTTTCTCCTTGCGTTGAATTCAAGTTGAATGTTGATACCATGTTTTATGCCATACGTATTAAAGAGTAGATTAACACCTATGCATTTTGCATACACTGACCGGTCTCCCTTCCTGTTCCTCAACAGCAAGTGCTTGAGCAAGTAACCAAATGCCTCGTCAAAACATTCCCAAGAGGATTAGGCTTACTGTGATCCCAACACAAGCAAGTGTGGCTCCTAAAGCAAGAATGCAGGTACGGGTGAAGATGTACTGAGGCAGCACTGTGAGAGAGCGTGCCATCTGAAGGCCGAGGACCACAGGACTGCAGGAAAAGAGATGTTCTAGAAACACATTTGTCTCTCCATCCGTAGTTAGACTGTTAAAATAATAGTCTCCAAAGAACTAAACTTTGCTCAGAAAGCCCATTAGGAAAAGGGACAGGCTGAAGCTTGATACCAGACAGGAAAGGACCTTGTCACACAGTCCCTGCAACTGTAACCTTTCAGGGGACACAAAGATGGGTCAGTAACGACCCACCGCTTGACGATGCCTGCTTAGGCATACATGCCACCTGCCTTCAGGTTAGGATCCCTGACTAGACCCTCTTATCTGTTCCTTGCCTTCCCAATGTGACCGCATTAAACACATCACTTTTCTCTGCTTTTCAGTATTCTTTGTCCCTTCGATCGGCACATTAAGTGGATGGCCAGCCCTTGCTTATTGTGGCTGCCAGAGCCCAGCCTCTGGCCCTAAAGTGTCAGCAACTCTGACCTTTTTGAAGATGAGCCATCACTTCATGGTATAAGACAAGGGAATTCCAGCAGGCACACCCACAGTTTGACAGGACAGGAAGGAAAGAACCAATATGAAAAGCCATGGAGAGCTTGTTTGTTATTGTCGAATATAATTGATTGGAGGAGTTCTTTAAGTCCCACTGGCTCTCAGAAGGGGAGAGGGTAGTTTCTCAAAAGGAATTTGGGGAATCATCTTACCTTAAAGATAGCAAACAGAATTAGAGACACTTTGTAGGGTGTAGACATTTGACACAACACAGAATTTGATTTGATTTTTCAAGATTCAAAATTCAAACACTTCCTAACACAATGCCTGGGAGTGGAGCTAGTGTAAAACCAATCTCACAGGCTTGATATGAATATATAGTATATATTTGTATATACATATATACTAAATTAAGTATATATTATAATAATATACTTAAAAATGTAATGAGTAACTCTCCAAGTAGGAATAAAGCTTGGAAAAAACCTGTTCTGCAAAAGTTATCATCCACTCTGTCAAATTAAATTGCTAAAATGTTGTGATAGAAAAAGCAATTCTAAAGTTTATACAAAAGCACCAAAGACTCTGAGAGGCCAAAGTGGTCCTCAGTGGAAACAGCCATGCCAGAGGGGCTGGGATGGAGCTCAGCCTAGCATGCATGAAGCTCTGGTTTGATTCCCATCGATGACATACTAGGCGGAGTGGCACATGCCTGTACTCATAGCACTAGGAAGATGGAAGCAATGGGGCCAGAAGGTCAAAGTCACCCTTAATACATAGTGTCAGGCTAGCCTGGGCTACACAATAACCTACCTCAAGAAACAAAAAAAAGAGCAATGCTGAAGGTAACTCCATACCTGATACTAAGCCACACTGCAACTCCTTAGTAAGTAAAACAGCATGGGCTTGTACAAAAACAGATTCGTAGACCAGTGGGCTAGAAGAAAAGGCCAAGAATTAAATCCTCAATACGTAGTTCTCCAAGTCTCAGTAACAGTGCTCAACATGATGCTGGGGAGACAGCTGGTAGGGAAAGTACTTATTGTTCTCAAACTCCAGAAAATTGGAGCCCCACACCGCATTCCAGTAACCCAATAGCTTGGGAGCGGGAAACAGAAGGAACCCTGGCTGGGCCTCCTTGCCATCTTCTCTGGCTGAATCAGTGCACGCCATGTTCAGAGAGAGACCTTGCCTCAAAAAGAAAGGTGGAGGCCAGCTGGGAAAAACACCCAGAATCCTGTGGCCCTCACACACACGGGCACACACATGTATGTGCACATGAACATGAACACACATACAAACTGATTAAGCACATGGTTGAAGCAGAAACAGCTTCTCCAACAACTGGTGCTGGAGAAATTTATTGTCCACATGTGGAACAATAAAACCCCACCTTTATCTTTCCTAGTAGCAAAAGCAACACAAAGTGGATCACAGACTTTATAATAAGACCTGAAACCAGTAAAATGAGGGAAATGCCTCACGAGACAGATATAGGAAGGAAAAGTCTAACAGCTCAGGAAATGATAAAATTGGCAAATGGGATTTCGGTACATTAAAAAGCTTCCACACACAGCACAGAAAACTCTCCGCAGAGCCTGATGTGATAGCACACACATTTAATCCCAGCACTCAAGGAGGCAAGCGGCAGGTGGGGCTCTGTGAGTTCAAGGCCAGCCTGGTCTACAAAGTGAGCCCCGGATAGCCAAGGCTACACAGAGAAACCATGTCTCAAAACAAACAAACAAACAAACAAAACAAAACAAAACAAAAAAACCTAACCAAACAAACAAAAAAAAAAAAACAAAGAAACAAAACTCTCAGAAGAATAAAGACACAGCATGAGAGCAAATTTTTGCAGCTCTCCATCGCACAGGAAGCTCATAGCCACTATATGTAAAGAACTCAAAGAGGAACCACCATTTCATTTCCGTCCTGTCAGAATGTCCACCATCAAGAAGGCAAACGCTCATGAGGAAGCGATGGAATCACTTATGCCCATTTTACTTACACATTTGATAAGTTAGGGCTGAAGACACAGTTCAGGTGTTAAAATGCTTGTTTGGTACAGACGAAGCTCTGGGTCCCATCCCTAGCAGTCCATAAACCAGGCTGACTCCTCCTCCGGGGGACTCCAGCGAGTGAGCTATATATATTTGTATGTATGATCAATGCTAAAAACTAACTGGAACAATAGGGAAAATGTCAGAGTGAATGATCTTATGTACATATTTCATAGGCCTTTTGTAAAACTAGTAATTAGCTTTTGGGCTGGAGATTTAGTTCAGTGGTAGAGTGTGTGACTAGCAGGGGACCTGGGTTCCAGAAGCCTCAGATCCCATCCCCAGCATGGGAGATGACACAATCGATGATGGTGATGATGGTGATGATGATGTTATCAATAACCTTTTGACCCGTTGACTTTGAACACTGATGTTTACTTAAATTAGACTTTTCTTATAATGAGCCATACCTGGTACCTAGTTTGCCTCAATACCGAGAAGGTGAGTTGTCTAGTTACCAAATGTCATCCCTATTTCCCAAACACGTGGATGGATGTGTCCAGGAAGTCATTCACAGTGATAGGCAGAGGGAAAGAAAATACAATTTAATAGGCCACTTGTTATTCCTAGGCACATTTTCCAGAGTCCACATCTACCTTTGTGACAGATAAAGGTACTAAAATGTTTGGGTCCCAACATTTTACTACGGTTTGAATTCCTTACCTGCTACAATCCTAGCCAAAGGGCTTTTTTTTCTTAGTTTTGTATTAAATTATCCCATTCGGTTGGCTGCCTTAATCAACTTAACTGATTATTTACCAGCTCACCGTTTCCCCCTGTGCAGAGGCCATATCAGAGTTCATACGCGTGACTTGTGGGGCCCTGGGTCCTGGTTGGGTTTTCGATGTTGTGATTTGTTTGTTGGTTTGTTTGTTTGTATTCTTGCTATTGTTGTTATTTGGGGTTTTTGTTTGGTTTCTTCCTGCCTATCCAATAGTCTCCATCCTCCCTTGACCAACGCTGTTGTGCACAACCTCAGATTCCTAACGCTTTCCAGCTTTTGTTATTTGGTTTGTCTGGAAAAACAAAATTAGTTGTTTCAGATTGTTCTGTTTCCTAGCTGGGGGAGAGGCGATCTGGGGATCGTCGGTGAGGTGGCTGCACAAAGCCGGCTGTGTACTTAATGCTTTAACCTTGCGTATAATTTATACAATAAACAGTCACATGCTCCTCTAATAATTTAGATGTAAGCAAATGTTGATTTATTCAGGAAGGCTACTGCCCAGAGCAAAGCCCCCAGCACTGAAATCTGAATTAAACTAGGACAGAAGCAGGCTAGTCTATAATAACATTTGTATAATTTTATTTTTGCCCTCGGCTCAGTTCATTTCCCCGTACAGTAGACGCATGAAATTGGTCTTCAGCCACCTTCAGCTGTTCATTGGTATCCGGGCAGGAATGGAAGCAAGACCAAGCTCGTCTCTAAGTTTTGTTTTTAATCACGTAGGTCTTAGATACCTAGGTCATTTCTGACAATAATTACCTTCCTCTGAATTGTGTTTTTGGCAACTAATCTCCTACAACAGCTTCATTTTACCTAAAGATGTAGTTTTTTTCCTCTGTGAGAAGACTCCGAGAACTGAGCCAGTTAAATAGATTCGAGTGTTGTGATTTCTTTCTTTCTTTCTTTCTTTTTTCCTTCAGGCCCTGGGGCATGAAGTCTGAGTTCCCCCCTACTTTCCTGTCAGCAGTGAAATGAAGGCCTTAGGAAATTCCTTAAATGGTAGAGGGAAAAAATAAACATTAACTTGAAAGAGTGAGGGACCTGCCCCCCTCTCTCCATTAACCTTTGACTTAAATAAAAATTAAGAACTATATCATATAGGCTTGCTACTTGGGTTAGAGGCAGTGTAACTCCCTTTTAAGTAAGCATGTTTGAGGCAGTCAAGAATTTGTGAGAGACTCTCAGAAGGAGGCCAGGTTTTCTATCTAAACATAGAGAAAGTTGTTTTCCACAGCCCTCCCTTCCATCTGATGTGGTTCTCACACGCAATCACCTCAAACTGCATCCACAGCTTCTACCCCAACCCCTTAATACTTTCATCCCCCGGAAAAGTAACAGCACTATTTGGGGTCAAAAGTTCAAAATAAAGAATTTTTCCCCTTGGGGCAGGAAATCAAATATGCTAAACTTTCTCTCTAACCTTTTGTGTAGGAGCAGTTTAACAGCAACAACAACAAAAAATCCTGAAAATCAGAAATGAAAAAAAAAATGGCATTTACAGTCTATGTGAACCATGCATTTATCTGTCCTCCTTGCAGCTGGGAGGTAAACAACAGCCCTAGTGTTTGGGAGGCAAATATTGTTCCCTCCTATTCTTGGTAACCAATCTGCTCCCAGGCCTCCTCCTCTCTAGTCTGATTGTGCCCTGGGGCTCTGCAAGCAGCAAAGGAGGCTTTCAGAGAATCCAGGGCCTGTTTTGCCTTCATTACAAATTCCAAATAGAACAAGTTTTCGCCTGGCTTAGGGTCTGGTTATGAAAGTTTCCCACAGCTCTCGAAAGATACAGAATAATAAATGGCCAGGCAGAGAAGTAGAAGGCAGGAGGACTGCCATCAAAGGTTTCTGGTCACGTCTGAAACCACAACTGAGGTGCCCTGAGGAGCTACTGTCACTAGGACCCAGAGATAAAATAGTTTGCCTTTGGCCTGAGGTCTGGAGCTTTGAGGTTCCATCCTTTGTTCCCAGATCGGCAAAGAAAAGGGCCCTTGGTCCCAGCCTCAGAACCCAGAGCGCCCCTTCGCCCCTTCGCTCCAGGCACTGTGGCCCATGGCTTTCTCTAGGGACATGCTGTGAGGCACAGCAGCGTTGGGAAATTTTGCCCCAAGGGGCGGCTGAGGAGCTTCAAATGTTTTCAGGCTTTTCCAGCATAAAAGCAAAATTTGATGAGTTTCAGTGGGCCGAGCTCTGAAACTCAAAGGAAAAAGCCCTGCGGCAGCAAAGGGAGAGGAGGAAGCGTTTTATTGTCTTGCTGCGGGTTTCTTTTCTTCCTTTCCTTTAGCTGGTGTCTTTATTGAGTCAAGATGTTGTACGGATGTACCAGTGAAATATCACATGCAAACTCTTCAGGCATCTCTCAGCTCCAAGTTTACAGAGGAGGCCCTCTGGTGTGCCCAAATTCCGCCTACACCCCCACCCCAGTGTGAGTTCCTCAATCTTTCAGACTTCCCATCTCTCTTTACTAAGAGACACACCATAGTCCTCATGACAAAGTCCAGAAGGCAGTGGCTTATGAACCCTTCGGCCACAGACTCCTCAGATATGATAGCTTCGTTTTCTACACATTTTCAAAAACTCGTACATGCTACATAAGATAAATGCAACAACTGGGAATTTGCAGTGGGTTTTTTTCCCCAAGAAAGACAATTGATCTGGATTCATATGGCCCCTTCTAAAAGTTGATTTATATTATTGTTTTTATTCTATTTTACTTTCTGCCAGTAACTGGGACCTGGCAAGCTCTAATCCACCACACTGACATCATGGGGTAGACTGGGACTTTATTACATTTAAGCACTTGCTTGTGGCTTTTTATACATAGTTCATGAATGAGTTGTTGTACACACACCATAACCTAACCCTTAGACTCACCAAAGTATAGGAATCACAGTATGTTCAGTGTTTACAGACTGGATATGAAAGTATCCTCTCTTTTTTTTCTTTCTTTCTTTTCTTCTTTTTTAAAATAAACATGGCCTTGCTATATACATTATATATATATATGTATATATTTCTGTGTATATGAGTGTGTGTGTGTGAGTGTGTGTGTGTGTGTGTGTGTGTGTGTGTGTGTGTGTAATGGGCTGTCTTCAGGCTCAGAAGGCTCCCCAGTGCTGAGACTTCAGATCCGTGCCAATGTGTCTAGTTCCTAAATTCATTGTTTACGAGTTTCTAAACATGACCAGATTTCATCACGCTATTGAGTTTGACCTGTATTAGTGAGTCCATTTCAGTCCCCCATGTGCTATAGTCTGGGGTGTGTCTCAGTGGTACAACCTGCATAACATGTAACACACATGAGGTCCCAAGTTCCAGCACCAGAAAAGTACGTATGTGTGCATGTGTGTGCACACGTGAGTGTGTGTGTGCATGTGTGTGCACACGTGAGTGTGTGTGTGCATGTGTGTGTGCGTGTGTGTGTGTGTGTGTGTGTAAACTTTTCCTTCTGATGGGCTTCCCTGGGTAACCACATTTAATAGAAGCATTACATAGAATCTATAGAAATATGCCAATTCCTTCTTTTCTGTTTATACTATAAAATATACATAAAATAAAAACCTTACATTTTATTTACCTAGAATTATACTGCACAGAGAAATTGTTTTATGGGAAGTCTGGACTTGTAGGGGAGATGGGGGCGGGGTCTGCAGGCCAATGTGCCACCACAGAACTGTCTCTATTAAGGACACGAAGAGAAGAAAGCCAGGAACAAAGTGAAATAAAGACCCGAGACTTCATAGATGAAAACATGTGACAGCGTGAGACACTAACCACAAGTTCCCACACACCCTTGACAGCCTAAGGCTAGCATGCACACCCTAAGGCCCACTGTGACCTTGCTTGTGTGTAAGTGAACTGCCCTTTAAGTGAATAAACCCACTTTCCAAGATGCTCTACCCTCCTGTTGGGGGTGGGAAGATTCCACTTCAGAAGAAGGGACAAAGTTGCATCTGATTAAAAAAAGTGTCCCTCAGGGCAACTTGGAGGAAGAGTTAAACAGCCAGGTAACATCAAGCCAGGCCCATTCCTGAATACATGAAACTCACAGAAGTGTCTTTTTCTGTTTAAGGTAGTAATCTTTGTGGTGAATCGCAAGCCATCAGTCAAACCGTTTGTTTGGTAAGGATGACTTTTGACCTCACACAAGATGGCAAGGTTGGTGGCAGAAAGCAGACAAAATGCTAATCAAAATACTAATTAATGAAAAAGATTTTTGCGAGCGTCTCTCCCCCTTCCCAACCCCCATAGACATACACACAGGAAAAATGACTTACTTAAGGCATTCGAGGTGATGGACTTGTCTGTCCTACCCGGTGGACCTGTCAGCCTCCACTGCGAGAGTAATCCTGAGACCGGGCCTCCACCACACCCCCTCTCTGTCCCACTCCCATGGTTCCTGGCTGACATGGGGGCACACTGAGTCACACTCCAAATCCTTCTCCAGGGGCCAAAGTAAAAGGTAAGACTGAACAGGGTTGTGGGGGCTTCTTTCAAGTATGAGGATAACAGCTGTGTTATCTACCTGTGCCTCACTCAGAGCTCATCGGCCGCCCAATATCCCAGAAGTCTCTGAAGCAAAACTTGTCCCCAGCAACCCTGTAGCCATTCATTCTTCCTTTCATATACTCCTCCATTGTGCTTACTAACGTGTCCTGGCACAGGACCAAACAGGTAACAGCCAACTCTCAAATCTATTTCTTCCTTCCTTCCTTTTTAAAATTTTTCTTTCCTTTTTTGAAACATTAATTCCATATAGTCCAGGCTGGCTTCCAATTTGTTATGGAGTCAAGGGATCCTGAACTCCCCATCCTCCCGCCTCTACCACCCAAAGTTATGAGATTATAGGCATGCAGCACCATACCGATTTACGTGACAGAATCTCGGGCTTCTTGTAGGCTAGGCCAGTACTCTCCCGACTGAGCCCCAGCCCAACCCTCGAGTTCAGTTCCTAGTAGGCAGACATTTGTTAAGCCAGACAACAAATAAAAACAACCACCTCAGCAGTGGTTAGTGACAGAAGGGCCCTGAGAAGGTGATAGTGGGGGTGGAAACAGATAGTAGGGTTAGAAAGGGATAGTGGGGGTATAAACAGATAGTGGGGGCGGTAAGGTCTCACTGGGAGGTGGACATGTTGAGTTTGAATTCTAATCAGTTCTCTAGTGTTGTTTGACTCAAATCATCACTACATACATTATTGAACCTCACAAACAGTCTCTCTCTCTCTCTCTCTCTTTCTCTCTCTCTCTCTCTCTCTCTCTCTCTCTCTCACACACACACACACACACACACACACACACACACACACACACACACACACACACACTCATGAACACACTCCCAGCAGAAATATTAGTCTCCACATAACACTCCCCTCTCACGTGCCAGCAGGACCACCCCAGGCATTGCAGTCCGCTGAGGACTTTATTTAATTATGGAATGTTCTGGAAACGTCTTCCAAATTGTAGAGATAAAGCTGTATAAAGTGCTGACCTTCAAGAGCCCTTTGTTTATCAGAAGGAAGTCCCCAGTGAATTTGAATCTCCAACAGCTCACTATTTGTTTTTAATTTACTGTTGTTTTCTTAAATGCTGCTTAACAACCAGTCACCTGCCAAAGTGTGGCCATTCTTTTCCTTAGATAGGCAACACTACTGCCATGTGAGCAATTCTGCGCTTGAGTAAAGCATGCAAAGGTGCCCAGCCAGATACAGAGACGGTAGACTTAGTTCACGGCTTACAAGAAGAGCTTTTGTATCACTTATCCATTCTTAAAATGTGTTCTTAAGGCCCCTCTCACCTGTGCAGTAAACCCAAAGGCCAGGTTTTAAAAGAAAAGAAAGCATGGGTTGGACTATGCTTTGAAAGGTGTAACAGTTTACCATGACTCCTCCCTCGTCGCGTCCGGATTCCTCCATTATGGTTACTTAGGTGTCTGATGGTTTGTCAGAAAGCTAGCCATAACTTAGGCGGAAAACTGGACTCCATTAAAAAAACATTAAAAGCTGAAAGGGAAAGGCAAGTTGATGTGGCATGGCTCCCAGCAATAAGAAAGCAAGGGTGCATGCTGAACCTTCAAAATAGAAAGTGACGTCCTCATAAAAACACTGCTCCAGGCGCCTGTGCTGCTCCAAGTTCTCCTGCCAGCTCAGAATATTTCGCTCCAAGGGATTTCAACTTTCAAATGTATCTTTGGATGCAAAATAGGCTGCCCAGGAGAAGACAGCCTCGAAGAAGGGCAGAAAGCATTTGGTCCCAATTATGACTACTTTCTGTTAAACCTAAGTTTTTAATTTTTTTTTTTCAGATAGAATATTTTATCAGAAAGGGTGCAAGTGCATTCAATGTGCCACCTGGCTGACATCACGTGATCCACTGGCCTTCATAACCAGAAAAGTGTTGCTGATAGCGAGTAGAGCTGAACAATATTAAGAGCTCCAGAATTATTGGCTATCAGGGGAACCTTTCATTCTAATTGGAAAGCTCAAAGCTTCAGGCAGCTGAGATTCTGGTTTTGGGGCTTTTCCACGGCATTCCAATGCAGTATGCCCAATCAATAAATATGATGCTATGCACAAGACCAGCATGAGGCTCATCAGCTCCCTTGAGTTTTGTATTTGACTTGTTAAACTGTAAAAAGAGTTAGAGAAACAAACAGAAGACAAATAGCTTGGTCCCTAGCTGCCAAAACAGAAAACAAATAAACCCCAGTGCTCAAAGCAAACCAAAAATGGGGAAATGAGAAAACACAGGCATATTTTCAGGTGCTGTGCACAGGCAGGTGGGGGTTTGTCCTGAGCACTACAAAACGGAACAGCTATTCTTCAGAATTCTGTGTTAAAACTGAGGTGTGAGGGCTGGAGAGGGGCTCAGTCTGGAAGACACTTGCCTTACAAGCAGAGATGTCTGAGTGGTGTATCTGAAACCCATGTGGAAAGGGTAAGCATGATGGCGCGTGCTTGTGAGTCTAGTGCCGGCGGCACAGACACAGGTGGATTTCTGGGCTTGTTAGCCAGCCAGCTTAGCCTCCAGGACAATGAGACAGCACCAGAGAACAGCAAGCAATGTTTACTGGCCTCCACATGTGTGCATATGTACCGACATACACAAACATGAGCCTGAACACATATGAACAGGTGGTAACACCCAGACAGACAGAGACAGAGACAGGTTTTTGTTGTTGTTGTTATTTGGGGTTTTAATTGTTTCGTTTTCTAATCAGGTGTGTGTGTGTGTGTGTGTGTGTGTGTGTGTGTGTGTGTGTGTGTGTGTGTGTGTGTAAGAGAAAAGCTTGCAGTTTCTGCTTCCATCTCATTGGGGCAGGGTCTCTCTTGTTCCTGTCACTGAACTGGTTCTTCAGACCAGCTGGCTAGTGAGCTGCAGGTACTGTTCCTGCCTCTGCCTCTGCCTTTCCCTCCCAGTTCTCTGCAGGATTACAGATGCAGCCCCCATAGTCCCAGGCACACTTACTTGCTGAGCCATCTCCTTAGCTTTGTTTGGTTTTTTGCACAATGTCATGCTCTATAGTCAAGGCTGGCCTGGAACTCACTCTATACTCACGACAATCTTCATGTCTTAGCAGCAGTGTCAGGACTGCAGGAGGAAGCCATCATACGTCATTAAGGCTTTTTAGGCATCAGACTATGGCAGTCTTATTGCCAACCCCACCACATGGTGGGTTATGATTACCAAAGTTAGAGACATACATGAAGGAAGTTCACCACAGTCCTTCTTCGGAGACACCACATTCGAGAGGTTTTGTGATTTTTCTCCTCCTTTCAATCTCCAATAGAAAACTTCTATATACATAACCAACAGAGCACTCTCAGCTTAGCTGTTTGCAACTGTGAGCTCCCAGGAATGCTGAAACCATCTGGGAAGTTTTGCTGGCATTGACTAAACAAGGGATTCCCTGGTTCAAATTTACCCAATGTGCTCCCTGCTTCCTCCTAAGAGGCTTAGCATGAAAGATGTTCCCATTTGAGTAAGAACTGGGGTGCTGAGAAGTGAGATGACACCCAGCCCTGGGAAACAGCCGCCCTGGAGCCAGGTGCTAGAGGCCACTGCCATGTGTCCAGTAAAGCAGGCCTGTATCCACACATTGGTGTGTATGAACCTTCTGCAGCCACACTTGAACTGGGCAACGCCAAGTTGGAGAATGATGAGCGTCAAGCCCAGAGTATGGAATTCTAGAAATACCTTCGCCATGTTTTTATACATAATAAAATATAAGTGACATAAACCAATGACCAACTAACTAACAAATGTTTTTCTTTTTTCTTTTTTCTTTAAACAAATGTTTTTCAATAAGTACCTAATACAAATCCCGGTGGAAGCCTGGGGATTTAGCTCAGTGGTGGAGCACTGAGTCAGCACCTGTGAAACACTGGGTTCAATTCCCAGCACAACTTTTTTCTAACTTAAAAATCTAAATGAGACACTATAGAGACGGCTCAGCAGTTAAGAGCTCTGAGTATCCTTCCAGAGAACGCAGGCTCAATTCCCAGCACCCACAAGGCAACTAATAACCATCTGTAACTCAGTTCCAGAAGGTTCAGCACCCCCATCTGACCTCTGCTGGCACAAGGCATCCAAGCGACACACAGACATACATGCAGGCAAACTCATACCCATAAAACAAAAATTAAAATATGTTAAAAATTAAAAAGTCTGGGTGATCATGTTATTCCTGGTAGAGATGTCTTCACAACACTACTGCATAATCCACTTCCCATCACACTGTACTGCTTCACCAAAAACCATGAGGCTAAGTGACCATGGACTAAAACTATAAACCAAAATAATCCTTCTTCTAGATTAAGATGACTGCCTCAGGTATTTTGTCACGGTACTGGAAAGCTGCCTAGGACAAAGAAAGTAGTTCTATGTCTTAGAATGGAAGGCATCTTGGATCTCTAGTGTCTTGCTTTATTACCAGGTTCATATGGAGACTCTCTGATTCTTAAAAACATTCCCAAACACTTCTGCTCTTTGTTTTCTTTCTTTCTTTCTTTTTGGTTTTTTGAGACAGGGTTTCTCTGTGTAGCCTTGGCTGTCCTGGACTTGCTTTCTAGACTAGGCTGGCCTCAAACTCACAGTGATCCGCCTGCCTCTGCTTCTTGGAGTCCTGGGATTACAAGTGTGAGCTTCACTTCACCAGGCTTCATGTCTGCTCACTCTACAACCCAGAAGAATGCTTCCAGTGAGAGAGACTAGAGTAGGAGGCTTTTCAGAAACTGAAGGTTTTACTGTTAGGAGGAACCTAAGAGTGAGAGACTTACTCCACTCCATACGCACAAAGCGATATAAGCCATGATGGACAAACTTGTTGGTGCGCATTTTGAAGGGGAAAGACAGTCCCCAGAAAAAATGTCCCTCTCTTCACGCCAAAAGTGAGTGTGCAGATCCCCAGAGTTGGCTGTCACAGAGAGAGCAAAAGGCTCCCCAAATTCTCTGCCACAGAGGCAAGGGAGCAAACTAATAGAGTGGGGTCCTGGGCACCTCCCATGGGGGAACTCCTTTTAGAGATCATTTCAGAAGGACCCACCCTAATTGATGTCTCTTTCTACTGACATCTCTGATCACATTTGAGCCTAGGTCAATACAGGATTAAGCTTACCCAGAGATATGTAAATGGAACCGGTGTTACCGTATGATAGGGAACTAGACACAGCCCAGGTCTGTGGTTTTCCCTTTACCAAGAGTCCTGGGCCCCTCTGCTACAACTTCAAATCAGCTATTATTCAACTTTCTTTTCTAATTCCTGGGAATCAAACTGAGGGGCTCACACATGCTAGTCAAATGTTCTAACACTGAGACACCTTTCCAGCCCTCTCCCAACTCTTACATTTACACAAATCACAAATCCCTTGGGCCCTTTTCAGATATTTGTAGACAAACTTCAAGAATGAGTGATGGGTGAATAAACAAGATGCAAACAACATTCTCAACTCTCTGAAGTCCAGGACAGGAGCCACTTTGGAGGAGGATGTTTAGAGTCGGATATTCTGAGAATAAACAAAGATATCTGGTCCGCACAACTACCATTAGTAAGCTCAAAGTTTCCAGAACATTCTCTGTCTTAAGAACTTCAGAGAAGAGCCAGGCATGGTGGTGCATACCTTTAATCAATCCCAGCACCCAGGAGGCAGAGGCAGGTGGATCTCTGTAAGTTCTATCCCAGGCTGGTCTATAAAATGAATCCAGGAGCTCTTCCAGTCCCAGATGCTATGGGAGCCTCGGGTTACAGTGCAGACATGGCCAAGTCCAGGAACCACACCACACACAACCAGTCCTGCAAATAACACAGAAGTGGCATCAAGAAACTCCAGTCACAAAGATACAAATCTCTTAAGAGGTTTGACCCCAAGTTCCTGAGGAACATGCACTTTGTCAAGAAGCACAAGAAAGGCCTGAAGAAAATGCAGGCAAACAACGCAAAGGCAATGAGTGTGCATGCAGAGGCCACTAAGGCTCTTGTGAAGGCTAAGGCTGTTAAGCCCAAGATGCCAAAGGGCCCCATCTGCAAACTCAGCCAGCTTGCTTTCATTACTCATCCCAAGCTTGGGAAGAAGATTTGAATTACATGGCCAACGGTCATAGGCTCTGCCAACCAAAGCCCAAGGTTCAAACCAAGGCAGAGGCCGCGGCTCCAGCTAAGGCCCAGGCTTCAGCTCCAGATCAGGCTCCCAAAGGTGCCCAGGCCCTGGTGAAGGCCCCATAGAAAGGGCTTCTGCCTATGTGAAGACAGATGGACTGGTGTGACACACCTACGGACACACTATTTACAGATGATCAGTGTTCTCTGCTGTTTTTACAAATAAACCCAAGGCAAGCTCAAAAAAAAAAAAAAAAAATGAGTCCAGGACAGCCAAGGCTACACAGAGAAACCCTGTCTCAAAAAACAAAACAACCAAATGAAGAAACAAAAAACTCCAGAGAAATACTGAATATCTTGTGTCTAGGTATAGACATCAATGATACAGATAGAGACATCTGAGTAGACACTAAGATGGAAAAACCTTCAGGCTGCTTTGTTGTTGAGTGTCTTCCAAAATGAAAAAAACAACATAAAGTAATAGTTAAATACTCAAGCCTAAAGAAACCTGGATACTGCCCCTCCTAGGCTCACAAAACATGGAAAGAATGTAAGAGCTGGAAGACAGGGTGGACTGTTGTGGAACACTGCCATCCAGGTATGTCATGGTTATTGCACTCTGGTACAGGCAGCAGCAGCTGGAACTGCCTGATGAACACCTACAGAAGATGAAGCTCATTACCTTTCATCGTGGACTAGGAGGAGATCACAAGTCCCCACCCTTCCATAAGGATTTATAGGCAGTTAATAGCTGATGCGTGAAGAAGTGACATTTTCTTCCATGGTGTAGCCAGTGGCAAGGTGCACATCCTCCTGTAAATAAGCCCCCCTCCACGCTGGTGTAAGACATTCTAATGAACTCACTGGTTTGACAAGAACAAGGATGTAGAAGTAGAGAGATACATAGAGGGGAAGAGAAGGGGCTCCTCAGGAGGGCAAGGAGGACAAGAGAAGGTAATGAGGGAATGTGACCAAAATGCACTCTATGTGCGAGTGATGTGTCATCATGAAGCCCATTATATAATCTATGTATGATAATAAAAACTGTTGAAAGTATACTGACCACAGTCTGGATGCTGGGTTGGGGAAAGCCAGCTAGGATGAAGGGAAAGAAAGCCTGAGAGTGCTAGAGACAACAGTTCCTTTCCAAGGAGAGAAGAGAGAAAGGAGGGAGGGAGCTGGGATGGAGAAGGGAGCGAAGAGGAGAAAGCAATCTGTGACTTTTGTTAGTCAAGAACAGGTGTCCGGAAGACACCTCACACTTCCCTACACCCTACCAGCCCAAGCTGCATGTGCCTCAAAGGTGAAAAATAACTCACAAAAAAAAAATTTATTTAAGTCACTGGGTTTCAGCCAAATTTAAAATACTAAAGAAAAAATGTCTTTTTACTGAGTAGTAACTGAGGGTTTTTCCCCATTTGTTTCTGTTTTGCTTATACTACTGGGGATTAAACCAACAGCCTTGCACATACTGTGCAAGTACTCTACTACTTAGCTGCATGCTCAGACCTGGAGCTGTTAAAACAATAGTGATCAGAATGACAACTTCTCAGGGGCTTTACTTGTAAAGTGCACTAGAGGCTGCCAAGGATATGGTGGATGGATGATTTCATGTGTGTGTGTGTATGTGTGTGTGTGTGTGTGTGTGTGTCCTGAAACTAGAATTACAGGTGGTTGTGACCTGCCTGATGCGGGTGCCAGGAACCACACTTGAGTCCTCCACAAGAGCAGCAAGTGGGCTTAATCACTGAGAGCCATATCTCCAACCCCCAAGGATGGCTGTTTTATACACTAACGGAGCCTGTGTGGGTGCTGCCAACTGAGGGAAGAATCTGTGGCGTCCTGTAGAATAGATGGAGACGGCGCTGTGAGACCTGCAGAGGGCAACTGGATCTACAAGATCCTTGCCAGGTGGAATGAGAAGAGTCCCCACACAGGTTCATGTGTTTGAGCACTCTGTCCCCCTAGCTGATGGCACTGTTTGGACAATGTGAGGATCGCTGCTGAAAGCTGTGAGGTTTTACAGGCTGCCCGCCTCCTACCTACTCGCCGCGGTCTTGCTGCCATGTTTTCCCTGTCATGGTGGACTATATCCTTCCTTAGATGATGAACCAAGAACGTTCTTCCCTCACATTGCTGTGCGTCGGGTAATTAGGCACAGCACAGAGAAGTAACTAATACATGCCTCAAGCAGCAAAGCTCAATACAGTCCTGGAAGGTGACTCTCAAGAGAACCTCCATCATGGTGAGCTTGAGGAAAGCTCACGAGCTCCAGGAAAAGGGTTAATAGCAGGCTGAAGGACAAAAGGCTGCTTGACCCTCAAAAGAGCCACCACTAAAGAGCCCCAGTGGAGGGTCGGCCTGCCACTGCACACACATACACACAGCCAGAGTGTGAATTGGAGGCCTCAAGAAAATGTGTTGGTTGTGTATTAGTGCAGTGTAGGAAGTTATACACTTGAATCAGAAACTAATCAAACAGATAGGCTCCTTCCTCATACTCCCTACTTCCTACCTCATCCTTAATCAAAAGAAAAGAAAGAATCCTAAGAAGTTGGGGAGGGGACACAGGAAGGGAGGGGTTTGATGAAGAGAAGTGATTTCTGCATTTGAAGACACAATCCTACAGGTGAGACTGGCAGCGAGTTTCCAATCACAGAGAAAGGTGAGAAGGGCAGAGAAGACATGAAAATTTGCATTTGTTCTCTATCAAAAGTGAGGCTCTTCCTACCCCAAGGACAGTTTGCACAGAGAGCAAAACACACTGTGAGGGACGATGGCATCTCACTATAGATTCTTACAGCAGCACAAATTTGGGCATGCACTGCCGTAATAACCCTCATAGAATGCCTCAACCTGACACCTGCTAGAAGGAGGCCCAGAAAGCCCCCCCCCCATGCCCCTACATCCTCGGTACTACTAGTCTTGACTGTGGCATTTGCTGCACACCCAACCAGAACCCAGATAGATCAGAGCCACAAACACACAGAGAGGTGTGTCCATTGGCAAAGCGCTGTACCCCCAATGCCATAGCCTCCTTAGCATCAAAAGTCCCACGGGTCCTCCGCCTGCAGTTGTGTACTCCGTTGCCCCAGTCTATGCCTTTTCTCCATGCTTTCGGCTACCCTGAGGAAGCTTTGGGCTACCTCTTAGTTATCTCTGAGCTGACATGTTGTTCCCTCTTGAATGGCTTTTGCTCATTGCCCCATCGTGCAAAGGTCCATGTACGAGCATTCTCTTCTGTCACTCAAATCAATGGCCACGTGGCTTGGATTTCAGCATCTGCTTTATTCTCTGCTCTAATTTCCTGCCCCTCCCTGCCAATCTAAACACCACAGTCTCTTTAACTTTTCTTTTTATCTATGTATCTCTATATGTATGGCGTGAGTGCAGATACCCAAGGATGACAGAAGTTGGACTCCCTGAAGCCAGAGTAACAGACGGTTGTAAGATGTCTAATGTGGATGACAGGAAACAAACTTGGATCTTCTGCAAGAGCAATATATGCCCTTAACTTTGGAGCTGTCTCTCTGGACTCCTCATTTTTTGGGGAGGATTTATTTCTCTCTTGTATAATGTTATTGAATTACATTTCCCATGCTGTGTGTTACTTAACTTTCTCTTTCTGACACAAAGTACCCAATAAAACAGCTAAAGGGGAGGAAGTTGGGTCAAAGACCCAGAAGGTTCAGATCATCTTGTCAGGGTACAGCAGAGAGAGAGAGAGAGAGAGAGAGAGAGAGAGAGAGAGAGAGAGAGAGAGAGAGAGAGAGAGAGAGAGAGGAGACAGAGAGACAGAGACACAGAGAGAGACAGAGATACAGAGAGAGACAGAGAGACAAAGACAGAGACAGAGAGAGACAGAGAGACAGAGACAGAGAGAGACAAAGAGACAGAGAGAGACAGAGAGATAGCAAAGGAAAGAGAGAAAGCAGAGCAAAGAGAGCCTACACTCTGGACATTATCTTTTCTTTCATTTGGACCACCAGAATATGAGGTATTCTCTACACTAAGGGTAGGTCTTTCCTCAGCCGAACATCTTTGGAAACATTCCTATGGACACACCAGAGGTGTGCATAAAGGCAGGTTTTCCTAGTGTCCCAAGTGCTTTTCACTTTAATAGTATTAAATCTTGCATATTATATTGCCCACTTAAGTGTCCAATTGAGTGACAGTTAGCACATTAACAGTATTAAGTAACAGCCATCATTAATCCCAGACTATTTCTATTATCCCCCAAAGAAGCCTTACCTCCAGCATCATTCCTCTACTTTCTCACCCATGCCTCCCTGCCCTAACCCATGTCATCCCCTGTAGCCACTGGTACCCTCCTCACCTTGAGATGGCCTACCTTGCCTTAGCACTCTAGAGACATGAAGAGACACCATGACCATGGCAACTCATATCCAGGAAAGCATTTACCTGGGGCTCACTTCACTTACAGCTTCAGCGGTTTGGTCCATTATCCTCAAGGTAGGAAGCATGGCAGCACACAGGTAGACATGATGGCTAAGATTTCTACATCCTGATCCAGGGGCAGCAGCAGGACAGAGATCCACAGAGACCCCCAAAGCCCACCTCCACTGTCACACTTCCTACTCCAACAAGGCTGTACCTCCGTATCTCTCTCAGGTATTCCCTCTCCCTAATGACTAAGCATTCAAGTATGTGAGCCTTGGAGGCCATTCCTATTCAAACCTATCTGGACACACCTATCTGGGACTTTTCACATACTTGACTTCATAGACTCTGTGGTCCTGACTGGCTACTTTCATTCACTTACTTTTCAAAGTCCACTCATGTTTTAGCATGTATATTTGATTTTTTTTTTTTTTTTTACTGCTGTGACAGAATATTAGCAACCTGAGGAAGGAAGGGAATATGTTGGCTCCTACCTGGAGGGTGCAGCTCATCAGGACTCAGAAGGCGCTATAGTGTGGAGGCGGTGCTCCGCTTGCTTTCCTTTCTGTGGGTGACTCTCTCTCTCTCTCTGTTGACGTCTCTGGAAACATCCTCACAAGCATGCCCAGAAGTGTATCTCCTAGGTGATTCTAAATCCAGCCAAATTGACAATTAAAACAAAACAAAACAAAACAAAACAACAACAACAAACAACTGTTATAGTATATGTCATACCACTATCCCTTTTTTTATTGCCCAGTAATAATATTCCCCTATGTGGATAATGCTACATTCTGTTTACCCACTCGCCATCTGGGCATCTAGATGATACCTACCTTTTGGCCGCTGTGACAATTGCTGTCAAAGTAAGCAGGTAGAGGTTTTATATGTACAAGTAATTTTATTTCTCTTATGCATACTTTTTGGGTCAGGTAATAATTTGGTGTTGTATTGTCCTTAACTTTTATATTTCCGCATGTATGTATGCATGCGGGTGCCCATAGAAGTCAGAAGAGGCAATCCCTTGGAATTGGGGACACGGATGGCTGTGAGCCACCATATTGGCACTACAGACTGAGCCTGGAACCTCGGCAGGCACAGCAAGTGCTCTTGTCTCCTGAGCCATTCCTCCAGTCCTCCAGGCTCAGCACATAGAGGAACCACCCAGCTTTTCTCCAAAGTGGCTGCATCACTTCGCATCCTCAGACATAGGTGCAAGGATGACAGCTTTCCCACATCCTTACACAAAAAATGTGTGTGTGTGTGTGTGTGCTTATTTTATTTAATGTATATAATATACACGCACACACTATATATAATTTATCTTATTTAATCTTCATAATACCTTGAGGAGCAGACATCATTTTCCTTATTTCACAGATGACGTAACCAAGGATTGGAGGTTGTCAGAGGCACAATAATCCAAAAAGAATCGATCTTAGGGCAGTGGCTCGTCCCTTCTGTTTCCCTCCAAAGCTCAGTTTCAGATACCACCAAGATACCACCATAATGCCTTTGCAAGCAGAGGTGTTAGATGATGTGTCAGATTTTTTTTCCTTCTTAAAGTTGAACAGTACTATCCCCTGTGTGTATCCGTGGGAGGCAGGGGTGCAGCTGTGGGTGTGAGCGTCTGCATCTGTGCACATGTGGAGGTAGGAGGCGGTCAAGTCATGTGCACTCTCTGCTTCATTCCTTTGAGACAGGGTTTCTCTCTAAAGCTGGAGCTGCGCTGGGGCTTTCTCTGCCCCTCCCCAACCCCAATCCACACCTGTGTCACGGTTATAGGCACATGAATGACTATGCCTTGGGATCCAAACTCAGGGACTCACACTTGCCCTTGCCCGACAAACACTCTTACCCACTGAACGGCCTCTCCAGCCACTATACAAGTACTTTCTACGACAAATTTTTCACCATGTAGCCCAGGATGGCCTCACTATGCTAAGTACTGGTTTCCAGATATGTGCCATCACCCAGATTTATGACTTGGTATCCATTCATTCCTCTGTGATATGTGGGTGTGTATGTGTCTTAGCTATAGCAGTTCTGTGAACACAGTATACAAGTCTCAGCCTTCAATTCTTCTGATTTGGGACCTTTAGGGTTTTTTTGTTTGTTTGTTTGTTTGTTTGTTTGTTTTGTTTGTTTGTTTGTGGGGTGGTTTTTTTTTTTGGTTTTTTAATTTTTTTTTTAAATTTTAATCTTATTAATTTATTCAGATTACAACTCAATTGTTATCCCATCCCTTGTATCCTCCCATTCCTCCCTCCCCCTCCCACTTTCACCCTAATCCCCTCCCTAGGTCTATGACCCAGGGGGCCCTCCTCCCCCACTATATGGTCACAGGCTACTAAGTCTCATCTTGGTAGCCTGCTTATCTTTCTCTGAGTGCCACCAGGCCTCCCCACCAAGGGGAGGTAGTCAAATATGGGGCACCAGGGTTCAGGTCAGAGTCAGTCCCCGCTCTCCACACAACTGTGGGGACCTTTAGGTTTTAAAATACATTCTCAGGGCTTTGAAAATCTATAGCAAAACCCAGTCATGCCTGACTCATGATGTCACCAAATGACACTGGCACATAGTCTTCCCTTACTGGACCCTTTAGCAACCCTGGTCCTTTCTCTCCCAGGTGCTCTCTTAATGTTCATCCATTTCTTCATCTATTCATTCAGGGCATTCCCTTCAAGTCACATACTGGGCACCAGCTGTTTGCTGAGCTTTATGCTAGATCCTGGAGCCACCCCTGAGACAAGGCAGACATAGTTCCTACCTTAAGGAAGTAGGAGATAATCAAATCCCACGACTCCAGAGGCATGAGCTGATTTCAAGTTTAAGGGGAAAGACCAGCCAACTAGAATAGAGAACTGTGAGCTGGTCCCAAGGGAAAGAATAGGTGTTTGAGGTGAAGGATGAAGAAGAATTGGATAAAGGAGGGGGGAAATCATTCTGTATTCAGGTAATGCATCTCGTGCAAAGGCCCCGGGGCAGTGAGTAAGTTAAGTCGGAAAAGCTGTGGAGTAGAAAAGGCAAACCAGAGCAGGGGAGACTGACCTCCTGAGGGTGTCGAACGAGACGGACAAGAGCAAGCAAAGCCTTGAGGGGTTTCAGAGATTTGTTATTTAACGTCAGGCTGTTAAAGTCCAGGCCCCATCTATGAACACTAGGAGTCTATGCCCTCAGCAACCACAGGAAGCTACGGTCTCTGGCCTTGCAATGAGGTGACCTGTCTCCTGGGTATATAGGGGAAATTTGACACCTTATAGAACGTGAGTGAAACATTGGCCTAATGTGCAGCACGCTCACTTTCTATACTGTATGTCAGTGGCATGGATGCAGATTCTTCTTAAACTTTCCTTCGGTTTCTCACTATTAGACTGCCTTCCGCACATCACTGAGAATGCTGTGTCGGCGTGGTCCTTTGTCAACCATCAAGGACATTTGGAATTAAACAAGCCATGGGTAATCAATTCCAACGCTTTAGGCTATGAGACCACCCGTGGGGCTTCAGAGAGAGATTTCCTGTTGTATATAAAATATACAATTGGCTTTGTGTGCCGCTGGGACAATTTCTCCTCCCTCTGCCCTGACGAATGGCACTGTGGCCTCTGCCCGAGGCAAGTTACCTGACTCCCCAGAGCAGGGTCCAATTCAGCTCTGGGAATCTTAGATTCATTAAGAAATAATGGGGTTTGTTTTCATTTTGTGGGAGCAATTTCCTCTTTCTTCTTCAGGAAGAAACGTATAGCTGTGTGTGGAACTCGGAGAGAACTGTACAGAAAGACAGAGTGGGCAGAGAAAGCCTCCAGCTTCAAAGGGATCAACTTGGATGCCCTACTCCTGAGGCTTTCACCATCTGAACTGTAAGCAGCGGACAGTGAAAAGCCTTTCTCTTCCACTAAGTTCAGGTTGAACTGAGGCGGTGTATGGGAGGGTAATTACAAAGAGAAAGTGCCCGGGCTTTCCTTGGGATGGGGATGTCTTGTGAGCACAGCTTGCCTGGGGGAGGCGGTTGCTGCAGTCCCATTAGGGTTTCCTAGTCTAATTAGGAAACATACATAGCCAAGCTTCTCACAAATTAAGAGCTGGCTAATTAGGCTGTGAAGATCTCCCTCTATAACTTGCTTTGGTTGGGAAGCACCTTTCCTTTATTTCTATATAGAAGATGAAAGAAAGTGACAAAGAAAAGAACAGCAAGAGGAAAGAGAGCAAGGGAGAAAGACAGGGAAGGAGAAAGGGCGGGAGAGAAGGAGGAGCAAAGGTAGGAAGGAAGGAAGGAAGGAGGGAAAAAAGGAAAGAAACAAAAAAGGGAGGCAGAGAGGAGAAGGAAAGGAAAGAAGGAGGGAAGGAGACAAACAATAAAGAAAAAGAGAGGAAGGGAGAGATGAATACAGTAGAAACAGAGAGAAAGAAAAATGGGACTAGAGAGTGAATGACTCACTCATGTGGACCTGTGTGGCCAAGTCCTATCTCTGCTCCCTCAGCCTCCAGGCGTCCTGGCTGGGCCCTGCGATTCCATCCAGCTACATGATTTGAGATGCAGCACAGCATTGCCCAGGAAATTTACAAGCATGCTAACTGGGTATGGTTCCTGCTCCTTTCCTGACTACCTACCTTCCCGCCTCCTCCCTTCCAGGGATTAAAAAAACAATAAAAATAAAAAACAAAAACAAAAACCAAAAACCGAAGCAACCCAACCCCACCATGAGTAGCTTGTTACTCATCCTTGACGGAAAAGCTGCCACTTTGCTGGTCTCAAACAAGACATCGGTGAAGGACAGCTGCGTCTTGCTGCATGAAGAGCAAGTTAGCTATTCCAGAGGCCCAGGCTCTGTCCACAAAGAGGGCAGCTCAAAAAGGCAAAAGATCTCTTTGGAAAGGAAACTAGGCAAAAGGAATCTCACCTCCTGGCTCCAGTTCGCAGGCTTTATTTCCTCCTGTCCTACTTGGTGGGTAGCGTGGTGGAGAGTTAATTATTTGAAAACTGTGTTGACGGATTAAACACATGTGCTTGCTGAAGAGTGTGACCCCTCTCTGGAAAGCCAAAGATAGAAGAGAGCCGCGAAAGCCAGGCAGTGGAGTATGGGCTGACAAGATGGCATGCTCTCTGGACAGCCCTCCTCTTGGAGTCAGATGCTTCTTCCTCTAGCTGGACTCTCCTTCCTCATTTCCCCCTCTGTTGGCCTGAGGGAACTGAGCAAAGTCCCCAAGGAAGTAGTCCTGGAGGTAAGTGATAATGACTTCTCATTGCCTTCCTCTAATAAAAGCATCCTAAACAAAGAGAGTTGTTCTAGCCAAATAGACAGAACTGGGTGAAAGAATGTCAGAGGCAGCTGGGGTGAGACAGTTGCCGGGTGAAATACAGACTGATATCTGGGTCACAATGCTGTGAGAGTAAACACGCTGTCTAACGCCACGATGGACATCACCATCTTCATCATCTCACCCAGCTCTCCGGAGGTGACAGCCTTTGACAGCCGAGATCCCAGGGAAGGGAGCAGCAGTTCCACACAGCCACTACCACTTAGTTCTGGTCCCGAGTCCCCAACTCTGAAGAGAAGCCAGCTGCTTGCGTGTTCTGGCCCTTAAGTTGACAACTACCTCTTAAATGTTTTTCATAAGTTTCCACCACAGGTTTGGCTCTTTCTAGAAGCCTTCTCAATCTGTTTAGGGTTTGTTTGACCTTCTATTTTTCTTTTGCCCTTTCTCCCTTCATTCCTCTCTTCCTTTCTTCCTTTTCTGTATTTTTTGGGGGTAGGAATAAATAGGTGGGAGGGACAGGGTCTCCCATAGCACAGGCTGGCCTAGAACTTATTGTGTAGTCAAGAATGACCCTGAATTCCTGATCATCCTCCCTCCAGCTTCTGAGTACTGGAATTGCAAGCACACTGTGCTGGAGAACTTTTTAAAAGACTTATTATTTTAATTTATGTATGTCTGTGGGTCTGTGTGAATGTACGCCACATGTCCGTGGTTACCTTCAGAGACTAAGAGAAGCATCTCATCCCCTAGAGCTGTATTGCAGGCAGCAGTGAGCCACGCACATGGGTGCTGGGACCCAACTCAGGTCCTCTGGGAGAGCACCAGGAACTCTCAGCCACTGGACCATCTCTACAACCCTATTTCTGAGATAAGGTCGCAGGCTGGCCTTGAACTCACTATGTAACCAAGGGTAGCCTTGAACTCCTGACACTGGGCTTCTACCTCCTAAGTTGGGATCATAGAAATATTCTACCATGCCCAGCAAGTAACAATATATTATAACAACAGTCCACCTATCAAAATCTTCAGAAGCAAAAAATAAAATGCAGTAAATGGCTAATGGGTTCCTATCACTATCTTATAAGCCTCTCACAGAGGCTCTAGAACTACACAGGCTAACTTGGGTTTTCCCAGCAGAAATTGCAATGTACTTGGTACAGTGGATTTTTTTTTTTCCTTTTTTGAAAAATTAAGAAGTCCGTTGTCAACAGAGTAGCCTTGGAGGGACAGGCTGAAGACTGCATCCTAGAATTTCCTATCTGCCTTTCACAACCAGATGGTCTAGGTGCAGTGGACGTTCCCACCTTTGCTCACAAATGCCTCCTATGGCTGTTATGTCTTATTAACAAGTGTGTTAAAGCCATTTTAAAAAGTCCCATGGATCTGCTACCTCCCTACTCATTTTAACTAACCAGGCTTAGATCCATAGCCCCGTATAAACATTTCTGTTCTCTTAATTTTAAAGAAACCACATAGATCCTTGCCTCCATTAGCATTTTTTTAAAATTAAAGTTCTTACTTCAGCTTAGGGAGTAATCTATTTATTTGTTAGACTAAACAATGTATGCACCAGCAAGGGTGTGTGTGTGTGTGTGTGTGTGTGTGTGTGTGTGTGTGTGTGTGTGTGTGTGTGTGTTTTGTTGTTGTTGTTGTTTTAAAGTAGAGTGCATTTGTCATTCTTTTAAATAAAGTCTGCATTTTTAACCGTAGCATGATTCCATTGGATAAGTTTTACAGGGTTTTTTTTCCCAGGGGTGGAGCAGGAAGAGGTTTTTTAAAAATTGAAATATGACATCCATATCATTAGGGTTTTAAAGTTAGTAATATGCTCAAGGCAGATTTTTTATGGTTAGCAAAGCTGAGAGGTTCTGACACCAAAGGGTGCAGGCGGAGATAACTTACATAAATGTATATGGTCCCCCGAGGTGCCACAATTGTATTGCGGGGTTTCTCATGAACAGCCTAGCTTCAGTGGAACAGCCAAGCAAAGCTAAGTGGTTCTGAACCGGATGAGCTGTCCATGAGCCGAATTACGGGCAAATGGAAACAGCGTGGATGCCAGCTCTGTTCCTGTGAGGTGCTGAGACAGGAAAGCCTGTGCATCTAATGAAATGCTTATCTTATTAAAATTGTTTCTCTTAAAACAGCCACTGCATAACTTGAAAATGGATACCCTAACAGACTACACAGGGCAGTGGGAACACAGTAAGCTCTAAAGTCTAGAAACAACTATCTGCAAACCAGGAGGTGAGACACAAGAGATGCACTAACTCACAGGACACCTTAGAAACTGGAGTCAGCCCCAAACTTCATTTCTTTCTTCATTCTGCATATTTTCAAAACTGCATTGTCTTTTCTTTCTTTTTATTTTTTTAGGGGCTTTGCAATTCCTGAAAGGCAAAAGCGAATAATTATGAGGAAAGAAGTTGTGAAAGAATTCTAGCCGAGTCTTGTTTCTTACTCAAACAATTATACAAAGTGCTTAATTAATTGTTTTATGTGCATGAGGCAGTCTTGTCAGAATGAAGTGTGCTCCGAGGAACAGACAGGAAGTGTGTTAGCTCAGAAGCAGCTTCCTAAAGATAGGACCCTCTCCCCCTCCTCCCCCCGCCCCTCCCCCACAACCCTGCCCTTGGTTTGTTGACTAGGTCTTGTACATCTAGGCTGCTCTCATCTCACAATCCCCCTACCTCAGCGTCCTGAGTGCTAGCATTACTGGTATGTGCTACTATGACTACTGTGTATATTTTCTTTTGTTCTTTTTTTTTTTTTTTAATTTATTCTTGTTACATCTCAATGGTTACCGTGTATATTTCCGTCAAGAAGGGGATGGGGGGAGGGAGATCCCATCCATTCCTCATAATTTTTCACGTGAAAACATAAAGGATCATCATGACCTCAAGATGCCATAATAACATGACAGAGAAAATTCTTCCTCTGTGCCTTTAACTTAAACAGTAACACTTGGCTGGGAACAGTGTTAATTCTATACAGCTTCTAGAAGCCACCATGATAATGACTGCTGTCGTTGACTGAGAGCACACCAGGCTGCTTACAGTTCTGAACAGTTTCGACATGTTGTTCCCGCGTAAACTCAGCCCTTCAAGTAGAATTTTTTCATTACGTTTCTGTGTTACATTTATATATGCATCATATTTACACTTATATTTTATGGCTTAAATATAAATAAAAATTTAAGGCTCTCTTCACAAGTAAAGGTGGCAGGATTAGGATGGTGATTTAGAGTCATGAAACTTATTTACAAATGTTTATTAAAAACAAGTGATTCTTGGGAATAGATTTTCATTTTAAATTGTTTCACACTTATCTGTGTGTATGCATATATGTGTGCGCACATGTATGTCATGGTGCATGTGTGGAGATCAGAAGACAACCTAAGGTGTCAGCTCTCTCCTTCCACCATGTGAGTCCCAGGGTTGAATATGGACCATCAAAATGTCCTTTATCTGCTCAACCATCTCACTGGGCCTGGCATAGAATTTTCAAAGTCAGTAAAAAAATATAAATTTTTAATTCATCACAGTGATAATCTCCATATATATCTATCTCTATCCTTCCTTCTTTTCTATCTATCTATTTTGAGACATGGTCTCTCTATATAGCCCTGGAAGTCCTGGAACTCACTATGTCGACTGAGCTAGCATCAAACTCATAGAGTTCCACCTGCCTCTGTAGGGATTAAAGGCATGCAGCACTTTGTCCAGCCTTTTTTCAAAAAAAAAAAAAAAAAAATTAACATAGTAGTCATGGTGAGAGTCTATCTCAAAATTAAATAAAAAATATTTTATTTTACTTACAGTGCTGGCAATCAAACTCAAAGCCCATGACACTAGGTAAGCTACCTACCGGGGAGTTACCCCAGCCTCCTTTTTAAAAAAACTTTGGCGGGTGTTTTGTTTGTTTGTTTTTGTTTTTTCCAGACAAGGTCTGCCTCAAACTCTGGGCAAGTCTCCTGCCTCAGCCTTCCAAGTGCTGAGATTAAAGGTACATGACACCTTTCCTGACTTTACATCTCCTCCCTTGTGGTCAAATATATTTCCCCACTAAGTAGATCTACTAAAATTTGATTATATTTTGATTTCTCGTTGCATTATCTGTGTTGCTTTATAATGTAAAGTCATCATCCGTGTTTACATTGGACAGTCAGAGAAGAAACTGCGACAAAAGACTGCCTTGACTTGAGGGCTTCTGGAGGAGGACTTGGCATGTGTCAGCATCACAGGCCAGGTGAAAAGGATACCCATCAGTAGATCTGCAAGTGGCAGAAGACTCGCCTTGTCAGAGAGAAGAAATCACCAACCAGTGCATAGCATCCACAGTAAAGCAGAGAGCTACGATGCTTGGCAAAGGCTAATTACAAACAGGTGGTAGCCGGGGCCAAACTCCAGGGATCACAAATGCATTCTGTTCAGTTCATTAATGCTTCTATTCAACTCCAGGAAAATGCACATTCCACAGCGTTACAGGGAGTTCCAGGCTAGCTGATAAAAAACAGGTGATCTCCTACCGCAAGCCCTGACACAAGGATAAAATGTAACTGCATAATTGCCCTTCCTGTGTGGCACGGCCTCCTGTAGCGTCGCAGGTGGAGACCATGCCAGTGAGAAAAGCTGGCCACTGCAGCCTTAGCCGGTTGAGGTCTCTCTCAGCACATCCAGGTCGGACCCAAGTTCCGAGGCCTCTTTGCATTTCCTAATAGGAAGTGCAGTTGAACTGTTCAATTCCGTCTGGGTGTCTGACTGCTTCAGTGGAGGGCTCTTCAATTTCACATTTCATCTCAGCAACTAATGCCCACATCTTGTCAAATCGCCACCAAGAAGGCACCTCAGGGCTGCCCTGGACAAAGCTGCGATGTTCAGCAGGAACTTGCGATTTGAGGGTTCGGTGACTGCAACGCAGCCAAATGATCTGTCCTGCAGTTACAGTGGAAAGGGGGAAGAACATATTCCTGAAAGGACATCTTATTTTCTCTCCCGCAACCATCATCATGCTCAACTTTCTCCGGCCAGCTCCTGTTGGCTGCAATTCAAAATATCCTATCTTTCTTTTTTTCTTTTTCTTCCTTTTTTTTTTTTTTTTTTTTTTTTTTTTTTTTTTTTCCTTTTTCTTTTTTGCCATTTCAGCACCAGCAGAACTTATTTTGACTCTGAAAATCTTGGAATATTCCCAGAAAGGGTTATGTTTGTGCCCCCATTGTTTTTTCTTCTTCTTTGCATTAGTTGTTTTGTTTTACTTTGTTTTGCGGTTTGAGGCAGCCCAGGCTGGCCTCAAATTCCCAGCAGTCCTCCTCTGACCTTGGCTTCTTGAGTCCTAGCACCATAGGTGTGCGCCACCACCCTGGCTGGTTTCTTGCTGAAAAAACCCAAAACCATTAGCTGTTGCTAGTTTTGTTAGACTGCTGGTCTTCAACTATTTGTGGATAAGTAAAGGCTTAGACAGAGTTTGAATTCACTCCTTTTTCTTACCTTGTCATTGAAACACACGTATACACACACACACACACACACACACACTGCACAAATTCCAAAGTGGCTAAAGTTTGTATACATGGTATCAATTAGGAAAAATGTATTTCCTTCTCCTCTTCCCTGCCCCCCTCCACATCCCCATCTCTCCCTCCCTCCGTCCCTGTCTCCGCCCCCCCTTTCTTCCTCTTTCCTTTTCTTTCTCTCTTGAAACAGGGTCTCTTTACGTAGTTCTGGCTGTCTTGGCGCTTCCTGTGTGGGCCAGGCTGGCCTAGAATGCACAGAGATCCACCTGCCTCTTCTTATGCCTCCAGAGTGCTGGGATTAAAGGCATGCACTAGCACACAAGGCTGAAAAGGTATTTTCAAGTCATTTTTTTTCTTTGGTTGCAAATATAATTTAAGTTGGCTCCTCCTACTTGGTAAGCTGGGGAGCCTGGCTCCTCACATGCTGTTTCATAAATAGCCTGTTAGTTGTGGCCCCGGGCTGGCCTAGGTAGCCCTGGGTAGCTTAGAATGACTTGAACTGGTAATCCTCCCAAGCAAATGCTGAATCATAGGCGCACTCTCATGCAACCAGGCTCAACGTTAACAATCTATTTTAAACTTTAAAGTTCATTATCTTCACCCTTCGTTTGAAGGGCATGAAGTTCACTGTCTATTTGCATTGCATAAAACAAAATGCATTTTCAAGATAGTAAAAAGTGAGGCTTTTCTGTAGACTGCCTGCCCCTGGAATTACCACAAATTTGCAGATAGCTCAAAGGTTGGACCACCTCACCATATCAATGGCCCAATGGTTTAAAAAGAGCATCTCAGGTCAGAATGGTGTTTCAGCAGGTGAAAGGCGCTTGCTGCCTGAGCCTGGTGACCTGAGTTTAGTTCCCAGAATCTGTGTAAACGAAGAAGTGAACCACCTCCACACAATTATCTTCTCACCTTCACATAAGCGGCCCCCCAATCTTACAGCATGCACACGCACAATAGTAATCAATGAAAACAAAACCCTTAAAAATAGTAGGCAACTATGAGCATATACAGGGGGAGGAGGTCCCCTCAGTCACAGTCATAGGGGAGGGGAGTAAGGGGGAAATGGGAGGGAGGGAGGGAGGAATTGGAGGATACAAGGGATGGGATAACAATTGAGATGCAATATGAATAAATTAATAAAATATATATTTTTTAAAAATGGTAGGCAAGCTGCTGCGTTTCCTGTCTTTCATGTCTGAAGTGAGGAAGGCACACTAGCCTGCAAAGGCGCTTCCAGCTCCCACATCCCAGGACACGCTGTTCTCCAGAAGACAGGTGGCTTTGAGGGTTGGAGGGATAGAGTTTCTGTATTTTAATTAATAGTCCCTGTAGGTCACATCTTTAACAAACAGGTTGCGCATTCCCAACCCAAAAACTCTGAAATGCTGTGCCTTGGTTTCTTTTTCTTTGCTGTGATAAATGGCCACACAAAAGCAGCCAAAGGAAGAAAGACTTGTGGGTTGTTGTTGTTTTTTTTTTTTCCAGGGGGCTGTGTAGCCTTGGCTGTCCTAGACTCATGTTGTAGACCAGGATGGCCTCAAACTCACAGAGATCCACCTGCCTCTGCCTCCCAGAGTTCTGGAATTAAAGGCATGCGCCACCACACCTGGTTTTAGCTCACAGTTCCAGGGTCCAGTCATTACAAGGGAGAAGGGACAGTGACTGCAGCCTGGAGTAATCGATTACATCATACGCATAGGCGAGGGCAGGGAAAGAAGGAGTAGTGCATGCGTGACTGTGTGCAGCTTGCTTGCCCCACACAGTAGAGAAACCCCTGTCTAGGTAATGTCATTACTCACAGTGTGCTGGTCTTCCCACTTCAATTAGTGTAAACAAAATAATCACCCATAGACAAGTGCAACCTGATTAGACAGTCTGTCATTGAAACTTTCTTCCTGGAAGATTCCAGATTACACAAGTTTACAATTGAAACTGTCACATGCTCCAAAAGTTGAAACTCTTTGAGAAGCACAGTGTCAGGGCGATTGACACAGTCGGTAAGTTCTCCGGGTCTGCTGGTGAGGCAGTCTAGCTGGTTCAAGGGCTTCATTCAGAGACCCTTCTCAAAAAACTAAAACGAAAGCAAACTAAAGCAAAGCACTAGATGTTCACCTCTGGCCTACACACACACACACACACACACACACACACAGAGAGAGAGAGAGAGAGAGAGAGAGAGAGAGAGAGAGAGAGAGACAGACAGACAGACAGACAGACAGACAGACAGACAGACAGACAGACAGAGACAGACAGAGACAGAGAGACACAGACAAAATTGCATCTGCTTATATGTGCATACACACATGAACACATTTGTAGACTCATCGACACACCACTCAAATTGTGTGTGTGTGTATACCTTCTTGCTGTGTATGGAAGGCAGTACATAAAACATAAATGAATGTCATGTTCAGATTTGGGTCCCATTCGTTCATATCTCTTTGATGAACTTTCCTGATTCTAAGCATTTCAGGTCACGTTGTGTACGTTATCATATCACATACCCGGGCTTGTTTCTGCCGAGAGCCCTTCCTCTTTGCTTCTTCCCTATGTTAGTATCATTTGGAAAAAGAAACATTCATTTTGTTGAATTTAGCTTTTTGTTTGTTTTCGTTTTTTGTTCCTGTTTGGTTATTTTTCGGGGAGAGAGGAGTTATTTTTTGGTGTTTTGTTTTGGTTTTGTTTTTGTTTTTGTTGAGATGGGGTTTCTCTGTGTAGCTTTGGCTGTCCTGGACTCACTTTGTAGACCAGGCTGACCTCGAACTCACAGCGATCCGCCTGCCTCTGTGTCGTGGGGTTACAGGCGTGCGCCACCACGCCCGGCTTGAATTTAGCTTTTTGTGCTCTTTGTGCTTTAAACATTTCATTGCAGGTCACAGAACATATCTACCAAAGAGAATACGCAAAGAAAACCATGTGTCTCTTTTGTGCTGCTTTGTAAGATATTTCAATTTTCTTCCTACAAGGGAATGATGTTCTCAAAGCAAACGCCCATGCCCTAAGACACTCTCCACATTAAAAATAAAAACCTACCAGTACCGCAGATTCTTATTATGACATCACTCTCTGGAGTCTTATAGTTTGTTGGACCTTATTAAAAACAAACACACAAATGAAAAACTTAACTCTTTCCTTTTCTATTGTCAGTGTCGCACTTCTTTACCTTAAAGGTAAACTGATTAGTAAAATTCACTTCCTGTAAAATGCTGCTGCTACAAGTATTTGCAAGGCATTATCTTGTTCTTTATAGGTTTTCCTGTCTCTGTATCCTTGGCTATACAACATGCTCTGTCTCTGTCTCTGTCTTCCTCTGTCTCTTTCTCTGTGTGTGAGTGTGTGTGAGTGTTCTCTCTTTCATGTGTGTGTGTGTGTGTGTGTGTGTACACACTATATATATATTTATTTATTTATATTTATATAGTGTCAGCAAAGTCTATGACTTAATGAACTGTTAACTGCTCAAAACGTATCATTTCAAAAAGCACTCTGCAAGGATGTAACGCTAATGGGAGGTGAGCAACCCTTAAGTTTACAACCAAACATCCCACTCTAACTGAACAGAATTAAGATACAGGACAGTCTTTAGTAAAAGTCTTTGAGCAGAGAACTGGAGAGTTAGAACTCAGAGCTGCAATCTGTTTATTATATGAGTCTCTCTGCCTCCCTGGAGTTCTTCTGTCAAAAAATGGATTACACAACCCCCCCCCCTAAAAGGTACCAGGGGAGGCAAGCAAAGAGTATACAGGGGGTATGTTTAGAAGGTTGATCAAATAAACCTAAATGGTAGGTGTGTTAGGTTTTATTTTCTTTTAATTTTGCCACTTTTAAAAAAAAATGCAGTGTAACTCCTTCAATCTTTTTACAATTCTGCATGGTTGAACATTTGAAATGAGTTTGTGTATCACCCCCAGGCACTGATTCAGACTTGATTGGGGCAAAGCAGAATGCATGTGCTTATTTTTATCCACGTCATTTGGGACATTTATGTCGCCAAAGGAACCCAAACCATGCTCTTCTATTGCCAAATTGTTACCTAGCCTTTGATCAGACAGGTCAGTGAGCCTCATCAACAAGTTGTGCGACCTTCCTGTCACAGCGACATCAGGTCAACTCGAGAAAGTGAAGCGAGAGCCCTAAACACAAATAAAAAGAAACAACCAACAATCCTTATAATTATCATCATCTGCCGCGTTTCCCTCTTTTGGCAAAGAAACACTCCATCCATTTGTAGAAATCGCCCGCGGACACGTTACATCAAAACTAATCACAACGATTAAAATCAGCTTTTCTGTGCAAGAGGGGAGTAAAAAGCAAGTTGGAGGCTGAAATGAGACTGTTTTTCCAACAACAACAAAAAAAAAAAATCTGGGGGAAAATTCCTATATGTATATTTCTCTATACATCTATGCAAAGCTTTATTTTTGAAGATCAACTGTGCTCCTGTGATCGGTTAATTTGATTTAAGTTTTATTTTGGAGATTTGGACTAGAGGTAGAGGCGCGAGCTAATTGTATCCTGATCCTTGCCTTGAGGGGTTTCAAAGCCCTGGAGCAACTCTCCTCTGTATTTTGTTCTGTCTACCTTAGCCAAGCTATTGCATTTCTCTCTGGTGTGGCGAGGCGAGCAGATCGCTGGGAGAGAAATCGGAAAAGGGGGGAGAGGAAAAGGAAAAGGGGACTTGGAGAGAGACTTTGTGCTTCAATGTTTCAGGTAAGATCTGACGGTTTGGGTTTGTTATTATTTGCTAAGGAGGGTATGGCTGGGACTTTGGGCGCAACTCGCTTTTACGCATGTGCCAGGCATGGGGCGAGAGCGCGGCACACTCGCACACACGCAGCCCGGCGCGGACGGCGGCTAGGGATCCGTTCGCACCGACTGCCGCTGTGGCTCCTCGGTTTTGGTTTTCTTCCTGGTAGTGGGAGCCGAGAGGCGCGGGCGGAGGCGGCGGGAGCCCCGGCCGGAGCTCCGCGAGGTCGGAAGCAAGCACGCGGACGGGGCCGGGGGTCACCGCGGCCGGGTCCTGCGTCTCCGAGCTCATCGCCAAGGCTCTCGGACCCCGGTGTCCTGTCCCTGTTCCCGCCAGCCGCGCGCGTCCATTCTTCCCGGGGCACCCCGGGGCTCGGCGCCGATAGCGTGGGGGTGGGGACCGTCGCCGTGCTTCCAGCCAGCCTCGGCGGCGCCCCCCCAGGACACCGGCTCAAAGACGCCATTGTGGCTGCTGAGCGGATCGGGCCCCGGGGCGCTTTATTTATTTATTTATTTTTCCCTTTTCCTTTCTCCCCGGCCGAGCCCTTTTGTGAGCCGCGGCTGGTGCCCAGAGCCTGCCCGCGTGGAACCCGGGCTGATCCAGATTCGTCGCCTCCGCCCACTTGGGCGCCTTTAAAGCCTTTTCCCATCCCCTCCCATTTCCCCTCCCCCCCTCCCTGGGTGCAAATGTTTCATTTATTTTTAAAAAGCGCCGGTTCCTCTTTCTCCCCACCTTCCCCCTGTTAAGAGTCCTAGGCACAAGCTCCGGGTTAGAAAGTCTCGTTAGGAGGCGGGCGCCGGCTGGGGATTCAAGGGTGAGGGAAGGCTGTAGTCACCACAGGTAACAGCGGTGGCTTTTCGGCGTTTGCCACTTCTCCTCCCAGCCTGAAGCGCCGAGTCTGGAGCCCGCGTCCCTCCTTCCCTCCTCCTCTTCTGGAGGCCACCGTTCCCTTAAAGGGACAGAGTTTCTCGGCCACCACCGGTGTGCGCGGTCGGAACCCGCGCTCCGGGGCGCAGAGGTGGGAGGAAGGGAAGCAGTTTGGCTGCTTTCTGACCTCTTTCCTATCTCCCACCCTCCATCCCCAAGCCTGCCTCCCCTATGGATGGAAACATGGAGTGCGCTTCCTCTTCTGCCCCCAAGAGGGACCTGGCTGGAAAATAAAAGAGTCCTCACCTCCTGGAAAAAAGAACGGGGCGGGTGACGCGTCATGGTGAATTGTTTCCAAAGTGAGGTGGAGCCCCTGAACGTCCAAGTAGGAGAGGGTGAACCCGTAGTGTGGGGACCCCTTACCTGGACTCCCGGCCCGCACAGGCGCCCGGAATAGAGCGACTTCCTAGCGCTCACCGCCGACATGGATCGCCTTTGTGCTTTCCAACAATTAGGCTGTCCTGGAAATGATTTTTCGGTATCAGTATGTTTTCACCGTGACTCTGCTTCGCGCTCTGGCTGGGCCGGAGCTGACTAGGTTAGCAAAGTTATGATGGGGCGGTCGCCTTAGTAAGTGGAGAATCGCACGAGGAAACTGGGACCTTCTAGGCTCTGGCTTCCTGGCTAAAAGGGACACCGCAGTAGGCACAAGTAATTTAGTACAACTATTATACTACCGTTTAGAGCATAGGACTGGCTGCTTTGAAGGAAAATGCGTGTGTGTGTGTGTGTGTGTGTGTGTGTGTACTTGGTGGCACTCAGGAAGACACAACAGTTTGGTGGCACTCAGGGAGACACAACAGTTTAACATACTCATTCTTTAAGAAACGTTTGCCTTCTGTTTTCCATCAACTAAGCTGGCAGCTAGAGATACAAGTTTATTTGCGAATCCCCTCTGGGTACCGAGCATGCTTGGATTGTTTGAGCAAATTAAAAATGAGCAAAATGCTTTTACCTTCTCAGCAGTAGACTCCTTAAGAGACCTCCTGTTTCTTGTGTTATGTGTGTGTGTTCCGGGAGAAGCATTTTCTGTGTATCTCGAATGTTTTTAATGTGGGAAGGAGAAAATAAAGGATTTTGAAAGGCTGAACCTGGTGCCATGGAATGATCTTTAAATCTGAGTCCATATCATCGAGGAGTCCACCTGCCTGCATCGGAGGCAGTGGGTGGGAGCTAATAGGCGGCCGATTTGTCGAGTTTTAAATAGCAGTGAGTCCATTTGTCTCTGGGATAATGGGCAAGATGCCGATTCATTCCTCCTGTTTAGAGTTTGGTGGCATTTGGCTTCCAAGAAGGGGATGACTGTTGAGGAGTCTGTGCTCTTAGCAGTCCTGCTGGTGCAGATTGAAAAGAGCTGTTGGTGGCTGTAAGGATGGCAGTAGGTTAAGCGGTTACTAATGATGTGACAAAGGTGACCCTGAAACTTGAAAACTTCACATCACAGACAAAACTTCATGGGATTGAGCTTGTTGTATAGAGAATGTGCCTGACTAGGCTAAAGTGCCATAGGTTTGCTGGGAAGAAACTTCTGGATGCAGCAAGTATGAATGATAGTGGGGGAGGGGGGCAGGAACCTTCCACCACAGCATGTGATATGATTGCAGTGGTTTTTGCTCTATTAATTATGCCCAAAGCAGAATATAAAAGTCCCAGAACACACACTAGAGGTCTCTCTTCTAGCTAGATTTACAACCGCTAGGTCTGTAATTCTTTGCCAGAGCATGTATGCTCTGGGTGCTCAGTAAAGGCCTGGCTCCTCAGTAATTTTACCTTTCTGGTTATTCTCCATATTCTGAAGTGAGGCGTTTATTTTGGGGAGAGTATTCAGTAATTACTGCCCATCGTAGGCTAACCAAGCATTCGGAAAGTAGCTATAACAAGGAAGATTTGCACTGACTGCTGGAAATGTACTGGTCAGTTTGCATAGAAGTGTGTGTTTTAGGCTTTTCCACATCAAATTATTTATCCAAAGCAACTTCTTTTAAAATGTAAACATAAAAAGTGAAAGTTGCATTTGTTGGAGACTGTTCTGGAATTAAACTTTCACTTGGCTCTGCATTTAGCACATAGCACTTGCTTGTAGGAAGGCTTTCTGGTTTTGACATTTCTAAAGTCAGTGTGTGAGTACTGCCGTCCTCAAATATGTTTTGAGTCATTCAAACAAGGCTTTTAAAAGGTCTTCCTTAAACTCCATTTTTAAACTTCTTTTCAACTATAATTTATCATTTTCCAACAAACAAAATGTTTATCTATCCTTAAGATGAAAGATCCTGGGGATAAAAACTTTCGGATGTGAGCACATGCTTATTTGATGAGCTTACTCCCTCAGTGGGTACGGTTCCAGCTCCCTGACTTCTCATTCATAAAAATGTACTAGATGCAACTAATGCTTTGCTTTTGAAACATTTGAGAGCTCTGCAAACAGTAAGATGAGATTATCTTTTAAGAATCATTTTTTGAAGCCTGTTCTCATTAAGTTTATCCATTCAGGCAACCAATATTTATTTGTTCTGGCTGTCCAGAAAACTCCGTTAGATGCTGGCACTTCCACGGGGAGAAAACGCATCCAGAGCCATAATTTCCTGGAGCTTCTGATTCTAGGGATAGGTATTAACTGAATAATTGAACAGCTGATAGAGATTAGTGCTTTGAAAGAAAAGAAAAAAATTTAGTTAGTATGAACCAAAGAAGGGCAAAATAGCCCAGACTGGGGCAGGTTTCCAGAAAAGTCTAGAAATAAATGTTAAAGAGGCAGGTGAAAGAGCAGGGCTGCTCCTGGTTTTAACCCTCAGAGTAACTAAAGGGTAGGTGGGCGAGAAGAGCAGGGAGACTGGTAGCAGAGGCATGGCGAGATGTGTGCATTAAAAGGAAAATTCTGGAAGCACATAGGCAGATAGTTAGACAGACCAACGTGGGTGATATGTAACCTTTGCATTGACTGTTATGGTGGGTTAGGCAAGGGCAGATGCAGCAGGAGAACCAGTGATGGGAGATCCACTTAGAAGGTAAACACCTAGGCTAAAGTTGGCTATAGGTCACCGAGAAGAGAGAAGAGTGTCGGGTTTGGGGTTTGAATATGAAATGTCGTCCTCCAAACAGTTGCCCTCAGGTGGTGTTGACTTCAAAAGCTGTGGAACCTTTAGGAGGGAGAGCCCTGCTTAAGGAAGTAGGCTGCTGAGAATAAGCTTTGAGCTTCAAACCCTGGCCTCGCCTCCTGACCACTCTGCCAGCTGTTCAACCAAGATGTGAGGACTACGGGGCACCCCCTGCCACTCTAAAGCCATGCTGTGGCTTTTCCTCAGAGATGGATGGCTCTCCTCAAACTGTAAGCCCAAACAAAACTTTACTCCCTTAAGTTGCCTCTTGCCCTGCGTTTGGTCACAGCAAGAAAAGTAAGGAATGCAGGGCGTGTTAACCACATAGATTGTGGCATTCGGAGGGCTGGGTCTTGGTAACTTCTGATTCCTCTCTAGTGGCCAGAAAGAGTGGTAGAGAGAAGCTCATTCACACCCAGTGTGTCCCAACTCACAAAGGCAACCGTGGCATCTGGGTCTGGTCAATCTTCAAGTGCTCGGTTTGGTCCACAGTCCTGTGCAGTGCCTGCAGTCCGTCTTCTGCCCTTTATATCCTGTCTTCAAGCCCCTTGTCTCTTTGTGAACTGCCCTGTGAGGTCTGTTTAACTAGCTCCTGATAGGCTGGAGCTCGTCACTGAGAGAGGCTTGTGTTTAACTTGAGCAAAATTAGGTCTGTGTCTTGTAACACAAGGACTGTGTCAAGAATATCATAAAATCAGTGGAGCCACTAGCAAGTCACCCATGCATCTATAAACAACCTCTGACCCATGTAGCTGAGAGTAAGTCTAACTCAGTTCGTTGTGTCACTTAAAATGGCATGAAAGTACAAGGGGGACCAGATAGGGAGAGGAAGGGGATGGGCAGCAGTGGGGACCGGATGGGGAGAGGAAGGTGATGGGCAAGAGTGGGGACCAGATGGGGAGAGGAAGGGGATGGGCAGGTGTGGGGACAAGGAAAGGAATGGGGGTGAATATAGTATAAAGTCTTATTGTGCACAATAAATTTATGCTAAACAGTAATTTTTAAAAATACAAAGATGTTAAATTGATAGAAAAATGAATTGTTCAGTGGCTGGAGAGATGGCTCAATGGTTAAGATTGCTCATGGCTTTTGCAGAGGACCTGGGTTTGGTTTCCAGCACCCACAGGTTAGCTCACGATGGCATGTAATGTCTGGTTTCTGTGAGTTCCTGCGTTGCATGTGGTGCACACTCTATGCGTGCAGACGAAGTACACATACACACATATAAATGAATACATTTTTTAAAAATTAGCTATTCTACTGTCTTTTAAAGTCATTTAGATACAAATAATATAATCATTGCACAGCATATGAAAGAAAAAAAGAGAGAGAGAGAGAAAGAAACACAGAGAGACAGAAGCAAAAAGAAAGAAACTTGAAAGGATATAAATAACATTTAGATTGCCTCCTACTTAGACAGATTTTTGTGCATCTATTCCTTGTATACTTAGCCGGTGTTCTCTTGTCTTGAAGAGACACCATGACCACAGCCACTCTAAAAGAAAACATTTAATTTGCGTTTGCTTACAGTTTCAAAGGCATAGTCCGTTATCAGCAGGCAGGCAGACATGGTGCTAGAGAGGGAGCTGAGAGTTCTACATCTGCATCCAGAGGCACCAGGAAGAGAGAGACACTGAGCCTGGCTTGGGCTTCAGAAACCCCAGAGCCCATCCCTGGTGACACGCTTCCCCCAACATGGCCACACCTTCTAATCCTTAAGTAGTGCCACTCCCTAATGACCACGCATTCAAGTATATGAGCCTGTGGGGGACCATTCCTGCCACCACAGTGGCTTTTATGTTGTTATGACAAAAATACCCGACAGTAGCAGTTAGGAGAAGAAAGGTTTTGGCTCATGGTCTCAGAGGATTTCAACCTACAACAAGAAGAATATGGTAAAGAGGCACAGTTCAGAGCCACAGAGTCCTGTGGGGGCTGTTAAGGTGGTGGCTAATCGGGAACCGGGACTGGGGCCAGAGACCAGGTACAACTTACAAAGGTCCTAGTAACCCACTCCTACCACCTAGACCCACCTCCTAAACAGTCCACAGCCCCCCCTCAAATACCTCTAGCCCCTGGAGAACGAACATCCAAACCCTGAGGCAGCTGGGGAGCGTTTTAGACCGAAACCGTAATGATCCCTAGGACATCTCGAACTCTACTGACCCTTGGGTAGCCTGGTCTCCATACAACCTTTTCCTATTTCTTTATAAGTAAACATTTTGGTACTTCTGATTTCTTGTTCTTTTTTCCCATTTGTTCTTATGTCTCACAATCTTATTTCTCGATGTCTACATTCACAAGAACGTACGTAGACCAGCTAGGAAGCCATTTGCCCAGCATGTTAGTCACCACCCAAGCAGCATAGACTACTGACTGCTGATGAGCTTTTAAATAATCTAGAATTGGGCATTTAGTAGTTTTTCTCTCATCAAAATTTGTCAGGGAGTTGCCATTAAAGAAGCCTGCTATAAAACTTTTATAATAGTATTTTCTTTCTCTGTTGTACTTCTCACAGAAAATTCCAGGCTGGGGCTTCTTCCAGGAAATTCAGGCTTCAATTATTTCCAGGAAACAGTGTGGATACCAAACTCCTGGATGGTTATCAGGGAGGTTGCCTTGGGGGGAGGAGCAGGCTCTGATTAGGTAAATTGCCATCCCTTCAGCTGTGGCACCTGGAGTTCCATACAATGCCAGCGCCTCAAGGCCACCTCACTTCTGGCTGCTCAAGCCCTCGTGTGGCTGCATAAATGCCTTCACTGAAAGGAGAAAGTCCACCACACCCCATTGACGGCCTCAAACAACAGTTACAAAGGGTCTTTGAGGCTCCGTAAGTCTGAGGTAGTGGCAGGGATTCTAACCCAGGGGCCAACTATCAGATGGGCCAGGTGGAAAGCATTAATGATAAACTCAGAGTCACCAATAATGTGTTCATGTGGAATTAAGGAAAGAGATTATTAAGCTTACCCTTGGTGTAATTTAACGAAGAGTGAGCCTAGATTTGAATTCTTTCTCTCGCTGTGTTTTCTGTCAGTCCTGCCTCTCTGCTGTATGAGTCTGAATCTGTGCCTGCCTAAATGCTGCATTGTCTTGTCTGTCTCTGTGTCTGTCTGTCTGTCTTCCTCTCTTCTCTTCCCTCCCCAGTGTGTGTGTTTGTGTCTGTGTCTGTGTGTGTCCTTGCATGGATTGTCTGTCCATGTGTCTGTCTGTCTGTCTCCCTCCCTCCTCCCTGCCCCAGTTTGTGTGTCTGTCCTTACATGTCTTGTTTGTCTGTGTGTCTGTCTGTTTCCCTCCACTTCAGTGTGTGTGTGTGTGTGTCCTTATATGTCTGTCCATCCCTAACTGAGGGCTTTGCTATATAGTTACGTAGCAGGACAGAAGGAACAAGATACCTTACAGAAATCTTTAACAAAGTTTCACAAGTCACTGACTACCTGACCCCATTTAACAAACAAACAAACACTGTCCAGCATTTGTGGGGAGTTTTTTTGTTTTTTTTTTTTTTCCGAGACAGGCTTTCTCTGTGTAGCCTTGGCTGTCCTAGACTCATTCTGTAGAGCAAGCTGGCCTCGAACTCACAGTGATCCTCCTGCCTCTGCCTCCCTAGTGCACCACTGCGCACAGCAGAATGTTTGTGTTATAAGGATGTTTTCAGCCCATTTTCTGTTTCCAGCATTGATTACCATAACTCAACACACACACACACACACACACACACACACACACACACACACACACACCCCTCTTGAGTCTGGGGACAGCAATGCATTATGTTAGGTTATAAAGTTGATTATATAAGAAATCCAAGGCAAGTAAGATTGGCTTTTATATTGTTCTCTTAAAGGCAGGTTAAATAAACAGGCTTAGTATGCAATAGGACAGCACTCTTAATTCTTAGTGACTTTAAGGAATAGTATTAATTTTGGCTATGGGGTACTTATAATAATATGTCGCCGCCTGCAAACCTTAGCATTAATCTCATTAGTGTTCCGTGAACATTCCTAGCTCACTATCTAATCTGTACTAACCAGAATGCGATATTTTCACTTTGTTGTTGTTGTTGAGATGCAGAGTTTCAGCATGTAGGCTTAGGCAGATTCACTGTGTAGACCTGGGTAGCCTTAAATTCGAAGCAATCCTTCTGCCTCAGCCACTGTACACAGTCTGAGCGTTTTCCATAGGCACTCTGTGAAGTGTTCCTGCCCTGCTGCCGGCTCTCAGCCGTTCTCTTCCCTGACTTTCCTCCACTACTACCCCATTCATAAAACAGGAGGGAAAGATGAAAGGCTCTCTCTGTACAAGGGTGAGACCTGAGATTGGGTCCTCAGAACCCACATAAAAGGTCTGGCATGGTGCTCACTGGTAACTCCAGCGCATGCTCACTGGTAACGCCAGCGCAGCGGAGCTGAGTGGAGCTGAGCGGGTGGAGACAGAAGCCAGGAGCTCACTCGCCAGCCAACGTAGCCAAAAGAGCAAGCTTCAGTTCAGTAGGAGATCTTATGTCAAAGGATAAGATGGAAGCCAGTGACACAGACACTAGATGACAACCTCAGGCTTCACACATGCCGGACACATGCACTCACCAGTGTACGCAGCCCTCACATACAAGTACACAACAAAGTGGCTCCAGGTTGTCTCCACCAGAACATCCCAACCTTGATTTGGTTTCTACTCAGAGAGAGCTGACAGTAATTCCCAGTCCTGCTGCTGACACTGGCTGGATTCAAACGCTCTCTGGAGGCAGGGATGTTCTTCCTGGTGCATCTTTCCCGAGCATCCACGGTCACCATCCTGCACTATTTGCTGAAAATCTGGAGCGAGTGGAACAGAAAACATGTATAAAACAAAAGACCGGAGAATCTCTGTGTGAAAGAAATCAAAAACTATGTTGGTCCATGGTATGAACAGTTCTCCCCCAAACCTACCGGCTCCACCATGCCATGTTTGCACCCGCCTCCACCAATTTCTAACAATATCACCTTGACTGGCTTCCTTTTTCTAAACCTTGCACGACAGGAACTTTCTGTCCTGCGGCTGAGGTGACCATACGGGATGATTATAAACAAGACAGCAATGGCCTGAGGATTATTTTGAGAATTAAGTGAGGTGCATAGGTAACCTTCAGAAGATAGCACAGCAGGCTCAGTGGCGCACGCCTTTAATCCCAGCACTCAGGGAGGCACAGGCAGGCGGATCACTGTGAGTTCGAGGTCATCCTGGTCTACAAACCGAGTCCGGAACCACCAGGGCTCGAAACCCTATTTTGAAAAGCAAACCAGCAAAAAAGCAGAGGCTCTATTTATTTTATTTTCCTTACCTCTTTAGTTATTTTTGTTAGGTTGGATTTTGTTTTAAATATTTAAATATTATTTAAATAATAATTAATTAAATACTTGACTATTTTAATTAATTTAAAATTTAATTTAATTTTAAAAGTTAGTTTATTTAAAAATTAACTATTTTAATTAATTAATTATTATTTAAAATTAATTGTTTTTGTTTTGTATATATATGTATATGTATGCCCATAGAGACCAGAAGAGGGTTTCAGATTCCCTGCAGCCAGAGTTATAACCCAACATGGGTGATGGGAACCCAACTCTATCTCACTGGAAGAACAGCAAGTGTTCCTAACCTTCTAGCTCCCAGTGTTGGAGACTGAACCCAGGGCGTTATGCATGCTAGACGACATTCCTGGCCCCTTTAAGTTCTTTGGTTGCTCATAGGAAGTTCCTCCTGGGTACAAATGCCATGAGGTCTCCAAAGACTTCAGACAAGCAGAGCCACCCTGTCTGGGACCCTGGGAATCAACAGAGCTGCCCCGGAGCTGCTGCGATGTCCATTCCATCCAGCAGATGGCAGTGATGCACACGCCTGGTCTCTGTAAGCTTCGGATCTTTTACTTTTCGGGCATTGTCCCGCTCCCAGAGAAAAGCTAAGTTGAACCAATTTTTAAAACCTGCCTTCGCTCCTTCATGGGAGACCACTGAGGCTCCGAGGGACAGCCAGAAGCACCAGCACCTCCAAGTAACCCATTTCTTCCTGGGAAGTAGGCCAAGGAGGAGCGATAAAGTGTATAAGTTATACTTTTGTTAGCATCCACTGATTTCCCAGAGATAGGGATTATGGGGGTGCCGGGTAGGGGGCGGGGAGAGCAGTGCTTCCTGAATGCCTGATGAAATCAACAGAGGAAAGCCCTATCATCCAGCAGCTTCAGCCATATTATCACATGCTTAATTGAAAGGACTAGGGGCAAATTAGTCATCAGAAATCTGGAATTCAATAAAGGTGATGCCTCAGTTTGGAGTGTCCAGGTGCCACCATGGGGGTCACTATTTGTAGCTCTGTCTTGTAAGGTACTGAAAACTCAGTCTTTTCCGGTCGCTTGGAATTCTGAATCCACTGTTAACTCTATGACCCAATAAATCTGGCTTCGTTAAGTACTTTCTTCGAGTTACGATATTAATTCTTCCAAGCCAATTCTGTAAAATACCTTTGACCTATAAAAAAACACAAACAAGAAGGAGCTTCGGGGACTGGGGAACATTGCTCGGTGGATACAGGGCTAGCCTTGCACCGTGCTCATCATAAACTGGGGCTTGGTGGTCCAGCCCCCTGATTCCAGCACTCAGGAGGAAGAGGCAGGAGAACTAGAACTTCCGCGTCATCCTCGGTTACTTAGGGAACTTGAGGCAGCCTGAGAGGCAAGAGACTCCATAGGGGTTAGAGGAGAAAGAACACTTCCAAAGAAGCATATGCACACTGGCTAGGGTTCACACCCAGACACAGGAAAACAATCGGTCGGTGATCCAACTATATAGTAAAGTGCTCAGCTATGGGTCCTTGAGAGCGGTGGCCTTGGTCTAGTGATAAAGGAAGTCAGCAATGAGATTGTGTGGGCTTATGTTCTACTTGTGTGTGATAAATCTCATCAACATTTTTTTTAAAAGTCTCTCAATTTTTAAAAAAAAGCTTTATTATTTATTTATTTATTATGTATACAGTGCTCTGCCTGCATGCCAAACCTGCAGAAGAGGGCATCAGATCACATCATCGATGGTTGTGAGCCACCATGTGGTTGCTGGGAATTGAACTCAGGACCTCTGGGAGAGCAGTCAGTGCTCTTAGCCTCTGAGCCATCTCTCCAGCCCCAAGTCTCTCAATTTTTAACAAGGGGGAGTGGAGTTAGACATTCGTAGTCTTTAAGCCGTTTTCAGAAATACGAAATGTTAGCAGAGGCTCTGGAAGGTTCCATCGCCCTTAGTGGCTCTTTCTTCTCCTGAGACTTGTCACTCATCATTTCCCAAGCAGGTAGGAAAAGTCAGATGACTTTCTGAATGTTCCTTTCTTTCCTTGTTATCCAAAGATGACTGAACCTGCCTCTACCTTCCAAGTCTGGGGACTGCAGCCACACTCCGGCACAAGGTCCCTGCCATCTTTTATGAAAGACAGCTAGTGTACAACCTTTTACCCGGGTTCTGGCAACCCACAAGGGTGAAAGGAAGTCACCTGCAGTCTGCACTAACTTAGTCCTTCCTTGAGGCAGACCTGTGCTTAGGACATGGGACACAGGCCTTAGGACATGGGACACAGGCCTTCGGACACAGAGGCAGGAGGATCTGGGCTCAAGGCCAGCCTACACTGTTTATCGAGACCCCCCTCAAAAATAAACAGGCCAGCAAACCAAATGCCCTTTGAAGTCGGGGAGGTAAGGCTGGTTTTAGGCTCTGTGCTCTGGTGGGTCTGAGGTCTGGGGACTGTTGTATCATCAGATAAAGTGGTTGCATCCATCAAGCTCAAAAAGAGAGGCAGAACTTCAGAATTAAATCTCCGTTCTCAGTGGCTGAAATATTTCAAGAGATCTGAATAGTAGAAGTGTTGACTCATTCCAAGGTTGCATAAGTCACACCAGCTGTATCAGAGGCAGGTGGTTTTCTGAAGGAAATCCAGATCTTGCCCTAACTTACCCAGTTCACCTACCCCGGCTGAGCAGGGAACTCATGAGAGTTCCTGCCCAGTGGAATCATGGGAACCCTGCCAGTCCTGTATGTTGTTAGGAGATGACTCAGACCTGAGGACGTGAGATGGAGTGGACCTTCTACAGACTTCCACCTTAAGCAATCAGGGCTACATCTTATCATTCTTTGTCTTGCAATTAAGCCTTTGTGTTTATGCAAACTATTGCGCAATACTGTTCTTTTTGCTTCTATGTGTCATTGTGTCTAAATGCATCAGAAACTAAGAGCATTTCTAGCTGAAGTTCAGATCATATCAAAAGCTCAACCGGTTCATTCTGCGTCATTCCAGGGTCTTCTGTGGTCAATCCTCCATCTTAAAGGAATTGTGAATAAAAATATATTTCTGGGCCCAGAGAGACGCTTCAAATGGTAAAGGTGCCTGTCAGCAAGCTTTATAACCTGAGTTCGGTTCCCAGGACTCACTTGGTGGATGGAGAGAACAGCAAAGTTGTTCTCTGAACTTTAGACACTGCCCACACTCATATGTGTAAACATGCACGAGCGCGCATGTGCGCGCGCACACACACACACACACACACACACACACACACACACACCTTATACATAAGTAAATAAAATGTAACGCAACTTCAACACATTTCAGACTTCAGACATAGATTCAGATTTTGAAAATGTGGCCCTAGATTTCTTTTCTTTTTCTTTCTTTGTACATTGCAGACTTCAGACATAGATTCAGATTTTGAAAATGTGCCCCTAGATTTCTTTTCTTTTTCTTTCTTTGTACAATTGCAATATTCATGTGCTTCAGTTATTTTTGACAGCTCTTCTGCAAACTACAGATGCTGGGGAAGAACATTTCTAAATTACCCCATTCCGGGGTAAGACAGATACAGGGTTTTTTTTTTTTTAACATCTGAAAAAAAAAAGTTCTTTTCTGCTAAGTTTCTGTTACCTCGCTACCCTTACGATAGTGGGCTCAATACTTTTAAACTGATTGATGTCCAAAGCTTTTGGATATAAGTATTTTTAGCCTCAGATTACAAATTTGTGTAGCTATAGATAGGATCCATTCGTGGTTTTTCAAGAACTGATAATGGTGCTTACAAACGTTCTGCCTTCCAGGGCTCGGATGTCGAGTTCTTGCCTAATATTCGGGAAGCCCTGGGTTCAAGCTCTAGAAATGCATAAATGGACCACCCACGCCTGCCTTTTTAACCCAGTCCTTTGGTGGCAGAAACGGGAGTTCAGGTTCATGCCTGGCTCCTCGGGGAGTTCAAGGTTAGCTAGCATGAGACACTCAAAACAAAACAAAGAAGAAACCTTTTCTCCCTGTCTTGATGCCTCTGCCAAAGAAGGATGGAGAAAGGAAAGGAAAACCTTCAAATCTACATCTATTTCTTCCTCTGTCCCTGGAAAGAATTCCCTCCTGGTTCCTGCTAACAAAGGGGCAAACAGTATGAAGGATTTGGGGTCCATCCCAAAGTATCTGTCAACATGTCGAGGTGGCATCAGTTAGGCTAGAAGTAAAATTTGCACTCCAGTAGTTTTTGCACGTTGCCACAGACTCACAACTTCCTTTCACTGTCTCACCCCAGAGGCTATAAAACCGGACCTCATGCCATGTTGACTTAACCGACCCCTTAGTCAAGTCTTTGCTGCCTGTGAATACGGATCATCATCCTGTAACTGCATGGCTCTCAAACTCCAGGTATGCACCAAGCCTAGGGAGCCCCAGAAAGCTGGGTCCTGGCTCCACCCCCAATTCCCGAGTAGGGGTAGAGAGGGGCCTGAGAATCTGCATTTCAAACAGGCTCTAATGAACCCTGGCCCAGAGACTGCTCCCAGAGACTCATGCTCAGACACTGTGTTGGGGTGGGGGGGGGCCAGGAGTTGACTGTGGGCAAGAGCCCTGCTCTTCCATAGGATGGGTCGATGCTCAGCGCCTACATGTAATTCTGGCCCCAGGAGTTTCTACATCTTTTTCTGACCTCTGTGGGCACCACACCCACAGCAGACATACACACAAAATAATTTTTTAAAAGAGAACATCTATTCTCAGGGACGGTAAACCTTAGAGATGCTCCGGGAAGGAAATAAAACAGAATCTCTCAGCCAGACACTTTCAGGAGATACACTATACGGTGTCAGTTTTGAAATCTTTTTTAATGAATTTTAAAGTTTCTGGAAGGCAGGCACTATGCAGGAGCAGTGTTCTAATTTAGTAGTTTTCAAAGGCATCAAACTACAGAGCCGTTTATTCTCTCTCGATACCCATTAACTCAGAATCATTATTTCTGGAAACACTCCAGCTAAGGCTGACTCGCTCACTGTGCCCCTGAGAACCAGACTCCACGGTACCCCTGACTTCCTCTTCAGGCGGCCACCCACAGGCAGTGACATGCTGGCCACTGCTCCGCCTCGGCTGGGTGCCCTCCAGCATCGTCTTTGGACCACAGTGCATGATTCTTCCACAGTTCCCACTGAATTCATTTTTACTTGGGGGCGACCTAGAACCCCTTCACTACTTCCCCTTGTCCCTTTTGTTCCTGCTCCTCCCTACTGCTGATCCATCCTCCCTCAGCCTAGTTCCTCCACAACTCCCCTCACTCCTTCACTTCCTGGACCTCTTTGTCCCTCTTGGCCTTTCTAAGGCTGACCTTCATCCTTGGGACACAAGCAATGCTAATTCTTCTAATGATGCCACTAAAAAAAAAAAAATCATCTGGTCCTGGCTGGCAAAATGGGTCCATGAGGAAAGGAACTTGCCACCAAGCCCAAGGACCTGAGCTCTATCCTCGGGACCTACTGGTTAAAGAAAGGAATCCAATCTGGCAAGTTGTCCTCTGAGCTCTACACGGGCGTTGTGGCATGTGCACCCCCACGCATCACAATACATAAATAAATGCAGTCTTCAACTCATCTATTCACGTAGACATGATGTATATATTTCAGTTTTTTGTTTGTGTGGGTTCCTCCTCCTCCTCCCCCTCCTCCTCTTCCTCTCCCTCCTCCTCCTCCTCTCTTTCCTCGTCTTCTCTTTCCTCGTCCTCTTCTTCATCTATATAAATCATACAAAATAGTGAGGAACAACACAGACTGATCAGGGTCTCATTTTCAATCTTGGGGTGACAGGCTATATTTAGAGATCTGGCCTGTGAGCATATAATTAAGGGAAAATAGAGTCCTAGGGGTCCATGGCCTTTAATTGAGTTAGATTAGCATCCTTACAACAAGACACATCAGAGACCTCTTTTCTCTGTTTTTGCATCAAGAGATGGCATTGGGTATTCTGGGAAGCAACTTAAGGCAAGAGAGGTTTATGCTGGCTCAGAGAGACACTGTTCCTCATGGCCCAGCAGGTGTTTTAGCAGGCGTAGCTTGGCCTGTGCAGGTTGGTCAGCCATGTTTCACAGCACTGAACACTGGTCCTCGCTGCCTGTTTCCCCTTTTTACTTAGACAGAGACCTCAGTCCACAGATGTGTCACACACACGTGCAGGGTGGATCTTCCCTCCTCAGTAAAACTGATCTGCCATCACCTTCACAGAGAAGCCCAGTCTCAGGTCTCCAGTCTGTAAGGAGTAGCTCTGGAGGGCGGCTGAATGCACAGCAAGCAGGGAGCTGTCTACACACAGGAAAAGAGCCCTCACCAGTACTTCCATTGGCCAGCACCTTGACCTTCCTGGCCACCAAACCACGAGAAATACATTTGCTGCCTAAAGCCAACCTGCCTGAAAGTATTCTGTAATAGAGCCCAATCTGAATAAAACAAACACTATTTTTAAAAAAAGACAGGAGTCATGGGCAAGCACGTGTGCATACACACACACACACACACACACACACACACACACACACACACACACTTGTCTGCTTTCCTCCCCCGCTGGCTCTTCTGTTCCACAGACTGCACTTTTCAGATCACCTCCTCTCCTCATGGGTTCTGGTAGCACAGCTGAGTGGAACAGGATCACAAACACAGGAGGAACATGCTCCAGAGAGCTTTAACTTCTCCCAGAGTGGAAACTTCTGTTGCCTTCCAGTGTTTCATGCTATTCAATTGACCTTGAAGGCCAACTTGGTCTCTGCTTGTCACCGAATCTCAGGCTATTTTCTGATGAGCTGTCTTTTTCTTTAACTGAATGGATTTTTTTTTCCCAAGTGATTTAGAAAACTGGGAAACTACCACGCCTAGCTTATGTGGTGCTGGGGATCAGACTCAGGGCCTCACGCATGGTCAGCAAGCACTCTAGCATTGAGCTATACACTGACAGCCTAGCTGTTGCAGGAACGCAGAGTGGACTTGTGATAGTCATGAAGTGATACCTCCCACTGGAGTCGCTGAGAAAGCTGGTAAGAAGCCACTGCACTGCTGCACTGAGGCACTGATGAGACACTGAGCAGAAGGAAGCACGCTGACCCTCGGAATGACCTACAGAGAGCCCAGGGTTGAGACACGGCCTGAGCCGGCAGGAATGCACCTTGAACTCTGGGGAGGAGGATTCTCATAACTTGGGTGTAAGGAGACTTGGGGACAGTGACCTTGACAGAGACCAGTAGGGAGATGTTTCAAAAAGCAAAGCGAGCAGAAAATGAGACTCAGCTCCCGCTGCCGGGATACCAAATGCCAGCCCGCCGGGGAAAGGGTCTGTCGTGGGAAGAACTCTCAAAGCTGTCACTAAGCTAAAAAGGGCAGAGGAGCTTGTGCTGTAGAGCGGGGTGTATTTTTGAAAATGCAAACTGTACAGTGCGGTATTACATATGCTGCGGGGTGCAAGCAAACTGATTTGCCAGCATTTAGTTACCTGGCACTGTGGGGCTGTGAGAGCGGCCCCCTGTTCTTTAGGCTTCAAATCTTGGAGGAAGGGAATGTGACAACAGGAGCTTGTAAGGAACCCCTTCGCCATCCTCTGACACACAGACACACACACACACACACACACACACACACACACACACACACACACACACACAAAGTGGCAAAAGGCCAGCAATATCCAAGGCTTACTGGAGGGGAGCAGAGACTTATGAGGGCTTAGAGATGCACAAAGCTGCGACAGGGAAGCAGACCAAAGAGATCTGAGAGTGACCAAGGACTGCAAGGGATGTGGGCTGAGATGCTCTCGGCTCCTCCCTAAGATCTAGAGCACCCTACTTTTGTCCAGCTCACAGTACTTGCCTTCTCTGGAGGTTTCCCCCAAACCTCCTCTGAAGATGTCCCCCCTTGGATGTTGTCTGTCCATCCCATGGAGTATCATGTCCGTTGACTTGGCCTGTATGTCTCCACCTGCCTAGGACACACCTCCACTTGGCAGACAGACACTCCCGTGGTGTCTCAGGGTGAGCACACCACCTTGCTGCTCTCTGTCCTTCTCCATCAGTGGCCTTAGCATCCAGCTACTGGCCCAATGCAGAACACCTGTGGCTTCCTTTCGTCCCTCTGTTACCTCCCAGTCACACAGTGACACATGAGGGCAGATATATGATGTAGGCACCTATGGTGCTGGGATTACAGGCATGTACCACCATACCTGACCACGGCTCTGAGATCTTTTTCCAGCCACCAAACTGCCCCCCCCCTATTTTTAAAAATAACATGACACTCTATCTTTGCTTTAAGATACCCAAGAACCTCCCACAGCCTACTGGACATGACAGAAAGGCCCGGGCCTGACCTAGGATCCCTACGTCCACCAACCTTGGCCAGACCTACTGGCGACCCCTTCCATCCCCACTTATATCCCAGGCTAAGGCCTCTCTAGACCTCCTTGTCCCAAACTGTTGTGTCCTGCTGTCACCTTTTCTTCCTATAGTGTCTTTTGTCCCGAGGGACCCTTATCTCCTTCAGCTTCAGTTCTTTAAGGCACAGCCTTGAGCACACTCAGAAACAGTGGATACATGCCAGCAGCTCACTGCCTCGAGCTCTGAGAGCTCCATGCTCAAGTCTCCCGTGCTGACCTTGGAAAAGAGCTTCGGTTGCAACTGTGTTAGCATGTCCCCATTTCTGTCAGACTTCCCAGGAGTTTGAAGAGGAGCAGAGATTGGGAAAGGGACAGGAGAAAGGTTCCCTAAGTGATGACTAACCAACAAAGAGAGAATTTGGGATAGCTCTTTTTGAATAGAAGGACACCCCGACAAGGGAACTTTCTAGAAGTATGGGTTGATGTATAGTTGTCCTTTGTATTCAGGCCTGAGATTTCTGCTGACACCAAAGTCTATTTAGATGCCCAAGTCCCTTGTAGAAATGCACAGTGTCTTCCTGTAGCCACCCCCTGTCCTCCCGTCATTACACTTAGTGAGAGTTAAGTGATGGCACTGTGCCATTTAAGGAGTGGGATTAAGGGGGGGTTATCTGTGCATGTTTGCTATCATGCTACGTTCTCCGGGGTGCCTGTCTCATCCTGGTTGGTAGACCTTCATGCACTGAGGGCTGACTTTAACAAGAGTGGACAATGTGAGGAGGCTAGAGAGCCAGGCGAGAGGTGCTTGGCCATACTGAAGGTGGAGCTTTGTGCACGTGTATTCAGCCATTTGCTACTGTGGCCTGCTGTTGTCATCTTCAGAGTCCGTTCCTCTAGAGCCACAGAAGCAATTCAGGAGGAAAAAAAATCTCTCAGAGATGCCAGAGTCACCTGGGAGGCAGATGGAGATGGCGTCTAGGAGACTAGAAGATCCCTAGCTGTCCAGGTGTGGTGATTACCGGAGAGACCATCTCCCGTGATCCCAGACACTTGAATATGTGGCCTCCTGTTGGTGGCACTGTTCAGAGAGGCTTAGGGGGCGTGGCCTCGTTAGAGGAAGAAGTTTGCCTCCACTGCCTTGTTGGGGGCATTTTGAGTTTGTTCTCTCTGCTTTGTGCTTGCCTTTCAAGATGTGAGCCTCCCACAACTCTGGATGCCTCTGTTTTTCCATCAGACTCTAACCTTCTGCATGAGGAGCTTGTTCAGGGTGTAATTAGAGTGAATTTGGGATGCTTTCTTATTCAACTGTGGAGTATAGGAGCTTGGGAGAAATAAAAGAAACTGCTCGTACATAAACGGGTGGCAAGCCTTTGACCGCCACCGCCTGCGGGGTGATAGGGCTGAAGGTATAGATGGATACAGAAAGTTGGGGCGTATTTGTGGTGAATGATCTACAAACACTATTTTGAAACCAATTATATGTATAAAAGAGGCTTCCACAACGTGCTGAAATGACACTAGGGGCCTGTGCCCATTACCCCAGTCTGTCTTGGTGAGACAATCTAAGAGAAGCAATAGTAGTGACGGCAGCAGCCGGCAAGACCTTCTGCTGCTCACCTCCCTTCAGCGAAGGGACCGGAAGCCTGAAGAGCTTAGATTTCAGATCAGTGGACTAGACTAATCTCTCCACTGCTGTAGGAAAACCCCTGACAAAAGCTAGAGGTAAAAGGCTTATCTGGGCTCCCTTTGAAGGAACAGTCTATCACAGTGGGAGATGAGGCAGTAGGAGTGTGAGGCAGCTGGTCTCACTGCGTCTCAGAGAGAGGTGACGGCTCGGTCCCAGGTCATCTCTTCCTTTTCATTCCGGCCAGGACCCCAGCCCTTGGACTGGGTGGTGCTCACATTTCAGGTGGATCTTCCCACTTCAGCTAACCTAACCTGTTTCTGAGAACCTGTCATTTCCCTCACCAACACACCCTGAAGCCTGTCTCTTTTGATAGTATTAACTGACACATGGACATTGCCTCTGGGGTGGGCTGGCCACTGGTCTCACGCAGCAACTTCCTGATACTTTTGTGGTCTAGAGACATCTCCAGAGAGGTGAACAGGCCTCACCTCACAGGAATGACTGTTTTCCTTGTATGTTGAAAAGATGATGAGAGAATGAATGGAATTAATCATAGCTCAACTTCTGTCTCCGGTTCCTGGAACTGGCAGAGTGGAGGGTGACCACACTAGGTGGGCTGACCCCATAATAGAAGACTTAGCACATTTCACAGGCCTACCCACATGCTCACCACCTCCTCCTCACAGCTAACCTCAGCACCACCCCCGGCAATCTGGATCGCCCGCCTGCCAGCCGTGTGAGAGAACTGCCTTCATCTTGGGAGGCTCTGGTGGCCAGAAAGCCAAGATGGAAGCAACGAAGTGTTGCTCTTGGAACAAACAGGGGGCTGTGGGGAAGGTGGGATCTCAGAAGGAGCATGGGGGACCCCCAAGTCCCTAGCTGGAAGCAGGGCTGGGGGAGATTAAAAGAATGGGAGAAAAGCAGCCCGGAAAAGAGTGAGCATGCAGGCTCAGCTCAGCACTTTATGAACTCAGTGCTGGCATCTCAGCTGCAGTGGAGAGGTCTGCAGACACATGGGACCTGTGCAGTCAGCGACAGACGGAAAGGAAGGCAATGCTTAGTTCAAGGAGCCCAGGGGCCGGCTCCACAGTTCAGAACCCCAGCTACCACCCACCTACTGTGTAATCAGGCCAGGCTTACTCAACATCTCTGAGCCTTGGTTTCCTCTTCTTAATCATCGGAGAGGTAATAGTGAACATGTACAGTAGTTTCTACATCTTGAGTGAAGCTGTGCTGGGGTCCAGTGCTGGGTGTGAGGGCCCCAAGCAAAGGATTTTTTGTGACATTTTCATCTGTTATTAAATGTGCATTCCCGCGCGCACATACACACACACACACACACACACACACACACACACACACACACACACATTGTTCTGTGAAGCAGCGTCCCTCATTGGCCTGGTATTTGTCATCTTATCTGGGCTGGCTGGCCAGCAAGCCCCACCGATCTGCTTATATCTACCTCCCCAAGTGCTGAAGTTACAAGCACATGGCGCCGCACCTGGCTTCGTCACCTGAGTCCTGGGGGTTGGACTCCCATGTCCATGCTTATGCCGTGAACACTTGACCAAACGAGGCCTCTCCCTAGATCCTACATAAGCAATGAGAGTCACTCCAAACTGTGAAGCTGGGACCATTCTCCAAACTCAGTTCCTCACCGGTCTTATTGGCGAGTAGTGGCAACAGTCGGGTTGCTAGGCTGGACTACAAGTGTCCAGAATCAGAGCCACAGAATAAGTGCCACGAGGCCTTCACAGGCTTTGAGCATCCACGTGTCTGTTCAGCAGGGAGAATAGGGCCTGGGCGTCTTTTGAGTCCCACCTCGGGTTCAGGACATGAGGTTATGTTGCACCACCAGCCCCTCCTGGCACTGGGCAAGGACTGAGAAAATTCCAAGGAAGTGTCTCCAGTCAGAGGGGCCTGACTTACCCAGGTTAAATGATAATACTGTCTAGAGCCTTCCTCAAAAAATGTGGGTTTCATCGTCAGATTCAAGCCAGCCACCAGACAAGGTCCCTCAACGGCCATGTAAGAGCAAACCTCATTGGCAGCCGTGGGTATCTCAGAAGAGAAGAACGCTGCAAGAGAGGCTGTCTCTCTTGTAACCAAGCACACTCATACTTCCGCCTCCATGTCATGTCCATCCTCCTAGACAAGCGTCCATCCCCTGAGCTCACAGCAGCCAGCCTAGGCTACTTGGCAAGTTTCAAACCAGTGGGAAACTCTGTCTCAAAGTCAGAGTGTGCAACTCCTTGTGGCAAGCACTTTCCCAAATGAGAAACCCTCTCAGCTCCCATTATAAGCAATTTGAGTCACTGCAAATTGTCATTCTGGGACGAGGCTGCCAACTCCACCTCCCACGGTCCTGCAAAAGAAACATTGTCCTGTGGATGAGGGCGGGGGGTGGGGGGGGTGGTGAGGGGTAGTCCGCTTGCCAAGTTGTCTGTGACAAGTGCCCAATCGCCGGAACATGAGGAAAGATAGCTAGCTTTGTCCTCTGCCTTCCATATGCATGAGTGCGCATGTGCACACGTACCTGCACAAATGTGCACCTGCACACACAGGAACACACATGTACACACATAGGCACAAGCACACATTTTCAAAAGATGCTTTGTACCATGCACTTGTCCTTGATTTTGCGTCTCGCCACCCCCATACTAGCTTCACCTTTCCTTCACCACACTGAGACCCTCACAGCCCCACCCTCCAAATCTTCCCAATCCTCATCCCAAACTTTCTCCTTCTACACCCTTGTCTACTGTGGCAGGCTGAATAAAACCATATGGTAAGAGTTGCGTTCTTGGTAGTCTTTGCTGGTGGGCATCAGCAGCGCTATTGTAAAGAAAAACTCACAGCTCTGCCTGGTGTGGAGGGTGTCATGGCTGTTGGGGATATTCTGGGATCTTTCTAATCCACTGACCATGAGGAAGAGTTACTTAGAAGAGTCGCACGCACCCTAGTAACTCTTCAGTATTCAAAGCAAGTGAGGCCCGGGGACAAACAGCCAGCATGCCACCTGGAGCTTGTTGGGAACGCAGACTCTTCTGTCCCAGGCCAGACTCACAATTATTAAGCACATGTTCTATCTTGGAAGCCAGGCACAGTGATGCACACTCGTAATCCCAGCACTCTGGGAGGCAGAGGCAAGTGGATCACTGTGAGTTCGATACCAGCCTGGTCTAAAAAGTGAGTCCAGGGTAGGCAAAGCTACAGAGAGAAATGCTGTGTCGAAAAACAAAAATGAAAACAAAGCGTATGTTCTACCATTGAGGTGTTTGGCTCTGTGGTTCTTTGGAAGTGGGATCTGGTGTGTCCCAGACTGGCTTCGAATGCTACCTAGTGAGTATGACCTTAAACTTCTGATTTTCCTGCCGATGTTGGCATTACAGATGTGGGCCAACATGTCCAGTTTATGCAGTGTTGGGGACTACATGCACAGGGGTGAGCAGGTCCTCTACAAACTGATCCACACTCTCACCTCCCAGTGTGGTTTTTGTTTTGATATTTAAATTTTTAAAAATTATTTTTAAGTTTTGTTTTATGTTTATGAGTGTTTTGCTTGCATGCATATGTGTATACCACATACAAACCTGGTGCCCTCCGAGGTAAGAAGAGGGAGTCAGATTCCCTAAAACTGGAGTTCCAGAAGGTTGTGAGCTGCCAAGTGGGAGCTGGAACCAAACCCAGGTTTTCTCCAAGAGCAGCCAGTGCCTTTAACCACTGAGCCACCTTGCCAGCCCCTAGTGAAGCTTCTTAACAAGATTGTGGCCATGTGCGTGTCAGGGTGATATCTCTTGCATTCGGGAGAAGCACTATTGTGGCATAAGAGACTCACCTTCTGCCACACACTCGGGTGGGGGCGGAGGGCATGGTTAAAGAAAATGCTGCATCTAAACAAAGACCAGATTCTGGGGGAATTCCCAGAAGCGGGTGTAGGCAAGCCAAGCTTGCTCAGGGAGGATGTCCAAAGCTAGAGGACCTTACGTGCACGAGGGAGACTATCATTCATGGGCAGTTTCAGCATCAAGAACAATGAAACGGCAGAAGCACATTTCAATCTGCATCTTCTTGTTCTCCCCCACCCAAGCCCCCACCTCTACCCCAGCCCTGTGATGCAGCATGGAGTTCATTGGTGTTGTTACCCTCACTATGTGGATGAGGAGCGGAGCCTCCGAGATACGCCGGCTTCTGTTCAGTTTCACTAGGGCATCACGGTGTAGATATAAATGGGTCGGAGAACGGGATGAAACGAGTGGTGTATACACTAAAGGCTGAAAAATCAAGACTATCAGAAACAGAGAAAAATAGCTAACATTTTCATCAGTTCTTGGAGATTTGAACTCATGGACTGGCTCAGACTAAATAAGAACATTACCACTGAGCTACATCCGTAGCCCTTTCCTAATTTAATTTGGAGACAAGGTCTTGTGAAGGCATCCCAATCCATCGTGGCCTTGTGGTCCTCCTTACCTCAGCCTCCCTGTTAGCTGGGCCTATAGGAATGCACTGCTGTGTCCTGCTCAACATGAGCAATAGCTTAATGCAGTGGTTTTGTTATTTGGAAAACATCTGTAAGCACAAACTTTAATTCTATGACTCACAAGCACAATCGCTCTGCTGGTTTTGGCTCTCCCTTTCCTCCTAGTCTGATGCACCATTTTTCTTCTTTTCCTTTCACCCCTGTGTCTTATAACCAGGTTGACATCCCTGAACCAGGCATGCCACTTGTCTGTAACTTCGGTGACGGGGGAGGCTGAGGCAAGAGGATCTCAAAGCTAATTTGGGCTACATGACAAAATTCTGTAGCAAAAAATGTAAAGAACTATCTTTAAAAAAAAAAAAAAACCCGGAAAAGCCCAATATGTATGTTTCTTTTATATCTCTCCCTGTCTCTATAATGAGATATAGACATGGCATATTAATGTGTATAAACATACACACACATGGATATGAAGGTCAGGACTCTGGTTTCCACAGAACAGGTTGAGGTCATGAAGAGGACATTTCTGAGTTCTGTGGATGGCAATCCTGGCGGCGCTGTTGCCGTTTTCCTGTGGCAGCGCACTGGTCCTCAACACAGAGCCAGTCTCCTGTTGTCTGTGGACAAGGTCATACTTGACCCGCTGTTGAAAGTAATGCTGGAGTTGAGGATCCCGATTGTAAGTTCTGGTGACACAGAATCATTTTCCCAGGTCTAGAACATGGTATAAGTGGAAGCTCACACAGCTAGGACTCAACTACAGCTGGATTATTCATCAGAGCAACATTTTTATGTTTTAGAAAGACCTGTAATAATTCCTTTCTCTGTGCTTTTGGTTCACAATTTGAGGTGGCAGCCCATCACGGCAGGGGAGCCACAGCAGCAGGAGCTTCAGACAGCTGATCACGTGGCCTCCTCAGCTGAGTGCTTGTTCCCAGCTCATCTTTCTCCTTATGAGACAGTCCAGGATCCCAGCCCAGGGAGTGGCGCCACCCAAGGTGGCCACCTCTCACTGACATCCCAGGAGAACAGTCTCCTACTTAGCTCCAGATCTGCTCAAGCTAACCACTGGATTAACAATCATAGTCGCGCGGTCTTCCACTGCACACATAGGTTGCACTTTATTATTTTCTCTATTTTAATAGATGCCGCCTAAATATTAACCCAAATGCTACACACATCACATGTCCAAACACAACATATATTATAGAAAGTTTTGATTTTGGCAGGGTTGATGGACATGGTGTTATTGCTCTAATTTCCGTGATTATGGCAAATTATAGCATCTTTTTGTACATCGGTCTGGGGTTATGCCTCTATGAACGCTCATCATTTTTCTTTACTTTTCTGTTGTGTCACCAATTTCTAAAGTCACTTCTTATATTATATAAACTATTTGTCTTTTTAATTATACTTTTTCTTTTACTCCAGATCTATCACTTGTGGCTTGAATTTGTTTATAACACCGTATTTATTAAATAACTACATACATTGGGTGGCAATTTTAAATTTTATATCTTAATTTTCAAATAATAATTGTATGTGTGATGAGATACATTTTTAATATGCCATCTTTAGTTTTTGTGGCCTCTCAGTTTTCCAGTCCTAAAGTTTTTTCTTGGTCTCGGCGTCATCTGTGAACTCTCCTGGACATTGCTATAGCAATTTGTTTTGTTGTTCTCACTTTAATACTTTAATCTCTAGGGGGGTGTTTTTGTGGAAGGTCATTTTACTTTAGATGCATAGTCAGTGGCTCTGGTATTGTTCTGTGCATAATTTATTTTTCTACTAAGCTGAACTGCATATTTGATGCATAATATATATTAAATTCTCACATAGAAGACTGTTCCTAGACTCTCTATTCTTTGCCATTGATCTCTCTTATTTTCATGCCTGTGCAACCCTTATTTCATGTCAACCTTACAACATTCTCTGAGGTCTGGCAAGGCAATTCCTTTTTTTGCAGTTTCCTTTCAGTCTTCTCATGCTGTTTTTAAACATCTCTACTCCCTTGGATGCTTGAAATCGCTCTGTGTAGGCTCCTGCCAACCTGTGGGTTACACTTTGGGAACCATTGGCCTCGACGAATGGCTTCCTGGTTTCGCCTTTGAAAAAAGCCAATGTTGTGCTGACTTCAGGACCTTTGCACAGGGTGGTCCCTCAACTGACCTCTTTTTCTTGGCAAGTTCCCCCTCAACCCTCCGGTTCCAGCTCAAGCACCCCTTACGCAGTTGTCACTGTTTTCCGGACGTCTAGTAAGTCTCAGAATTCCCACCACAGTGTTTACTGAAACTTGAATACACAGTACCTGTATGTTTGTCCATTGATAGCTGCCCCTCTAAGATTACAGACTCCTGACCCCACCCACCTTTCTGCCTCACACTCCCTCACTTACCACACGGCTGAGCATAGTGTCCTCAGTGGATGTTATTGACCAAATCAGCCAGTGAATGCTCACAGAGCCTGAGACTGGTTAGTTCCTGTTGTTAGCCAGCTGACTGAGGCCTGTGGCATGGGCTGCACACTGCCCAAGTTAATAATTCTCCTGTTGCTGTGACAGAACACCTGACACAAACAAGTTAAGGGAGAAAGGATGTACTTCCTGGCTTTCGAAGGTTTTCATAAGTGATGGTGGGCTGGAGTGGCAGGCTGGAAGAGATGAGCGCCATGACGCCAGACAGGAGGCAGAGTAGAGAGGCAACAGGAAGAGACCGGATAGGGCTCCCAGGGGCACAGGCCAAGAGCTCTCCTCCCCCCAGCCCAAGCCCACTTTCCACAGTCCCACATTATCCCAAGGCACTCAGGCAGCGGACTCAGCCATTCCTCAGAAGCTAAGTGTTTCTGGGGAAGCCCTCCCACATAGGCTGTGCTCCATTCACCCCAGACCATGCTCCCACCAACCCACCGTGACCACCAGGATTCACCACCACACCAGGTATGGTGGCACAGTGCCATAATCCCAATCCTGGTATTCCAGGCCATGGGGGTGGGGTGGCCATGAAGGAAAGAGGATCAGAAGTTCTGTGTCTTTCTTGAGCTCCAGGCCTATGTGGACTACTCTGACCTTGCCTCAAAAATAAAATAAAACAGGATCGTGAGATGGATCTACTGGTAAAGGAAAGGCACTTGCTGCTAAAGCTGATGACATGAGTTTAGTCCCTGGGATTCATACTGTGGAAGGAGAGAGAATGGTCTGCTGAGAACATTGTCCCCTGAGCTCCATACCCATCATGAGCCCTACCACCACACACACACACACACACACACAAACACACACACACACACACACACACACACCCCACACACACAACCACACACATACACAACCACACACACACCACATACACACATACCACACACACACATATACACACACCAACACACACACCACAGATACACACACACCACAACATAAGTAACTGTACTAACGAACATTTAAATAAAAATCAACCAAGACAACTTCCCCCGTCCCCACCATCTTTTCACTCTCCCAGCTTTTACTGCCAATGAAGTGGGGTAGAGGTGACTGAGGGCAAACCCATCAGTACCAATGGGAAACTGTTCCAAGCTTCCGGCCTTACACGGTGCCTTGGGCTCCTCATCATCTGTGAGCCAGAAAGGCAAGGCCAGCTCTTCCTGTTCATCTGGGACTGCCTCAGACTTCCTGAGACTGTAAAAATCTTTCTTATTTATTCACTCAGTGAAAGTCCCCTGGTCCCTCGGCAAATACACACTCTTTGCAGAACCTTGAAAAGTCATCAGAAACTCTCCAGCCATTATGAGCCACAGTTACACACACACACACACACACACTCTCTCTCTCTCTCTCTCTCTCTCTCTCTCTCTCTCTCTCTCTCTCTGAACTCACAAGATTATCATTCTGCCCCAGATTTAAACCCAGTTGCAGTGATTGTAGTATATACATTTTGCAGTTCTGGCCGAGAGGGCAATTTAATTAGAAGCCTCTGTCTCTAGGCGCTTGTAACTCCACCCCCTGCCCCCCCCCCCCCAAGATAATTCTTTAGGATGAAATTCATGCCGCCTCTCAGCCTAAAGGTTTATTTTCTTGTAGAGTGTTGAGTAAGATTTCATTTAGGCTATTTTAAAAATTCTAGTAAAAGGTCAAACGGGGGGAATTTCACCACTTAAGAAATCACTCAGATACTTTTTTGATTAAAAAAAAACACCTCAATGCAAAATGATTTCTTAAGAACTTTCAAGCTGCCTCTCTCGGTGCCTTTGGCGTGTATGAGGAAATTCCTTTGAGCTGTGATGAGGTCGTTTCCCAAGTGTATGTTGTTCGGATGGAGATTCATCTTCGCCTCTTAAAAGCAACCAGCATAGAAATGGCCTGTGGGGAATTATAAAGTCACATCCATGGCAAAAGGGCTGTGTGTGCATGTCCACGTGTGTTTGTGTTTATGGCCCAGCTATCTTGGCCTTCATATGAAAATGGATTCAGGAGTCTTTGAGGGTCAGGTCCTTGCTTTACAGGTGAGAAAACTCATGCCCCTGGAGTTGCTCTCATGAGTGTAAACATGAGTGATGGTGAAATGCGCTTCACACGGAAAGCTCACATGGCGGGGAAAGGGGAAGGGTTTTGGAGGGCCCTTTGCCTGGGGGAAGGTTATAATCACATGGGATTTGGCAATCACTGAGGGGACGTACTGGTCCTGGCAGATCATGTCGGGGAAATGGGAGAATCCCAGGCCATCTCCTGGCAGCCTGCCCACCTCTGTGGGCCCTGGTTTGCCTTCTTCCCGCCATGGATGGAAAAGCTCAGTAGGGGAGCAAGTACTTCTTCCTGTGTGAGGAAATGCAGTCATGACTTCCATCCAAGTGGCTCATGGCAGTAACTCCAACACTTGAGACGTAGAAGCAGGAAGATCATAAATCCAAGGTCATGTTCAGCTACACAGTGAGTTCGAGGCCAACCTGGGCTACATGAAAGCTGTCTTCAAAAATGAAAGGAAATAAAACAAAAATGCCCATGACCTAGGCCTAGTGTCAAAAGCCTGTAAGGCCAGCTACTAAGAAAGCTGAGGTAAAAGGATACCAAATTCAAAGCTTGCCTGAGCTACAGAGCACATTCAAGGCCAACCTTAGCACAGTAGCAGCTTAGCGGGACAGTCGGAAATTAATAAACAGATAGATCTGAGAATAAAGCTCAGTGATGGAGCACTTGTTTCAGACACTGGCCTCAGTTTCCGTCATTAATGAAGAGGCAGGGGAGTGGCCAGGAGTTCCCAGGCAAGGTCACCTGTGCTCAAGCAAGCCTCCCTTTTGTCCGACTCTATCACTGGAAATCGTATAGAGGCATAAACCTAAATTAAAACGAATGCTAAACTGCATAGTGTTGGAGTGCTCCACTGTGGCTCTTTTATTTACCAGCCACAGCTAATTAAGGGGCAGTCAAGTTGCAGGCCAAAGGTCTACAGCTTGGTCACAGGACAGCACTTCCACAGAGAGTCTTTCTGAAGCTGAGAGAGTTGTAGCAGCGGACTGGAGTGCCATTTAAAACGATGTTACAGTTTGCGCCAAATCGTATGAATTTGCTGGTATGCAGTTTTCTTTCCTATTTTCCGGTTGTATCATATGAGGTTACATAAGGCCATTTTCATACAATTACGCAATTGTACATTGAGGCTCCTGCCCACACCTGCTACTCTCTTTTCTAACCCCAATAAGCCCCTTTGTTTCCCTAAACAGTTTTGTTTCTATTTTCACGGCATGTGTGCATACCTGGTTTTATGCATCTGTAATATGCAGGGCCCACAAATGAGAGGAAGCAAAGAAAGCTGGACCTCATTCACTTACTATGAGGACCTTAATTACATCCAGTTCCCTACAAACGACTTGATTTCATTCTTCTGGAAAAAAAAAATTCCAGTGTGGATAATACACCACATTTTCTTTATCCTCTCCAACAGCTAGGTTGGCGCCATGGCTTGGCTTTTGTGAGCACTGCTGCATGGCGTGCAGCGGCTTTGACCACAAAGCACACTACAGCTCCACTTGCTTCATTCGGATGTGGCACATGCATCTGGCAGGGCACGGGTGAACCTGCAAACCTGGTGTTTCCAGAGCAACTCAGATTGCACACACTAAGACTTTGTGATGAGCAAACCAAAAGATGTGAGCCACACGGCAACAAAACCGTTAAGAAAAGGGGGCAACAAAATGGCTCAGTTGGTAAAGGGGCTTGCCGCCAAGTCTGACAAGCTGAGTTCAAACCCCAGGACCCACATGGTAAATGGAGAGTAGTGACTCCTGAAACTTGTTCTCTACCTCTACACCTTTGCCATGACAAGTGTACACACACACACACACACACACACACACACACACACACACACGTGCAAAAGTAAATACATTAAAATTTTTAAATCATAAGAAAAACATCAGGCAGTGGTATGCTACTTTCTGTGTGAAGTTTGAACACAAAGCTGGTATAACCTGAGAACACTGTAGGCCAACCGAGGGAACCGGAGACCAGTCAGGGAACACTCCAGAAAAAGGCGGGACCTAAATTAGATCTGGAGATTTTTAGATGTGTTGTCAGCACAGTGCCTTCTTTCTGTTTCTGGGATCTATCAAGTGACTTCCTACCCTGGAGCCTTTGCCTCAGCTGTTCTTTTGCCACCACCTTAGCCCCTGTTTGTCAATAAGCACCACTCCCCCAGCCCGGCCCTGCCTGCCCGCTCGCGCAGCCCTCCTGCCATGCAAGTCCTCTCCCCTGCTCTGTGTTCGTCCCTCGCCCCTCGTTAGACATCATCTGTGAGTAGCCTGAGCCAGGGTGGAGGATGCAGAGCTATAAAGCAAGAGGGAAGTGCTGGACCCAGTTGGGAAGGCGGATTGTAGAGAAAGACATCTGCTAATCACCCTGAAAACTAGAATACATTAAGATGTGCGGGGCCTTCATGTGAAGATCCGTTACTTTATTTTATTTTATTTTTCAAACAGGTCTTACTTTGTAGCCTGAGCTGGCCTCAAACTCATGGTGATCTTGCCTCTGCCTTCTCACTGCTGGGATTATAGGTAAGAGGTTCCACACTCATCGAGTGTTAAAAAGCTTAGAGGGAGCGCTTGGTACGTGATGGAGCCCAGGAAGGCTTGAGTGTTGTAGAATCTACCGAACAAAGTACTGTGGGAAATGTTGGTAGGACTGTGGAGACGCAGTGAGAAGAGATGTCAGAGTGGGGAGGGGTGGGGTGGATTGCTGGGGACAGGGAAAAATCTGGAGCCAGGGAAGCCTTTTAGGAAACAGTCTAAGTACAAGAGTAAGAAAATTAGAAGATAGAGGTAGCACCGGGCATGTAGTTATGTGATACTGTGCTTGCCTAGCACACACCAGGCCTGGGGGTGCATCTCAAGCACCGCATGAACCAGGCATGGCACATACATGTAATCTCAGCAGTTGAATGGTAGAGGCAAAAGATGAGGTCACCTTAGTTACATAGTGAATTCAAAGGCACGTCTACATGAGACCGTGTCTTGAAATCAAACACCCATAGATGTGTTCAACACTAGTGTGAATCAGTATGAGGGCTGAGTAGATACACGATGATCAATAACAGAACCAGAGACATTGTGCACATCTCTGAGAATCAACCATCTACTGAGGGACTAGAAGGGCTGGGTACCACTTCCATCTTGTGTCCCATCTCCTAGGTCATGCCGGCCTTTCCTGATCTACTCAGATGTGCCCTTGACAAACCCAAGACCCTCCAGGCATATCCCCAAATGCCACCACCTGTCTCCTCTTAGCTGCTGGGTTCCTACACTTGCTTCAGGTCACACTTAAACGTCACCTTCTCTGAGCATCTGCCACACTCCCCCAAGTAGCTCACACCCGTTGTTTCCGATAAAAATCGCCCCTTTTCCATTTTGGTACTCACATAGGACTCCAGGCTTCCTGCCAGGTGACAAGGAGGAAACAGTGCACTCCCGGTAGGCTTGCCTAGAGAAATGGCTTTAGGAAAAGATGGCTTTGGTGTGGCTGTCATTGATGTGACCAAATACTGGGCAGGAGTGACTTTAACTGTATAGGCTCGGGTTTCACGGTAGAGAAGGCATGGCTGCTGAAGCAGTTTGGTCCATGACAACAGGAACTTGAAAAATATCTTACTCTTAATTGTCTGAGAAACAGAGAGCTTCAGCCAGAAGCATGCTATGCTATACCTCAGAAAGGGCCACTCCCACCCAGTGGTCCACCTGTGCCAGTCTTCCTCCTAACCTGGCATGTTCTAGAAACGTCCCAAAAAAGTGTCACCAGCAGGTCACCAAGTGCTCAAACACAGGATCCCATGGAGAGTATTCACACTCAACACACCTGTACAACTCCCCGCTATCTGTACAACTCCCCACCCTCCTACACACCTATACAACCCCCACACCTATACAACTCCTCCCCACACACACTCACACAACTCCCCCCACACCTTTAGAAATCCTACACACACACCTATACAATTCCTACAGTCACACCTGTACAACTCCTACACACACACACACACCTATATAACTCCTACAAACATAAACCTATACAATTCCTACACACACACACACCTATACAACTCCTACACACACCTACATAATTCCCTTACACACCTATACAACTCTACTTTCACCTATACAACTCCTCCCCACACCTATACAACTCCCCCCACACCTATACAACTCCTACACACACACACACACACACACACACACACACACACACACACACCTGTACTCTAGTAGCACTTAAAATGGGGAGAATGGCTGTTCTTGGAAACCCGCAGTATGGATGACGACATATTCACTTCACCCTGTAAACAGCACACAAGTAGCATGCACCCAGATTGGACTGGGGGTGTCACTGGGGGAAGTACTATGGACGTTTTCACTTTCAATTATCTTTACTTATCAGTTTAAAGCTGAGTGCATATTCTTTTTTAGACAAAGGCAAAATGTACACACAAAGCCAAGAAAAAGTTCTGCTTAAGGAGATTGTTAGTGCCAGGGCTCAGCACGGGGCGTGGGGGTATTGTTAGTGCTGAATGGGTGCGGGGTGCGGGGTGTGGGGGAGAATTGTTAGTGCAGGGGCGGGGCATGGGGTGCGGGGGGGTTGGGGGACACTGTTAGTGCTAGGGCTTGGGGGGATATTGTTAGTGCTGGGGGGTGCAGGGTGCCGGGGTGGGAGGGATTGTTAGTGCTGGGAGAATGGTGGGGGCGGGATTTGTTAGGGGTGTGCTCACAGAGGAAGCTTCCCAGTGGCCTGGGCTCTAGTTTCTAAGCAGAAGGAGCTGGTTAGCCTGCTTAGACAGCAAGATGTGCTGATGCATTTGGAAACAGCAGCGGCGTGCATACGGTGTATGCCTGGGCTAAACTCCATCCTCTCATGTTGAAATTAGAGGACTGGGCTCTACTTTGCGGTAGTGCTTACTACAGCACATCAAATTCTGTACAGATCCAACCCAGTCGATGCTGAGACGGTTCTTGCCTTTAGGTCCCTCCCTGTTCACATTTATCCTTGTCATGGGACCTAGTCTGAGGAAGAGGGAACCGCAGGCGCTCTATTCTAATTTCCTTCTTGTGATCCTGAGGACGGAGGTGGAGTCTGCTGGTCCAGTACTAGTTGGTGGGATTCCTCAACACCCTCTCTCTGGCTTACTCCCTAGGGCCTCTGACAAAGCAAAGAGGCCCGAGAGCTCTCTAGTGCGCACCCAGCGAGCATCCCATAAGCGTAAGCCTCGGGGGGTCCTTTCCACTTGTGCCACGCCCAAAGGCGCCACCACCCATCTGCACAGCTGCTTTGAAGAGACTTGTACCTCCTCTTTTGCAGATGAGAAAAATGAAATTTTTAAAGAGATAAAATGAATTGCTTGCGGTCATATGGCTTTCAGTGGCACAGTGTCCCCCATCCCCCCCCACCCCCCACCCCACCCCCACCCCCGCCAACCTTTTAACTTCTTCCTCATTCAGCTCCAGTGGGTGTTCTTAACTCATGACTACAGTCTTGATGACCAGCACAGGAAGAACAGACAACAAAGAAGGGGTTATTTTCTGAGCTGTGCTGAGGGTTATAGTTTAAAAGTTCACATGGGTTTCTTGTTTCTCTTTATTCTGTCTCTTCTCCTGCCCCCTGCCTCCCTCTCCTCTTTCTCTTTCCTTTCCTTCCTACTTTCCCTTCCTTTTCTCTTCCTTTCCTGTCTCTTAGTACTCAGAGCTGTGGTTTAGAGATAAAAGCAAATACATTAAGCTAAGTTCTCTCTCCCAACAGCTATATGTGTGTGTTCAAGTGTGTATGTGTATATATATATATATATATATATATATATATATATATATATATATATATATATATATATATCCAACATGTATATGCATATATATATATCCAACTTTCATTTTAAATATAACATTCAGGAGACTTGCACACCACAATCTAAGTGCCAAACCATCATGAGCCACATCGGCGTCTGTGGCATAGTTTGAAAAATTAAAAGGGTTAAACTTATATCATTGGTTAACTTAAAATACCTCCCAGCATTTATAAAACATGATTTTCTCCCCCACCCATGCTGCATTTTCCTATTTGTAGCCCAATAATAAAAGTATCTAGCAAGGCAAAAGAACCATGTTTATCTCGATTTTCCTGTCTCATATTTCAAAAGCTAAGTTGTTAGTGCTTGCACTTCTAGAAAGCTGTTTCTTCTCAAGGAGACGTGGGAAAGAGCGATGTTGAGAAGCCCCACCAATGATAGGCATCTGTGTGCAGCGGGGGACAGTGCATTGCTCCTGGCTCACATGAGGAGCTTGGTGGATTACAGCAATGCCTGTTAGTTGGAAATTCCAAGACATAATCTAGAAAGGTGACCTTGAGGGTTATTTTGGAATGGCCAATTGGTTTAAAAATGTTCATGCCCACCTCTTACAGGTATCAAGTGAGCAGATTATGACAGGCATGGCAAGCCCTGCCCCCTTTCCTTGCTGACTGCTTTGTCAAGGTCAGGGAAACACACATTCCAATAACAATCACAGTAATGGCAGGTTTTGCTTGTTTCTCCACATCAGCAAAATACAAAATACTGAACTTAGGTATCAAAGTCTATCTCTTGGTGATATTCTCCCCCACAGCAAGCCAAGTTCCATGACCATCTCTCTGGCCATGGAGAAGCAAAATAGATGGGGCGCTAGGCTATGCTAGGCTTTGGAGAGGAGAAAAAAGACAATTGCCAAAAGCCCGAGAACCTCAGTCTAGCCTCTGGAAACCAACAACCTAGAAAGAGAGACCCAACTCTCTCAAGTTGATTTCGGCATGGGACACCTGTGCATAGACACAATCAATTAATTTTAAAAGTCATCCAAAATGTTAAAATTAAGTAAAACGAGAAAGGTTGATTAGGAACTAGGGAGGTAGTTGGTGGGGTGCTTGCAGAAAGCCTTAGGTCTAATCCTCAGCACCTATTAGAAGTCAGACATGGTGTCACGTGTCTATAATCCAGTGTCTGGAGGTGATAGTAGAAAGATCAGAAACTCAGGGTCATCCTTGGCTTAATAAAGAGTTCAGTGCCACCCTGAGATACAGGACTTCCTGTCTCAGAACCAAAACAAAACCATAAAATAATGTATTAAACATCCAGGTAATGTTTTAGGTGGGCCTCAAAGGGATAACACAGAATGGGAAAAGAAAAGAGACACACAGAACACCACCCTTCACCAAGTAGCAGTACACAAAACAAGGAAATGTCCCCCCCTCGCTACTCCTGAGCAAGGTTGCCTGTGAGGGGGGATGGGGTGAGGGAGAGCAAACACAAAAGAGAGTCAGTCTGCCAATGCCTGTGTCACAGACTCATGACACTGAGCCATGGGTGTCAGCGTTGATTAGCTCCAGTCACTACCTGAGGTGCAATGGGAGAAAGGAACAAACAAACAAACAAACAAAACACAATCCAACCTTTGTCTCCCATATTGATGAAAGTACTAGGGCCCAAACTTCCTGCTTCTGGAGCTGTGTGTGCATGCTGTGCCCATGTGCATGCATCAAACAGACGCCTCTGGTCTAGATTCTCTGTTTAGAATTCTTTTGTCTCCAGTCAGCGCCAACACTGACACTTAAAAACAGACAAATATACATTCATGCTCCAAATGAGGCATGACGCTGTGCCTCAGGCTTTGCAAATGTCCAGTACTTAAAAAGGACAGTATTGAAGATAAAGGGACTTGCTGGGCAGTGGTGGCACACACCTTTTTTTCCAGCACTCAGGGAGCAGAGGCAGGCCCATCTCTGAGTTCGAGGCCAGCCTGATCTACAGAGTGACTTCCAGGACAGCCAAGGCTACATAAAGAAACCCTGCCTCAAAAAAACAAAGGAAAAGAAAGGAAGGAAGGAAGGAAGGAAGGAAGGAAGGAAGGAAGGAAAAAAGAAAGAAAGAGAGACAGAAACAGAGACGGGGACAGAGAGAGAGAGAGAGAGAGAGAGAGAGAGAGAGAGAGAAGGAAGGAAGGAAGGATGGAAGGAAGGAAGGAAGAAAATAGAGAGACTTACCCAAAAGTAAACATTTCCTTGACATTCCCAGCTCCAATTTTAACTCCAACACTTGATCTCATGCTCACTTATTATCACCCTCATTGGGACATGGCAACACTCAACACTGCCTGTTTCTTACATCATTTAGCTCCATCAATAGCTCTCTCCCCAAAAGTCAAACCAGCAAAGTGGTGACCGTGGACTTGCGGCCCGTCCAGTAGTCCTGACGCGGCCCCTTCTGTCACAGCAGTGATGTGCAAATGCTACAGCTGGCAGAGAAACAAGCTACAACAGGCCAGAGGGAAATCTGGTTCAGTAAGACTTAGTGACCGGGGCTGCTTCAAATCTCTAGAGTCTGACCCAAGCGGTTTGTTTTTGACATTTTTAAGCATAGTACAACTGTGGGGGAAAAGTTTCTTCGATGGCTATCACCACAAAGCTTAAGGCGTGACTACATGGGCAAGTGGTTTGTTCTGTTCAGCCGCCTGGCAGCCAGGTGCCATTGGACTGGCTGAGCCTTGCCCCTCCACTGTGAAGTGAGGGTGCTGGGTGGAGTCGGAGGGTTTAGAAGAAATGGGCTGGGAAGCTGCTTGCAACGTTGTGTGCTAAGTTAGTCAACAGGGCTCAGACAGGGACAAGTTGTGATTTATGGCTCATGTCACTAGTCTGACTTTCCATAGGCCATCTGTGATTTATCTGGTCACATAAGCAGACCTAGGGGCTTCCTCAAGTAAGTGCTGGGCTCGTTTTTTAAACATAAATAAAAATCCATATGTCTTTTTAAACATTATCCAGTTAGCAAAGCCCCAGTGAGAGCTACGCATTCTTCTTACAGTGCTGTGCTCTCCTGGTCTATACCTGCAGGGGAGCTCGGTCTCCATGGTCAGTCTACACAGTTAGCATCACTTAGGAGACCGGTAGCCACGCCCGCTTCCCTGCTGAAGTGATCTCTTCAGAGGAAAGTAACAGGCAGGGAATCCTCACCCTGAATTCGGGTGTCTTACCATCCCATTGTCCTGAACAGAAAGAAAGGAGAAAAAGAGAAAAACAGCTTAGTGAAGGCCTTGCCCCCTCTCTGCTTCTTATCTACCAAGAAGGGAAGACCAACCTCAGCCCCACACTACTGCCTCTGCAGTTGGAGCAAATGCATGGGGCCACACAAGCACAGACTGTACCTTCTGCAGGCGGACACTCTGGCACCTTCCCATCTCTCATTCGTTTTGTCAGGCATCTGGTCACACCAGCCCAATGGAACCGGCTAAGAGAAACAGCATCAAGACACTAGCTAGTCATCACATTAGCAAATGTACGTTCAACGCTACACTGACAGACACTTCTATATCCCAAAGCAGACACTGGAAAGCTAGGAGCGGTTTTAAAATACTACCTTGCCTAACTTTTTTGAGATAAATTCTGAACACTGACCCCAAGGCCAAGATCATGCCCTAAACTTCCTGTGTGACCCTAACTCCTGTTCTGCCTTCCTGGACCCAGCCGTGCAGATCTCTCCCCACTTCCCTGGTCCCTAGTTTCAAATAGCTGCCTCTTGTGCACCTTTGAGCTTGACCCATTCCCCTTTTTTCTGCCCATCACCTTCTGGGTCAAACCCACTTCACATCTCCTTATCCATTCCTCCTTTGTGCTTTCAAAATATGTTACTTAATGAACTCTTGTGCCCCGGAGCACCAGTCCTAGGTTGGAGCGTTTGCCTTCTTCCTAGAAGAAAGTCCTTGAACTAAGGCGTGGGAGCCATTCACCCCACAGCTTCTCCCTGCTTCCTTTGCTGTGCAGGAGAATCAGCAAGGGCACCTCCGTCAACTCATCAGGTATCTGTAGAATGCACTCCGGTGCTGTTTTAGGCACTGAGAATAGAGCATAAATTGCTTGAGTTATCATGAACTACATGCCACAGAAGGCAAACAAGGAACAAATGCGTGCATGTTAAGCAAATGGGTAGGTATATGCATACTCAAATTTGAAAGCCAAGGCAGAAGCAGCAAATGATAAGAAAGGACATGAGGGCAAAGGAGAGAAATGGTATGTGGCTGGGAGTGGTGGCTGCCAGGCTTTCACAGGTAAGGTAGTCAGGAAAGACCACACTGAGAAAGTGACCTATAAGGCTCGGCCTGAATGAGGTGAGGTCACAAAACCCATGGATAGCTGGAGGAAAAAAATTCCAGGTAACCGGAAGCAATACGTAAGGCTTTGAGACGGGAGCATGCCTAATAACTATTGGCTAAGTATATAAAGTGATATTAGCACATTGAGATGAGGTAAAGCAGAGCTTGGATGAGCCTTGAGCTGCCAACGCCCACAGCGAGCCTGAAGTTCTGGTCCTCACGAGCTTCCACCATCAGTGTCTGGAATGACAGTCCTGTGTGTTGCTACCCAGCCCTCATTTATGTGGCTTACCAGGCTGACCTCCACCCCATCGCTAGTAACATATTCTACCAGCAGTTTGCTCCTATAAAAGAAAATTTCCCCTCTGTGATAAAAGAAGGACAAAGCAGCCCACCTTGTCACTAGTGTACTCACATTGCGATTCTAGCACACAACAGTATTGATCCTTTTTAAATGTGTATTTGTGGGGCCTGTATGTACATAGTGCACCATGTGTGTTCCTGGTAGTCCCAGAGGACAGAAGAGGACATTGGTTTTCCTGGAGCTATGAGATGCCATATGCATGCGAGGAGTCTTGGGTCCTAGCAAAAACAGCAAGTGTTCTAACCACTGAGTTGTCTTGCCAGACCCGCTTATGAAACTTAAAAGCTTGTACTTGGCAAGCTTTTGGTCTTTGCTCTCAGTGCTACTTTTCTTTAGCAATAATATAAAAAACTAGAGTGAATTTAAAGCTCCAGAATAAAACTCAAAATGAGATTGTCTCCAGTGCCTTCCATGTCCCAATGACGGAACACAGGGTACCAAACCGTTACAGACCTCTTCCAGAGACGCTGAGAAGCAAACAGCGGTGATGGAAAATCTCTATGAATGCCAGCAGGCTGCTCGTTTTGCTTGGCAGCCTGGGTGGTTTGGGGTCCAAGAGGTTCTTTCAGGGCTCTGTGTTATAGCATACACAGTTGTTAATTTTAAACGGAAATTAAAGTGTCACTTCTTCAAAAACAAGAAAAGAACAAAAGTGTTGTCACTTTAGATTATTTTTCTTCCTTTCTTTTTTCCCTTTCTTTCATTTTACTTTTTTTATTTTTGAGACAGGGCCTCATGATATGGCTCTGGCTATCCTGGAACTCAGAGAGATGTGCCTGCCTCTGCCCCCTGAGGCCTGGGGTCCAAGGCGACTGACACCTCAGGCTGTTCTTCACACTCTAACGATAGCAAGTGGAATTTTTTTTTAAATTACCCATTCATTGATTTTTCCTCATGAGTCAATCTTTAGTGTGCTGAGTCCATAGAACAAAAATACACTGTTCGGCTCAGAATTATTCAGCTCCCTGATGTGAGCAGGGTATTATTAGTCCAGACGTGGTGGTTGGTACAAGGAATTTTAGATATGGCCTCCAATTCCGGCTCTATAATCCCAATGGCACACATAGCTCTGAATACTTTCCCAGCTGTAGGTGCTATTCTAAAAGTTGACAGACCCTTTGGGATGTGGGGACCTAGCGAGCAGAAAGGGGTTGAAAGTAATACTTCCATTTCCAGCCCAAGTCCTCTGGGCATCCTGGCCACTGAGATTTGAGCAAGCCAGTCCATAATCTCCAGCTACCACAGACCCAGCCATTCCCAGCACCTAGCCTTGCCTCAATGACAGGCTGCATCCTATAAGCCGTGGACCAAAACAAAGCCGCTCTCCTTGAAGTTGCCTGTGCCAGGTACCTGTCAAAATGACAAAAGCAGCTGGCACACAAGCCGTAACAAGGTTCTAGTATGGCAATCTTAAGTTGGAGTCAATACTTAGCACCACACAGTTAAGAGTCAAATGAATGGGCAGGCAGACAGGTCAGCCAACAAAGTGCAAGCTCTATAGGCACAAGGACTCGAGTTTGGTGTGCAGATCCCACATGCAAAAGTCAGGCATGGTGACACACTCCAGTAACCCCACTGCTGGTGACACAGAGACAGGAAGCTACCTGGTCATCCAGTCTAGTGGAATTGGTGAGTTCCAGGCCAATGAGAGAGCCTGTCTTAAAATACAGCATCTTGAAGAATGATATTCAAGGCTGACCTCTGGCCTCCACACAAAACCTGGGCATGCCCCCTCACACATGAACACACACACACACACACACACACACACACACACACACACACACACACACCCCGTTCAAAGGAATGATAACTTCTGCCCTGCTACCCAAGACAACAAGACCCATAAACACACTGTGGCCTTTTTTATTATTATTACATTTGTTTATTTATTTGTATGTATGTGTGTGTGTGCATGCATGTGTGTGTGTGTGTGTGTGTGTGTGTGTGCACTCAAATGCTACACTACACATTGGAGGGTTGGAGAACAAGTTATGGGAAGTCCGCTCGCTCTTTCTGCCTCAGGGGTCCCACGCATTGAGCTCAGGTCATCAGGCTTGGCAGCAAGTGTCCTTATCCACAAAGCCATCTTGATGGCCACAGATGCTGGTTTCTTGTTTGTTTGTTTGTTTGTTCTTAGCCTTTTATTTATTTTTTTTCAAAATAATTTTTTTTTTTTTTGGTTTTTCAAGACAGGGTTTCTCTGTGTAGCCTTGGCCATCCTGGACTCACTTTGTAGACCAGGCTGGCCTCGAACTCACAGCGATCCGCCTGCCTCTGCCTCCCAAGTGCTGGAATTAAAGGCGTGCGACACCACGCCCGGCTCTCAAAATAATTTTTTAATTAATTTATTCTTGTTACATCTCAATGGTTATCCCATCTCTTGTATCCTCCCATCCCTTGTATCCTCCCTCCCATTTTCCCCTTGCTCCCCTCCCCTATGACTGTGACTGAGGGGGACCTCCCCCTGTATATGCTCATAGGGTATCAGATGCTGGTTTTTAGGAGCTGAGAAATGGGAAACCCAGAAAATGAGTTGTAAAGCTCCTTCAGCTTCCTGCCGTGACATCCAGAGGGTACAAAGGACATGCTAGTATCCCAGGGTGCAACGGGGCGACTTAATGCAGGTGTACTCACCACAGAGCTGAAGGCTAAAGGTCTGAAATCATGATACAACCGAGTTACTTCCTTCTGAGGGCCAGGAAGAAGCATCTGTTCTGCCTAACCCTGGTCTCCAAGAGCTTCAGGCATTGCTTGGCTGAGAGGATACTCTTTCCCATGTGTCCGCATTGTCTTCCCTCTGACTGTGTCTCTTCCCACGTTTCCTCTTCCTAGAAGACCAGTAGTCACGTGGGTTGGAATCTACTTTGATACCTTCATTTTACCTTGAATTTCACTTATGGAGTCCCCATTTCTTCTGAGCATGGGATGCACACCTGTAATCACAGCATTCTGGAGGCTGAGGTAGAAAGGCCAAGAGAAGGGGGCTAGCCTGGTCTAGATAGTGAGACCTTGCTAGAGAGACACACACACAAAAAGACTCACAGAGAGAAACACACATTCACATAGAAACAAAATGAATATTTTTAAGAGTGAAAAAAGGATTTTTTTCAACCAATGAGACTAAAAATGTTGTATAGTAATTAAAAAAATCCTCATGTCATACCTGTACCACATATAAAAAGAACTCTAAATGGATTAGAGGAAACTAGAATTAGAACTCTTAGTGGGTACATGGGCCCACTCATGCAAGAGCAAATTTATAAATTAATTTGAAAAAATTCAGCATTGCTCTCTTCAAATAAGACATTCCCCAGACTGCAGGGTCATATTTGCAAAGTGTGTCCCTGACCAAAGACCTGTATTCAGTATTGCCCTTTATTGGAGGAGGTAGTCAGAGGGTAGACGCCTGAAAACGGAAACAGCACAGAGCCCTAATTTAGTCCCTGCCATCTTGACTTGGCACCTGCTCAGCAGCTGCAGCATGTGCGTCCTGTGGTATCCTTTCCTTCTGCACAGTTGCACAGATGGGAGAATCATGTGACCTCGGGCCTGAACAGAGTCACGTGACTGAAGGCTCAAGCAGTCTCAAGGTAGAATTTCTTTTCCTTCTTAGTGAGAACTGTTTTTGTCTTTTCAGTTACAGAAAGCACTTTATGGCCCCCGTATTTGTACAGCCAGCATTACCACTTTTCTGCCTTGAGGTGGTTATCAGGAAAGCAGGTGGTACTTGGTCACAAGCAGTGTTTGAGTCTGGGACAGCTGATGTAATAACTAAGATGGCAGCCAGGTGCAGTGGTGCATATCTGTAATCCCAGCATGCAGACAGGCAGAGACAGGCAGAACTCTGTGAGTTCAAGGCCAGCCTGGTCTACAAAATGAGTTCAGGACAGCCCATGCTACACAGAGATAACTCTATCCCAAAAAAACAAAACAAAAGTAGCCAAGATGGCTGCCAGGATGGGTGGCATACACATGCAGTGTAGATATGCTGGTGAAAGGATGGGTGTGTCCCCTGGGATGGCAGGATAGTACGAGATGTGACAATGCTGCTAGAATTCCATGCAGCTGAGAAATGGTCGGCTCACATCTGGGGTTTCACGTTAATGTTTTTGAAATTCAGTTGTCCATGGGTGCCTGACACCACAGAAAGCAACATTTTGCATAAAGGAGGACTGCAGTATATAAAGATCTCTTAAAATTTGGTAATCAGTGATCTTAAAACCCTACAATGGCAGCACTTGGAGAGGGAGGTAGGAGGATACTTAGGTCAAGGTCAAAGAGGAAAAAAACAAGTGGTAAACGCTTATAATCCAAGCACCGTAGAGGTAGGCAAGAGGACCAGGGTTCAAGGTTACTCTCGGCTACACAGTGAGTTTGAGGTCAGTTTGAGGTATACGTTTCCATAAAGTAAAAAAGAAAGACAAAACACCTTTAGTAACAGGGAAATCAAAACCCCTTCAAAATGCATTAAAGAGCTGTTTGGAACTAAAACTTCACTGAAGAAGAAGAAGAAGATCTGATGACAGAGTCTCATGAAAGGCTGCTCCCTCTGGGTCATGGGCTTTGGGGAGATGGACTGTGATACTACACTGACACCGCTTTATATCATGATGAGAAAACTGAAGATGGGGATACCAAGAGCTGGCAAGAACGCAGAGGTGGGGCCACACCTCACTGCTGCTCAGCGGAAACAGTGCAACCAATCTGAGTTGGTAATACTTCATAAAGAGTGTCTCACCAGGATCCAGCCATTTGAACCTAAATACCTCTCAAAGAGAATATGGAGCTTATACTTAAGCAAAGACTTGGACATGACTGTTCATAGCAACTTTATTTATTTTTAAAGCCCATATCGGAAATAACTCAAATGCCCATAAACAGGTGAAAGTAGTAAAATATTTTTCTATTCTATGCAATAGAACACTACTTGGAGGAAAATGTATATGCCCAGCGATGAGGATTGATACAGCATTGTCAGTGGATTTTAGACTAATTAAGCTGAGTGAAAGGAGCCCGACAGAACTGTACTGTGTGGTGCTGTTTATATGAATCTTGAGAGATTGTAGAATAATTTGTGGTGACCTAGGACAGATTAGTAATTACAGAGTGCAAAGAGGTTATAAGGACAAGATTGCAAAGGTGCATGTGACAGTTTTGGGGAAAGGAAGAAAGCACAAGACAACCCATTGTGTGTTTCCCATATGTCCAGTTTATCACACATCTACTCAAGCTCAGTGAAGCTGTTGTGTTTACGGCTAGTCTCCATGGTGACCATCTGAGTGGGAGCCTGAAGATGACAGTGGGTGGGCGGGGCCTTCTTCTTGAGGGCACTTGGCTTGTATCCAGAGAGGACAGCCAGCTTTGGAATGACCTGATGGCTGCAGAGAGAGTCCAGGCAGAAGCCAAGCTAACAGTGATCTGAGATGAGAAAGGCCACCATGCATTTGGGTGTGTGTGTGTGTGTGTGTGTGTGTGTGTGTGTGTGTGTGTGTGTGTGTCTATAGCTGGCTGTCACGGAGCAAGCGGCATCAATACAAGATTTCATAAGCCACCATCTTGGAGGCTAGGACGTTGTAACTTGGGGTTTCCTGAGTTTGGTAGCCACTTCTGTCCTGTGCAATGCTGACTGAGACACTGGGAAGGCTGTCACTGGGCAGGGGCATTCAACATGGTACCCACAGATGCAGGGACCACCAGCTGCATCCTGATGGGCTCTCCTGGGGTGTGGGTAAAACTGCTGCCATCTGAGTGTGAACAGGAACTATCAACAAACCCAATGCAAACTCAAGTCTTCTAGTGGCCTGGCTTCTGGAGAAATGCAGTTTCAGCAGCACTCTTTCAAAGAAAGTAAGCCAGAAGCTTCAGTTAGACTCCAGGTCAGAAGAGATCGACTCCGCCTTTCATCAAAGTGAAGAATAAAAGATAATAGCTGGGGCTAAGGAGATGGTTCACAGGGTAAGAGCGCATGCTGCACAAGTGTGAGGACCTGAGTTCGAATCCCTAACACCCCCCGACTGTGGGGAGCAGAGAGAGTGAGATTACTGCTGCCAGCCTAGCTCCAGTGTCAGCATGAGGCCCCGTCTCAGGGGATCAAGGCAGGGTGGGAGAGCAAGACTCTTGGTGTGTGCACCCTCACACGTGCACATACACCATACACAGGCACAGACACATACACACTAGAAGCTCTGATCACCTCTGACCTACTGCACTTCCTTCCCTGACTTGCCAACATGAAAACATTTGCTTACAGATGTAGTTACCACGTTAACGCCACCACAGCCACATATGTGTCCTACACTTTTCTCACAAATGGTACTACATCACGCCTCATTCTTTTGCTTCAGGAAGGAAAATTTTGAATGAGGCACGTTTGGGTGAGTGATTGAATGTTTAGTAGATGAATTACTCACGGGAGAGGTACAGTGTTGTACTGTCGGTGTCTCCTTTGCTGTGATAAGCCACTCTGACAAAAGCCGTCACGGGGAGAAAACGGTCTGTTTGGCCTACCTACAGCCGTCGTTGGTGGGAACCAAGGCAAGAATGCGGAAGCAGGAACTGATACAGAGCAACTCTGCTTCTGGCTTGCTCTTATAGTGTGTTCAGCTTGTTTTCGTACACAACCCAGGACCACGCCTACAATGGGCTAATCCCTCCCACTTCAATAACTAATTGAGAAAAGTGCCCCGAGAGGCATGTCCACAGGCCAATCTTGTTGAACCAATTTCTCTATTAAAGGGGTGGGGGGGAGGTCTCTCTTCCCAGTTGATATTAGTTTGTGTAAGATGACAAAAACTAACCAACCTCGGTGTGAACACTCATTGTTGTACCTCACGGGCCAAACTATCACGTGACACTGTGTATATCAAGCATTGTCCGCTGTTAGCCACACAATTTTAGAGGTTTCTCCATAAAATTTTAACAAATCCCCCACCTGAGTGAAGTAAGATTGACGCTGTACTTGTAAAAATCTTGTCTTGAAAATCCCTTTTGGAACGCGAAGCATGGAATGTCACTGAGACAGTAGCCCTGGTGGTGAGGTCAGCCTGGGTGGTAGTAATGTTATACTGGCCGACCCAAATAATCCTTTTCATAGCTCAAAAAGGGGAGAGACAATCTATGATTTAAAACTCGGATTGAGTCTTGGAGAGATGGCTCAGCAATTAAGTGCACTGTTTGCTCTTCCAAAGGACCCCAGTCAATTTCCAGCACCCACATGGCAGCTCACAACTGTCTGTAATTCCTATTCCAGGGGATCTGACACCCTCACACAGACATACATGCAGGCAAGATACCAATGCACATAAAATAAAACTAAATAAATAATTTTTAAAACCATGAATTGAATTTAGGACTGTAAACAGCAAAGAACTTTACAGCAGGGCTTCTCTGTCCCCCGACCTGTGGTTGAGGCACAACTTTTCGACACCTGGTTCAATGACTCCATTAACCAGCTAAGTAAGGGACCAAACTTGGCTTAAGAGAGAAGCCTTGTCGAACTCATCTTTGTTTGCCCAGCATGGCTACATACTGTATGAGAGGCCAGAGCTGAATTCATTCTAAATTCATAGCCTATTAGGGAGAATTAGGCCACGGTGCATGATGGCCAGGCACTTGAGATGTTTACTCTTTTCATTAAACGTTTTTCTTCTTAAGTAATTAATGCTTAGGGATTTTTATTTCCATGTAGTCTACAGAATGCAGTGGCTGACACAGCAGGATCTCTTTGTAGCATCGTACGAACTGATGCTACCATTTTTAAGATGCATCCTGAATGATGCATTTGTACAGGATACCAAGTTTATGGCCCCAATTGTGACATTCTCCTTTGGACCCATGGGCAAGTGCCACTAGTCCCTTGTCTCTGCTTTAGTATCTATGCAACAAGCACCACAAGTGCTGGCGCGCCACCAGAACACGCAGAGGTGTGAGTAATTAGTGTCCACGGCGCGGCGTGAAGAGGGGCACTAACTGCTTTCCTTGAACTATTCTGTACAACGATTGCTGACTTAGACTTCAGACACAGCCAGCCTGGAAGACAGCACAGTGTTCTGATGAAATGGAACTTTGTGACACGTAGCTTGTCACTCCAGCTCCTTCTCAAGGATAAGTGAAAGTCTATGTTCCCTGTGGAGCCAGTGAAACGCAGCTGGGGTACAGTCCGTCAGCCGAGGACGGTTCTGTGGCCCGCCCCACGATACCACCACTCACAAATGGATAATAATCCCTAGCCTACGTGTACCAAGCATGTAAATACAACGTGATATTCTTGTTGTTATGCCCCAAACAATGATAACTACCTCCCTAGCACTTTCATTATTTTAGGTATCATACCCATCTGGAGATTGTGTGTGGTCCGAGGGATGCTCATGCGTTATATGCAAAAGCTTGGACTTTAGCCTTCTCAGGGGACCCGAGCCCATCCTTAGCAGACACTGAAGAACAGCTGTAATTATCATTAAGACCTTCTGAGACTGTCATAAAATAGAGCAGACAGCGCTGCAGAGCATTGGCATCGGAGTGACAATGCTGAGGGTGGACAATCAACCATTGGTTTGAGGGCTTCTTTCTTCTCCCAGGCTCCTTCCAGAATGATGCAGTGGTGAGCCAAGAGATTGCATTGGGCCTCTCTTCAGTCCTTTGCCACTAACTTCTTATTTTCCACTAAAGACTGACAATTGAGCCTTGAGTAAATGGGATGGCTCTAAGGAACTGAAGGCCATGGGACACAGAATTTCCCCTGACTTCCAAAAGGCCCGTGGTGAGAGCACTGTCCTCAGTTGGGAAGTACAAAATTAATGAGGTGAATAAGCTGAGAGGTCACACAGAATGGCCGCTGCTGACTCTCACCGAAGCAGATGTTCATGCGTTCAATGTGCAGCCTTCAGCTACCATAGGGAGCAGAGCTGACTGAGAAACGTCTAAGAACCTGAGCATTTCGTGGTCCTGTGACTACCAAATATGGGTAGCTGCCAATCAAGAACAGTGTGACATTGTATGGCTTCATGAGACTCTGCTTAGGATGATGCCCTGAGTGGCTCCCGAAAGTCTGTGTTGATCTTCAGTGCAGTGGCACCGAAGGGCAGAACTCTTGAGACGTGACTAGCACTCTGCCCTCGTGGGTGGACTGTTACCCTTCCTGTGGTGATGGGTCCATTCTCTCTCAAGAGGAGATTTGTTATAACAACCAGGACTGATCTCTCTTGGTCTTTCCTAAGTTTTCCGTTCTCTTACAGAGCACCAAGAAGGCTCTCACACGCGCAGCCCTTTGATCTAGGATAACTCGGCCTCTAGCACTGTGAACCACACACATTTCTGTGCACTGTGAGCCACCTGATCTGTGGGATTCTGTTATGGCAGCACAAAAGAGAAAGGAACACATCAGCCAGTATGTGATCACTAACAAAGCTGAGGCCCGACACCCAGAAGAAAGAACCAGGCAGTGCACTGGGTTCCGAAGAAAAATCAAGGAAAGGGAGGGGTGTTTAGTTTGCCCTGTGACCTAAAAGTCAAGTTATTTACTCATATAAATACTTTCGGTACACACTCTGCAAGAGGTGACCCCTGTGCTCAGCTACCTCAGATGACACGAGAGATGACTGTGCATGTGAGAACCCAGAAATCACACGCTCAGAAAGAGAGGTGACATCCCATCAAGGAAGCAACTGGACGTAGATAAGAAAATTTCCTGGTTCCTGTCAAATTTAATCCAGGTCTTGATTCATAGATAAGTTTAAGAATCTACCTGGGGGGAGGCTTCCAAGAAAAGGGGAACACACAAAAAACATGATGCTGCCTAACAAGCCTCGTCAGGCTTTGTGGCTTAATCCAGCAACTACTTATTATTATGTCTCAATGGTCTGTGTGTCAACCAGGCCATCCCTGGTCTGCGCCTGGCCAGGCCAACCTCACTCAGACTTGCTTACAAACCTGAGGTCAGCAGGCGAGTCAGCTGAGGGCTGGAGGATCAGAGCTGATCTTGGCTGGGCTGACTCAGCTGTAGTCCTTGCTTTCTCATGATCCAGAAGGCTAGCTCAGGCTTGCGATAAAGACAGAGGCAGTAGTCCAAGAGCCAGCAGGAGCACACGAGGCCGGTTTAGACTCAGGCTCAAAGCCTATGCTCAGTTAGCTTTATACATACCTGACCAGACAAAGCAAGTCACAGACCAGCCATAGAGTGAGGAAATAGAGCTATCCTTCAATTGAAATAAGTAAGTCACATTGCAAACTGGGATGGGTGATCAGCCTACAGCCATTACAAAGATTTTTTTAAGTGAACTTAAGGAAGCAAAAATAGGATCTTGGTGTGACTTGAGCAAGTTTAAGGGTTCACTTGGGGGGAGCAAGATCGTCATATGGTTGGATGGTTACATCTGTATTTTAGAAGAGTTATAAAAGAAATATCCCAGAAAAGACTGGAGTTTAAAAAACAATTAAGATATTGGAGATAGCTTAGTGCTAAAACATTTACTAAGAGTGTGAGGCTCTGGGTTCCATTTCCAGCCTTGGGGAGGGGAGAAATCTGTGCTATTTTTGGTGGAAATGATAAGGGTTTGCACATGGGAATCAGAAATGGCAACTGAATTTGGGAATGTAGCGGTGGAATGCGCACTATTGCCCATGGTTGCCACTCCCTTTTCCATCCTAATGCCTCCCTTTCTTTTTCTTTTTCTTTTTATTAATTTATTCAGATTACCTCTCAATTGTTATCCCATCACTTGTATCCTCCCATTCCTCCTCCCTCCTGCTTTCATCCTATTTCCCCTCCCCTATGTCTATGATCAAGGGGGACTCCTCCCTCGCTATATGGTCATAGGCTATCAAGAATCACCTTGGTAGCCTGCTTAGTCTTTCTTTGAGTGCCACCAGGCCTCCCCACCAAGGGGAATTGGTCAAATATGGGGCACCAGAGTTCATGTCAGAGTCAGTCTCCACTCTCCACATAACTGTGGAGAATGTCCCAGTTCATTGGGTAGATCAGAGTAGGGGTTCGATGTTTACTACTTGTATTGTCGTTGGTTAGTGCAGTAGTTAGATCAGACTCCCCCTGGGCCCCTATCCACCCATCATGATGTTCTTCTTGTAGGTTTCTAGGACCCTCTGGATCCTTCTATTTCCCCAGTATCCTATATTCTCTTACCTAGAGTCCCAGTAGGATGTCCTCACATCTATCCCAATCTCCTGGTAAGTGAAGACTTTCATGGGACATGTCTTTTGGGCTAGTGCCCAATTATAAGTGAGTATATACCATGTGAGTCTTTCTGCTTCTGGGTTAACTGACTCAGTATGATCATTTCTAGTTCCATCCGTTTGTCCACAAATTTTGGGATTTCCTTGTTTTTAGTAGCTGAGTAGTATTCCAGGTACTGGCTATTATGAATAAGGCTGCTATGAACATGGTTGAGCATATGTTCTTGTTGTGTGGTGGAGCATTTTCTGGGTATATTCCAAGGAGTGGAATAGCTGGGTCTTGAGGAAGCCCTATTCTCAGTTTTCTGAGAAAGTGCCAGATAGATTTCCAAAGTGGCTGTACTAGTTTGCATTCCCACCAGCAATGAAGGAGTGTTCCTCTCTCCCCACATCCTCGCCAGCATGTGGTGTCGCTTGAATTTTTGATCTTAGCCATTCTGATGGGTGTAAGATAGAATCTCAGAGTTGTTTTGATTTGCATTTCCCTGATGACTAAGGAGGTTGAGCATTTCTTTAAGTGTTTCTCAGCCATTTGATAATCCTCTGTTGAGAATTCTCTGTTTAGTTCCAAGCCCCATTTCTCAATTGGGTTATTTGGTTTGGTGGTGTTTAATTTCTTGAGTTCTTTATATAGTTTGGATATTAGACCTTTGTAAGATGTAGGGTTGGAGAAGATCTTTTCCCAGTTTGTAGGCTGTCACTTTGTTCTGTTGACAGTGTCTCCTGCCTTACAGAAGCTTCTCAGCCTCATGAAGGCCCATTTATTAATTGTTGACCTTAAGGCCTGGGCTGTTGGTGTTCTGTTCAGGAAGTTGTCTCCTGTGCCAATGTGTTCCAGGCTCTTCCCTACTTTTTCTTCTAACTGATTTAGTGTCTCCGGTTTTATGTTGAGGTCTTTGATCCACTTGGACTTGAGTTTTGTGCATTGTGACAAATGTGGGTCTACTTGCATTTTTCTACATGTAGACATCCACTTAGACCTGCATCATTTGTTGAAGATGCTATTCTTCTTCCATTGAATGGATTTGACTTCTTTGTCAAAAACCAAGTGACCATATGTGTGTGGATTCATTTCTGGGTCTTCGATTCAATTCCATTGATTCACCAGCCTATTGCTGTTCCATTACCATCCTGTTTTAATTACTGTTGCTCTATAGTACAGTTTAAGATCAGGTATGGAGATTCCTCCAGGAGATTTGAAGTTTTTTTCAAATAAGCTCTTTACTTGCTTGGTTAGAGTTACTCCTAGATATTTTATATTGCTTGTGGCTATCGTGAAGGGTGTAGTTTTCTAATTTCTTCCTCTGCATGATTGTCATTTGTATATAGGAAGGCTACTGACTTTTTTGTGTTAATTTTTTATCTAGCCATTTTGCTGAAGGTGTTTATTAGCTGCAGGAGTTCTCTGGTGGAATTTGGGGGGGTCACTTATGTACACTATCATATCATCTGCAAATAGGGATAATTGTACTTCCTCCTTTCCCATTTGGATCCCCTTGCTCTCCTTTTGTGGTCTTATTGCTCTGGCTAGAACTTCTAGTACTATATTGAAGAGATATGGAGAGAGTGGGCAGCCTTGCCTTGTTCCTGATTTTAGAGGAATTTCCTTGAGTATCTCTCCATTTAATTTGATGTTGGCTATTGGCTTGCTGTATATAGCCTTTATTATGTTTAGGTATGTGGATTGTATCCCCGATCACTCCAAAACTTTAAACATGAATGGGTATTGAATTTTGTCAAATGCTTTTTCTGCATTTAAGGAGATGGTCATGTGGTTTTTTTCTTTCTGTTTGTTTATATGGTGGATTACATTGATGGATTTCCATATAGTAAACCATCCTTGCATGCCTGGAATGAAGCCTACCTGGTCATGGTGAATGATATCTTTGATGTGTTCTTGTATTCCTTTTGCGAATATTTTATTGAGTATTTTTGTGTCAGTGTTCATAAGAGAAATTAGTCTGAAATTTTCTTTTTTTTTTTGGTTGGGTCTTTGTGCGGTTTAGATATGAATGTGACTGTGGCCTCATAGAATGAATTTGGTAATGTTCCATCCATTTCTATCTTTTGGAGTAGCTCAAAGAGTATTGATATTAGCTCTTTTTTGAAGGTCTGGTAGAATTCTGCCCTAAAACCATCTGGCACTGGGCTTTTTTTGGTTGGGAGACTATCAATGATTGCTTCTATTTCTATAGAAGAAATGGAACTATTTAATTTGTTTATCTTATTTTGATTCAATTTTGGCAAGTGGGATCAATCAAGAAAATTGTCCATTCCCCTTAGATTTTCAAATTTTGTGGCATATATGCCTTTAAAATAGAATCTTATGATTCTTTGTACTTCTTCAGTGTCTGTTGTTGTGCCTCCCTTTTCATTTCTGATTTTCTTAATTTGGATAGTGTCTCTCTGCCTTTTAGTTAGTTTGGCTAGCAGTTTGTCTATTTTGTTGATTTTCTCAAAGAACCAGCTCCTAGTTTTGTTGATTTGGTGAATTTTTCTCTTTGTTTCTAATTTATTGATTTCAGCCCTGAGTTTGATTATTTCTAGACTTCTACTCCTCTTGGGTGTTTCTGCTTCTTTTTTTCCAGGGCTTCTAGATGTGTCGTTAAGTTGCTTATATGGAATGTTTCCAATTTCTTTATAAAGGCACTTAGTGCTATGAATTTTCCTTTTAGCACAGCTTTCAATGTGTCGCACAGATTTGGGTATGTTGTTCTTTCATTTTCATTGAATTTCAGGAAGTCCTTAATTCCTTTCTTTATTTCTTACTTGACCCAGGTGTCATTAAGTAAAGAGTTGTTTAGTTTCCATGTGTGTATAGGTTTTTTTTGTATTTCTGTTGTTGTTGACATCCAGCCTTAGACGATGGTGATCTGATAGGATACATGGTATTCTTTCAATCTACTTGCATCTCTTGAGGCTTGCTTTGTGACCTACTATATGATGAATTTTGGAGAAGGTTCCATGGGGTGCTGAGAAGGTATAATCCTTTGTGTTTGGGTGAAAAGTTCTGTAGATATTTGTTAGATCCATTTGATTCAAAATGTTGGTCAGTGTCCTTATTTCTCTGTTTAGTTTCTGTTTCACTGACCTATCCTTTGGTGAAAGTGAGGTGTTGAAGTCTCCCACTATTAATATGTGGGGATCGATGTGTGGTTTAAGCTTTGTTAATAGTTCTTTTACAAATGTGGGTGCCTTTGTATTGGGAGCATAGATGTTTAGAATTGTGATGTCCTCTTGGTTGGCTTTATGTTTTATGAGTATGAAGTGACCATCTTCATCTCTTTTGATTAATTTTGGTTGGAACTCTATTTTATTGATATTAAAATGGCTACACCCGCTTGCTTATTGTGTCCGTTTGCTTGGAATACCTTTTTCGAGCCTTTTACCCTGAGGTAATGTCTATTCTTGTGGTTGAGATGCATTTCTTGAATGCAGAAGAATGTTGGGTCTTGTTTATGCATCCATTAAGTTAGTCTGTGCCTTTTTATTGGAGAATTGAGACTATTGATGTTGAGGGATGACCAATCACTGTTAAGTCTCCTGTTTTTGATGTTGGTTGCAGTAGAGTGTTTATGTCATTATGTTTTTGCGACCGTGTGGTTATCTGTTTCCTGTTTAATTTTGGTTGTAGCTTGTCACTTTGATTTGGAGATTTCCTTCTAGTAATTTCTGTAGGGCCAGGTTTGTGGATAGGTACTGTTTCAATTTGTTCTGTTTTTGTCATGGAATATCTTGTCTTCTCCATCTATGGTTATTGATAGTTTCTCTGGGTATAGTAGTCTGGCTGGGCATCTGTGGTCTCTTACGGCTTGCAGGACCTCTGTCCAGGCCCTTCTGGCTTTTATGGTCTCTGCTGAGAAGCCAGGTGTCATTCTGATGGGTTTGCCATTATATGTTACTTGGCCTTTTTCTCTTGCCATTTTTAATATTTTTTTCTTTGTTCTGTACATTTTGTGGTTTTATTATTATGTGGTGGAAAGATTTTCTTTTCTGATATATTCTATTTGGTGTTCTGTAGGCATCTTATATGTTTATATGCATCTCCTTCTTTAAATTGGGGAATTTTTCTTCTATGATTCTGTTGAAGATATTTTCTGGGCCTTGGAGTCATGTGTCTTCTTTTTTCTCACTGCCTATTATCCTCAGATTTCGTCTTTTCATGGTGTCCTTGAATTCTTGGATGTTTTGTGTCAGGAATTTTTCAGATTTACCATTTTCTTTGATGGTTGCTTTGAGTTCTACGATTGCATCTTCTAGTCCCAAGATTTGTTCCTCTATTTCTTGGATTCTGTTAGAGAAGCTCACTTCTGTGTTGATTGCTTTCTTCTCTAAGGTCTCTAGTTCCTGTTTTTCTTCTGTCTATGCCTTTTTCATTGTTTTCATTTTCATCTTCAGATCTTGAACTGTTTTATTGATTTCCTTCATATGTTTATTTGTATTTTCCTGAATTTCTTCCAGTGCCTCTCTATAGGCCTCTTTTATGTCTTCAACCTGTTTGATTGCTTCTTTCTGGATTTGTTTACAGATTTTATTTGTTTCTTCCATTACCATCTTAATTACTAAGGACTTGAGGTCGTTTTCTTGTATTTCAATTGTTTTTGAGTTCTCAGGGTTGCTTTCTTTGGGATAGCTGGAATCTGGAGATGCTGAGTTGTTTTGGTTTTTGTTGTTTGCATTCTTACAGTGTCCTTTAATCATCTTTCTATCTCTGGTATTGGGTTGTAGCTTCTGGTGTCCTTCACCTTTTGTTGAGGGTGGATAGTTGGTGAGTGATTATAGGTCACATGGCCTTGCCTGTGGGTATCAGGGAGTTCTTCCCTGGAACCAGCAGGTGACCTGCTTTCCATTCCAGGAGACTTTGCTCTACACCTTAAGCTACTGACTGGGTCAGCAGAGGTAGCCTTCTGTCTGATCCTGTTCAAGCTACTGAGGGGATTCAGACCAGCTGTGTTGGGGGGATGCTGTTTAATTTTCTGTCCTGGCCCCTTTGGGTAGTCCAGCCTCTCCCAAGCATGTGGGCTGTGAGGACTGGCCAAGCCAGGTTTTATCTGCCCAATTGTGCAGGCACGGACTGCTGTGGTAGGCAAATAGGTTCCCTCCTGGACCTGTTCAGATAGCAGGACTGTCCCACTGAGTTGTGGCCACAGTTCAGACCCTGTCCAGACTCCTCAGGGCTGTCCAGCTTCTCCCAAAAGCATGAGAGATCCTCCCAGGCCATGGGGACTGGCCCAGCCAGGTTTCATCTGCCCAATTGTCCAGGCCAGGAGTGCTGTGGCCTGCAGTTTCTGCCTGGACCAGTCTAGATAGTGGACCAGTTTAGATAGTGAACCTTTTGAATTGTGGCCTCAGTTCAGACCCCCTTTTGTGTGAAACCCTGCTGGGCCATGGGGCCTGGCCAGAATGCCTCCCTTTTTAATGGACCATGCTGACTGAAGACAGAGGCATGTTTGCCACCTTCCCTTGGAGCTAAGCAAGATCATCTATGATTTCAACATCAAGTACCCTAAGCAAGTTTGTGTTTTGAACACTCGATCTCCAGCTTTAGAAGGCCATAGTACTTTTTGGAGGTGGGGTTAATCTGATGGAAGCAGGCCACTGGGAACAGACTTTGAAGGTCATTCTTTCTTCTGGCTCTAGCTGGAGCTCCCTGCTTTCTGGCCTGCAACATGTGACAAACTTCCATCACACCCTTTTGTCTTCCCCTCTTTCACGGAATGGAATCAATCTTCAAACTGTGAGCCAACATAAACCTTCACCTCCTTGAAGTTGTTTGTGTCGTGGGTTTGGTTACAACCGAGAAGTACCTAGCATGCCGTGTACTCTGGTCACAGGGCCTGCAGCCAAGTGTCAAGTGGCAGTTTCCTGAATTTTTGCTAAAGCAAAAGTTGAGTGCAGCATTTGTCTACTTTTTTCCACTCTATGTTTTATTTCCTGGACCATGAGCATCTATTCGGGGCCAGGGGAATAAAATCAATACCTGAAATAGCATGGTGAGCTGGAGGGAACCCAGATTACAAAAAGCCACCCTATTGCCTCTGGACTGCTGCCTACTTCCTGATTTTAAGATAAAAGTGAGATAAACTCACTGCGATTGTGCTCTCTAGAGTGTGGAGTCTCTGCGCAGAGACTGAGCTGCTGGAACAACCCAATATTGTTTTTCTGAGATCTTTTATGTAGCTGATAGGTATCCTAAGGTACAGATTGCATGGGAGAGGGATTAAACCTCTTAGCCTGATACTATAACATTTTTATATATCTCTGCTATGCTGTCTGCTTGTTTTACCTAAGCACAAATAACTAAAACACTTCTAGGAACTAGAGGAGAGACTGCTTCCCAGCTTAGTGTAAAAACAACATCACTCTGATATTGTTTAGATAAAGACATCCCAGGCAGAAAAATGACACTTACATTCCTAACAGATACAAAAGCACTGATGAACTACACACACACACACACACACACAGAGTCACACAAACAAGACATCATCAAGAACTGAATGGATAAAATATAAAGTAGAAGAAAATATAAATGGTGATCTGATAAGAGACTTTTGATCCTCAATACATAAAGAATTTTTGTGACTCAACAGTAGGAAGACACTTTTAAACAGATAAGAGTATCATTAGAAGCTCTAATTTTTATGGGAGGCCCCACCCCAGCCTCTGCCCTGGTGTTTTCACAACAGGAGGACACTCTGCTAGCATGCCAAGTTAATCAGCCCTAGAAAGACCTAGGCCTAATGCTGCCTGAGACACAGCAGGGCGCTTTGTCTAAATGAGCTTGGGACACTTGCTTAACTGACAACACATGCTCTTTTTTAGTAACGAGGGTAAAACTTTGGCATCATGCTTAGATCAATTCTTTGCTGATGTCTGAAAATCAAGTGGAGATGTTTGAGGTCTGAGGCATTTTGGTTTTGTTTGCTCTTGCTGCGGTGTTGTTTTGAGAAAGGACCTTGCTATGCAGCCCAGTCCAAGCTGGCCCTCGACTCACTAGCCTGCCTCAGCTTCCTGGTTCCTGATTACAACTGAGTAAGACCATGCCAACCTGAGACGTGATCTTTATTAGGATCTCTTAACAATCATAATGTTTTCAATTTAACATCTTTTAAAGGTGAAAAATGATTTATGACTGCCTGTCCCTGTGTCGGGCACATAAAAATCACAATGGACCCCATGGGGCATCGTCTCTCCCCTCCCTTCCTCCTTCTCTTCTCCTCCTCTTTCCTCCTCCCAACCTTCTCCTCCTCTTCTCTCTGACAGATTCTGAAACCAAACTCCCAGGACCTTCCTGGCCAAACTAAATGCACCTGGCAGCTGGGAGCAGAATGAACTGTGGGAGAACTGCTCTGTCCCAGGGCTGGGGGTGACAGGAACTAAGCAGGAAGAGCAATGAAGAGCCTGGGATGAGCAGCCCCTGCTCTGAGTGTGTCTGTGTGGGTGTGAGGCAGAGCAAGACCTGGGAAGCAAGCTTCTCTGAGCTTTGCCTCTGGGTGCTCCCAGTGCCATGAAGCACACTTCAGGATCCTGACAAAAGAGCATCTATTAGCTTTCTGTTCGAGATAAGGAACACAGAGGGCTCAGAGGCATGAAGACTATGTCCAAGGTCACACACCAGCAAAGGGCAGAGCCCATGTTTCAAGTCAGACGATCTCTCTGCTACAAAATGTTTCTTTTCTTTTCTTTTCTTTCTTTCTTTTTTCCTCCATTATTCAGCTGCCTCCAGGGTCATGAGCAAAAAAAAGAAATAGGACAGTGCATAGAAATGAGGATTATAACACTTAAGACCTGAGAGCTAAAGCTGGCAGAATTAAAGACAAAGGCAGGAGGATGGGCATGGAAGTCATGAGGCCAAGAGCATGTGGGTCTTGTGTTGGACGGACCAGTTGCAGGCTGTCCAGGAGGCTTGGCAGAATCCAGACAAATGAGCAGTTTGGGAGAAGAAAGCCAAGAGTAGATGCTGGGAGGAGAGACTGGTAACGGGGAGATGCTGGGCACAAAGCCATCCCAGGTAGATGCCGGTCTCCACCACCCACTGCAAATAAGCCATCCTAGGACCATGGGTGGCAAAGGCAAGCATATTCTGTGAGTTCAAGGCCAGCCTGATCTACATAAGGAGTTCTAGACAATCCAGGACTACATAATGAAACCCTGTCTCAAATCAATCAATCAATCACACAGTCAACTTGTAAGAGATGGGGACTGAGAACTTTATCCTACTAATTTGTAGTCTTGTGAAGCCGGAGAAGCCATGTGAGCTGGGAATTCATCACTTAGTGGGGAAAGACTATGGGAAGCTTGTCATTGGGAAGTCTGATTGCTAGGTGAACACCAGACAACATATACAGGCCTACTCAGATTTAGGTCAGTCATTCAACCTGACCCCTTGATACCATCGAGGGTTGTCGAGATGCAGGAGATCGCTTGCTGCCAGCATCACACAGTATCCTGTTAGACACTAAACGTTTCTGACGAGTGTGCTGCTTTTATAGAATAACAAGAAGCAGAGCATAACTAATACAGGAGCAATCAGTCGTTTATCACCATCACCAACCATTGTGCTCCATGCCCTGTTTCATGTGTTGTCCTTCTCAAAAGAATCTATTTTGCTGTATAGTGCAAGAGGCTCTGGATTTGATTGCTAGCACTACATTGCTTGGGCATAGTGGCACACAGTAATAATCCCAGCACCGGGCACTGGGAAGGTGGCAACAGCAGGAAAATCAAAAGTTTGAAGATCACAGTCAGCTACATTCGGATTTTAAGGCTAGCCTGCTCTGCAGACCCTGTTTTGAAAACTAAAAATAGGTGTGTGTGTGTGTGTGTGTGTGTGTGTGTGTGTGTGTGTGTTGTTTGTTCTTATTGTTTCTGTAGTATTTTTCAGTGCTGGGGGTTATGCCCAGATCCTTGCATGTGCTAGGCAAACAACTTGAGTACTGAGCTTCATCTCTGGCACGAATGCTGTATGCTGTACTCTTGTATGCCCAGCAGCACAGTAGGGTTTTTACCCAGGACCACCACAACCACATGACCCATGCATGGCAGCTCCTTGGAGGTGGTAGGAATTATTTGGCTATGGAACCACCATTATATGTGGTTGACAGACAGCGCATGGCTCTAATAGGCATGACAAAGGCATCATGGATATGCACAGGTGCCAGAAGTTGCCTCTAAAGTAAAGCAATGGGTAGCCATGGTAACTGATTGTTCTGTGGTTTTATATCTGCTGGCAAAAACAATTCTGTGCCCAGGATTTTCTTTTTATGTTTTTAGACAGGGTGCTAAAGTATCTGTAGAGATTTGCCCTGCTGCCTCTGCGTTGACTGTGTCTTTTCCTGCCTCCTCCTTCTGGGTAGCTCTTGGGCCACTGACATGATGGCTGGGGGCTGGGTAATTCTAGCGCCTGGGACAGACTGTGGCATGTGACTGTTCCAATGTCAGGTAGACTTGACCTCCAATCCCAGTTTAGGATCTCTTAACATGAGCCAAAAGACCTCGAGCCATACAAAAGAGGACCAGGTGGTTTCCTAAGAGAGGTGTAAAAAAGATTAAAATAGGTTCTCAAGGTATTTTCAAACACATGATATAATCAGAGGCATGGACTTTCTATTCCCCCTAGTGTAGAAAAAAATAACATAACCTGGCAGTTTACTGGAGCGTACCATCATGGCCACTAGTTAGAAACTATACGTACGTGTGTGTGTGTGTATATATATATATATATATATGTGTGTGTGTGTGTGTGTGTGTGTGTGTATTTCTTTTTTAAATGAGTCCCTGTAAGAGATGCAGTGTAGCTTAGCCACAATTTGCTGAGGGCGTGATTAACACCATACCTTCCGTGTGTGACAGATCCAGAGTTCTGGAGTTAGGAACACTCAGAATGCATATCGGCAATTTCTACCCATAATAGAATAGGCGTAGGCTGAACAGGGTGCTGACGATGCAGCCGCTAACACATGCCAACAGACTCCATGAGGTCCAGCTCTGCACACAGCGGCAGAAGAGAAGCATCCACGGACAAGGACTCTAGCCGAAAAGAACAGCCCTCTGCCTGGAAATGACACCTGACCAAGCATCCCGTTGAGAAGGATGCTTTGAGCTGAACCTAACGGGATAATAAAAACGGCCTGAAATGTTTTTTTAAAAAACAAGAAGAGCTTCATCACTACGTAAGAAGTAGAGAGCTCCTAATAGGGTATCTCAATTGGTGAAGTGTCTGATGCGCATGTGCTCACTCCAGGATTATGTTATTTTTTTCTACACTAGGGGGGAATAGAAAGTCCATGCCTCTGTAACTCAGAGCTTGGCCTCGTAGAGTCTGTTAACATGTGTTTGGGGCCACCCTGGGCTATATAGTGACTATTAGGCCAGCCTGGTCTACATAGCAAGATTTTTGTCTCAAAAGCAAACAAGCACGCAAATAAATAAAAACTTCAGCATCTCGGCCTCAAAAATCTTTGGCTCCTTTCCATTCTAGCCTCTTACTTGAGCTCTCTTCATGCTCATGAGGCTGAGGTAGACTGGGGTATCCTCTGCAATTCTGACTCCACAACATCAGAAAGGCTCCGTGCATCTCAATATTAACAGGAGCGTGTAACTTTCTTTAGTGAAGGCCTGCCTCAAGGCCAGAATCATCTCGTGCGTGCAGTTCTGGCAAGGAGGTGGAGCCATCCTGTTGGGTTTCTGCTAGCTAAGCCCTATCTACTGTCTAGAGAAGGGAACCTTGTCTGACACAACTGGACAGTGGACGCACGAATGACAATGGTGTTCCATTAACAAGGGAGAAGGGACACTGCCCAGCAGGCAGATAGGCCACTGGCAGGAAGTACCACAGCGGCCAGAGCATCTTGGATACATCTTCAGCATGCCATTTTCAAGTTTGTTTAATTAAAATCACGTTTTTAAAGGTAGTTTTCATTTTTAAGCTGAACTACCCGTATTTATTCATGTGTTTGTTTTATGTGTGTAGGTGTGTGTGTGTGCGCGCTGGCGCGCGTGCACACAGCTGTGTGGCACACAAAGAGAGGAGCCAGATGGTAGCTTCCAGGAGATGATTCTCTGTTTTCCCTATCCAAGTCCTGAGGATCCAACTCGGGCATGGCAGAAAGCACCTATCGAGCCATCTCATGAACTCTGTATGTAGCTAGCTAGCTTTACAAAAATGACTTTTTGTCTCAGAAGTCCTACTCCATGTGTCCTTTGCTCCAGGTACTTATTTTCTCTGTTTCTGTAGGACGGAGGGGCGGATTGTGAGGGTAAGGCAAGGTCATCCTTGGAGATTTCATCACAGAATGCCTAATGTACAATGCGTGTAATTAATGCTAACTGTTATAATGCTTCGCTCTTTATTAATGGTTTCATGTGGCCAGTGGCCAACCTAGCATCTAAGACTCCACATGCGAGCCCTAAGCTGAGCCTCTCCTTTTGCCTTCATCCTCTCATTTCCATCCCAGATACAATCCACAGATGAGGTGCGTGGTTCTAGTCCCCAGGCTGGCTCCTGTAGATACTCCCACCAATGGGGCGAGGAGACAGAAACTCGGGTTTATCGAAGTCCTGGTGATAGTTTGCAGGTAGTGGTTTTCTTCCAGCCTTCCCTGAAGCCTAGGATCTGAGGCCATACCCAGGGCTGGCTAGGTCAAGATGGACCACTTCCCTAGTGAGCCAGGGCAGCCTCCTTGTTCCTATGTCCCGCAGGGGGTTCTACTTGAGTCTTGTAGAAAGGAAAAGGCAGCTTGCTTGTACCACGGGCTGGATGATCTCTGCAGAGGAGTTTCCAGAACTTTCAAACCCTTGCTTAGCTCTGCACTTTGCTCCTATCTCAAACTAAGTCCAAATGGCTCGTGTAATGTCCCACCCTGTGGATTCCCTGTCTTTGCACGGCTCTTGTGCAGCTCAGCTTCCAAGGAAGTAGTTTAGGCGTCTCCGGGAGCAACCCTCTGGTGCTGTCTATGTTCTGTGCACACTGGCTACCTTGCTTCCAATGTCAACTGCTACCATACGATTGTCACCACCAATCCTGTACCCAGCGTATCCACTCTCGGCTCCTGGACAGGCTCTCTGCCACTGTTTATTACTCCGAATCTCATGCACATGGACAAACTTTGTCTATGTCCAGGGTCTGTTTGCCAGTGCCTTCCTTACTCAGGGACAGTTCTCAAAGCATGGCCCGAGACACCCTGGGGGCACACAATGCATGGATCATGCGCACCAGGCTATTTTCCTAGTGATTCTAAGCTGTCATCACCTTCACTCTATTGTCCCACATTGTCCTGTGTAGTTTTTAGAGGACACACCCTGTGTGACACCAGAACAGATCAGTGCAGAAGGAGAGATGAGAGCCCTGCTGTCAATTGCATCAGACACTGCAGAGACTTAGGGAAAACAGAACATGGAGTCACACTTCCGTACTCTGTATTTTGTTTTGAAAAATAAAAGTCACAGTTGAGCTAAGCATGGTGCACACCTATAATCCCAGCACTCAGTAGCCTGAAGCAAACAGATTGTATGGCCAAGGCCAGCCTGGGCTAGCTATCCAGACTTGGTTTCAAAAATAAATATTAATAAAAGCCAATTTCATTAAAATACACTACTATGCATATGATGTTTTAAAAATAATTTTAAAACTAGATCTTTTAATATTTTCTCAGCATTTTTTAGATAGTAAATATTGATAGATACTTTTCACAGGCTCTTGGGAACCTTCAATGGTACTTTATAAAAAAATTAATTAAATTGATGGATTTTAAATTTTTAAAAAATTACTTGGTGTGTGGGGGGGGTGCATATGCCACTACAGGGGTTTGGAGGTCAGAGGATAATTTCCTTCCAGCCTTACATAGGTCTGGGAGATCAAACCCACGTTTCCAGACTTGCACAGCAAACCCTGCTGCCCCTGAGCCATCTTCTCATTACCTTAGAGCCATCTCACCAGCCCTTAATGGCTTTTAGTAATGTAGCCATTGCAAGGCCACATGGTCCTAGGGCTGCTGTTTGACTGCTTTAAGGCTTCCCAGCACATTGCCTTTATACCTACCCACCTCCCATGAATTGTAGACTTTTCCACACAAAAATAAGTTTCACTATGGTGCCTAAATATTGATGGGTTGGAAAAGGCTCCAAAGAGAGTGAAAGGTCTGTCAGCCCTCTCCCAGTCTTGGGCTGAGAGGGTGGCCGAGCAGTTGACCTCTTACCAGTGCCAGTGTGAAGCCCACGCTCAGCCCCAGTGCTATGAGGGGGCCACTTTGCCAGTCATGTTTGCCTATTAAATATATTAATTAAAATACGGCCATGAAAATGTGACACTGTAAAATTTTCAACTGCAGTTCATCATTTTTGATAGATTTGAAAACTAGTGTCAGGAACGTTCTGTCCAAAGATTGCTGCTGTTCTCGGCTGCCAGTTTTGCTTTAAAACATCAGATGCATAACACGGCATAATTCAATAAAATATGACACTTTGAATAATAGTTGCAAAATATGTAATTACCCCTCTGGCTTGGCCAACTGAGCTGAATAAAATCTTTTTTTTTTTTAATTTAATTAATTAATTTATTTATTTATTTATTTATTTGCCTTCTTGCTATTGTACCTGGACATCTCCCAGTTAGATAATTCATTGCTGGATGTATACCATTTGCCAGACTCTGTGAAAGTTAAAACCCAAAGAAAACTACAGATCACTGTGAGAAACCCATCATTACAAAACAAAACAAGGCACCAGCATGTTAATTATGTTGTTGAAGGTCACTCATTAAGTGAGGAAGAACTTCTGACGCCAGGATTTATTGCAATGTCTTGGTCAAGCATTAAATTCTTTGTTTGGATAAAGAATGCCATGCAGGGCTAACAAGATGGCTAAGCAAGTAAAGGCTCTGGAGCTAAACTTGACGACCAGAGATCCACCCCAGGACACACATGCCAGGAGAGCTGACTGCCACTGGTTTCCCTCTGACCCCCATGCAAGTGCTGCTGTGTGCTCATGCATGCATGCACACTAAATGACTATAAATCTTTCAAAGAGAGTTCCATTTGAATAGAGGTGTTACGCTTGCAGTAAACTATGAATACAGATAGTGACCTTACCATGATTGCAAAGTCATTGTTCCATGACTGAAGTGAGCAAGGAACATCTCTTCCCAACAGATCTCAGCTCTGGCTAGCTGCAGCACGTGGGGCAACAGGGTCTCTCTCCTCTGTTCTCATGGGCAACTTCTAAGGTGGCAACAACAGGAAGAGAAAGCTGAGGTTTGTGGCACACTCCTGGAATGCCGGCTCACAAGAGGAGTGAGTTGGGGGCCAGCCTGAGCTACATAGTAAGAGCTCCAATATGCAGACAGAAAGAAAATAGAGGTAGGAAATTTGCAAGACTTTCAGGCAAACTCAGCAGCAGCCTCAGGGACCCGCCTCCCTGCTCCAGGCTTTGTTCTCTGCTACCTTTGTTTATGGGAGAGGCAGCTCACTCTCACCTTCTCTCTCAGGCTCCTACACTTCTGCTCAAGTAGGCTCCTTCCCCTCAAGGCACTCCAGTTCCCAGGTCTCAGCTTGCATTGCATGTCTTCTAGACCTCCTTGGTCCTCTAGCCTGGGTCGCCATGCCATGCTCACCTGGGCTGCCACACCATTCTCCCCTGGGCTAGACCAGGAGCTCTTCTGTTCATATACTCAGAATACTTGTGAGGACCTGTCTCCACAGGCCCCATCTGCCTCCTGCACAAAAGCCAATGCTCCTGAAGGCAGGTAGTGTGGGCTCCTCAGCTCGGTGCCTCGAGGGTCCAGCTCCGTGCCCGGCACGTAGTCATGTCTGCATGGGTCCTTGCTGAGAGAATGCTTCTCTGTGCTAGTGCACAGTAAGCCTTCTACCTAGTTCTGTTAATACAAACACAATGCAGGCACGCACACATGGGTTTTAGTTTTTCGTAGTCAACCCTCAAAAAGCAAGAAACAACTCTTTTATTATGTCGACTTATCCTGGAGTGTCTAAAAGATCCTTTTTAAAATTACATTTATCATTTACTTGTTAGTTCTCTCTCTCTCTCTCCCTCTCCCCCACCCCACCCCCCTTTCTCTCTCAGAATTCTGTCGGAGGGCCAATCTTGGTGGTAGTGCACACCTTTAATCCCAGCACTCAGAAGACAGAGGCAGGAAGATATCTGTAAGTTCAAGGCCACCCTGATGCACAAACTGAGTCCAGAACAGGCAGAGCTCAGTCAGTTACATAGAGAAATCTTGTCTTAAAACAAAACAACAAAGAAAAAAGAAAGAAAAAGAGAATTTCTGTCTGGGATATAGCATCATAGCCAATGTCCCTCAGAGCTCACTCTAGTGCTAACAGCATTGCCTCAGAATCCTGACCTTTCATGACAGAAATGACCTCAAATTGATAAGAAAAATTATGAGATAGTACCAAACTAAATGACCTTTGGAAATAGAGAGACCACAATATAGAAGCTGTTCGTGTGTGTGTGTGTGTGTGTGTGTGTGTGTGTGTGTGTGTGTGTGTGTATAAGAGTAAACCAGCCTCAGAACATCTGGAGTGCTCAGCACAGAGCCTACCGTTGAGCTACATCCACAGTCTACAACTTGTGTCATAAATTTCAGAATCATGTTTCCTTTAGGATACAAAACAACAGGCCAAAGTCAGAATCCAGGAAGCAGGCATTCATTAAAGGAGAAATTGCATGACCTTCCTCTGTGTTAAGAAATAGCTATCGTGCCAGGCAAGGTGGGCCTCATCTGTAATCTCAGCTCTCAGAAAGCTGGGGCAGGGGGATTGATACAAGTTGGAGGCCAACTTCATACCACATAGCAAGAACCAGAGCCGCCCAGCAAGACTGTGACTCTGTCCCACAGGCATAGGCAAGGTCTCTCCAGGTCCTTAGGGGCTGGTTTGACATATCGCTAGCCTGATAAAGTCAACCCATTTTCTTAAACAGAAAAAAAGGTTGTTTTGTTTTCATTTATAATTTCCTAAAGGAACTACTCAGAGGACAGAGCGTGGCCTCCCTGCAGTGTGGCCGTGCTGACGATTTAGATATTGGCAGGGTCAGGTGAGAAAATGTCTCAGCATAACTGATCGTGGCCAAGAGCTTTGGAGGCAAAGGTGGACAGGGCTCGCTGGGTTCTTCAGCACAGGGTCAAGTCACACCCAAAGCCAGACTGCATGTGCTCGATGGTTGTCATAGCTTCGGAACAAGTACAGGTACCCACGAGTCTCTAAACGAAAAGCCTTCACCCCTTTCCCCTGGATGCTTGTGTTATGGTCATTCACTCACCCAATAAGCATTTATTCAGCATGCACCATAGACAGCAAAGTACTAGGTAGTGGGGACACAAAAGTACACTAAGCAGACATAGGAGGCACTTGGCATGCTGGGATGCTACTGGTACAGAAGCCAAATGTATTGCGTTCAGATTGATCTTGTTCTTACCAATGCAGATGTTGATTATGTAAACATAGCTACTTTTCATGACTGTATAATATTCTCTCCCCCAAAGCATTATATTTTTGGTTGTGAGTCTAGCCTTTAACGGCTGAGCCATTTCTCCAGCCCTCCCCAGGACCTTATAACTACACAATACTCTCAGGAAAAGATCACCACACCTTTTCTTATAGGACCAAATCATAAATACTGGAGTCTTCATGAACCACATGCACTCACGAAACAGAGTATGTTGAAAATGAATGAGGCCATGTTCCAATAAAATTTTATGAACATTGAAATGGAATTTCATAAAATTTTTATGTCTCAAATATTCTTCGTTTTATTTTTTAATCATTAAAAATAGGAGGAAAGCCGCCAGGCAGTGGTTGCACACACCTTTAATCCCAGCACTTGAGAGGCAGAGCCAGGCAAATCTCTGAGCTTGAGGCCAGCCTGGTCTCCAGGGCAGCTAGGCTGCACAGAGAAACCCTGTCTCAAGAAACCTAGGGATGGGGCAACAACAAAACCAATAATAAAAAAGCCAAACACTCGTTCTGAGCCCATGGTTCCTATAAAATAACAAGTAGAATGTATTGGCCTGCAGGCCACAGGATGCTGACAGAACCATAAACATTCCCACTGCACCGCCTCTCGGATGCCCTCTGGGATGTGACTGCGGCCTCTTACAGAATCAGGTTTAGAAACAAGGAGAACATCATAGCCAAGGTCGGCAAAGATCAAAGCATCGGTAATAGTAATAACGAAAGTAATAAATCATGTCCTTGGGCAGTTGATGCCACAAACCAAGCTTTCTCCAAGATGACACCTGACGAGCACTCTCCGTGTGCCTGCCCTTAGCAGAGTGTAGACCAATGTGGGCGACTAAGACCTGTAGTGCTACTGGGAATCTTTGTAGACTTGGCTCCTCCCCTCTTGGCTGCAAGCCCCGCCCACCCAAGCTGCTCCTGGGTACCATGACTCACCTACCGCCTACCCCTCTGTTGTTATTTGCTTTATGGTGGCCAGGACACCTGACACTGAATTTCTCGTTGTCCCTACTGGAGCTGGATGAGAACTTGGTCTGCTTTACTCACTGTTTGTTCGACACCCCAACCCACCCAACCCACTCCCCCACCCCCCCACCACACCCAACCCACCCACCCCCCACCCCCCACCCTTGCCGCAAGCCTGGAACTTGGCTGGACATCTCATTTCCCACATCAATGACTTGTTTTGGGGCTGGTGAAGGTTGAACTCTCATAAATGGAGAGAGCCTCACTAAAAATGAAATTGTGCCAGGCAACATACTGGGTTCAAGGCCGACCAGGGCATCTTACAAAACTTTCTCTCGGTTTTTAAAAAGGTTTAAACACTTAAAAAGGCGGGAAGGGTGGCACACACCTTGAATCCCAACACTCAGCCAGAGCCAGGAGGATCTTTTGTGAGTTCTGGTCTGCAGAGTGAGTTCAGGGACAGCCAGAGTTCAAAACAAACAAACAAAAAGTTTAAGAAGTGGAGGTCATTGGGGGTAGGGATACAGCTCTTCAGCTGGAGAGGCCTTCACGGCAGGCTGGAGGGCCTGGAACTCACCTCCCCCCCCAGCACAGCAAATCAAATAGGGCTGGAGATACAGCCCTGTCTGTAACACACTTGAGAACCTAAGTGTGACCCTCCCAGGACCCATGTGAAAAAAGCCAGGGGTGGCAGATCACATCTGCAGTCGAAGAGCTGGAAGGCAAAGTGGATGCAGGTGGATCCCTAAGGCACCCTAGCCAACCAGAGTAGTCTATTTGGTGAGTTCTAGGCTAGTGAGAAAGCCTGTCTTAAAAAAAAAAAGGTGGACAATAACACACACACACACACACACACACACAGAGAGAGAGAGAGAGAGAGAGAGAGAGAGAGAGAGAGAAATACAAAACAGACAAGATTTTATTTTTGGTTTTTCTTCAAGACAGAGTTTCTCTGTATAGCCATGGCTGTCCTGGGACTCACTCTGCAGACCAGGCTGGCCTCAAACCCAGAAATCTACCTGCCTCTGCCTCCCAAGTGCTGGGACTAAAGGACCAGCAATAAATACTATTTTAAACAGGGACTCAAAGAAACCCCATGGAGACTGAGGTAGCCACCCTCTGTGTGTCTGAGCAGACAGAAGGTGCGTGGACAGATGGAAACATTCACTTTTTTCACCGCTCCACTTGCTTGTGTGATTCAAGAAGTTAAACACATCCGCTGGAGCATGGAGACCCATTAGCAAAGGAAATTGCCCAACAGGGGTAAAACTAAACCAAACAAAACCTAACTGGTTCCTCATATCATCCTTAGCCAGTCCTGAACTATCTCATTATCGCTCATGTTTCTTCATGCTAACAGGAAAGAAATGGGAAAATCAGTATTTATGCAGAGCTGACCTGTTAGCCTCAAATACCTCTCCTCTATGTGGGGTGGGGGTGGGGGGGGGGGGGGGGTGGGTGTGGGGTGGGGGTGTGTGCACGTGTATGTGAACGTCCATGTATAGGCCAGAGAAAGACATCGAGTGTGTGCCTTGCTCTATCACTGTTTCTGGTAAGGGCCTTATTTTCTTGGTTAGGGGCTCTCACTGAGCCTGAAGCTAGGCTGTTGGCCTATGTCCACTCCCTACAGTTCCCGGTTACAAGCTTCAGCCACGCCCAGCTTTCTGTTTTCACGTGGGTGCTGGGGACCCATGTCAGGTCCTCAGACTTGGGAAGCAACTGCTCTTGCCCACTGAGCCCCTGCCCCTAGCCCTCCCCCAAATATTTCTGTATAGCGGTTTCCTTTGAAGAGAGTTCTGTAATATTTATACTGTAAGAGATTGCTACTAAATTCTCTAAAGGCAATTAGGCACCCTAGGAGAAATAGTACAAAGCCCAAGCTAACTTTATTTAAATCATGTTGAATTGGCCTAAGTACCTTGATTAGAAATCTATTTTCCCCCTGAGACAACATCTCACGTAGCCCAAGCTGGCCTCTGACTTGTTGTATAGCTGAGGATGACTTCGAACTTCTGGTCCTCCTGCCTCCATCTCCAAGCCCTGAGACTCCAGACATTTGCTTCCCAGGCTGGTTTATACGGTGTGGAGGACTGATCCCAGCCTGGGTCTTCTTTTCCATAGCTATGTCCCCACACATCTGGAGAGCTTCTGCCGAATAAGTGCACACAAAATAACCCAAGTAAGCAACTAACCCCCAAATGTATTTAGGTTGCCAAGTATGTAAGGCTACGTTTCAGGACACTGGCTAGGGAGGGGCATAAATATGGCCGAGGCTGGGGCAGATAGACAAGGTATGCTTGATTTCCTTTACCTGAGAGCAGTTATAGTGAAGGGAGGAAGACGGGTGTAAGCCCAGGAAACTGGATCTTTGGCAAGGAGTCACATTGTCCTACAGAGCCTTGACCCATTATGAAACCAGGATAATTAATCACTAAAGTAAATCCTAGCTCCAAAGCTTTTTGTAAACTTAAACATTGTACTGGCACATTCAAACCTCTGGTTAAGTGTGTATGTGTTTGGGTGTGTGTATGTGTGTGACAGCAAGAAAGAGCTCCCATTACATAAAATTAGCTTCCTTTTCACTGTAAGTATTTAAAAGCTCCTGCAGGGATGAGCAGAGCATTGCAGGACACCCACCTTAGCGCTGGATGGACAAGAAAGAGAGACAGATGCAACGCTGGCAGTCTAGTGCGCTCCCTACCTCACAAGTCTACATCTTTTACACGTACTTAGTATCTCACAGAGTGGGGGAAAACATGCAAGGACACATCCTGTGGGAGCTATGCGGGCCACATAAAATAAGCCTGGCTTTGTTGAAAAGCGTTCTTATTTCCTATGCAATTGGCATGTGGTAATTAAATTTGCTTTTTCATTCCTAATGAGCACCTCTCAAGTAATTGGCACCCTGTCCGTGCTCCCTTGCACTGAGGATTACACTGGATCAGTTCCATGGGGGAGGGGTGGGAGGGAGAGTGAGAGTTTGTGTGTGTGTGTGTGTGTGTGTGTGTGTGTGTGTGTGTGTGTGTCTGTGTGTACCTTGGTGAATGCAAAGGGAAGCACCCTTTATAACTGAAATCGGTTTCCTTGGTACATCTAATATTGGCATACCAAGAAAGAGAAGGGAAGTTATAAAGTTGTGATTAAAGGGGAGTTCCCCCAAATCTCAATGGCTCCCTCACACAGTTACCTATAGACAGAGGGGACAGCCATGACACTCTCATGGCCTGGAGCGCAGAAGACAGCACTGCAGAACCCACAGGAATTGTGTGTGAATGTGGGCGTGGATGAGGCCAGATAACCCAACATGCATTGTGAAAAGGAAAAATGAAAAACAAAGAAACAAAACAGTTAAGACGCAGCCACAGAAGCTCATTATAAACCTTTTCACAGCTTCCTACAGTTGTCAATAGAAATTAAGAATGAGGAGTGAAAAGGTCAGCTGCTTGACAGACACCACACCTAGTGGTCCAGCCTATAATCTCAAGAGGGTAGTGAGTTCAAGGCTCCCTTGGGCTATAGAGCAGGTTCAAGGCTGCCTAGACAGCTTAGAAAGACCCTATGTCAAAATAAAAGTGAAAAAAAAAGAAATGAGGACGTAGCTCACAGTAGAAGTCTCAATGACTTCCAGTACTAGGGAAAGAATTTTTAAAACCTCCTTTATGGAGTGTTTTGTTTTTAGTGTTTTATTGCATTTGATTGATTGGTTGGTCAGTTGGTTGTTTAGACTGTGTAGGAGGAGGTCAAAGTGCAGTAGTTGGTTGTCTCATTCTACCTTGTGGATCCCAAGGCCTGAACTCAGGAGATCAAGGTTGGTGGCCAGTGCCTTTACCACCTGAGGCATGGCCAGGCATCGTCCTAGAGTCTTACCTTCAACTTCAATTACAAAGGTATTTTTATTAAAGCCAGTTTGGCTCTTTTACAAACAACATTATGCTACCTGTGTCCGTAAACACAGTCTCCGAGAGCAACATCACGTGATTGCTTGTAGGACTTTGACGTCATCGTTCATAAGAGAGTGTGCTGAGGGTGTGCATCTGTGACAGCATGGAAAAGGTTGTTTCCAATGGCTTCTTCCCAGTTCTTTAACGTGCTCCCAAACCAATTCAAGCCTCAGACACCATTGTTTTTATGGGAAATTTTTTTTTTAATGCTCAGGAACTTACCAGAAAAGATCACACTCAAGGAAAAAGGTGTCCCAGTGCAAGCTGGCAGTGTAAGTCCATGATTCCCGAAGCCTGCATCATCATAACAAAGACATCCTAGGATGAATGAACTCCAGTACAGATGCTATTTTACAGACAAGAAATTTCAAAAGAGCCAGGCATGGTAGTTCATGTTTGTAATCCTAGCTGAGGCAGGAGGATTGCCATGAGTCTGTAACCAGCTTGTCCTAGGGAGTAAGACCTTACCTCAAAAAACAAACAGCAGGAGGCAGAGAAGAGGGCAGGACTGAAGGAAACAAGGAAGGAGGTAAGAAAGGGGTGAGGCAGGGAAGGAAGGGAAAATTCTGGAATTCATAAGAAGAGGCATTGCACAGAAGAAATGAAAACTGCTAAAGGCCAGATGTAAACATCATAAACCGTGACAGTGATGAACGGTGTAACGGGGAGAGGAGACTTTTGGAGGCTGGAGGGAGAGCTTAGCTGCTCCGACAGCTGCAAGGCGCCAGCAGGAGACCAGTGGCGAAGGATGATGGAACCATATAGAGTATTAAGTGCTTTGCATACTGTTGCCAATGTGACCACCAAAATAACTAAACAGCACAACAGCAAGAAAGTCAGGAGGGAGAAGGGTAGAAAGAAAATGGGATAAAACCACCAAATTCTCAAGTCTTCAATGGCCTAACAGACCCTATCTAACATCCATACACTAAGAAACAACATGGGACTGGAGAGATGTGTTGTTCTTAAGTGTTCGGTTCCCAGCACCCTTGTTAGGTGGCTCACAATTGCCTGAAACCATAGCTCCAGTCCATCAGACACCCTCTTCGGATTTTTTCTCACCCAAGGCATATACTCTCACAGTCACAGACACACTTCTTTCTTTCTCTTCCTTTTTTTAGAAACAAATAATTTGACGGTTTTTTGGTGGGGTAACCACTCAGCATATTCACAGCAGGCATGACCAGTATATGCGCTCATGCCTATAATGCCAGCACTTGGGAAGCTGAGGCAGAAGAGTGCCCTAAGGCCACGGGCTATCTAATGAATCCCAGGCCAGTCTAGACCATGGTGTAGTAGTCTCTCCAACAAATAAACAAGGTGTGTAGGATTTACCACTGAGATATTGAATGAACAAAGAACAGTGTCAAGAGTAATTTTATACTTTATTTCATAATGCTGACATTAGAATAGATAAGTAGGTAAATAAATTTCAGAACCAATGAACTTGTACACACGAAGAATGAATGGTTTATATGTTAAGTTGGAAACAAAGTACAGAACACCTCAAAATCAGTAATAATTATCTTAAAATATTTAGATGACATATTTTTATAAAGGTAAGCAAAAGGCTTCTGTGGTCTTTTTCACGGTAGAGGAAGAGCATGGGGCTGGTGAAGAGGCTCTTTTTCCTCAAAAACAGTGGCCATCAACCTCCCTAATGATGCAACCCTTCAATACAGTTCCTCATGTTGTGACTCCCCCCCAACCGTAAAGTCATTCCCGTTGCTACGCCATAACTGTATTTGTGCTACTGTTATGAATCATAATGTAAATAGTGGTGTTTTCCCATGGTCTTAGGTGACTCTCGGGAAGGAGTCATCTACCCTCGGGGGCGGCGGCCGGGGGGGGGGGTTGGTCTCGACCCACAGGTTGAGAACCACTGCTCTTCTGCTGGTTCAAAATAGTTGCCAGGAGCACCTGAGGCTCTTAAAGGTGTCAGCACAGTTCGCAGCCACTAATAAGCTGGCTGGCCAGTGAGATGGCTTGTGGGGGGCACTGCCTGCTGCCAGCCTGGTGATCTGAGTTCCATGCTAGAGGAGGAGAAAAGGAACTCCTGATGGTGTCCCCTGGTCTGCAGCAGCACTCTGGCCTATATGTGACACCCCTCCCTGTGTCTAATTAGTAAGTTAAAGAAATAAAGAGATTGGCAAAAACACCTGAAAATATCAGTACACATCAACACACATGGAAACACACTCATTCACTTCTCAAGCATTTTAGATTCCTTTGTCTTTTTGTCTTTCTCATGATACACTGTATTCAGCACAAGAAAAACGGCCACAAATGATGCCATCCCTGTCTTCAAGGAATTCAAACACTGAGATAGATGTTTAAAAAAGAAAAAAAAAAGATGTTGGGCATGATAGCACACACCTGTAAGCCTAGAACTTGGGAGGTGGGGCCAGGAAGATCAGGAGTTCAAGGCCAATCTGAAAGCTGCCTGTGGGGTGGTGGCTGGCTGTTAGGATGACTCCTTGACAGTGGTGATGTCAGAAGGGGGTACAGAGACATCCAGGTGGAAGAATATATAGGGCACATCGCTCTGAAGGTGTGTAATGCCTGTGTGTCGAGGATGTCCAAGTATTCGGATGACACAAAGGTGTGCTAAACAATAGCAAGGGAGTGCCAGACCTTGGCACAGCTAATGATGATTAGAGCCACCATCTTTGGCTCTGCTCTAGAATACTAAATAATAAAACCAGAAGCTCCTTTAGAGGGATCCTAAAGAGAAAGCAAAGATAATCTTGTAAAGTTTTCAGGCATGCAAACTTCCGGGAAAGTTTGGGGAGCGTATTACAAGGCCAAGCTCCGCCTAAAGGACGGTCCCATATCTGAATAATAACAAAGCAGCTTTTCTTTAAGGAGTCCCTGAGGTCTACCTAGCTAACCCAGGACTGAGCAAGCCCCCCAGGTCACAGGGACAGCAAAAACTTGCACTAACACAGCATGCCCCATTTGACCAAAGGGATCTGAGGAAAATCACACAGGGTTCTACCCAGGAGGCCACAGTGGGTGGGAGCCAGCCCTGCATCCGAGCCAGGCCCCCACGCACAAAGCGCTGCGCTGCACGGGGCCTAGGGGGACGCAGGCCTTGGCACTGGCTGGACCAGTTCAAGTCTACACGTGTATCGGAGTCCCCACAGCCCCTGCAGAGCCTTCCTGGCAGGTTCATTATGCCCTGCAGTGCTTTCGTTGGATTTTATGGTCTTTTAAAGCCACCGTGAAAGTCAGTGGGCCTGGAATTCAAACTTCTGACATCTCTCCCCTCCGTCGGCTGGATTGCAGTGTCCCAGCTTGTTTCTTTTTGCAGCAGGAGTCTCAGCCATTAAGACAAGATAAACGCGATGGGACAATAGCAGAGGAAACTGTGGGTTTTTGTCTCCAGGTGGGCTAATTTCCAAATTACACTGAAGAAAAACTGCTCAAGATAATTTCACAGATTTCCTCCCTGGTTCGCAGTAACAGGGCTGTTGCACCTGCAAATTTTAATTACATGTTTGGTGGGGTTCTTTTTTTTTCTGCCTCCAAGATATCACGGTAATTGAGGTAGCTTGTCTTAGCCAGGTTGGTTTCTTGTGGAGCCTAGGAGAAGCAGTTCTGTCCTGGGCTTGAGTGAAGATGAGGCAGAACTCTCTGGCGTAATTACACTGCAGAATTCAGGTGGCTTCACTTTATCGCCAAGGAAATCACTGGGTCAGCCTTGTGAAGATTTTGGTGTTCAGTGCTGCTCACTCGTGTCTCCCACTGAGAGGATGACATACTCTAATGTGACCTTTGAAGGTGTGTGTCCGGAAGCGTTGACGCTGGGGTGTTTTGGTTAGTGTAAAGATTTTTTTTTAATGTATGCATTTTTTGCATGCATATATTTGCACCGGGAGGTGCCTGGTGCCCACAGAGGCCAGAAAGAGCATGTCTGATACTATGGAACTGCAGTGACAGACAGTTGCGAGCCCTGTGGGGGTCCTGGGAACCCAAATATGGCCCACCGCAAGAACAGCAGGTGCTCTTAACTGCTGCACCATTTCTCCAGCCCTTGGTTAATTTAATATTGGGAGTTCCTATAAATAGCTCACATGGATTGAATTCATTTCAACAGATAAATTGAAAAGAGTACCCTTTATGTACCATGAGAAGTTCAAAGATAAGGAAAGCCTGAGCCCAGAGGGCTGCGCTCTTGAGAATGTGTGTGCGCCTGCACAAACACAGGTGCTGGATGTGCTCACTGGGACTGGTTTAGAGTGTGAGTTAGGCTCAGTGGAGGATGCTCAAGTGCCAGAAGGGTATCAGTGAGGATTCCTGTTGCACAGAGCACTAAGGACTCGTCTTGGGGATGTATTGTCAACATCAGGTCATTTGTTGTTCATCTTCTATCAAAGGAGACGGGAGGTGGGCGGGGGGTTTTAGATTGTCCATTATTTGGTCATCTGCTCATTATAAAAGTTTGTTAAAAATTACTACATTATTATGTATTTATTGTGATCAGTGAAAGAGATTAGAATTATAATTACCAAGAAAGGGGAGATGAGTAGGATGAGAATGGATATCAGCCCAGAGTGCAGCCAGCCTGTGTCCACGGTTCTCAAGAAGGGCCCTAATGGCTATTCAGGGGTCTTTTGACAGTCACCATGACTGCCACGACTGTGAGTGCTGCTGGGATGTAGTGGGGAGGGGTCTCAGTGGGAGACATGGCTAGATGCTAAGGCAACCGCTGACCCTCAAAGGCTTGTCCCTGTATCTTTTGTGACTTTCAAACGCAACCCAATATAGAGGTGGGAAGAAAATCTTATTGCCAGCGAATTCACCCTGCTCTGTCCATAAACTTTCTTTCTGTACAACTGCAAACAACACTGAGTTTTCCGAAAACTAAACAGCCATATACATCCAGAGAAATCTTCACCTGTTTTATGCAAATTTCCCATGCGTCATTTGGCAACTGGGCCCACAATAGCTGTGGAAGTGCACTTTGTCACACTGCGTTTATATATTCATATTCATGCTGAGCCAATGGCTTCTTGCTACCTCATTTCCTCACTTAGCATCATTGCACCCAAACATTTTTTTTTTTTTTTTTTTTTTTTGCTGTTTATTTCAAAATAAATTGAGGTCTTTTTCTTTCTCTTTTGTATTACAAACAGGACAGGATCATTACATTTTTAATATAACGTGTGTTTATCTGTGTGTATGGGAGTGTGTGTGTGTGTGTGTGTGTGTGTGTGTGTGTGTGTGTGCACCATAGTCAACAAGTAGAGGTCAGAGGATAAGAGGTGAGAACTGGTTCTCTCCTTCTGCCACGTGGGTCTCAGCCATTGAACTCAGGAAGTCAGGCTTGTGCCATCATGCCAACCTCAGATCACAGCCTTTTAGCTGATGGTAGTATGCTTATAACACAATATTTACCATCCTAGCTATTTTCAGCAAAGTAAAATTAAACACACTTATGGTATATGTCCATCTATTTGTAGGCTCTTTCCAGATCTCCCAACCAGAAACAGACACACATATATGTTTCCTTCCAAACCCAAGCTATATTTGCCAGGACTTTTGAGTGCTTGAGCATTTTACTGAATTATTCTAGCTCTTACATTAGTTTGGTCATTTTGAAATGAAGTTTACTCTGGTCAACAAAAATAGAAACTCATCACATACCTCAGGAATTCTTAAACTCGTTTATACTGTAATCCTTTATCACATAAGAATTTTTTTACATGGCCCCAGGATAGTCAAGACTATAAGGCTAGCATAGAAATCAAATGTTTAATGATAATGAATCATGTAGAAATGTATTTTAAAACAATTCTCTGGTATATATAACTTTATTCATTTATTAAATAAAAAAGCAATTTTTTTGCCAAGACATGCTAGTGCACGCCTGTAATACCAGCACTCTAGGAAGCAGAGGCAGGCAGATATCTGTGAGTTCAAAGTTAGCCTGGTTTACAAAAACTGTCCAGGACAGCTACAAAAGCTGTCCAGGACAGCTAAGGCTACACAGAGAAACCCTGTCTCGAAAAACCAAAAAGAAGAAAAAAGAAATTGGTTAAATTTATTTAGTATCTTGGGAGTTTATTTACCATCACGACACCATTCCTGGATAAATAATAGCTAGTTTGCAGAAGACACATTAAAGTGAAGGAGCCCAGTATGGTTCGGAACCCACCATGACATCTGTCACATTCCATGGGACGGTTTCTGTATCTGGAAGGAACCAAACTCTCCGCCCACAATCCGAGCACCCTACGCTGACCAGCCCTGATGGGACCAGTACTTTGCCGACAGTCATCACAAAGTTCGTATCCACTGCTGAATGCTCTGGCCCCAGTGGAACCTTTCCAATGCGACAAAAAGCTGGGAAAGGGCATGTGTAAGTCAGAGAGCGTTGTCTTAGAGTGCACCTGCGAGTCTCACATTTGAAAGAGAAGATTGGCAGCAGAAGGTCATCCGGGATACATAACAAGTTCCAGGCTTGGGATACATGGGACAGTGACAAAAAAAAAAAAAAAACAAAAAAAACAAAACAAACAAACAAAAAAAAACAAGCAAACAGAAGTGCTGGTGCTGCCCCATTTATTGCTGAGCACCAAGCCTGTGATGGTTTACCTCTCCTTAATTGCCTGAAGTAATTTTCATACACACAGAGAAATCTTATTTGCCATTCCATAGCAGTGCAGGCTATGAATTAAAAAAAAATCTTACCCTTAGCATGAGGACAATTTTTTTAAAAAATTTGATGTAAATTAAGTGTCATCGTATTTTTTCATTTTCACTGGGAAAATGTGATTGAAATAACGGAATGAGCAGGTTTGTTGGAAGCAGCTCTTGGCTGGCATGCAGGGGGAGGAGGAGAGAGGAGAGAGAGGAAGAGCAAAAGAGGAGAGATCCAGAAAGGGAGAGGAGAAAGGAACCAAAATGTCTGGGTTTTGTAGTGAAGGGCCTCTGAGAGAGAGGAAGCCCTGCCCCTGGGAGAGGGGGAGCCCCGTCCCTGGGCTTGGGAATTCAGGGTAGGGAGAAGGGTATGCCAGCCTCGCCCTGCAGCAGGTAGGAACCTAGGGATGCCTGAAACAAAATAAAATTGACTTCGTTTGTCTAAACCAAACCAAGTAAATAGGAGCACCTTATCAAAGATTATATTTGCTACTTTGCAACTTCTTTTAAGGAACATTTATCAGAATTGTGATCCTGGAGTAACATGCACAGTAGTCACACATGAATAAAAACTGCCTGTAAATAATCGGATGTGATCATTTTTTAAAAGATTTATTTATTTATTTATCATGTATACAGTGTTCTGCGTGCATGTACACCTGCAGGCCAGAACAGGGCACCAGATCTCATTATAGATGGTTGTGAGCCACCATGTGGTTGCTGGGAATTGAACTCAGGACGTCTGGAAGAGCAGTCAGTGCTCTTAACCTCTGAGCCATCTCTCCAGCACATGTGGTTATTTTTTAAAAACTGAAATTATGCAGTGTCCTTGATAATTTATCATCCTGCGTCCCTCCCACCCTCCCTCCCTCCCTTCCTCCCTTCCTTTCTTGTTTCTGTTAAGATTGTGTCGCTTTCCCAAAGAGAACTAACGTGTAGCACTTCTCTATTCATTTGCCCACCCACTCATTCACTAACATGGACAACTTACAGGCTGAGTCAGAAGCCAGTCCTGAGTCCTGCTGTTGCAGTAATGGATGGAGGCTTGGTGCCTACCTCCAGCCTGCGAGAACACTTTCCACATTGGTGGCTGCTTGGCATTGTACTAGGAAGTCCTTAGATTCGCTAACACCATTTTTATAATTAGTAATAACAATAGAAGTGAAGGGTTTGGAAACAGTGTGTGCATATAGGTCCTTTGAAAGCCTAGAACAAATCCAGAGAGACTGAATTATATTCCGGATATAAGCAAGACACCTTCGCTGAGAGCTGCGGGCTTTCTTGGGGAGACATAGAGTTGTCTTCAGTGTACGGGGAGGGCGTTTGCTCAGCAGCAGAGTTACAGTGATAGAAAAACTGGAACATTCCAGGGCAGATACTGAGTTGTCCTTAGTGTATTATGACAGGACACTCCTGGGACATATAGAATTGTAAATCTCTGAAGATTGTTGTCGCACTAAATGTCTTTATTTCAGTCAACTGAAGCATGGTGTCCCTGTCCTTCAGTTATGAAGCATGGACTTCTTTAATGTTAGAGGAAGGCAGCAATTTGGTCGTTTCCAGATGATAAGGCTGAAATCCGGAAAGTTCTGTTAGCCCGAAGTCAGAAGTCTCAGCAGTCAAGTGCTCAAACAAGCCTGGGTCCTCTAGTGAGGATTTCTGCATTGGCTTTCTAACCAAGCACGGGGTCTCGGAGCAGCTCTTTGCAGTGGCTCTTAAGGCAGACAGGCCTATCTTTATCTCCACTTCTCCTTGGCAGCGTCCTTCTTGGAATTTTCCCGTGGGCTCTCAGGACATTAATAGTCTCAGGGCAGCTCTCCCCTGTCTTCAATGCCTCCTTGATCTGGTACGGACAGTGGCCTACCAACTGTTGCGCAAGACCCCTCCTGTGTCCACGAAGCACCTGTGCATGACGCCATGGTTTATTTAGCTCTTCCTCTTGGGAGCTTAGTTCTTTTACTTACTACCTAGAGTGTGATTGACAGTACGATGATACTGGCCTGTATAGTCTTTGCTCAGGATTGTAGCCAAGGATCTTTAGTAACAGCCAAGTCCCAAACTGGTGAATTTGCCATTTGCTTCCCATATAACTTCAGGCTGCAGGTGGCTGAGAGCAACCTTGGTGCCAGCTCTGTGTGCTCTCCTAACTAACAGACTGTTGTGACTTACTCGGCCTCTTGAACAGTATGATCATTAGTAACCATCATATAACTTCGTGTGCTGTATGTCTTTCTAGCTAAAGTTAGTTTCCAGTAGATGGCGTTCAGTTTGAAGGGAGAGGGCCAAGACCAAGTTTTAAAAAGATCTCTCTGACCCTAGGTAAACTCAAAGTTACCTGTTCTTCAAGAATCATTTTCACCCCCTGCTTCCCCCTCAGCAATTAATCTAACAGCTCCCTGGTCGCCATCACTGTCATAAGAATTCAGGCAACGTGTGCCTGCCTCCTCTCGTGTGAGTCCCAGATGCTTTTTGCAAGAAGAATTTGACAGCCTGAATAGAAGACTGTTACTGGGGGTGGGAGGAAAGCTGAGGAGAGGTAGGAAGTGTTTCTCTTTCATGACATTTGAGCTGTGAGTTGTCAGGAAGGGAGGGCTCCGAGTGGGCTTTCATTCCATACTTAGCGAGGCCCTGAGCAGAGGAAAGCGCGGAGCTGGTCCAGGCCTCCTCTGGCAGCGGCAGCGCCTCTATGAGGCAGCAATGGCACAGGGACAGGGCATAGCATGTGGAATCTAAACCCCAGGCTTAAGTCTTTCACCTTGAAAAACCCCTTCGTGTTACATTTATTTGTGTTATCATGTGCAAGGCTGCGTGCACACGCCACCGGGCATGCGTGAAGGTCTGAGGACAGCCTTTGTGAGCTGGTTTTACCCTCTGAGCCATCTCTCCAATCTCTTCACCCTGCAGCTTAAGACCTGGGCCTTTGGTAGGAAGCTGTTTACGGTGCTCCCAGTATTCATTAAGGTGGGGGGATAGCGAACCTATTTCCTCACTGTGTGTTGTGAAGTTTAGTTAAGATAATGCATAGAGCCGCGCGTGGTGGCGCACGCCTTTAATCCCAGTACTCGGAAGGCAGAGGCAGGCGGATCGATGTGTGTTCAAGGCCAGCCTGGGCTACAAAGGGATTCTAGGACAGCCAACGCTACACAGAGAAACCCTGACTTGGGGGGAAAAAAAGGTAATACATGGAAAGTACTTTGTAAGCTGTGGCCCGTCACACAACACTCCACATTAGTATTATGGTGTGTTGAGCTCAGCTCTGTGTTAAGTACCACTTGGGCAATGGAGGTGGGATAGGCTAGGAACCCGTGCATTTAAAAAAATATTCAACAATAATTGTTCTCTGTTCCCTTCAAGTCAAATCAAATGTGTACACGCAGATTGAACAAGAGGAGGAGGAGGTGGCAGGCATGGAAGGCAGGAGGAGAGAGAAAAGGAGGACGGAAGGGAGGGAAGACGGAAAATGAACTGTTCATTTCCACAAGGAAAATATACGGGAATGAAGCTTTAGAGCCATTTATTTTAGAGCAGCATGTCTCACGTAGCCTGTGCTGGCCTCTTACTCACTATGTTGACATGGTCAAGGTTGGCCCTCCTTAAAATTTCTGTGTGGCTGGGATTCCAGGCGCGCATCTCTGCGCCTGTTTTTGTTTTGTTTTTCAGTGCGGAGCTAGGAAAAGGTTGGCTCCGAATGACCAGGAAATGGATCATGCTAAGTTTAACTTCTTTTTAATTTGTATTATTCTAGAGAGTAATCATTAGATGAAAGGTAGTGATAGGAAAGACTGTTTTTATGCCCTTTCTCAGGTGTCGTTGTTCTGTTTTTGTTTAGTTTTGTTTTTGTTTTGTTTTGTTTTATTGTTAAAAGGAAAAACTACTTAAGTGTAATGGGTGGACCAGTACCTTGCTTAGCAGGCAAAAGGTCACAAAAAGGGGAAACGAAGCCTGAGCTGCTTCTTTTCAGTTAACCAGTCCCATCTTCCACTTTGATGACTGCGCTGCTTTCTTTTGCTGTAGTTCCACATTCTTTTGACATCACCTTGTGCAGTGTCCCCACTGTGTTTCATTAAGCACACAGGAAATTAATTCTCTATTGACCACACAGGAAAAAAAACCCCAAATGATCTAACTTAAAAGCCTGTGAATATTTAAGAAAACGGGGGCTTTGATCACTTTGGTTTGGATTTCATAGTCAGTATTTCTCTGAAGTTTTAGCCTTCTGCTGCTGTTTGCTTCTGACACAGAGTGAGAGACAGTCCCATGTGACAATACTGCTTGGGGAGCGACAGAGAGGCAGCTTTTTACAAGAGATGAAGAAAGATCTCCCTCACCAGCTTCACAGGGTTTGCTTATTTCTTGTTTTGTTCAGCAAGGCTCAGCCTCTGCAGAAGAACAGGCTCTCACATTCCAGGCTACCCTCACACAGCTCCAGCGATTAGTATACCCTAACTCCCAAAGTCACAAGGAGCTGCCGCAGCCACAGTTACATAATGTTTTTATGTAAGTAACTTTCCGTTGAATTGGTAGCACATTTCCTGACGCTCGGAGACATGCCCAGGTTTCTTATCCCAACATAAAGATTCACAGGAGCCTTTTGAGTCCCTGTTCTGGAGGAAAACAGTAAAATATAGACTTGAGTGATGTTTGTCTGTGTCTGTTGGAAAAGTGATTTATGACAGATCAGGCAGCTAATATCAAAGGAAGGGCAATGAATACTTGGATTCCAAGAAGAGGTGAGCTTTGCTGAGACCCTCTAGAGCATTTCCTTGCATTTCTTCTGTGCAACAGTCTCCTGCAGCCAGGTTTTGTCTTTGTGCACAGTCCAAAATGGCACTAGCCTCCACACTGATGGCCACATGAGCCCAGGACACCAGGGTCAATTCCCAAGAGAAAATTAGTATCCAGAGTATTCCTTCTCTTCCTCCTTCACGATCCTTCTCCCCAGACAGAGGTTTGGGGACTGTAGCCTAAGGTTGTGGGACCCAGAAGAGGAGCCCCTTGTTGTGTGGGCTATGACTCTGGAATGTGACCACAGAGCCTGTAGAGTCAGGGCTGTCACAGCACACGGGCTGCTCCACACAGTGCTCCAACAGATGCTCCGTGAACAAGCACCCTCTCAGGCTGCAAGTTGGAAAAAGACTCACAGAGCCCCATGGTGGGCAGCGAGCATTCTCTGTGGCTTCCCCCCTCCCCCAGTAAACCGAAATAAATGGTCTGTGTGAGATTTTAATCCTCAATTTTCACAAACAAGCTTCTATCTTATTTTATGACAGTAAAATGTGCTTGTCTTTAAAGATGTGCATTACTCAGCCACCCTTCATACTTTTTTCCCAATCTTTTAAAACCTACCACCAGGAGTTTCTATGTAAGTAATGCTTTGCTGTATTTACATTTGAATTGCGTGTCTTAAGAACGAACGAAATCCATGGTATTTTGGCTAACTCATTGTATTTATAAAATGAAAAACTCTATCAAAATACTTTTCACTGGAAAAAAATAGAACAGACAATGGATCTACTCAAAGTACACATCCACTTTGGTAGACTTCAATGTAGGACAGTTCTTTTTGTTGTTGGGGTTTTTGTTTGTTTGTTTGTTTGTTTTTCGAGACAGGGTTTCTTTGTCTAGCCTTGGCTGTCCTGGACTGGCTTTGTAGAGCAGGCTGGCCTCGAACTCACAGTGATCTGCCTGCCTCTGCCTCCCAAGTGCTGGGATTAAAGGCGTGCGGCACCACGCCTGGCTTTGTAGGACAGCTCTTAACGAGGGTATTTGCCCTTATTCCTCCAGAACTGATCAACTTCCCAGTTTAACCAGCTCAGGAATCCAGGTGGTGCCGTAGGAGGAGCAAGTTTTATCAGTTTGTTTGGGGACAGAAAGAGCTTGACAGAACTGGTCTGATGCCTTTGAGGTGCAGGTGTGGGGCTGACAGTGTAGGAGGCACAGCCAGGGAAAATGCAAGGCGGGGAGGTGCTGGGCAGAAATCGCTGTCCTTGTGGAACCCAGCATCCTACTCTCTCCCTGCTGGGGTCTCAGGCAAAGAATGCAGGGGCCTTGGACAGATCATAAAACTTTGAAAAGTCAAATTTCTGGACCCAGTGTGCAACTCAATGGTAGAGCATATGCCCAGCATGTTTAATTCCCAGAAGAGAAGTGGAGGGGAGGGAGAGAAAATAAGAAGGGAAGGAGGAAGAGGAGAAAAAAATAGTAACAGTAGTAATAAATAATAATAATAATAATAATAATTAGTTTAAAGTTCTGAAACTTTGCATGGAAATGGCTTAAGAGAAAACAAGATTTAATTGCAGCCTGAAATGGCAAGCATTGGACTTAATCTAGTTCACAAGTGGCTCTTGGTCGTTATCCGCATGGATCTGTATTAGGCACTGAGTGTGCAACGAAGAATAGAACAAACAATAAGGTTCAAACAGATATCATCTTGGGTAAAGATATAAAGAATATGTGTGAAGAAAATGCCCTTTCCCCGCCCCCCTTAAGTGAAACTTAAGATCATAAATCTAGGGGGGAAATGATCCAGCCTAAGGAAGTGTCTGAATGGGTAATTCCCCACAATAACAGCAAAAATGGCAATGATGTGTGTACTTAACACAGATCCCTGTTCTTCCCCCTGTCAAATAATGATTTTGGAGACTTTAGCAGACACTGCTATGCTAATCTTCTGGCACTAAGCTGGCTCTTCCAGGCTTTTTTGAAAGAAAGAAAGAAAGAAAGAAAGAAAGAAAGAAAGAAAGAAAGAAAGGAAAGAAGAAGAAACAAAAAGAACTGGCATAGTCACATCCACATCCCACGGGGAAGAAGGATTTGGGGACAATGTGTGTTCACCCACAGGCACAGCATCCAGCAGTAAATTTAAGGGTCCAATTAATTCTTCCAGAAAAGCAAGGTGGGGCTCAGAAAAAAAAATCCAAACAATGCTCTCAAAATGCAAACCACTCAGGAGGGAAGTACAAGTTTATTTCCTGGAGGTGGGTAGCTCTTTTTAAAGGCACCTTTGGGCATTCGGGTGTTTTGCTGTTGTTGATGTTTTCTCTTTAGAGCTGGAAATGCAGGGCCTTCCACATGCTGGGCAAGCTCTTTGCCATTGAGTACTTTCCTCAGCTCCCTCCAGCCAAGCTTTCTATGTCTCAGAGATTTGGAATCCAGGGTACATTCTGAGAAGGTTTGGGTATCAGAAATAGAAAGAAATGGGGGTAGGGGGAGATTTAGCTCACTAGACAGAGTGCTTACCATACACCTGTGAAGACCTAAGTTCGGAACCTCAGCACCAATGTAAAACCCAGACGTGGTGCCCTGGGTATGCAACCCCAACATGAGGGTGGAGACAGGTGATGCCAGAGGCCAGCTCACTAGCCAGCCAGTCCAGCTGAACCTGCCATCTCCAGGCCACCGTCTCAGCAACTTAGATAGAGAAACAACTGATGAAGACATCCTGGCCTCCAAACACATGCACAGAAAAGAACATCTCCATATGCATGTACAAACCATACACCCCTACACACACACACACACACACACACACACACACACACACACACACACACACACGGGAAAAATCAAGATTTCATCTTCACAGCATGACAGACAAAGACAATAAGACAATTTGATGTGTCTGACTCTGTCCAAGCTCCTTTTCAGATCCCTCAGGAATATAACCTTAAGAAGAGGAAAGTTATAAATGAGAGAGCTCAATGGTTTGGAGAATCAAAGTGACATGGATTATGTAGTAATCAGCATTATGTAGTAATCAGACCTCCTTAGCGCTCTTCATTATTTTTAAAATCTCTCTCATATCTATTATGTGGCTTCTGCAACTCTTTCCCTCTTGTCTTCTCCCAAACAGCTTCTACTTAAAGGAAAGTTAGCCTAACATTCGAGACTTGGCTCACACAAGTCTGTCATCTGAGAAAACTGTTAAAGAGGCTGTTGGCATTTGGTGTTTTGTGGTATCTCCTATTGCCTGACTTTCAAGAAATGGTGTTTCATGCATGGCCTTGAAATTTTCCTCTGATATTCTGCACCTCTTCCAGGACCCCCACACACAACTTCTCCTTAGAGATAGAATTATGAAATAATATAGAAGCATTGCCGTCGGTCTTAAAGGAGAGATGAGGATTGGCGACGTAACTCAGTTGTGGGATGCTTGCTTAGCATACTCAAAGCCCTGAACTCCATCTCCAGCCAGCATTGCCAGCTCTGGTGGCCCAAACATGCAATCCCAGAAAAGGCAAGGGGATCACAAGTTCAGGATTACTCTGAATTGCCTATCAAATATGAAACCAGCTCGGGTGAGATCTAGCCTCGAAAGCAGTAACAACAAAGAAAAATATTAGACCTGGTTTGGTGAAAGCCATCGGGATCTTCAAAGATTATTTAGAATGTGTCAAGTATTCCAGGCAGTAAGGCACGCCAGGAGAGCGGGGACCCTTGAACACAGGCTCCTGACGTTAGCAGATGTAGATGGCGCTGTTTGTAAGGGTCACTACAGTGAGACTAGAGCCCAGTCCGGGTATATACGTCAAGTCCACAGAGTTGAGACTGGAAAAACGACTCGGAGGTTACACAGCTAGGAAGTAGCAGTGATTGATTTTAGCAAGGCTGTTGGCTCTGGGTCCATGTTACTTGTCTCTCCTTGTGCAAAGAGCAAGATGGACACAGCAGCTCATGGGCTAATGGGTAACACAAACAAGTTAAGTTCGCAGCTATACGCGCGCATGCAAATCTGTTGAGTGCTTTCTATGTGTCAGTAACGATGCCAGATAAGGGCAGCACAATAATAAATAACAACTCAAGGTAAGAGGCATAAAGGCATCCATGAACATCCAAAGACTAGAAGCGGAAGAGAGTCAGGGCATAGTGGGAAGCAGCGCCCCCTCCTGGGAGGGCACCGCTCTACTCTTTACCTTACTGTGCCGGTCCATCGTTGAACTGGAAAATTAGCGTTGGGTTAGGGAAAGACTTGCAGTTTGAACACGTGACCATGAAATGGATGGGATAGCTTTGTCATGAATACATTAGGATGAAGAAGAAAACTTCCAGGTTCCTGGCGTGGAGGCATTGCCAAGATGAGGGTACAGCAAAAGGTATAGGGGAGGTCTAGGGGGGGTTAAGGCCCCCCTTCCCAACCAAATCTGTCCCCGGAAGTGATGACTCCCGGTGTGACTCTATTTAGACATGCCGCATTTAAGGAACTAATTATGATAATATGAGGTCTGACGGTAGGACCCTAATCTGGTAGGGCTGGGGTCTTTGAAAAAAGAAAGAGAGAGAAAGACACTAGAGATCTCTGTACGCTCTTTCAACCAGACGAGAGGTGGCTAGACCCTATTGGCATCTTATTTTTGGACGTTTAACCATCAGAAGAAATGAGAGAATAACTATCTGTCACTGAAGCCACCCAGCCTCAAGTACTTTGTGATGGCAGCGAAAGCAGCCCAGGACCACGCGAAGGACTATTAATTCACTCAGTGATGAAGGCCCACCAGGCATTGAAAGAAAGCAAGTCAGGAGCTGGGGTTGGCAGGGCTTGGTGCCCCTGCAGAGAGAAGAGGCTGAGAAGGAGCTGACAGAGGAACAGAGCATGTTGTAAACGTTAGACAGATGGTGAGTTGAGGCAGGCAGCTTTCCCTGACTCTGAGATTCGGCTGGACCTGAGCTGAGGATAAACCAAGGATTATCATTTTGGTCCAGTCGTTCTGAATTAGAAGCCATGCTTCCAAGGCATTCTGGTATGCACGCCTGAGTACATCCCAGAGTCTCAGAAGTGTCGCTGGCTTGAAAGGGTTATACGTCTTACTCCCTGGTCCCACCTGCCATCCATACTCCATAATGTGGCACCAATATATACACTGCCAGCAAGAATGGATGAAATGTGATTCTTGCCCCACATTTGGGCCACTTAAGCTATTTGGGGCCATGGACTGCTTTAACTTTTTTCTACAAACTGTGGGTTTCTGTTCTAGATAAATACTCAGATATAATATATATATATGCTGGAAATCATTTCTGTGGATTTTTACCACCCTGGAGCCCTGCCCTCTGATATGAAGCAACTCTTAATATGCACGTGTGAATGGGTCTCCATCCTAACTGTTCCCTGGAATCACATACCATGCTTGGACAAGCTCCCAGGCTGGACCCCTGGCCAGACCAAGTCCATTAGGCTCCCCAGGGAAAGGAGCTATAGGTCAGCAGATTCTGTCATCTCTACATGGAATTTTAACTCAAACTAGACTCAAAAGCTACTGTGGTAGAGAGGAGGCCTGAGGCAGATTAAAAGAAGTAAGTAGGAGCCAGTGACATGACTCAGCAGGTAAATGTGCTTGCTGCAGAGCCCAAGACCTGAACAGTAGAAAAAGAAAACTGACTCCCTACGAGTTGTTCTTTTGACCTCTATAGGTATACCCTGGCATGCATGCACATGACCACACACAACAACAAACAAATACAATTAAAACTTTTTTTTTTTTAAAGAACGAACGAAGACTGTGCTGGAGAAATGGCTCAGCAATTAGGAACCTTGGTTGCTCTTCCTGAGGAGCCTGGTTCAAGTTCCAGACCCACGTGGCTGCTCATCTCATCTGTAACTTCAGTTCCAGCAAATCCAACACCCTCCCCTGGCCTCCGTAGGCACTAGGAGCTCACACGGTGCACAGACATATATACAAAAAGAACACCCATACACAATAAATGAAATAATAATAAAAGCATTAAAATAAACCATTCAATAAAAGAACAAAGACCATGTAAATCCTCAGAGGGAAAAAAAAAAGAATTTCCCAACGAGAAAGAAAACCAATGTCTTCGGGCTGAGCCAGCTCAGATTCAGGCATCCTACCAGCCTCTCTCACATTGGTCGAGTTATGAAAGTGCCATGAAAGATACCTTACCACAGTGCTGCTTTGCCAACCTAAGGGGGCCTCACCAGGCTTCCTACCCTTGACCCTCACCCTATCTTCCCTGCTTTGCTGACTCCTTCTTTGGGTGTCATCTTAGTCCATTAGCTGCTGCTGTTACAAAAGACCTGAGAGAAGGTGACGTATAAGGAAAGTTGATTTTGGCTCATGACTCTGGAAGCTGGAAGCCCCACAAACATGGTGATGGCTAGGGCTTACTTCAGCACATGACAGATGGGCAAGCAGGCTGGTTGAAAAAGGACACACACACACACACACACACACACACACACTCACTCACTCACTCACACATAGTGGCATCACTTTATAACAACGTAATCTTGGAGTGACTAATCCAGTCCCTTTAAAAAGGCATTACTGTCCTTTGCTTTACAGTGCTGGAGAAGCAAATACAGGCTCTTCCTGCTCTGGGTTAGCACTTACTGAGTTAGACAACCCCAGACCTTGTGTTAATCCCTCTGGGTGATCAAGTCATCAAAGCCTCACCTTCCAACACCTTAGCAATCACAAACATCCGGAAGTGTTCCTAAGGAGACATATGACATTCACCCTAGAACAGCTGTGTGTATCCACCTTCTCCTTGGCTTGTGGTTCTCAAGAGTGAGGTGGGGAGCCAGCAGCAGCAGTCTTTGGGAGCTTGAACCCCCTTATCTCATTGGGACTGCCTCCATCAGACACCAGGAAAAGGTCCAGCACTCTCAGTTTCCATCGGCCTCCTGGGCCATTTGGGGCTAAGGCAAGTGTGAGCATCAGCTGGGACCACCAGCCAGGTGTTGTCCAAATCTGTGGCATTTAGAGTATCATTTTCTTTGGAGGCCTCTTACATGGGGGAACTCTTGTCAGGGAAATCCTACAGAAGATGCTGGGTGGTTAGACTGTGTCTAAGTCTTGCAGAAGTTAGACTTGGAGTTGACGGAAAGCAACATGGTCACGTTTAGGAAGCCATTTATTGCGGTGGTGTTGAAAATCACGGCGTAGGCAGCCTTGACCCCAGCCCTGTTTCCCGTAAATGATTGACAGGTCAGCTCAGCATGTACGTCTTTTGAGGAAAAGGGTTCATCACTTTCATCCGATTTTCCAGAGGGGGATTTACAGTCTCGATGTGGTTAGTTATCCTTGCTGAAGAGGAAATTGTTTTTGGGTTTGATAAATTGTATTAACTTTAGGAGCAGTGTTTCTCACAGTGGGGTCAGACTGGTCTGTGCTGAGTGTGGCATGCACATCACTGAGCCACATGCCTGACCTCTGGACTTGACACCTGAGAGTCTGCCTTTTTAAACAAGTTCTCCAGGTGGATGGGAGATCTGAGGCAGCCTCAGGCTCCATATCTAAAGCCAGCGACACCAGGCCTGAGAGACTGCTCTGTTGGCAGAGTGCTTGCCTTGCGAGCAATGAGAGGATGAGTTCAAGTCCCAGAACCCACATGAATAAGACAGATGTGGTGAAACCTATTTACAGTTAATTCTGGCAGTGAGGGTGTAGAGACCTGTGGAGGCCCGGGATGCCCTGACCAGTCCATAACCTCCTCTGTGAATTCCTGGCCAGTGAGACACCATGTTATAAAAAACAAAGTGGACTGTGGACAGGACCTGAGAAATGACACCCGAGGTTGACCTCTGACTGAACACACACACACACACACACACACACACACACACACACACACACACACACGGGGGGGGGGGGGGGGGGGTGGATTAACTGAATTTAGAATACATGTTAGTAACCAACCTTGGTGCTGAGGTCTAAAAAGCCGTTTGCTATCAATCTAAGTGCCACCAAACTGGAAATAATGCTACGGCAAGTTCATTATTCCTGGGCTTCTTTCTCTGTGATCATCCCTTAAAAGCTGTCCTTTTGTATGTCACCATGTGGCTGCAGAAGACCCTGGCTTGCATATTGCCTTCAGACCCTGGTAGTTCAAAACAGCTTCCCAGGATGGATGCAGAGCAGCCTTGTGAGATCTTCTAAGGCATGCGGACAGAGGCTGAGCAGAAGGGAGGCACAAGGAAAAACTATTAGTGAGCACCCAGCCTACCTAAGCCGCGTCCTCTCTAGAGCCAGGTGATGCGTGCTTCCTTAAACACATCTCCTTCCTACCTGCTGTACCACGTGCTTGGCAGATGGTGCCAAGAATCCGTCATCATAGCTCGTTCCCTCTCATGGAATCTCACAGAGTAGGCCGTTTGCAAGGGAAAGAGATTTATTTCTGATCGTTCTGAAAGCTGGGAATGAAAAGGACAAAATCTAGTGAGAGCCTTTTTGCTGGTAAGGATGATGCAGAGGCCTGAAGCAGCAGTACAGGGCGTCTGACGCAAGACAGCGCAACTGTGCCAGAGAGAGCTGGCTTTTATGACAAAGCCACTCCCTCCATTACCCATTAAGCTATTAATCCCCAAGTGGATTAATTGGTGCATGAGGGCCAAGCCCTTGTGACCCAGTCCTCTCCTAAAGGCCTCACCTTTCAAATGCCATTACCATATCACGTTGGGGATTATGTCTATACCACATAAAATTTGGACAATATATTCAAGCCACAGCATCCACTGATGACCAGGTTTGATTTCCGAATGTTTAAATGTTTAATATTTAGAATTTAAACCGTCAATTCTATGGGGTTGAATCTGTATAAATGTACTAAAATACAGATTTTTTTTCCTGGAAAAATAGAAAAAGAATCAAAAGAATCTGGGCTGGAGAACTGTTCAGAAAATGCACGTTCTCTGGACTTGGACTAACTAGCTGGGGAGACATGGGAGGAGTTATTTTAGTCCTCTGGATTTCCACTCATGTATAACATAGGAACCCACTTCACATGTTCCGAGTCCAAACCCTCAGCAGAAACTCTCCAAATGTGAACCAGAAATAAGACGCACACATGTGCACATGCTCGGGCGCGCGCGCGCACACACACGCACACACCTAAGGTTAGATTTCTATGGTTTCTACATCTTCATTTTCTCTTATAGCCAGAATAATATCACAAACAAAGTCTCGTCTCATGCCTTTTAACTTCAGGAAGGAGCCACAGAGAGAAACGATAGCAGCATGGATGCCGTCAGCGTTAGAGGGGGTCCGGTTTTATTTGGAGAAGTCACGTATGCTCCTGGGATGTCTCAGTCGGAGGATAGACTGCAGAAAGAGTAACCACACGGTTAGGAGTCTTCCTCACAGGATGCAGACACTGGACAACAGTGTTTCTGAGTTCCCTGCCTCTCCCTAAAGCAGTCCTCCCTGTCAGGGGTGAAGCCCCAACATCAAGTTAAGGAAATGGAACAAACTCTTTCCAGGTCTTCTTTAAATATTCAGATAAACCCATGTGCCCCTATCAGTTAAATTAAGCTTTTCTAAGAAAAAGTAAGCCAATTAGTTCAAAATGTGGGTTAGTGCTTCTGGGTATTTAAAAGGAGATTTCTTTCTTTCTTTCTTTTTTAGTTCATTAGAAAACACAGCCACAGGGCAGGTACATACTGACTTCACTTACACTCTGTGAGGAGCCACCAAACACCACGATACCGGTTTCTGATATCTGGAGCTTCAAATGCTGGTCCTTAAACTCTCTCAAAGCTTGAAATGTGTCATTAACATTATGCCCTTTTGCTTACTCCTTTCTCTTTGCCTTCATTATCGGCCATCACCAAGAGGTGCCTAGCAAGGCTAAGAAAGTGTGTTTCCTTCTTCATTTAGGAATCCTTTGTGAACTTCTGTCCGTAAAGGCAGGTCTCTGAGACATTACAAAATACCACTGTGGAACACACTGTGAACAGAAACTGCAGGACTCGTTATTTCCAGTGGCCAAACAGAAATAAAACAAGATATTTCTTAAGAAAATGGCCTTCTGGAAGTGATTTTTTTTTTTTTTTGTCATGATTTGTGAAGTGGTCACCTATGTACATTTTTTACAGACTGTTCTACTTTATAATGAAAAAAAAATGAAAAATTATATATCAACATGTGGTGATAAAATATTTTTGTTCATTTTTGTTCTTCATTTTGTTTTGATTTCATTAGTTCAATAAGCTACTTGAACATAGCAAGTAGTTTCAGAAGTATTGTATATACTGAAACCATTGTAAATAACTCTATTATTAAAAACATTTATTATATGACATTAACAAATATTATTAGTTTTTCTCCCATTTTAATTACTATTGTGATGAACAGAAATATATATTACTTAGTAACAGTACTGATGGATGCTTCATCAGGGCTCTTTAAAGACACATGGCCAGAAGATAAGGAAGTGAGTCTCCTTGTTAATTGTAGGTTTAACTGTCTTTATATTTGAGTTCTTTATTGGCCAAGTGATATTTTATTGTCAGAATATTATAACAAAGGGAGACAGCGCATTTTCAGTTTCCACAAACACACAACTTGCTTATGAAAAACCACATTCCTCTTGCATGTTACTCATTTTTTAAAAATACCTAGGAAACTGGTAGGTAACTATTAGCTGGAAAGGTCCAGAGTTACTGTCACCTGGTAGCAATTAAAGTCTAAACATTCTACTCCTGCCAATCACCACGTTAAGTTTACTGTGACCTGTTTTTCTGGCATAGCATCAAAGACAAAAATATGCCATACTTCACCTTGCCCCCAAAGACGCACACAGGAGAGCCCAGAACTTGAGTAGAATGTTTTGCAGGCTAGTCTGGTTGGGTTAGTCAGTGTTCCTTTTGTCTTCAAATGCTTCATGCTGAATTCCCTAAAACACAAGTGAGGCTTAACTTCTAGGAAAATAGAGCCTCTGTCTGACGAAGATTAGGCCATGTCTCAGTCCGTTTCTACAGCACTGATAGTCCAGGGCCTCAGGCTAGCTGTGCTCTGTCCTTGCAAAATCCCACGTACATGTCACATGTACAGAAATTTGAGTGTCAAAGAATTACTTTCTTAAGAATTAGTGGTGTGTGTGTGTGTGTGTGTGTGTGTGTGTGTGTGTGTGTGTGTGTCCGTCCGAGCATGTGCACATGTGTGTGCATGTGTGCATGCATGCGTGTTATTTCTGGTTCATGGGCTATGGAGCCAGCTTGCCTATCTCAGTGAGGTCGGGAAGACCTGGGCCACATGGTTTAACATTCTAACATTTATTTTAAATGTTTCCGCATTGTTGGGATCCAAACTTGCCTGCAACGCTAGTGTTCTTTCCCTAATGACGTACCACAGCCTACAGCATAACCTTCTAAGAATGTGTTGGCCTTGGTTTTCTTGTTTATAATGAAGTGTGGGAAATATTGGAGATTTACCAGCTAAGAGCTCATGGTTCGGCCTTGTGTGGTCCAGCACGTCTGTCATTCCAGCACTCGGGAGGCTGAGGCAGGAAGATCTTGAGTTTGGGGCCAACCTGAGTTGCATCATGAGCCCCTGCCTCAAAAGTCAAATCAAACCAAACCAACAAAATGAGCCAATAGTTTAACGTTTACCAGTGTTTCAGATGCCGTGTTAAATGCTTGACACAGAACAACATATTTCATTTTCAAAACAGCCAGAAGTTGCTGACTTGTGTCCCAGAACATAGAGTAAGGAGAGGAATGAAACATTAAAGGGGCATTTAGTGTAAGAGAAAGTAAGATTCCAACCCAGACAACCTAGGTTCAGAAAGGAAGCTCCCTGTAGCCCTGCTCCACAGACTACGGTTAAAGTTAGTTCCCTCGCTGCGCTCGAGCATCTGTACATTTATTGAGTGTTTACTTGATGCAAGGCACCTTGATGAAATATTTGGGGGGCGGGAACAAATGGGGTTACAGCCCTAAGACATGTTTTTGTCCTTTCAGAGTTATATCTCTTCTGCATTGTAGACTTAGATTACATGAGTTCAAATTTCATCTGAGTTCAAAAAACATGACTCAAGATGACCCTCAATTGAAAGCAACAGAATTAATAGTGAAATTGCAAGAGAGAAAAAAGACGTGTCAAAATAGCTTCCATTTGAATTGATATTTAACCTCAAAAGCACTTTATAAATCTTTAAGTAATCAAATCAAGAGAGCACGGTTTTCTCTTTTGATTTGTTTCTTTAATGTGATTAACTAAATGTTTTTTCTGGCCTCTGCCCAAGAGCCCACAAAATCCTGTGGGTCTAGCAATGTAAATCCTCTTCAACTCACCTCTCGTAATACAGACACCTCCATTCCCTAGACCCGCCTCTAAGGTGTGCACAATGACTCACTAGCCCCAAAGGGGGTAGGGGGAGGTGGTCCCTTTCTCCACTGCTATGACAACTTTCTACAAAATGTTCCACTAGAGAAAAACGTTGATGGTGGATATATTAATCCAAGACAGTCCTTGAATTCCCTTTAACTCCCAGCGACTGACGTTGTCTAAGCATTATTTTCATCCTGCTCTTGAACTGTAGAATATAGTTCACGGTATTTCAGATCTTTCAAGTTAAAAATCATGATAAATATGGGATTTAATCAACTACAACCCCTGTTTGTTCATTTGTCTGTAATAAATGGCTGGAGGCCTCACCCTGCCATTCTGAGGCTCTTACATGTATTGGGTCATTGGAGGAAGCAAGGCAGCTCAAAGGCGCTCATACAAAGTTCTTAACAGAGAAGCCTCAGAAAGCCGGAGGAGTGTCTGAACATTCTTACGGCTTTTGGAAGAGGTCTCCTAGTGGTGTTCTCAAAAGGCTATCCTAACTGATATGGACAACAAAAAATATGAGAATTTGAAATGGGAATCATAAAGCAGATGTGTGTGGGCATGTGGGTGTGGAGGATTCCGTCCCCAAATAACGGAGTCTCTACCGTCTGAGAAGGGAAACACAAAGGCGGAAGTGGTACTCTAATGATGCTGACAGAGACAGCTCCTGTGGACAGAGCATCTTGTGGAAGTTGCAAAGGTCTTCAGGTGGCTAACGGAGAGAAACCTGAGGGTTGGATGGCTGCAGGAAAAGCGCCACATAGAACTAGGCTGGTTTTGTAATAAGGAAACTACACCTTTTGCACAGTTGTAAGTGGTAAACTTCCTACTGTGAAGCCATGTGGAGGACTTAGAAACCAGATGGACTGGACAAGAAATAGTGCATCAACTATTTGTATGAGAGCATTTGTAATTTTTTCAATTTTGAATTGAGTATATGGAACCACAGGGTTGTTTTTTTTTTTCAAGAGATCATTTAATAAACGTGAAACTGAACTCTTTTCTGAGTTCAACCGCAATTTGATGTTACTGGTTTTTAAAAATTAAGCAACTTTCCCCGTTAGCTGTCTTTCCTTTGATGGGAGTGGTGGGAGAAAGGGCGCCTGTTTCTCGTTGTATTTGTTTTGTTTCTGGCAGTTCTGCCTGGTAACTATGTTGGCTACTAACCTGAAGAGGTCTTTTTCAAGTCTCTTCTTGGTAGCCTGCTACAGGGGGAGGAGGTCCCCCTCAGTCACAGTCATAGGGGAGGGGAGTAAGGGGAAAATGGGAGGGAGGGAGGAATGGGAGGATACAAGGGATGGGATAACAACTGAGATGTAATATGAATAAATTAATAAAATATATTTTAAAAAGAGGTCTTTTTCGGGATTTAATGACGTATCCTTATAGGCATAAAATTTTGGTAGCCAGTTATAAGCTGCGAGGAGGCAAATAAACAGCTCTGCAACAATCAGGCCAAAGTATACTTTACAAGGTGCATTTCTCGTTTCTAGTCCCTAGTTTAAACTCAGGGTCCTGCCAGTAGTCAGAACATAGCCAAGGCAGCTCCAAATCCATTAAAAAGTGACTCGTGCCTGGGTGGCATTTCCCCCTCCTCAGCCCTGCTATTCCCCCACCCCCACCGCCTGCCTTTTGCCAGTAGGGACTTGCCCTGGGGGGCATTTTGTCCTGGGAACACAAAAACTATTTTCTTTTCTGGAAATACGTTGACGTCAACTGGAAGCTGTTTTTGGTTGCTTTGTTTCCCGGAGCGTCCAACCCAGTATACCGCCTCCGGCAAACTGCAAGCAATTGGAAGCAGCTCCCCTAGAGGGGAGGGGAGCTAGTTGTCAGCGTGGGAGCAGGTTGGGGAGTGGTTGTGCCCAACCTTCTGCAAAAGTGGGGAGACTTGTGGGCCCAAACTAGGAGCTAGTTTCCCCAAGGCTAAGTCAAGGGATCAGCAGGGAGCCAGGGTGGAGCCAAGGCTCACAGCGCTTCTGGAGGTCAAGGCCACCAGTAGTTAGCTGACTTGCTAGAGCCCAACTGAGTTCTTAGCACTGCAGCGGTTCTCTGCCCTTCTAAAACCTGGCACCATCATGGGACGAAGGGCAGGCTTTCCGGAAGTGGCGGTGTGCAACCACATAGTGCTGCCTCTTGAGATGAGCTCTGGGCCATGTGAGTCCACTTAGCTACCCACTGATCCAAGGTCTGGGTAACTAGTACGTCTCTCTACAGGAGCTGAGACAGAGCCAGGGAACGAAATGACAACAAATCCGACAGCCTCTCTAGTAGCACCTGGGGAAGGATTCCCCGGAAGTTATAACCTCCAGGATCTTCTTCTCCTTGGACAGTTGTCGATGATGAGAAGGCGCCTGGGCGTGTGTGTGTGTGTGTGTGTGTGTGTGTGTGTGTGTGTGTGTGCGCGCGCGCGCGCGCGCGTTTCCCAAAGGAGCTGGAGGGAACCTGCGAGACAGGGACTTGTTACAACTTGTTTCACACCTGGCTTGGCTTCCCCGACGCTCTGTGGTGTCCAGGGCCCAGGAGGCTCTCGGAGGGCGAAGAAAGATGGCAACAGAAAAGCCACCCGTTGTCACCTCCCACTTAGATGCCCACTCGACCCATATTTAGCCTTTCTTTCTTCTTATTTAACATTCCTTGTAAATTAATTTGATGGATTGTTTCTATTGAAGCCCGGGAGGTGGGAGTGGATGGGAGGAAACAGGGAAAGAAGGAACAAATAGTTGAGACAGGACTCCCCACGGTCGAATTGAGACGCAGAGGCAAATTTCAATGACGCACGTGAGGACCTAGCGAGGCTGCCTCCAGGGAGGCCTGGCCTGGCACAAGGGCGCACTGCTGGGATCTGGCTCTGTCGGTTCTCCGTAGCCTTGTCTCAGACCTGGCTGGCAAGCCAGAGGACACCCGGGCTTCCCAAGGAATTGGAGAAAGTTAGGATGACTGCTCTGGTTATTGCAGCCAAAGAACGGTTAAGGCCCGGGTGTCACTAGGGCGCTACCCCGAGGGCCAGGTTGGGGGAGGGGATGACGCGAGGACGTGCCCAAAGCCCCAGCGCGCCGGGGGCGGGAGTTTGGCTGCAAGTGGGACAGTATCTCCTATGGGAAAGTGGGACCGGCGAGCTCTTTGGCTGTCTTTCCAGTTTCCGAGGTGCCCGCCCCCACGCGCCGGAGGCACCGTAGCCCCGAGGGCGAATGCAGGGCAGTTGGCAAGCTTCAGAAAGCGCACTCGAGACCCAAATTGCCAGAATTGTGGCGAGAGCGGGGGCGACCCAAACCCCAGCTCACTTTTTCCAACCGCCCTCTCCCGCTTATCCTTTAGGGATCCGCGATGCTTTAGTGACAACCTAGGTACCTCTCGCCCCCGGGGTGTTGTGTCATTTTGCTCTAGGGCAGGAAGGACCGCGGCCCTGGTGGGTGGCGGGTGGGTCTCTAGGGTCCCGGAAAGCTCGCCGTCCCACTTCTCCCCTCCCACCAACCCCTCCCAGTCTTTCTTTCTCGCACTTTCTCGGGGCTGGCTAGACCGGCGCAGACTTGCCCCAGACCTTTGGGGAGCGCCCCAGGTCTTTAATGACAGCTTAAAAGTGGCAGTTGGAAAAGTCTAAACAGATGAGGCTGGCGTGGGGCGTGTTCCGCTTCTAAGCAAGAGTCAGGATGGGAGCTGGGAGCCGCGCTGCTGGCCCCAGGCCCCTGCGCCTCGCCGCCAGCAAGTAGGTGGGGGAACCGCCGCAGCCGCCAGCCCCATCCCGCTCCCAAGCCTCGCCCGCTGCGCCCTGGCCGCGGGCGCAGAGAGGGTGCAGGGCCTCGCCGAGCCTTCTCCACCCAGCTCATTAACCTGCCTGCTCCGGGCGGTCCCGGACACCCGCTCCTCGCAGCAGCACCCGCGGCCGGCTCACTGCAACAGCAGCCCGGATCCCCCGGCTCCGGGGGGCAATGAGGGGGCGGTGGAGTGGGCACTGCTCCTCCGGCATTACTTAGAGAAGCGACACCGCCCCGCCCTCCCGCCGGCCCTCCCTCGCGCCCGCCCGGGCCCGCGCGGCGGCTCCGCCAGAGGGTAAGTTGGGAGTGTTTCGCCCCCACCGACAGCTTTCCCTCCCCTTCCTATTTTTTCCCCCAAAGTTTTCCTAGAAGTGGGGATAGGGCTGGGGGAGGAAGAAGGTCCTACTGGCCTCCCTCTTTTACCCTCTTCTGGCCACAATTATCCCCTACTTCCCCTCCCTGGCATCCCCTCGCCCCTCCCGAGAGGCGCTCCGGAATGACAATTGGAGCGCGGCTCCTTTAAGAGCCCGGCTTTGCCTCCCGGTAGCTGAAGGTCATTAAACACAAAAGCTCTCAGCGCTGCGGTCCAATATAGCGCATGCGCCCTGCCCGAGGACTGGCAGGGAGACGGCAATATGGCGAGAATGCCTGGCAGCGGGGACTGTAACACCAGCGCGGGCGGCAGCGCCGCCACAGCGGCCGAGAACAATGGGGAGCGGGGCGAGGGCGAGCGCGGGGCTGGGGGCCGTGGACGCCGCTACGGCCGCCCGCACTACTGCAGCGCGGGCGAGGAGGAGGAGGAAGAGGAGGAGGAGGAGGAGGACGAGATCCAAGAGGTGCAGATAACGGGGGACGAGGAGGAGGACGGAGGTGGGGGGCTGGAGGAGGACGAGGAGGAAGAGGAGGAGATGGGGATGGACTGGGAAGAGCCCCTGGAGCCGGAGGACTCGGCCGGGGAGGAGCTGGAGCCGGAGCCGGTCCATATGATCCATATGGACCAGAGCGCCGCGCTAGAGCCCGAGGCGCCACCACGACTGCTGGCGCCCCGGGCTCGCGCAGGGCCGCCGGGGGACAGCGCCGAGCTGGACCCCGACGTGCTGCAGCGCCCCGAGCGGGCCCGGCTGAGCGAGAACACCCGGCTGGCCACCCGCTACGCCGTGCGCATCTTCCGGGAGTACCTGAGCGAAAAGGCTCAGAGCCCGGACTTCGAGACTATGGACAAGGGGGCGCTGTGCCGCGTGCTGCGCTCCTTCTACGCCGAGGCCCGTTCTAAGAGCGGCCAGCTCTACAGCAAGTCGTCGCTCATCAGCATCCGCAGCTCCCTCAACCGCTACCTCAACGAGCCCCCGTACTGTCGCACGCTCGACCTCACCAAGGACCCCGAGCTGCGCAGCGCCAACCTGACGCTGGCCGCAGTCATCCGCAAGCTTGAGGAGCAGGGCGCGGGACCGGTGGTGCAGAAGCAAGCCATCACGCGCGCCGACCTGCGCAAGCTCTACACCTCCAGCGTCTTCAGCACCAACACGCCCTTTGGGCTGCTCAACAAGGTCTGGTTCGAGACGTGCATGTACTTCTGCACGCGCGGCCGCGAGAACCAGCGCGAGCTGGAAGAGGACTCCTTCGGGCTGGCCATGGACGAGGACGGTCGCAAGTTCGTCTACTTCAAGTCGCTCGGGCCTTACCACAAATCGCGCTCCTCGTCCTGGAGTAAGAAGCGTGCGGAGAGCAGCGATGAAGAGAACTTGCCGCGCATGTACGAGACGGGCACTGAGTTCTGTCCCTATGCCAGCTTTGTCAAGTACCTGTCGAAGCGCAATCCCCTCTGTAAGGCGTTCTTCCAGCGGCCCCGGGACCACTGCAGCGAGGGCGATGTGACATGGTACGAGAACAAAGCCATAGGCAAAAACTTGCTGGGCACCAGGATGCAGATGCTCTCCAAGGCAGCCAAGCTGTCCAAGACCTACACTAACCACTGCATCGGCGCGGTGTCCATCGCCACGCTCAACAGCATCGCGGGCATCGGGACCAAGCTAGGCTCCCCTGCCCCGCAGGGCTGCTATACAGAGGCTCTGAACGGGTCAGCTCGGCACCATTCCCACCATCCCCCCACTCATCCTTCCCACCACCACCGCCCGCAGCCGCCCTCGCTGGGTAACACTTACATCCTCCCTAAAGACAGCCCGGTCGGGCCCGACGTGAAATCCGAGGCTGCGCCCAAGCGCGCGCTGTACGAGTCCGTGTTCGGGTCCGGGGAAGTCTGTGGCCCTGCTTCTCCCAAAAGACTTTGTATCCGTCCCTCCTCGGAACCTATGGATGCGGTGGTGGTGGTTTCCGTGAAACACGACCCCCTGCCTCTTCTTCCAGAAGCCAATGGACACCGAAGCACTAATTCTCCCACCATAGTTTCACCTGCTATTGTTTCCCCCACCCAGGTAACCAAACCAACGTCTATGCATGAAATATTTGGCCGGTACCAGCTCGGGACTAACTTTTGTGCTACTCTAGATCAGAGTTGGGGGCGGGGGAAATTATTTATTTATTCATTTATTTATTATTTTTAAGTAGCTGTTATGTGGAACCGGATTTGATACAGTCCCTAGAAATGTAACTCTTCCTGCTTTGGGGAAAACTTTACACCTAACCGGAAAAGATGCCAGGGATCCTTAACTCCCAAGACGCCGCAGCAAAGTAAAGCTAGGAACTTCAAAGTTCTCAGAACAAAAGATTTAAGCTCGCTTTTGCAGTGCCTCTCCGTGACGCCTGAGTTTTACAGCGCAACGACCGCCAGAGCGCTGAGTAGAGTTTCTTACCTAAAACATTAGAACAAAGTTACTTTTAAAATGCTCCGTTAGATACTCGCCATAACTTATGAATATAGAAAAAAAGCACTTATAAATTATTTTTTAAACATGCTAATCCCACTTCCTGTAGATTGCTTTTTTGTTGTTGTTAAAGAAAAGGGGCGGAGACTGCTGTGGCTGGCCATCCAGTGCCAGTTTATTCTTTTAACGTGCAGCCGCGTGTAGCATGACCTTTGGGGTATCGTTCCCATTAGCGTTTGTTAAGATTACTCAGATGGGAAAGTGATGTCTGGGCTGCGGACATGATACACAGCAGTGCAGCTGTGAGGTGCCAGGCTGGCTGTGGGGCACTAGCCCGGTTGAAACTTGCTATTTGGGGATCCAAACAAGGAAGAGAAAGAAGGGTTGAGAAAGGCTGGACAAGAGTAAAACTTAGGCAGAGCTGTTCTCCTGTCCTGCGTTAGGTGTTGACATTAAATCTGAACGAGACCCACCACACAATTACTCCATTCGTGACAGTACTGAGGCTGTGTACATCCTGACTAGGGGGCTGAAGTGTTAGCAGTTCTTTTCCTTGCTGCTCTGCCCAGGAACCTGTTCACCAGCACTGTTGAGATGGTCCTGTCTTGGATGCATCTCCAGAAGGCAGACATAGCAGGTCTCTTTTGGCACCATTCTCCTGGCAGGAACCATAGGAAGTTTTTGCCATCTTGACTTCCCCTATTATCATCAGCAGAAATAGGAATTCTGCTTCAAGTCTGGAGCTATATGGTGAGGGCCCATCACTATCTTTGCGCTTTTTCTCCAAAGTGGAAAGAAATACCAGTTCTGGACAAGCTGCCGCTTTCAGAGGCTTACCAGCCAGTGGGCATGCCTCAAGGCTGCCAGGAAGGGCTGTAAATAACAGTCTCAGGAACACTGGCCTCTAAACCACACAGCGCCTGTAGGCTGTGCCCCTCTGTGCTTCTCTTTGTGTGGTTCACACTGACAGGTTGTCTAAAGGTGTTTTAAAGCTGGAGAGAGTTTAAGTTGAGGGGAGGGTTGCCTTTTCTTTGTAAGCAAAATAGAAGAATGTTCTCATTCTTGTAATAAATGCCCTCCAAGTGCCCTGGGTTAGAGTCGCACTTGATTAAGGGTTTTAAAGCCTAAGAATGTGTATTAACTATGTACATATGCAGAATAATACTGATAGGGTTTGTCTACTGACACCTGTCAGTTCCCAGCATTGACGTCATATGGATGTATGACTGAAGGGACCATAACAGTTGTTCCTCCTCCTCTTCCTCCTCCTCCTCCTTTTTGTTTTCTGCCTTTGATTTTCTATGACTGCACCCCCTGGTTACTGTTTCGATTACTCTAGTGGGTCAAAATCAGCCTATAAAACTTCATACTGACACTTTCATAATTCTCAAGTCATTGCCAGGCAACTCCCAAGTTAAATGTAGATCTGGGTATATTTTGATTATATAATTATTAACTGTGGATGTCCAATGAGGTTTTAGCTGTAAGGCTGTATTAGTTAAAACTCTACAGAAAATGGGTTCTGTTTGTGTTTCTTTGGGGGAGGGGGGGTTCCTAAGGATCAAGCCTAGAGCCCTGTGCACGGTAGGCAGGTGCTGTAGTCTTTAACTCCATCTCCAGCCCTGTTTGCATGTATTTAATAGTCAACTTTGCAGTTAGAATAGAGTAGAAAGCATTTCTTTTTTAAGAAACCAGCAGTAAGATATTGAAGACATTAAACTGCTGCGTCCTTTAGCACTCACTTGAAGGGGTCTCAGCATGAAACCGATGTTTACATTAAGGAGAAAGATGGTGCTAAAGTTTTACCTTTGGCATGTATTGAAATCCCCATCTTTGCATTAATAACTGTCAAGGTTAGTGGTCAATGGCAATGTAAGACATCCATTCTCTCACTCGTCTCAATCCCCTGGAGAGGGCTGCTGGACTTTGAACCCTAGCTGTGTTTTTCTTAATTATAAGTACTGTACTCTAACCTTAATAGTGGCCACTGGTGGCCATGCTAGTACAGACTTCTTAAGGCAGAGCCCATGCTCCTCTGGTGCCTAAGTCTCCTCTAACATGGTGAGTTCCCCAGGGGATGAAGAGTCTGCCAGTTGAGATAAATGTGCAGAATAGTCCCCTTTTATCCTCTGGAGACACATTCCAAGACCACCACTCACACATAGAACTGAGCTATGGATATACCTCAGGCTTTTCCCCCTAGAGATACATACCCGTCATAAAATTTGATTTATATATCATGCACAATAGGAGGGGGACAATAGCATCTTTGGATAAAAATAGAACAAGCACAATATTCTGCAAGAAAACTTATCTAGTGCTTATGACTTATTTATTTCTGGAATTTTCCATTTAATATTTTTAGACCATTAGTTGACCTTGGAAAAGAGAACCATGGGGTAAAGGATGATTAATTTCTTTCCCTTTTTGTTTTTGTTTGTTTGTTTTTTGTTTTGTTTTTGTTTTTGTTTTGTTTTGTTTTGTTTTAACTCCTGAGGTTGTTAACAAGTGTCTTCATCTATGGGGATGGTAGAAAAATGAATACACTCAAGAATGAATAGGAGTGTGGAATTTATGATGTTCCCTCTCTGTATCTGCCTTTGGGAGGGGGTAATAGTAATACTAACTGACCAACTCTAATTATCTTTAGTGGTTCTGGAAGTCAGAAGTACTTTATGTTTCTTCCCCGCCCCCACCCCCACCCCCATGCAGAAGCGTCATGATGATCAAATTTTTGGCAGCAATTGCACACTCAATTGAACTTTGTTATTTGTTTATTTATTTACTTCGGTGCTGGGAGTGGAACTTAGTACTTCACATCTGTTAAAGACATACTTGCTGTGCTCCATTTTTAAAAAGTTTGACACCATCAAGCATAGCGGTACACAGTGTAAGCCCATCACTGGGACGGTTGAGGAAGCAGAGTCTTGTGTTTGAGGCTAGCCTGGGCTCTATAGTGCAACCCTACCTCAAAAATAAAACTTTAAAAATGTTAAATAGGAAAAATAGGAGACTGAGCACTGTACCCTACACCTTTATTCTCTTTGCATGAAAATACAGCATTTTACCTACTTGAGTAGATGGTAGAAGTTTGTAGCATGCTTGTTTTCCTGGGATAGAACGTAGAGTCTCAAGCATGCTCTGTAGGCTCTAATGCTCAACTGTATCTCAATCCTGGAATTTTATTCTTCATCACTCAAAGGTATTAATAATTTTATCTATTAGTTGCCACGGGTTTTTTGCTGATGTTTTTAAAGATGATTTGAAGCTGAAGACATAGCTCAGTGATATAGCAAGTGCAGAGCCCCATCAACACCCCCTCCCCCTTCTTCCCCCTCCACCCCCACCCCCACACCCTGCCTCTCTGTCTCTCTCAACTTCAGAAGTACTTGCAGACTTGTGACCAAGGTGACTGGTTACATTTGCTTGGCCCTAGCCCAGATAGGGTATGTCCCTTCTTTCTGTGTGACCTGCCTTACTGTGCTGTTCTTGAGTTGATCCTTACAGTGTACAAGCTGGACACAGGAGCAGCCACCTAGCTGATACCCATGGCTCTTTCATTTACCTTCTGGAAGAGGCCAGTATCACTGTTGCTTTTTGCGGGGATGCAGTGGTGTGGGAGAAGGTTGTGCTGTGTAGCCCAAGCTGGCCTAGAATTGCTGGTCCTGCCGCCTTTGCTGGGATTGCAGGTGTGCCCTGCAGTGCCTGGCGCCCACAGGCCTTACTCTCACTCACAGATGGTAGTGCTGAAGAAGCTGCTCTGTGCCACGTGTGTATTTGATGGAGAGAAGTGTTTGTTTGATGCAGTACTGAAATCATCTCTGAGGCTGCACTATGGGTCGGAAGACTAGGCAGGAGAAATGCTGTTTTGTAAAGGTGAGAGTTTGTGCAGGTGTGAGGGATAGTGGCAAAAACTTTGCGATGGTCACTTGGGAGCACTAGGCTTAACTGCCTGGTTAAAATAAATGCGTGTCTTCCTGGTCTTTTAGTATTGGTTTGTGGCTACGTCTCTTTTTCTACAGCAAGATGCTCTTTTCGGGAAATTTCACATTGGCAGAGGAGAGACGCGTCTTGTGCATGAGTGCGTGGCTTATCTTTTTCATTCAGGAGTGTTGACTACTTCAGCCTTGTGCCAGGAATTTACAAATTGATCAATTTTCTACTTGGCAAGTAGTGTCATTGGCAAGATTTCAGCTTCATTTCATATTAAAACCAAAACAAAATGGAAAAAAAGTTAAAAGGCACTTTTTTTGAGGGGCCGTGGTGGTTCTAAGGCCTCTTGTGGCCCAGGCTAGTCTTCAAGTCCTAAGCCCCCTGTTTCTACTGCCTGAGTGCTACAGGTGTCAGTTGCCATCATACCTGGCTGATGCACTCAATGTTCTGCAGCCATTATTGAAGCAAAGCAATCTAGTTTTATACTTTTCTTTATGAAGTCTTACATGTTATTATTACCATCAGTACCAGGAGATATTACTATTATTATTATTATTATTATTATTATTATTATTATTATTATTATTATTATTGATGTTTTCATTACTGTTGGTGAAATAGGGTCTCACTGTGTTACCTAGGCTGGTGGCCATTTCCCTGTCTCTGCCTTTTGAGCAACTAAATTAGCAGGGGTATACCATCACACCCAGAAGTTTATTATTTCAACCTTACAAAAAAATCAATACCAAAGGCCAGTTCACTGTGGGACAAGAAGTAGGTGCTGACAAACAAAAGCTGGGGTGTCATCTGTGTAGCATCTCTGCTGTCATCTGTGGAGCATCCAATCTTTGGGCGCCTCTGAGTTGAGCTGTTATCCACAAAGTTTATGGCTAATTCTCCCAATCCCTAAATCCTGTAACGCATTAAATACTTTTATGCTGGCTGTGTTCATCTCTATCCTGGGCCACAGATTGGATATCCCTACAGCTCCCGATGTATAAGGTAAACTTTTTTATCACTCTATTTTAAAATCAGATATCCCTAAAGACACTCATTTGTTATTATCGGGGTAGATTTGAACAGAGAGAAGCCTGGTTTTCTGAGACAGGCCTCATATAGCCCAGGCTGGCCTTGAACTCATTCTGAGGCCAAGAGTTGAATTGCTGATCCTTCTGAGTTGAGATTATAAGTTCACACCGCAACACCCAGCTTTTGGGGTACTAGGGATTGAACCCACAGCGTCATGCATGTGAGGCAGGCGCCCTACCAGCTGAACCACAGCTCTAGCCTCAGAGATTCTTTTCAGAACTGCTAGTTGGACTGCAGATCACTTGGGGCTCTTGAGGCAGCACTGGTCAGTGAGAAAGCCCCCTTCAGCTCTGAAGTTCTCGGCTTTGGGTTATCTTTTGGTGTTTTACCTGCTGTTTCAAAAGCACTGGTGTTGGGGTTCCCGAGTACCCGGCTGTACTTGCTCTGAGGAGCAAGCGTGTAAGCTGGCAATGTGGGCCTGGGCCAGACTTGCTGTTCCTAGAAGCTGAGTGACCTGTCTCCATCCATGGTTCACTGGTGAGGTAATGGTTAAAAGCCTCCTTTGGAGAACAGACATAAGGAATAGTGTAATTGAGTTCATTGTTCTAGAAAGAAGGTTGATTGATCTTAATAAACTGAAGTAAAAGAAACAAAACAAAAATGCAGTTTCAGAACTTGAAACTTTGAAGTGCCCACCGTGTGTGTGTGTGTAGGCATGCACGTGTATGTCAGTGTGCATGTGTGTGAGTATGTGTGTGTGTGTATGTATGTGCATGTGTATGTGTGTGTGTCTCTGTACGGGTATGTATGTGTGTGTGTCAGTGTGTGTATGTGTCTGTATGTGACTATGTATGTGTTTGTCAGTATGTGCATATATGTGTGTCAGTGTCTCTGTGTGTCACTGTGTATCAGTGTGTGTCTTTCTGTATGCATCTGTGTGTTAGTGTGTTTATGCGTGTGTCACTGTGTGTCTCTCTCTCTTTGTGTGTGAGTGTGTGTGTGTGTGTGTGTGTGTGTGTGTGTGTGTGTGTGTGTGTGCTGCCAGAGGTTGACTTTGTCTTCCTGGTTTGTTCTTTACCTTAGTTTTTGAAATCAGGTCTCTCACTGAGCCTGGAGTTCATTGATGTGTCTAGCTAGCAGGCCAGTAACCTCTGGGGATCCAACACTGCTGATGTAGACACACCTGTCCCTAGCTTGCCTTTTCCATGGGCTCTGTACTCAGATCCTCCTGCTCATGGCAAACTTTTCACCCAGTCATCCTCACAACCCAAAGTGGCCTAGTTTTCTGTAACACTTACATTCTGCGACGCTGAATTCAAGTTAGCCAATTTGAATTCAGTGTCTTGTGTGTGACAAAGAGGACCGGGGTCCAGACCCCGGTCCTCTGTACAGATTTGCAGGAGATAGGGAGGCAAGGCAGTCCTCTGCCTAGACACAAAACAGTGGAAACGGTAAACTCTTCAAGCTTGGCCTCTGGAAACTTCTCTTGGTCTTCCATGCTTAGGTAGCTCTGTGTTGGCCTGTTTTTTCCCGCCTTCCAGGGAGGACATGGTGTGCAGTGGTTTTTGTGTGGTCTATAAATAAATGAGCAGAGATGCCCTGGGTGGTGCCTCAGTACACTGTGGATCTGAGGTTACAGCTGCTCACGCCTCTGACTGTAGACTGCTTGCTGCAGTAAACTACAGAAAGCCACACCCCGTGAGGGCCTCTGACTGTAGACTGCTTGCTGCAGTAAACTACAGAAAGCCAGACCCCGTGAGGATTTTTAAGGTTGTCAGTGATTATCTGGGTCCCTCTGACTCATACTTTCTTGTCAGGCTGCCTTTCCAATCTGAGAGATATCCATCTGTAGTTAACAGTGAATTTAGTGACTTTTTCTTTCTTGCATCATAGCTTAAATTTTGCTGAAGTCTTAGATGACTGATTTCCCCCCCTCCACCTCCCACCCCTGAAACAGGGTTTCTCCATGTAGCCTTGACTGTCCTGGACTCTCTTTATAGACTAGACTGGCCTTGAACTCACAGAGATCTGCCTACCTCTGTTTCCCTGAGTGCTGGGATTAAAGTCGTGATTTTTTTTTTTTTTTTTAAATAAAGTAGGCACTGTGAAGGCAGAGGATGGGGCTGGGATTAACGTCATGAACTGCTTGCTTGCAAGTGTTCTTGCTTGTTTGCTTGGGGCTTCCCCATTGTTAGTAATTAGAGCTCCTGCCTTTTACCTGGCAGTGACTGTGAGCAGTGACTGTGGTTGGTTTTAATCCTCTGAGGCAGAGGGCGAAGGGAAGACAGTGTGACTCTCCCTTGGTGAACCCTGTAGAGACACCCCAAGAACTGAGAGAACGTGAGTGACCTCTAAAAGGGGAAAGGAGTACAAGAGTACAGGTTAGAAGAGGTGTTCCCTTCCTGCTCCCCAGCCCCTCCAGCCCCCACCTCCCACCCGCAGCTCTGTTGGAAAACCCCCTTTGCAGGAAGTCTTCCCTGCAAGACTTATTTTGATTGGGTCTGAGAGGAGGGGGAAAGAATGTGCCACAGGAAGGGACTGACAGATTTAAGACAGCATGTGGGGGCAGGCCCCCTGGAGAGAAGGCCGGCTGAGAAGAGGATGCAGGGACCTGACCCCAGACTGTCACTTCCTTTATGAGGTGTTCAGTTACCAAATTAAGATGTTGTAGCAGATGTCGTAATTGGCTTATAATTGTCAGTTTTCAGTTTTAACTTCATGCCTGTAGTCAAAGTTAGTGGAATTAGTTCCACGTCTCACTTTTTGGTTCTTTCTGAATACATGTGAAGGGCACGACTGTTAATAACACAGGTCCCATTTGAAGCCATCCACTATATAGTGAGCTAAAGTTTACATTAAAATGTGTATTTTTATATATTTAACATGTTAAACATAACAAACATTTAAAACCTTGTATTATCTAGATTTATCTACCTCATTCTTTCATAAACACGATCATAATCTTTACACACATATGCACAAATAGACTTGATTGTGTGTGTTTGTGATGGGGTTTCACTTATGTATAATCCCAAACTGGCCTGGAACCCCCTGCTATGTGGTCCACACACAGTAGCTTTGAACTTGTGGCTCTCCTGCTGCCTCAGCCTCCTGAGTGCCGATTACAAGTGTGCGTCACCATACCCACCTTGGATGTGATACTTTAGAAGAACAGTCTTCCTTGTGTTGCGTAGTCTGGGAAGTAATTACGCAGGGCACGCTTCTTGAACATGCTTAACTCCCGTACCCTTGCTCTTGCTTCAGACGTGTAGTTTTAAGGGCTGTAATGTAGGCACGTTAACTAACTATTTCCATGTTCCCAGCTGCCGTGGGTCACAGAGTAGGCTAGCCAGCCAGATCGAGGCAGGAAGGAAATTAGAAGTGCTAGGTTCTTTTTTTCACTGGGCGGTGGGCTCACTCGTTAGAGTGCACTGGAATGAGCAAGTGCTCATGGCCTCTCACAGCAGTGAGTATGGTGAGGGCTTACTGGAGGCTTTCAACTGCCCCATCAACCAATACAGGTACATCATTCTGTGTGTGTGTGTGTGTGTGTGTGTGTGTGTGTGTGTGTGTGTGTTGGGGGTGGGGGCTGTGTGACCAAATATCTGAGAAAATAAAGGGTCACAGTTTCAGCCCATTGGTCTCCAGAGTGTGCGAACACAGTGGCTCACCTCATGGCTGCTGGAAACAGAGAAAACTGATAGGAAGGGGCTGGTTACGATTTAGCCCCAGGGCCATTTTCTCAGAGACATACTGATGGACTTGGGAGGGAGCGGACTCTCACCTGAGCCTTCCAGAGCCATGTCTCTTCTTCACAAGTCACTGTGGTAGTAACAAGGCTAGTAGATGTTGACTGACTAACCACTTGGAGACTGTCAGGTAATCAAACTGGCACTTGAACTCATGGACTTAAATGCATGATCTGTTGGTGCCAAATGTCTTATCGGCATCAAATAAAATAATCTGAAAGTGAAGACAGTGGAGCAACAAATCACATCCCAGCCTTGGGGAGTTTCCCATGACAGCTTGTTTTTACACAGCACTAAAAAATAATGGCATACAAATACAGGGAACACAAATGCTGTTTCCTGATGTTGGCATACTCACATGGCCCTGTGGGGCCTCAGCCTTTGCTGGATCTGAGGACTGGAACAAATCCTTTGAGAGACCAAAGCACAGACTAGTTAGGACCAGACGTTCTCTAGAGCTAGACCCCTAAACCAGTTCCAACTTCCTGGGGGTCACCTCCGTCCTAAGGCAAATGGGATGTCCATCACTGTTAAATTAGTTACTGTTTGAAAAGCTCTTAATTAGGTTAAGATGCAGTTCAGTTGGTAGAACGCTTGCTTGCCATATATGAAGCCCTGGGTTCCGTTCCTAGCACAAAATCCACCAGGTGTGATGGCACATGCTTTATAATCCCAGTGCTTGGGAGATGAAGGCAAGATCAGGGTTCAAACTCACCCTCAGCTACATAGTAAGTCCAGAGCCAGTCCGAGCTACATGAAGTCCTGTCTTAAAAACAAAACAAAACACCAACAGAAAGAAGAACGAAAAAAGGGAGGCCGCAAAGAAACGGGAAAAGATTAATCCTCAAGACCCAGCCATTCTAAAAATAGTTACTGTCATTTAGTATGCACAAAATATTACATGTAGGAGAAAATGCAATTTTTTTGTGTGTCAAGCTCCATGTATTCGGTGTTCCAGGGACTGGGCAGCAGCCTCTGTGCAATTTCTAATCTGTGGACTGGACGGGGAGCAGTGGAGACCATTGGCCTACTGGTAGATATGGTCTCTGATCCTCTCAACCTCTGCTCTCTCAGTCACCTCACAGAGCTGTCTTGAAGAGGCATGATCCCAAACCTCTTTCTTGCTGTCGTATGATAGATTTGCCTGTGCAGCCTAAGTAGAAACTCATTCTGCAACTTCAGGCCTTGCTCTGCCAGCCTGTCCTATCTCTCTTTATGGAGGCTTGAGGATTTTTAAGGGTGAAGGGAGTTGGGGAACCCACAGATGGATGTAACTGCTGCTCAAACTCTGGTGATTCAGTAACAGGGGCTTAGTCAAAGCCAACAGCTCTTTATAAAGATAAAATTTTATGTGGGATGGCTTGGAGGTCAGAGGCTCATTGTACTAGGAGCCATTAAAATTTGTGTATGCATGTGTGTGTGTGTGTGTATGTGCGTGTGTGTATGTGTGTATTTGTATGTGCAGGTATGTACGTACTGTGTGTGTGTTTGTGTGTGTAACTTGTAGAACTCTGTTCTTTCCTTTTACCATGTACGTTCTGAGGACTGAACTCTGGTGGTTGGGCTTGGCAGCAGCTGCTGTTACCCACTGAGTCATCTCAGCAGCCCTGGACTGCCGTCCTTATCGTTTGAAATTGTTACAGCAATCGCTTAGTTATAAGTGTTGTAATTTCACTACTCTTAGAAGTGTGATTTCTACTGGTCTAGATCTCATGTTATATTGTTTTCATTTCTCAAATGCATAAGTGGACTACAGTTTTCTTATTGAAAAATAGAATTGAAACCAAATTCTGTGTTGGATACAAAATAAATGAAAAGAAGTTGCATTTGATATTGAGATGTACCAGTAGTGTCGTGAAAAGACCCCAGGATCGAGGTGATTGGAGTTTTAAAGTAACACTGCCAACCAATTCATGACCCCTTGTGACTTGTTTTGAGTGTGACCAAGTGTGCATAGACAGCAGAAATGCCTGTGCAGCCGTGCAGGGATGTCTTGCCTTCAGTTTGCCCCTCAGAAGGCCATGACACCAGCCGATACCGCCGTGAAGGATAAGTTTGTGGGCTTTTAGGAATTAACTTTTATTAGTAAGAAAGCTAGCTCCTCTAGAGTGTTGGCTTCTAGTTTTTGGCGTCCTTCCTGATAAAACTTATCTTAATAGGCTTTAGGTATCTTAGGAATTTTCTTCCATCTTGAACAAATATCTTTTTTGTTTGTTTTGTTTGGTTTGGTTTTCAAGACAAGGTTTCTCTGTGTAGCCTTGGCTGTCCTGTACTTGCTTTGTAGACCAGGTTGGCCTCGAACTCACAGTGATCTCACAGTGATCCACCTGCCTCTGCCTCCTGAGTGCTGGGATTAAAGGCATGTGCCACCATGCCCAGCTTTGAACAAAGATCTTACTGTGTTTTCTTTTTCTTTTTAGTCTAGGAAAAAGGAGTAAGAAGGGAAAGAGGGGACAATACTTATTTTTCAGTAGATTGAGATACCAATTCAAAAACACGTTGCTGTGGAAACAGACCAAAATAAAACTCTAACAAGAGCCTTAGGAAACAGATTATGATAGCGTCATTCTGTCTCCCTCACAACCCAGTGTCTGGTCACATACCGAAAACAAGTGGCAGGCATTTCTCTCTCAGAAGACTTTCTCAGACTAGTGATGATGAACTTTCAGGAATTTTTTTAGGCAGTTGTTGTTTTAATTTTTTTTTTTTTTTTACTGTGTGTGTGTGTGTGTGTGTGTGTGTGTGTGTGCACACGTACCAATGGTACATGCCATAACACTTATATAGAGGTCAGAGGCCTCTCCTGCTATCTGGCTTCTGGTGATGAAGCTCAGCTCCTCAGGCTTGGCAGTGAATGCCTTCACCACTGAGCCATCTCCCTGGCCTTTTAAAAAAGAAAACCTAGAGATGAATGCGATCATGAACCGCATCCTGGTGCTGCCTGCTGGTTTTAGTGATTTTTTTTTTTTAATGAGAGCTGTTGTTACCTTAGAGAAATAAGGTGATGGAAACTCTTATCCAGAAAAGGTCTGAAAAGTTGATTTATTATTTTAAGATAGGAGTCCATGTAGTCCAAGCTAGTCTGCAATTTGCTATGTAGCCAAGGATAACCCTGAACTTCTGATCCTCTTGGCTCCACCTCTTAAATGCTGGGATTGCAGGCAAGAGCCACAATACCTAGTTTCATTTAGTGCTGGAAACGCTACTGAGGGCGTCATGCATGCTAGACAAGTATGCTACCAACTAAACTACATCCTGAACATCTGGGTTAGTTTACAGATGTGTTTGTTGAACACTTACCATCTTAATTAGGGTTTCTATTGCTCTGAAAAAACACCATGACCAAAAAGCAAGTTGGGGAGGAAAGGGTGTTTGGGTTGTTGTTGTTGTTGTTGCTGCTGTTGTTGTTGTTGTTGTTGTGTGGATTATACACCCGTATTGCTGTTCATCATCAAAGGAAGTCAGGACAGGACGTCAAGGAGGGCAGGATTGTGGAGACAGGAGCTGATGTAGAGGCCATGGAGGGGTGCTGCTTACTGGATGACTCCTCATGGCTTGCTCAGCCTGCTTTCTTAGAGCACCCAGGCCCACCAGCCCATGGATGGCATCATGCACAGTGGCCTGGGCTCTCCCACATTGATCACTAATCACGAAAATGCCCACAGCTAGATCTTACAGAGGCATTTTCTCAACTAAGGTTCCTTCCTTTCAGATAACCCTAGCTGTGTTAAGTTGACACAAGAGCAGCCAGCACATCCACTATGTGCACGGTTGGAGGAATTTGGACGTGAATAAAAATGTCGATGTGCTTGAGAAAAGGGGACACAGGGACAGTAGAGCAGGCACCTTGGGCAGCCCAATAGGCTGGTTGCAGAAGAAGTTCATCTCTTGCTCCACAACTGATCACAAGTAAGCCCCAGAGAGCAAAGAGCTCGTTCAGTCTCCGAGAAACACAGTTGAAAGGGAACTGACCAAGCTGAAAGATTAAACATTAGGTTTGTATAGAATATGGAAACTCGGGGAAAACAAAAAATTTTTAACAGATTTAATCCACTTTATTTTTCTTGTAAAACCCCTTATGTGGTAGCCACAGCTGGAACCTGGGTCCTCTGAACAGACACTCTGGTGTGGGTTTTCACAAGATGATCAGTGAATTCCTGATAAGGAGACTTAGTGAACACAGTTTCTTTCGAGAGGTCGGGTGTCAGGTAGCTGTAGGTCTTGGAAATGGCATCAAAAGTGGCCTTGGCAAAGTGGCCCAGGGTGGCAATACAGCCCCTGGCTGATGTGTAGCAGTCATCAATACCGGCCATCATCAGTAGCTTCTTGGGCACAGGAGCAGAGACAATGCCAGTGCCTCTGGGGGCAGGGATGAGATGCACCAAAACAGAGCCACAGCGGCCTGTCACCTTGCATGGAACAGTGTGTGGCTTGCCAATCTTGTTCGCCCAGTAGCCTCTCCGCACAGGGACGATGGAAAGCTTGGCCAAGATGATGGCCCCTCGGATAGCAGTGGCTACCTCCTTGGAGCACTTAACACCAAGACCAACGTGACCATTGTAGTCCCCAATAGCGACAAAAGCCTTGAACCTGGTCCGCTGGCCGGCCCGTGTCTGCTTCTGCACTGGCATGATCTTGAGAACCTCATCCTTTAGGGATGCGCCCAGGAAAAAGTCAATAATCTCGGACGCCTTAATGGGCAAGGAGAACAGATAAATCTCCTCCAAGGACTTGATCTTCATATCCTTAACCAGGCGGCCCAGTTTGGTGACAGGGATCCACTCCTTGTCTTCAGTTTTTCCTCCACGAGCCCCGCGGCCTCGACCACAGCCACGGCCTCGGCCACGACCTCGGCCCCTAAGACCTTTGCCGAATCCCCCGTGGAAGCCGCCTCGCCCTCCTAATCCTGGGCCCCCGCCCTCCTAATCCTGGGCCCCCCGGGTCCTCCGGGTCCTCCGGGCCCTCCCGTTGCACCGGCGTCATCCGCCATTTGGTGTTTTCCCAAGGAAGAAGCCAAAATATTTTTTAAAATCAACCCCTTTCTTTGATATAACACCAACTTAGTGCAGGTTAGGCATCCTTTATCCAGTAAGTTTAGGATGAGAAAATTTTCCAATTTCAGATTTTTTTTATTTGAGGGTTTTTAGAGGGTTTTTTTTTTTTTTCCATATAGACAATAGGACCAATTGGAGGGAGGGGATAGGACTCAAATCTATGCATGAAATTCATGTATGTCCCATGTATACCTTCTATATGTAGCCTAGGGCTGGCTCTGTAGGGCTGTGTCATGCCAGCCTGTAGACTGTGGGTCAGCAACCGAGGTGTGATGTGGAATTTTCCGCTCTGGTGACGTGTCATGTCAGTGCTCAGAACTTCTTGGATATTTAGGTAAAAGATGTCCAACCTGTATGTACGCTAGAATCGAAATGCCCGGTTCACAGTAAACTGCCATATTGCGCAATAAATATTTGACTTGTTCCAAGTGGTCGGCATGTTCATCGACAAATTGTATAGTTGCACGGTATGGTTTACATGCCAGTTATAACTTTTCTAAGCACTGAAGTCCTGGCTTCTTTGGCATACAGTGTCTTTTCTGTTATCTGTTCATCGTCACGGCGCCTCAGTTTGAGTAATCAAGGAGATGGGTGTGAGTGGTCCTGTGCAGTGCCTGTGGGCCTTCCTCCATAGGAACCATTGATGCCAAGGACTAGGCTAGATGGCCAGTGAGACACAGATGTGTATCCTTGTGGGTAGCTATATAACCAGAAAAGTACGTCTTGCCGGTGTGGTGAACTTGTGATGCTCTAAAAGAGGAAAAGCACACTGAGGCAGGAGGATTACAAAGGTTAAGTCTACTCCGAGAAAGCTAATTAGACCGTGGCTCAAAATAAAGGTGAAAATGAAAGCAAAGGCTGCCTCCGCTTGCTGGGAGAGTAGCTGCCTAGTCGTTTGATAAACTGACTTCAGTCTCTAGTGTCAAAAACAATGCGGAGGGGGCAAAAGAAGGAAGGAGGGGTGTGCAAGAAAGGGTGGAATCAGTGCATTGTTTCCTTGGGAAACAATTAGATTTTGGAGATTGCGGAAAACGAGGCTTATGGATTCGGATGACACAGTCCTGTTCTCATTCACCTGCCAGTGATGGGGAGTGACCATTTTAGGTTGAGTGGGAGATTTTTGTTTTTATACTGAGTCCACTCTCCTCTTGGCCACCTCCGTAGTGGTGGGATGCTCATTGGGTCATCATTGGAGTCTGACATGCTGAGGGCCAGGCCAGCTCTCTGTTGGGCAGTTGAGGACTCGCTCTTCAAGACTTTCATTCAGGCTTTTCCACTCACGGAACTCAGGGCATTTAATTAAAATAAATAAATAAATAAATAAGGACAGTTCTGATGCAAAGTTGTAACTAGTAAAAGAAGCAATAAAAATGAACGTAAAGTGCCTGACAAATTGAAAATGTTTAATAACACCACAGCGCTGTATGGGCAAGGATTTGCCTCCTGGCATGGACGGCAGGCTCTCCCCGCCGAAGCCTTTTTGTTGCTGGCTTTTGGCAGGTGATACTTGCCCAGCAGGAACAGGCTGCTGAATGGATTCCACCCTCTTGGAATCACCTGACTTGTTTCGGCTGCAAGAACATCTCTGGGAAGTAACAACAGCAGACATGTCGACCTTCCATTGGTGACTACAGTACACAAGAACTGAAGGCCACTTTGGTGACCCAGGATCCCAAAAGAAAACAAGGAAAAGACAGAGTAAAGAAAAGAAAAGGAAGGCGAGAGGGGAGGCCGCCTGCAGCCTTGTAGGCAGAAGCTACAGCTATTGGGGATTCCCTATTGATGCTGATGGACAAATTCAAGTTACATAAATAAGAAACTTGGGTGGCTATCAGGCCAGGCAGTTAAAGCAGACACTAGGAACATAGCGGTTTTCCTTTATATTCTTAGACCCCCTAGTGATTGTCATAAACAAATAATGGGCTGTTTTCTTCCTACACATCTGTGCTCGGTTAGTGCCCTCACCGTATAGAACAAAGCGCACGGGAGGCACTTTGGCCATCTCTTTTCCATGTGAGGTGCAAGGGCAACAGTAGCATTCATTCTTTGTCCTTCTCCACCATGGCCCAGAAGACTCTTCAAGGTGAACTCAGCAACCTCAGTGGATTTTTTTCCTATTATTCAATGAAAACAGTTCCACTTTTAAGTCTTGAAAAATAAATAGAGACATCACACACAAAAAGTAGCCAGCCCCGAAGTCTGTACAACTCAAAAGCTTCCATCTTTTTAGAGGACATATTTATAACTTCTCCTTGGCTTATCGGAATTCCCAGGATCATGGCTGTTGTGTCTCAGGGTGTTTATTAAGTAAATGGGATGAACAAGGGACTTACAGTAGGTCTGATGGGTTGGATGCCTAATTGTAAGGTACAAGTAGTCCAGTCCAGGTGCTAGGCAAAGTGTTGGTCCAGCCCCTAGGTGGGGAGCAGTGGGGTGATGAAAGGCTCAACATGCTTAGTACTTGGAACTATGTGTAGTTTGGGAGTCGTAAATTGTTTATTTATGGAACTTTCCGTTGAGTATTTTCAGGCCACAGTTGACCCTGGTAACTGACATCTTTGAAAATCGCACCGCAGGGATAGGGGTGTGAGTCTAATAACTTGTTCTAAGGCCACAGAGAAGCTGGTGATGTGGTAGAGTGTCTAGCGCGTGGGATTCTTGGAATTTGATCCCCAGTAATTAGAAATAAGAATCTTGAAGTAAATGCTTAATACATTATAGCTTGAAAATTCTGTTGTTCAGAGGTTGACTAGTTGGGAGGGAGGGATAAGATTATTCCTGATTTTCAATATTCTTTTAACAATAAGACAGAGGGTCCACAAAATAGCAAAATATTGATAAGCACCAGTGACAGAAGGAAAATATATCCAGGAAGCAATTATAAAACTCTATCTTAGAGTGAGATAATGACACTCAAAAGACCAAAACCATCAAATTTAGCAAAAGGATGGTTTTTAAATTACAGGCGTCTCAGCTCAAGCAAGTCATGAGAATAGAGCAAGGTGACCAAGCTTTTGTTTTTCTCAGTTCACCACAACAGGGACGGCTTCACTATTTAAATTAAAAATGTTTACAAGACTAGTATTTGGAGATTTTCACCAGTCAAAACTTAAAATGACTTCTGGGTGTTGGCAGTGTGTCTTTGGTGCTCAGTGACATGACCCATCTTTCTAGAGAAAAGAGAAACACTGATTTTTCCCCCTAGTAATTAGCAATGGGTTTATAGCAATCATTTTCCCATCAGGCTGTTTGATACCAGTGAAGTACAGTCTAAACTTGTTTCAGTAAATTAATACAGGCACTTAACTGACTAGAGTCTTCTAAGCTTTCATCATTAAAAAATTTTTGTGAATCTTTTTGCAATAATAGTTTCAAGAATATTCTTGTGGTCATTAAGCAGAAAAGATCCCACCCAAATTAAAAAAAAAAAAAGTGAGGCTGTCTTTAAGTGTATGGCATAGAATGGTAATATTCTTTGTGAACAATTTCACAACCGAGAGGCAGGGTATGATTTTCTCAACACTCCATCTCCTATGCGATGGCAAGCACCAAGTAGGCACAAATCATGTGAGTTCACATCTGGGTCTTGGTGTAGTTTACGGTAGCGTGTTAAGGATTAATGCCAACACTGCCTACACTGTGAAGCAGGGTTCCAGTTAGATTATTATTCTATGCATGGCTGGTTTATAGGCGTATAAACCTATAAACTGCTCAGGACTCACTGAGCAATCATCCTCACAATTAGCTACACTATAGCTGACTACATACGTTATACATGTATGTATGTATGTATGTACATATATATGTATATTTCCGTAAAGACTTACTATGCGTTATGTATAATTCTTACAAAAATCTTGTAGGCTAAGAATTTTAAACTATGTTTTCCAGCAAGTAGTTTTTTTAATTTTATTTTATTAATTTATTCATATTACATCTCAATGGTTATCCCCTCCCTTGTATCCTCCCAATCCTTCCTCCCTCCCATTTTCCCCTTATTCCCCTCCCCTATGACTCCAGCAAGTAGCTTTTGAATGCCAAACCTAGGAGTAGGTTTCTCACTTGTTAACTCACTCACCGATTATTCATTGGGTCCCTACTGTGTGTGCACCATGGAAGACCCAATGAAAGATGTAAAAAGCTTATTTCTCATGGACCCAACATACCAGTGGGAAAGGCACACCCTGAAACTGACAAGCCTGCTCAGTGAAATAGACTGAAGCCACTGAACCTGCCTCAGCATGTGCAGTCTCCTCCGTCGCTCGGGTCCCACCACACAGAAGCAGGCTTGCACACTGATGGCTCAGGTTGACGTTGTCCCAGGAAGCATCCACGTGACACCGCACAGGTGCACCTGTGACTGGCTTCATCTTTCCTCCAGATAAAGGTGCTCACTTTTGCAGGAGAGTTTTAAAATGATGAGTTTCCTCAATCAAACTAAAATGTGTGTGTTGGGGGTGCAGTGGCGTGTATGACATGGTACACATGTGGAGGACAGAGGACAGGCTCAGGTGTCATTTCTCTACCTTCCATCCTTATGGAGGCGGGGTTTTACATTGTCCAGCGCCTTGTAAACAAGACTAGTTAGTCTCTGGGCTTAGGAAGTGCTCCTGTCTCCACCCCATCTCTGTGTAGGAGCAGCTAGTGTCACAGATGTAAACTCCTTCCTTGCCACTGCTTTGTGGCTTTATGTAGATTCTGGAGCTCTGAACTCAGCAGGCACTGTCACCCGCTGAGCTGCTGAGCAGCCGAGCCTACTCTGCTGCCTGCATTTCCTAACTTCGTGCTGGCCTTAATTAGGTGAAGGTAAACTCTGGAACATATTTTATCCAAGCTTCTTGAGATCTTTCCTGCTTGGGTGAAAAGACAGAGGCCCATCCTGGATGAAAAGCAGACTCTCCTAATCTCCATCCTGGCCGGTCAGTCCAGCAGATAACCCCCGGGCAAGGTAGGGGGAGCTGACCGTAAGGATCAAGAAATAGTGTCTGCGCAGTCATGTATCTCACATATGTCCATATCCTCTTCCTGGCCTGAGAACCTGTGATTCCGTCTTAGCAAAATATCTGCAAATAAAATTAATTAGGTCAAAATAAGTACTTGGAGGGAAATAATTCTTCAAAGCTCTGATTTGTTTATCCCTGGTATGAATTTCAATATTAGGTCAGGCACTTAATGCCAAACATTTGTGTGTGCTCTGTGACATAATGTCTAGTTACCACTTACATGCTGAGGCAAAGATAGAGAGGGGGTCTTTTATAATACGCTTTATAAGCATTGGATTTGATGTGTGTGAGCCAGTGAAATTTTCTAATTATTTTTCATTTGATGTATATAGAATACTCCTTAAAAAAAAAAAATCAGTGAGCCAATGGTGGCCTAAGCCTGTCAGCTCAGCGGCTCAAGAGGCTGAGCAGGAGGATCATAAGATTAAGATTCACTCAGGCTACAGGCTGAGCTAAAGACCACCTGGGCAACTTAGTGAAATAAGGAGGAAAATGAGAGTTGGGGATATAGCTTAGTGGTAAAGTCCTTGCCTGGCCGGTGGGAGGCTCCCCAGCTTCAATCCCAAGTACGACAAAAAGGTTAAGTATCATCAATTCCAGTCACTTATTCTTTATATAAAGTCCATCTAAATGTAGAGGCATTGCTCCATTATTTATGGCTCTCTTTCCCATGCCTAGTACACACTGAGAGCTTAGATGCATTTGTAGAAAAAGCAATGTTTTTTAGCATCATTTCGTGTTAAGTTATTATCTCTGTCGCCGCTTTTTCCCCAGCTGAAAGCAAAAAGGTTTCCCTTAAATGTGATATCCTCGTCTGAAAATATAGAAACTAATTCCTTGGTTGTGGAGGTTAAAAAAAATAAAAAAGGCTTTCCCCAATAACACACATGAAAGCATATTGTTTCTTAAGCACTTGTTGTATACTTCCTGGGTGCCTTGCTTGGTGCTGTCCTCAACAGACCCGGGCTTAAGACAGCACCCTGAAGTTTACATCAGGCTTAATATTACATAGTTCTGATTTCGTTCACTCTCCTCTCTTGGGTCTCAGTCCCTAACAGAAATCACACAGCCCTGTAAAGCGCCAGATCTGGAACTGCTGTCCTGCTGAGACAGGGCGAGATCTTGTTGGCAAGTTGAGATGCTGTGCCCCAGTGTCTCCAAGACTACAGCCCCACGCCCACCTTTTTCCTGGACAGATTATTTTCGTCTCTCTAGCCTCACGCTCCCTTTCTTTCCTGTTCTATTCCACAGATCCCTCATTTCTCCTCCGTCCTTTGCTCAGCTCCAGCCCACCCAAATGCAACCAAGACCAACGCTGTCACAGAAGCAGTCATTTTGTTTGACCCAATCATCCAACGCGTAGGGTTTTCTCTAAGGGTGGGCACACAGCAGTACTGGGTTTTTTTTTTTTTTTTTTAAGGAGCCTCTTTTAGGCAGATCAGTGCTATGATTTGGGTTTGGGGAATAGAGCAGAAAGAACGCTATCCCTGGTGCTTTAAAATACCAAGGGAACACGTGTCCCCTGTGCACCAGTACGGTCCAGCTGGCTACCCATCCCCTAACGGAGGTGTGGTCTTTGAGTGAACACATCCCTAGAGAGGAAAGAGGCAGGAAGTGCCAGAATCCTCAGGGCTGCTGTCAAGATAAGATGAGCAACTCGCTGTGTTTCAGAATGCCAGTAATGATGACACGAAGCCTGCTTTACTTTTTGAGCTTTGATCTTGGACCTCTCTTTTTGATTGTTCGCAACTGTAAAAAAATTAAAATCAGTGTTCTCAAGATTATGTAATATTTGGAAACTTGAGCTCTGTCTCAAGGAGTCACCTCTTTTTATCTCCTCTCATCTTTCCTCTCCTTCTTGCTCCCCCAATGTGTGTGTGTGTGTGTCTCCTCCTTGCTCCCCTCACTGTGTGTATGTGTCTCCTCTCTTCCTCTTTACTGTGTGGGTCTCCTCCTTGCTCCCCCAGTGTGTGTGTGTGTCTCCTCTCTGCTCCCCCACTGTGTGTGTCTCCTCCCTACCCCCCTCACTCACTCTGTGTGTGTGTGGGAGGGGTGTCATCCACAGGAACACCATCCACCTCCTTTGAGGCAAGGTCTCTCACTGGCCTGGAACACACTAATTAAGCCTGACTGGCTGCCTCTCAAACCCCTCTTACCTCTTGTGTGTGCGTGCATCAGTTCCCATGTGGCTTTATTGTCACTTGTACTTTTATTTTCATGTGGTTTCTGGGGATCAAATTTAGGCCCTCACACTTGTAAGGCAAGTGTTTTGTTGACTAAACCATGCCCCCTCCCCATCCCCACCTTTCCTTTTCCATACAAAGAATGACAGCTCAGCCAAGTGCATGCACAGTTTGTAATCCCAGCACTAAGGAGGTAGAGGCAGGAGAAGAGTTCAAAGTCATCCTCAGCTGGATAGTGACTTCAAGACCAGCTTGGGATGCATGAAACTGTGTCACAATTCCCCTCCTCTATATAATGAATAGTGTTTGGTGTTAATATAATATTTAATGGCAATTAAATATACTTACCATTTATTACATCATTAGCACATTACACTTATTTTTCTTTGTTTTCACTTCTGAATGTGCAGGGAGAAAAAAGGCAGGAAAGGGGATTTTGAACCAGGAGACATGGTGCATGAGCAAAGGGCCTCATAAAAAAAAAAAAAAAAAAAAGAGCATGAAGAACGCCCACAGTACTCAACAGCAGAGGGGCCCTAGGCTCAGAGCAAAGAGAGAAAGCCGAGGGAGGTGGACAGGGAGCCCATCCTGCTGTCGGGGCCATGATGAAGATTTCAGGGATTGGAGAGCACAGAAAGAGGGGACGGGGCGTGCAACTTGCTCCTCTTCTGGTTTTTGTTTTTTGGGGGGTTTGCTATTGTTGTTTTCTCAAATTCTGTCTCATTGAGATATAACTGTAGGTTGCACAGTTGCACAGATCAGGTCCCAGAGCCTGGGGTTAGGATGGTCAGGACGGTGAGAACTAGGGCCTTGGGATCAGCAGCTATAAGCTCAAGGCTGATACTGAGGGCTGAAGGAGTGTCTGCCATGATGGTAAGAGAGGAGGGGAGGGGTGGGGGGGTGGGCAGGTGGGGGGAGGGAGGGAATCACTTCTAGAAGCTGACGTGCATCTGGGCTATTGCTGAGGGGATGGCATCTAGGTCTGGGAAGGCTGGGCTAGGTGACCTGATCTAGAGTTGCCTCTAGTTCATGACTGAAGCCGTTTGCCAAGATAGCTCTGCTTAATAAGAAATGATAGGAGAAGAGACGGCCTGGAGTAACTGGCCACTCCGGAGACTGGGCAGGAAGAGAGCGGGAGAGGCTAGACCCAGGGCTGCACCAAGGCGCTTCACAAACAAAGCAAGTGGCCCACTGGGCCAAGTGCAGTGAGAATTCTGGGGAGATGAGGCATACAGTATGTCTTTTGGGTTTCTCTTCTGGAGGCCAATAATAGTCAGGCATCTTGGGAAGGGAGTTTTGAGGAGTCAGAGGTGTATTGAAATAGGGGGCCGCTGCAGGAGGAAGCCACAGTGCAGTCCACAGAGGGACCAGCCAACTAACGCAATCTGAATGAGAAATACGGGGTCAAGCCCCAACAGGATGTTGAGGATAGGTGGATTGACTGGCTTTAGATTGATTGCATTGTTAACTTTTTAATGTATTTTTCAAAAAGTTACAGTTAGAAAAGATTAGCCCAGGCTAGATTAGCACTACAGCATCTCCACTAGAGCAGAAGGGACCCCACCCAGCAGGATTGTGTTCTAGAGGTAGGGGGAGAAGGCACAGGGTTGTGGGGGTGAGGGGGGATGGAGTTCTGCCAGTAAAGGATCCTGGCTCCCTAGTCGCTAAAGAAAGTTCTCAATTGACTTGAGTTCATCTGGAATTTGAAATCAGCCAGAATCAAAGCTGAGAATCCAGTTCTGCACTGAAAACAAAGCTCAATAAAGTAGCAACACCGAAGCTAGCCATGATGGTTCATGCCCGCTATCCTAGAAGCTGAGGCAGGAGGACAGCTGAGAGTTCAAAGGCAGCCGGGGCTCCCCAGTGAGACCCAGACCCTGACCACAACTCTATAAAGAAACACATAAGTTTGTACAGTCATTGTTGGAAAACTTTGCTGGAATAGAGAAGTCCGTACCTGCATTCTGTGCAGCACCCTGGGACTGGGGTTCCTTGGAATTTAAAGTGGCTTTTGAACACATTACTAATTGATTTTAAAGAAGATGCCTATGTACAAAAAGAGTCACTGTCTACATTTCATGCTGAGTTGGGCATACATAGCTTGACACATAGAGGGAAAAAGACAGATTTCTAGCTACCACCCCCCTTTTCTAGAAAAAGATTACTGAGATTTGCAACATTGATAGTTTTTCATTCATTCGGTTTTTGTTTTTTGTTTTTTGTTTTTTTTTTTATTGGCTTTTCAACACAGGGGTTCTCTGTGTAGCCCTGGCTATCGGAACTTGCTCTGTAAACTGGCCTCAAACTTGGAGGTCCGCTTGCTTCTGCCTCCTGAGTGCTGGGATTAAAGGCTTGTGCTGCCACCACCATCAACTGGCTTATCTATTTTCTTAATAAACTTTTTAAGACCAGCTTTGGGTTCACAGAAAACTGAATAGAATATAAGAGCATCCATGGACCGCCTATCTCTATATAAGAATAACCTCCCAAGCTGGCTTTGGGGTCCAGGTCCCAGGACTTTCTAGATGCAGAAACATGAAGTTTGAAGATTCAAAGCTAGCTTGGGCTGCACATAGAGTTTCCGGGCCAGCCTGAGCTACCAAGGGACAATCCTGTGTCCAAAAATAAGATTAAAAAGAAAAGAGAGAAAGAAACAACAAGAATAATGACCAGTCTGTCCCTGGAGCTGCACACTGGTTTCAGCTGAACACAACTATCACAATGTCCGCAGCTTCCAGGACGGCTCCCTCCTGTATATTATGTAAGTTTGGGTGACCATGTCCAGCAATAGTGTCGCACTGGTAGAGTGTCACTCTGAATAGCGGTGCTGACTTGAAAGCCCTCTAGGTTCCTCCTGTGCGCCCCTCCCCCTCCCATTCATTAATTCATTCATCATTTGCCGTAGTCCTCTTCCATGTAAACACAGCAATTTGTTTTCCCATCTCACCAGGTCTGGAAGATCCTGTGGTGCAAGCTTATTAATAGGTTTGTTTTGGTTTGAGTACACAAAAGAAAAATTTAAGTCACTGACCTGGAATTAATGACTTTAAAGCAGCAAGTCCCTTAATTTGTGTAATTGTCCTTATCTAATGCCCGCTTTGTTCTCCTCTCTGTCATCATTCCCACTCCCTTTGTACCGCTCTTTGTAGTTAACATTTCAGCAGAAACTTCTTTCTCTTTATTTGGCCATAGAGGAGGAAAAAAAAAAACCACCCTTCCCTTGGCCTGCCCCTCCCTAATGGCTGAGGGCTGAGCAGTGCCTCCCTCCCATGTCCCCTTCTAGAAAGAGGCTTTTGGCTTTTTAAGATCTCTACTCTAGCCTATGAGGCAGGAGGGAGGCAAAGTTAAAGGATTAGCTAAAGCACCGCTGTTGATGATTCTCTTCCTTAATGGCTCCTGCTTTACACACACACACACACACACACACACACACACACAGCATCGCGTTAAAGCCTAGGGGAAATGGTCATTGTATAATTGGGTGGTTGGGTGGCTGGGAAGTTCTTAGGGGAGGAAACTCAAAATGTGCAAGAATTGGCAGCTGGTCAGGAGAAGGCTCGCTCTGCTAAACTGCTTTATCCCTGACGCCAGGGCGTGGAGCCTCTCCCAGGTTCCAGTGACTTTGAAGCACAGGTGACAGACAAATGGATTCTGGGAATGGCACAGGGCCACCTCCAGCCTGGCTTTTGTCCCTTCTCATTTTACCACTTCCCTTTCTAGGAGGTATCAGTTTTCTGGTAAACAGTATCATTGGTTTGGTGTGTATTTAGAGTTTCCGTTACCCACGACAGCCATGCACACTATTGAGGAATCAATGGGTCGGCTGTCCAGGCTGCTGTTGCGCTGCGGCTCTACTAGGGTGTGGCTTCTTCCTGAGACCACCCGTCTGCATCACAGTCTCAGAGATGGAAACGATGTACGAGAGATTTTAGTTTCATGAATTTGTTGGGACCCCCGGAAGTCCCGGGGTGGGGTGATGTGGCCTCCTCCTCAAGTTGCTCCAGGCTTCCCAAGAGTGAACAACTGTAGCACAGGTGTGAAGTAATGGCTGGTTTCCAGCCGGTCACTTCTCTCACCAGCAACTGTCACATTTCCACGCTTCCCTTGGGTTTTCTCTTCTTTCTGTGTGAGGAGTGTGCTTGACACTTGGCATCCCGCCTCAGCACCGTAGGGTCTGTCTTCCAGGGCAGAAGGGAGCCCAGGGCTATGGTGACTCAGATCAGTAATTGGCACACTGCTCTCTGCCCCTTATTGAACACCCACTGTGGGGGCCAGAAGTAATAGGCGGGAGCTAACGTGCCAAGGCCCCTGCCCTCTTGGAGCTTCGACTCCAGAGAATTAGGCAAAAACAAGGGAGAACTAGACAGGGCAAGGCAGTAAGTGATCTACAAAAAATGAGGACCAGTGGGGAGGTGGTGGGCGGGGGCGTGGGGAGGGCACATGGCAGCCGAGGAGTGGCGCTGCCTCGATGGGCCATTAGATAAGGAGTCTCAGAATGGTTATCCTGAGCTCTCTTTCCTGAGGCTAGGAAGGGACACTGGCCAGAATGTTTCTAAAGCTGGTGTTGGGGTAACTCAACTCTGTGCCACTTATCAAAGGGGGTCCTTGGGCAGCTGGAGTCATCTTGTTCTCTAGATGAGAGGGGCTTGTGTTGTTGCTGTTGCTGAACTTTTGTATTTGTGGAGGCCTTTTTTGAGCACAGTTCACCTGGAGGTGGGGGTGGGGGAGGGATTAGCTATAGTGAGAACAAGTTTGGTGTTTTCATAAGAAAAATGAACTCTGTGCCTCTTATCAACATAGGTAGTTTGTATCTTGAGTTTTTCAAAAAGTGAAAAGAGTTTTTTTTAAGTTTAACACATGTACATGTTAACATATCAAAATACCCCAGCAAGTGAGGCCGTCTCTGGGTTCTGACTGTCAGTCCCTGTTCCCTTCCCTAGAGACAAGCTCTCTTAGGTTCTTGTGGGATTTTCAAAGACCATTCCCATGAGACATGGTTTCTCAAAGATAGGATTATATCAACTGCTTGGGTGTGCGCTCCCTGCTTACAAATTCTGACCAAATAGAACTGAACAGAGAAATGAGAGAACGGTGTCTCTGGTGAGTCTGGAGGTTCATGTCAGCCAAAGCCACAAACAAAGCATGCTGTGGAATAGGATGGAAGTAAGTGTGCTGTGAAGCTGAGCTAACTCCGTCTGCAGAGACAGAACGTTTGGAAATAAAACTAGACCTTGCATTTTCTCATCTCACATGCATGAGAGGAATCTTTTGGGGTCCTTTTCTCCTTTTCATGCACACTGGAAAGTGAGGGGGTCCTATCAGCACTGCCTTGTGGGGCCCTTTGCTCAAGCATGTACACACCCGGCAGAGAGATAAAAGTCCAGGCAGGAACTGCTCCCAGTGTCAGGAAGGAAGGCTGGAGCTTTGTCCCAGGTTACATCTTAATCTAGCTGTTAGGGCGAACATTTTAGAGATGGTCCCGTGTGTATCCCTCTATGGGATGCCCTTGTGGGTGATTGAGGTAATATTTGCATTATAAGTTACCATTTGACCCTATCCCCTGGATGGGGAGGCCTGGGGGCACTCAGAGGAAGGATAGCAGGCTACCAAGAAGAGACTTGATCATACAGTGGGGGAGGAGGTCCCCCTCAGTCACAGACATAGTGGAGGGGAATAGGATGAAAGCGGGAGGGAGGGAGGAATGGGAGGATACAAGGGATGGGACAACAACTGAGATGTAATATGAATAAATTAATAAAAATTTCAATGAAAAAAAAGAAAAGAAAAAAAAAAGACATTATGTAGTAACAGATGATGTCCCTCCTTCCCACCCTGTTTCCTCCTCAGCCACTGCTATAGTGTCCCCAGCCCTGCTCAGGTGGAAGTTCCACAGGGCTGTAGGTTCTAGTCTGTTCCCTGTTAAAGCTACACTGACCACAGTGAGCATGCTCAGACCTCAGAGCCCAGGGGTCCTTTGTAATAGTATCTGCAGACGCGTGATTGTGTCCCACATGTCCCGGCAGTGGTACTTACTTACTTTACCAGAGAGGAATTAGGGATAGGTTATAGAAGTTTACCTACAAATAGATTTTTTTCCCCTCACAGAACCACACACAGCTTTCCTTAAGGACAACTTTGCAAATTTTTATGTCCTTTACACATATCTAACCCTGGGAGATAGTGGGGAGGGGGCTCACTAATATTTTTATTATATTGATGCAAAAAATTGAGGCTCAAAATAGTCAAGTCTTGTGACAGTTTCAAATATTTGTCTGTAATATTTCACCCTGAAGTAGATGTGACACTAGCTCTATTAATTGTAAAAATTAATTAATTAAATAGGATTTCAGGGTCAGGTTTAGGGAATGATCCTGTCCTCTCAGATACCCAATATCCATTTGAGCCCCATGTCATGTTGCTCGCCTGTGACCCCATGGCTTCGTAGGTAAAGGCAAGCTAGACAGGGGTCTGAGGTCAGCCTCAGCTACATAATGATTTCAAGGCTAGCCTGGACTACATGAGACCTTCTGGGAGCAAACAAACAAAGCAACCAAAATATATATATATATATATATAATACAATCAACATAAAAGAGATACCTATTTTACTTGTTTGTATGGGTGTATCAGGTGCCAGCGTGTGCTTGGCATACACAGGCTCTGGCAGCCACAAAGAAAAGACGCCTGTTTACCTCGATGTTTCTGATTTTTATCTCATCTTTAATCCTCCGTCACCCCCACTTGTCAATTCGTAGTATCACAACTTCTAACACTGTGAGAAACACATCACCATGGGGAAAATGGAAAATTTTCACCAACTTTCAAAGAGTTCTTTAAGTTTGTACTGTTTAAAATAATTACAGTAATAATATAGAAATTCCAGAAGCTCGTAAAGCCATTTATGAGTTTTTGACTTAGCTAAATTACTTAGTGTGTATAAACTTCTTCTGAAAATTGTTTAATATTAACTCATGATACTAGAGAGACAATCATTGGTTAAGAGCACTAACTGTTCTTCCAGAAGACCCAAGTTCAGTTCCCAGCAGCCACACAAGGACTCGTAACCTCTGTAACGCTTGTCCCAGGGGATCCGACACTCTATCTGGTCTCCATTGGCATAGTGCACAGACATCTTTGGAGACAAAAAGTAAAAAATAATTTTTTTTAATTTATAAAACGACATAGTGTTTGTTCATATATAACAGTCATTAACTAGCTTAGATGGCACACAGCCCTTAATCGCATGTCTACCACACAGGAAGTGCTCAGCAAATGCCAACGTGGATGATGCAATTTGTGAACTCTGAGCAGATTTGCTCTTAAGAAGACTCTGGACTTAGGCCCTGCCTTGAAAACAGTGATGGATAAGTCTAGAAAGAGATTCATCAAGCTCTTGTTAGACTTGAGAAAGTGGGTAAAAGTGTCTAATCCTTTGTAGCTGGAGAAAAAAAAAAAAAAAACCTGACTGTATTAGTCTCCCTGGACTTCTATACAAAGTACCACACCAAGTGGCTTCTACAACCAGAATTTCTTGTCTCACAGGTCTGGAGGCTGGCAACCGGAAAGTGAGGTGTTGGTAGGGTAGCTCTTTTAGAGGGTAGTGAAGATGAATGGCTCTCTCCTTTCTCTTCTCTTCTTTTCTCTCCTCTTCTCTCCTCTTCTCTTCCTCTTCCTCATCTTCTTCTTCCTCCTCCTCCCCTCCTCCTCCTTCCCTCCTCCTCCTCCTCCTTCTTCTTCTGTCTCAGTCTTCCAAGTAGCTGTGGCTCCAGGCACACACCACAGTACCCAACTATACTAGTGGTCCTCACAGATGCACCCTTCTGCTCTATGCCTTAATTATAGCATTCTTTGCACATCTACGTCCAAATCTTCATCTTTGATAACCTTTGTTCTCTTTCTCAACTTTGTGAGCAAAGGCCTGACAAGAATCAACTTAAGAGAGAAAGGTTGTATTTATCTTGGCTCATAGTTTTAAGGGACACAGCCAGTCATAGCAGAGAAGATACAATGAATGGATGCACGTTGCTGGCAACACAGAGGCAGAGACCTCTGGGTGGGGCCAGGAAAGGCAACAATTCACAAGCCCTGTCCTTATGACTACATGTTTGGCCCCATGGGGTCCAAGGGGTTCTCACAACCTTCTAAAATAATTCCACCAACTAGGTCCCAAGTGTTTAAAGACTTGAGCCCATGGGGCGCATGTCATATTCAAACTGTCGCATAAGGTACTGAGTTAGAGTCTTTTAAAATATGTCTGTAAGCCAGCTGCAGTGGTGCATGCCTGTGGTCCCGGCATTTGGGGAGACAGAGGCAGGCAGATTGCTGTAAGTTTGAGGCCGGCCTGGTCTGCAAAGGGAGTCCAGGACAGCTAGGGTTACACAGAGAAAGCTTGTCTCAAAAATAAAAATGTACATATGTACATATGCGTGTGTGTGTATGGGTGAAGGTGTGGGTGTGAGGGTGCCACAGTGCACACGTGATGGCCAGAGTCTCCTGTTTCTGTCAGGCTACTACTCCAGGCTAGCTGGCCTGTGAGCCTCCAGGGTAGTCTTTGGTTTCTGCCTCCAGTCTCAGCACAGGAGTGCTGGGATTACGGATGTGTACCACCACAGCCTGGTTTTTTTCTTAATGTGGGCTCCCCTAGTGGAACCTGGGTCCTTGGACTTGCGTGGCTAGTGCTTTTTCACCCTGAGCCATCTCTCCAGCCCTACCCTACTCTTACATGGTCCCATCTTAACTCCTGATGCTTCCGGTGACTCTGTTTCCCATATGGTTCCAATCTGGGGTTAGGACTTAAATGAGTGAATGTGTAAGATATGTGATTTACATGTCAGTAGTGATTTAGACATCAGTATTGATTTAGACATCAGTATTCTATCCTCATCCCAGAAAGAAGTACAAGAGAAAGGGACTTGGTTGAACCTGAGCCCTGCTTCTTTATGATTATTTTTCCACTAGAATTCCGTTTTTTCAATCACTCTTATTAAGTTATACACTACTTAATGCACCAAATGTATAGTTCAGTGAATAAAAAAATATGCTCCAGTTAAGGCATATATTATTTTTACCCTTTTAGAAGCTTCCTCCTGTATTCCTCCTGCCTGTTCCCTCTCCCACCCAAGGACTAGCCCAGCACCTATTACCTGTGTCCTGCCATAGAGTAATCGAAGCTCTGCCTTTCCCAGAGTTTCATATATACAAAATTGTACCCCAATATGTTTATTGTTTTGGCTGATTTTTTTTATGGTTTGTATGTGCTGTGTGTGTGTGTGTTTGTGTGTGCAGATGTGGTACGTGTAGGATATGTGTATGTGTGTACGTGTGTACGAGTCTGTGTTGTTTGTGTGTATATGTGTGTGTATGAGTCTGTGTGTGTGTGCGTGTAAGTGTGTGTGTACACTGCACAGGTGCATATGCTTTTCTGGGTACAAGTGCACATGTGTGCACGTGCATGTGGAAGCCAGAGGGCAACAGTTGTCCCATAGATGCTGTCTACCTTGTTTTTTAACTGGCCGAGCACTCACCCAGTCAGCTAGGCTGGCTGACCAGGGGCCTCAAGGATTCAGTCCTCTCTTCCTTCCTAGCTCTGGAATTACAAGCAAGTACTACTATGTATTTAATTGGTTTGTTTCTATCTATCTATTACCTATCCATTCATTCTAATATTCATTGATTAGTTTGTTTTAACATGGGTTCTCAGAGATCAACCTCCAGCCCATGTGCTTTGTAGGTGAATACTTTACTGACTCAGCTATGTCCCCAAACCTGCCTTTAAGGTAAACTGTGTGTCAGCTCACAGGAGTCTGGTGGAAACTTCTGATTAACATAAGCCAGCCCTTAGAATTCTGTAGAGCACAGTGTCGGTAGATCTTCCTTTAAAATAATCACTTCTTCACTGTGCCCCTGGCTCTGAATTCAATGCCCCATAACCCAGGTCTGCCCATGAGGAAAGTATTCTTTTCCCGTCATAAAATGGGGAAACTTTTGTTTGCTTGCTGGCTCGGTTTGTGAGACTGAGACTGCACCCTAGACTGGCCTCTATTTGTGATCCTCCTGCCTTAGCTCTCAACTGTATGGATTATAAACATGTACCTCATAGTTGGCTAACAGTTACATTTATGACATTTAGCTGTGAAAACTTTGATCACTTCTACCTGGAAAATGAACTTAATGGAGAGAAGTTCAGTTCTTTGCTGACATTGGTCTCCAGGGATTTTAGAGTACACCTGTGGTAGTATTTTTAGTGTGGTGTCACAAAACCTTGCAGTGATTGAACGAGATAGCACATGGTAAGGGTTGAACATGGCTTAGTTCCTCCAGATAGTATCACACTAGCTGCCATAACTGCCACCAGTGGGCTCACAGTATGTCCCTGCGTGAGTCCCTGGTGATGCTCTCTGCCAGAGCACTTTAGCTGTTAGAATTCTGACATTCCTTCCAGTATCAGAGAGAGATGGCATTGTCCTAATGTCATTCCTCACTGGCTATTAAAATAGCACTTTTCTCTTAAAAAGAAGGTTCCAGATGCTGGGCACATGGTACAGTAGGAAGAGTGTTTGCCTACCATTCACAATGCCTGACCATAGGAATTGGTATAATGGCGCATGCCTGTAATTCCCAGCATTCAAGAGGTGGAGACAGGAGAGCCAAGAGTTCAAGACCTGGTTGTCTAAGTTTAGGATGAAAGCGTCACTGTGTCAGAGAACAAACAAGCAAGCAAAAATCCAGAAGGTTTCCCAGTGAGCCCCTGTGGCCAGCATACCGCTAAGCTTTCTTGTTCTAACTGGTGCAACAACAGTCAAGAAGCCCTCACATTTGGCTCCTCAGATCTCCAGGCTTTGGAGGTTAAGATGGAAGTTGCCAGCCCAATGCTGAGATAGTCCATGCCATGCCAATTAAAACAGGGCTGCTCCTACCCAGCTCAGCATCTCCAGGGCTTGCAGAGCGTACTAGAAGAACAAACTGGCCTTTTCAGTGTTTGGAACATATTAAATAATTTAGAACGAATGTGTGCAATTGTCTGGCACTGTCATTTTAGTAGTTACTTTTAGGGTGATTTTTTTTTTTAATTCTCATTTGTTATAGTTTTCCCATCCTTCTTCCTTCAGATCACTTTAGAAATACATGTGAATTAAGGTCAATTAGCATGTATGTCGACATCCACCTCAAACTAAATCTCTAAATTATCTTCGTATCACTCTTGAAGAGGTAGTAATTTCACCTTAAGTGGCAATTAAAAAGTAAGAATTAAACTTAATAACCTCCGTGGGGGTATCTGAGGTCTTCTGCTTCAGAGAAAATCCTCTCAGTCATCAATAAAGTGGGCTGGTAGCATCACCCTTCCAAGCCGGTTTACAAGGTTACATAGCTTCTCTGCACCATGGAGCAGTGGCAAAAAGGAAACACTGGACATAAGATGCTCTGGAACCCAGCGCCCTACTTGCCAGGTACTCGGCAGCTGAACCTCCTTGAACCTCAGTTTCCCCTGCGCTCCCCGCCCCCTTTTTTTTTTTTAAAGATCTCAGCCATCTCTTTTCCAGACTCACCCTCACCAGGTATTCATTATCCAAATGTTAAAATGCAAATTCTGTGTCAGAGCTACTAACTCAAGTATGGCTCTGTGTTAGGAGCTGAACATCAATTTAGTTAAGTGTATTGTCAGACTTGACGTTGAGGACATACTCATGCTAATTAGAACAGGTAAAGTGAATAGTCTCCTGCTCGAGCTGTCTCATTAAAACCGAGCAGAATTGATTCTGATGCTTTCTTACAGATTTTTAAATTAAGAGTAACAAATGGCAGCACTTGGCTATGAATACATAGGCTTTTACTGAGGGCAGCTGCAGTCCCTTCCCACAATTACTTTTTACATTTTTGAGTATGCTAATGTCTTGCCTTCTCCTATCTCTTTCTTTATTATCATCCAACCAAATTATATTGGAACAACTGAATATGGCTTCACAAAGTGACACAGACATCAGTGCTTAATTTGCTTAACAGTTTAATAGCTGTACATCAGGTAGATGGAACAGGATAGCAGGTATATGATTAAAATTATAGAATGTTTCTGGTGATAGGATTTGAGTCTTGGTTTATATAAATGGTAGAGTGAATAGTTACTATTAACTCAATTAGATGGCCAGTTAGCCGAAGACAATCACAAGGCCATTGCACTTTCAAATATAAAGATCCAGGATATTTAAAAATTTGTCTCAATAAAATCATTTTCCGCAAAAGCAGCAGAGTGGTATGTAAGGAAGTGGCCACTATTTTACCATCCCCGGAGCCCTAGCTTTGTGTGCTTGTGTATTTAATGCACAGAAAGCAGGCAGGTTTTCTACTTCATGCCAGTAATCCCAGCTGGTGGGAGCCGGAGCTTACAGGTGTGAGAGCTTGAGGCTAGCCTGGGCTTAGATGGCAAGCATCTGATTTTAAGAAGAGACGTATACCAAGGAAGTATGTTCTGTGTTTCTGAGTTCGTTTCTAGTTCAGTGTGAATTCTTTACCCAGGGGTCAGTTGAGGTTATCATGGCTAAGAGTTTTCTGGATACAGGCTAAAAGCAATACTTGGGAGATTTGGGCATTCTAGGAGAGAGAGAGAGAGAGAGAGAGAGAGAGAGAGAGAGAGAGAGAGAGAGAGAGAGAGAGAGAGAGAATGAGAATATAATATGCACACAGGAGCCCCGAAGTGCTGTGGAGGGAGAAAGAAGGTATCAGATCCCCTGGAGCTGAAGGTACAAGTGGTTGTGAAACTTGGGTCCTTTGAAAGGACAGTGACAGTCTTAACTGCCAAACTACCTGTGCTGGTTAGTTTTATGTCATCCTGACACAAGTTACAGTCATCCGAGAGGAGGGACCCTCAATTGAGAAAATGGCTCCATAAGATCTGGCTGTACGTAGGCTTGTAGGGCGTTGTCTTAACTAAGGGGGGAAGGTGTGCTCAGTCCACTGTGGGTGATAGCATCCCAGGGCTGGTGGTCTGGGTTCTATAGGAAAACAGGCTGAGCAAGCCATGAGGAGCAAGCCAGTAAGCAGCACCCCTCCATGGCATCTGCGTCAGCTCCTGCCTCCAGGTTCCTGCCCTGCTTGCGCTCCTGCCTTGGCTTTCTTCAGTGCAGTGTAATTCTGGATATGTAAGCCAAATAAATCCTTTCCTCCCTGAATTGCCTTTGGTCATGGTGTTTCACATAGCAATAGTAACCCTAAGACACCACCGCTCCTGCCCTAAGTATAATTGTTCATTGGTATAGAAGTTCTATTTAAACAGATTTGAGAATGATGTGAAAGAAAAAAAAAAAGTTACTTCACTAGATATATATTTATTTAAGTTTTTGAGACAGGATTTTACTGTATCATGCTGGGTGACCCGAAACTTGTCACCATGTAGCTCCAGATGGACTGGAACTTTTGTCACTCCTCCGGTCTCTGCTTCCCAATTTCTGGGATAAGAGGCACGTTTCCCCACATCTGGCTCTCCTTGTTCTTAGTGACTCATATCAGAAGCCCACTGGTACACACTCTGCATGAGCTGTCAAGGGCTTACCTTCCTAGGTGTTTGGGTCATAAGTGCATTCTACAGAGAATAGAAAATGCTGGGATCATTACACAGTTTAAAGAATAAGGAAATAACAGCCAGCCTATCTCAAAGAAGATGATGAGCATCAGAGAACCTCCTTGTGGAGATGACTTCAAATCTGGCAAACATGCCACTGGGCAAAATGTCCTCATTTCTGTTACAGACAGAATTCTGCCTTTAAAAGGGCAAGCTTGGATACAGGCAGAGTTGACGGCCAAACTCTGCCAGGACAGGGTAAGCAGGTTCCTGCCTCCCAAATACGTCTGTCAGATAGATATATTGGGCCATAAGGCTGAAGATGATGCTCCAATGTTATAGAGAGTTTTGGGTGACTGTTCAGGCAGTTAACAGTCTCTGTTGTTTTCTCATTTTGGAAGCTGCTAACCTGCACTTCCTGTCTACTCAGGCAATTAAATTTATTCCTTCTCAAGTCTCTGCTGGGGTTGAAGACCAGATAGTTTAGTTTTACAATTAAGCTTAATGGTTTAGGGGTTAAGATGTTTTTAGGTCAAGATAATGTTTTAAGTTGACAATGGTGAGATATGACACATATTGATTTACATTCAGAATTTTAGACTCATCAAGATAGGAAAGATGTTTTCTTCAAGGCTGAAAAATACAAATATTCAAAACACTATGAATGTAATATTTATATAATTCCTGATTGTTTTGTGGTTCTTCTTGCTGTAGGAAGTTTATTGTATATATGTATAATAATATAAATGTATATGTAAAATTTTTAATTATTATAAAAATCAAGAATAAGGAAATAAGGATGGATGATGAGCAACATATGTGCAATTGAAATTTTGTACCCCCAAAAGTAGACATTAATTTTAAAAATGGTTATTTTCAAAATTTTGAAAACCACTATTTAAAAAGTGACGAGGTTTGTGTTGAGTTATGTTCTAGGTACTAAACAAATATTTTCCATGACTTGCAACTTTTGTGAGGTTTTAAAAATTAATAATAATCATGAAAGAGATAGATGATGGTTACTGTTGCCAAGATAGGGAAACAGAGACAAAAAGCTTGTGCTCTTCAGAGTGGGAGAGGGACAACAAAACGCAGCCCAGGTACAAGGGCAGTTCCTTTCCACTGCCCATGCAGCTCAAGTGTTGGCAACACTGTTTCAAATATAAAGTTTTGAAACATGGCTGTCAGTTCACAGCGCTATAGCTCAAAATAGTTCACTTCATCTTAAAATGCTGTTACTTCTGTCACAGATTAACTGTCCACCTCCATTCCTTGTAGCCTGTCTCACGGTCTGGGTGCTTAAGTATCAGGAGGCTACGTTGGGACGCTCTGCTTCTTTAAGCGTTGGTTTCTTCAACCCCAGGGTTAATCTTGTGGTTCCCTTTTCTGCCTCTTTGGCCATATTGAAGTGGCTCTGGCTCCGTGTGCTTCTTATTGACAAGATAAAACAGTCTCTGTGAAGGGAGGTGAATGATGGGGTGCTATGATGCAGCACCCTTTTAAGCCCCTTCTGAAATTCCACGTTAGGTTGTTGCATTCCACAAAACCTTACGTTGTGCCTGCTAAACCTGGCTTTGTTGTAAAGAGCGTCCAGCAAGTGAAGGACACAGCTTCCATCCTGGACAAACCTCCAGCCTGGTTGGTTTCCAAGCATGATTTTGAATAGTGTAGACACCCTCTCCCCCTCCTCCTCCTCCTCCTCTCCCTCCCTCTCTCTCCTGCAGGGTGTAGTGTCATCCCTATAAAGTGGCTTGGCAGCCTCCTTGTCATTTCTTAAACAAACACAACCCTGAGTTTCCTAATGTACTGCTCTGTCATCACATCACCCCGGGTAATCCTTGGCTTGGGGCAGGCTGCCCAGTGCCTTGTGTCACCATTGCTTTGTCTTGGGTGGTATTAATATCCTGACTTCATTTCCACAGAACTCTTAATGCTCATTACTGTTGACATTCTCACTTATTGACCTGTACACTGTGTGACACGGGACACCAGGAGTCCACGAAGCCAATCTTTTTTTTTTTAAATGGGTGAGATGGGAATAGAACAAACCAGAAGACATTTGAGAGCCACAAAACACTGGGGTTATTTATTGGAAAAAGATCAGACCACTGAATTGGAGAGACTCTGGACTGGCTCTGTCACTGTCAGTTTTTTTCATTCTCTTCTCTGCCCAGAAAAAGACACCAGCATTTGATGGAGTTCTGTGCAGAGCTGTACTCACCCCGTGCTTTCACCATGGTTGTACCTGTCGCTTCTAACTGCCTCTTTCTTCTATTCTGTCTGTGAACATTTATCCGGGAGTCTCTGCACTGGCAAACTTCCCACTGGGGCTAAAACTATATCCGCTCCACCCTGTGGCCTTGAGAGGTGTCATTCAGACCTGTTAGCATATAACAGGAGCAGTTGTAGGGCCTGGAGGCATCAAGCCTCTCTAGGCTGCTCATCACAAAAGCCCGTGAACAGTGGGACAAAGTAGGGCCCTGCTCTGGAATAAACAGGACCTGCCCACAAGCAAAGGGGCCGTAGATAGTGAGATTATTGGTACACTCAGTTGTCAGGGATGCAGCTTAGCTGCGGAGCCCATGCCTAGCCCTGACTGTGGTCCCATACCACATACATTGGGCATAGTGATGCCCACCTGTAAACTCAGCATTTTGGAGATGGAGGCAGGAGAATCGCAAGTTTCGGTCACAGGGCTGCAGAGATGGCTCAGCCACTAACATGTTTACTATGTAACCTTGAAGACCTGAGTTCAGATCCTGTCACCTATACAAAAGCATCCCCAGGGCTGGAGGGCAGAGATAAGAGGAGCTGGGAGCTTGCTGGCCATCCAGTCACTGAGGAACCCTTCTCAATAAGAAAGTGAAGAACAACAGAGGAAGACACCTGATGGGGACATCTTCCTTCTGTATGTGCACGCGTGGGTGTACACACACACACACACACACACACACACACACACACACACACACACACACACACCATGTACATATACACCAAGAAGTTCAAGTCATCCTTAGCTACATAGCAAGTTCAAAGCCAGCCTGGGACATGTGGAATCTTGTCTCAAGAAAACACAAGCAAAACTTAAAACTGGTGGAGCCCAACACACACTGTTCTTCCTATCTCTTCTTGTCCGTCCTTTTCCTCTTCCTCGGTTTCCGCTCCTGTCTTCTTCCCACTCTCCACCTCTTCTCACTTTCGGCCTCTTTTATTTTGCTTCCCATTTCTCCTTGCTCTCGCTTCCTGGGCTGCTCTGGCCTTTCCCATGTGCCCAGCCATGCTTCTGTTTATCCCCACACACATCAGATTTAACCACCACACCGTCCCACCATCTTGATATCTTTTACTGGCTGTGACTAAGTAGCCGTGTCATAAAACGAGGCTGGAGCTTTAACAAGCAACTAAGAAAAGGCTTCGCATTGTTGTCTTGAGTGTCGGGGCTCCCTAGTGTGTACACGTAGAATTACAGTCCAGGCCCCAGTGGGCTGGCTACCACTTTCACCTGACAAAGACAGCATGTCTGAGAAGGGAGGATATGTGCCTCCATCCCAGAACCCTCAAGACCAATGCTGGCCTCCAGCCCCCAGTCTACAGACTGCTGCCTTGCTGTTCCTTTTCTGTAAAAGACAATAGGTGGTCTTCCCCCTGAGGTGCCCCCATCCCCCACCCCTCAGCCCCCCCCCCCGCCCCTTAACAATATGAAGGTCAAATAGCTGTTCATAATCTTTGGGGCTCTTAGATCTCATCAACAACTACTCTGATAGGTCAGCGTATGAATGGAAGGCATGATATTTCCATTTTCAAAGGTTTTTTTTTTTTTTTTTTTTTGTCCCATTCAGATTGATCTTTTAAAAGATTGTTCAGGGTTGGTAGCGCATGCCTAGAGCCCCAGTGCTGGTAGGTAAACGCAAGCGGAGTCAAGGGTTCAAGCCCACACTCAGTTACATGGTAAGCCTGGGCTCCTGAGACCCTGTCCAAAAAAAAAAAGTTGGTTCATTTTTTAATCCCTTTGGTGTTTATTTTAAGCAATGTCTCCTAGAACACAGATGTCTCTTGTTCCGTGTGAAACTTGTAAAGAATAGTTCATAAAGTGCTGAGGGCCAAGGATGACTTCACTGTGTCCCTTTTTCTAACCTCGTCTTGCATTCAGCACCGTCTCCCAAGCCAGAAGTCCCAGAAACCACTGTCCTCTCCAAATCCGAACCCCTCTATTGGCACCAGGGCCAGCAGTTGTTACGGGCCTCACAGTCACACTTGGCTGCTGACAGACCTGTTCCCTCCGCATCCTAAGAAAGAGGAGCCCATTCCTTCACCTCCATATTTATTTGCTCAGTGCTCAGGTCCCATTTGGGGACAAGCCACGGAGAATTAGAATGATCCAGGCAAGCAGGAGAAACTAAGCCCATGTATGTCTGCTGAGGGCAGGGACCCCAGGAAGCAGCACCCAACACCCCCCATGAGAATAATCGTGGCAAAGCACAAGCATTCAGGCCCAGCCCCCTGACATTGAGTCTAGTGGGCAGACATTAATGCATCCCTGAGATGTCCACGTGCCCTGTTTTTTTTATCACCTGCTGGATCATTTGGAAAGTGAAACGCTGACTCCACTTACAAAGGATGCTTGCTTTGTTTTCTAAAACACACTTCATATTACTAAAGCAGATTTTTTTTTTTTTTTTTTTTTTTTTTTTTTTTTTTTTTTGTTGAAGAATTTTGGACAAGCTCCTTTAAGACGGCCCTGGCTGGGGCTAGGGAAATAGCTCCCTCAGTAAGGTACTTGCCACATATACACAAGGAGCCCAGGGTCTGTGTAAATGCTGGGCGTCACAATATGTATCTCTAACCTTAGCACTAGGGAGTCACAGGCCGGAGGATTTCTGGGACTCAGTGACCAGATTAGCCAAAGGGTCAGAGGGAGACCCCGGCTCAGACTCTCAGCTGGAGAGCACTTGATGAAGACAGCTGCTGTCCCTCTAGCTTCAACACATGAATGCGCACATGTGCGCATATGCATACACCGTACACATAGGCACACATAGGCGCTGCGTTTTAGTGATCTGAGACCGGTTTTCACTGTGTCTCCCAGCTTGTTCTCCCAACTCAGAATCCTCCTGCCTCAGCTTCCCCGCTGCTGGGATTTCACCCACACATGTGTACATGCACATACACCGTACACATAGGCACACATAGGCGCTGCGTTTTAGTGATCTGAGACCGGTTTTCACCGTGTCTCCCAGCTTGTTCTCCCAACTCAGAATCCTCCTGCCTCAGCTTCCCCGCTGCTGGGATTTCACCCACACATGTGTACATGCACATACACCGTACACATAGGCACACATAGGCGCTGTGTTTTAGTGATCTGAGACCGGTTTTTCTCTCCCAGCTTGTTCTCCCAACTCAGAATCCTCCTGCCTCAGCTTCCCCACGGCTGGGATTTCACCCGCACTCTGAGATTTTAGAGCAATACGTGATAAACAAATAACACTCCAACACAAGGCTCCTCAGAAAAGACTTTCCAGGGTAGGCACTTTGCACGCCGCACACCACAGTTTGTTAGCTGCCCCACCTGCAAGTGCAAGCAAATACGAAGGCCTGGTGGCTGAAATTTAACCTTGCCCGTCAGCTGAAGAAGTTAGCCCGGTTGTTGAGAACCCTTTCTGAGTTGGCTTCTCTTCCTGCTTGTGCTATTTTGGGAGTGCCTTTCCTTTGATTGCCAATTCTTCATTCTTGCAAAGGAATTTAGAACTCTCAGTCTGACCTCCTAAAACGAACGCTTTCTTAAGATGTTTGCGTCTCAAAGGTTTGAATTTTTTTTTTAAGATCATAGAGTACTGAAAATTCAGAACTAGAAAGAGCATCCGAGACCATCTGTTCTAACCACTTGCATGTGTTATAAGGGGGAAACTAAAGTAAGAGGCAGAGTAGTTGTCCACGGCCACAGGATGCACTGTGACAAGCCTGAAGCATAGCTTCTTCACTGTGTCCTTGGACACGGTTCTGAGGTTAGGGATCTGTTGCCAACATTTGCACCTTTAGCGGCACCAACTAGGCTTCCTGTTCCAAAGTAGCCAGGCACTGGGGAAATGGCTCAGCTGGCTGAGTGCTTGTCTCCCAGGCGTGAAGACCTGAAATCAGTCCCCAGGACACACATAAGGAGACATGCTGCCACATGCTTGTCATCCCAGAGGAGCCTGAGGGTTCGCTGGTCTGCCAGTCTGACCTAATTGGTGATCTTCAGGTCCATGAGAGACCCTGTCTCAAAGGAGGTGGGTGGCATTCCTGAGGATGACACTCAAAGTTGCCTTCTGACCTACACACACATACACACACCTGCAGCCTCATGCACCTACAGACACACACACACACACACGTACATATACATGCACCTTCACACACATGCATACTCATGTAGCGTCACACACACACACACATGTGTATGCTCATGCACCTACACACACGTATACTAATGTCCCTTCACACACACATGCATACTCATGTAACTTCACACACACACAAACACACACACACATACTCACACCTGCAGCCTCATGCACCTACACACACACACACACACACATGCATGCATACTCATGTCCCTTCACACACACACACATGTATACTCATGTCCTTTCACACACACACACACACACATGCATACTCATGTCCTTTCACACACATACACACACATGCATACTCATGTACCTTCACACACACACACACACCTGCATGCTCATGTCCTTTCACACACACACACACACACACATGCATACTCATGTCCTTTACACACACACACACACATGCATGCTCATGTACCTTCACACACACACACACATGCATACTCATGTCCCTACACACACACACACACACACACACCTGCATGTTCATGCTCCTGCACACACACACACACACACACAAACACACATACACACACACACAAAACAAAACACAGTCACCAAAAAAGTAATTGGGTCAAAGTTTAGAAGATTCTTGTGATGTGGAAATGCTAAATATAGTTGTGTGTATTTTTAAAATGATATGCCCTAGATGTATGGAACCAAACAAAGTGCATTCTTCTCTGTACCAAAGTCTCATTTGCCTTCAAAGGGACTCAGGTGACAGCACCTAGAAGTGTCCTCATAGTGCATGTCCAGCTGTGGGCCACGGGCCACACGCATCCCAGCATGGCTATGAATGTGGCCAGACATATTTGGTGCTGACAGTGCTATGTCTCAATGACTAAGGGTTGGACACACCTGATTTAAAGCATGGCAATTTTAATATTCATGAGTATCTCTTGTCACCAAGATTTTATGAGCATGTAGCCATTGTTCAAGGAGTCGACAGCCACAGTGCCTTAGCCTGGTGCCAAATACGGTCGCCAACGAGCATTTTCTAAATGAATGAGCCAGTAGCCTTTAATGAACACATAAATTTGTGTGCCCAAATTTTTATTCTTTTAGTACAGGTAGGGCAAGCAACTGAGCGTTTAAAAATCTAGCAGGGGTGGTGGGTTCTTAAAGACTCACTTAGGGTTTGAGGAAATACATTTAGCTTTTGATAGTCTACTGGGCAAGATGTGGTGTATGTGTGTGTGTGTGTGTGTCCGTGTGTGTCCGTGTGTGTCCGTCTGTCTGTCTAAGGCAGAAGGCAATTTAGGTTATCACCCCCAGGAATGCCACCCACCTCCTTTGAGACATTGTGCATTCCAGAGAACACATATTTGTGGGTCATTCCTCAGGTATTAATTTGTGTGTCACTTCTCAGGTGTTATCTGCCTTGCTTTTTGAGACTGGACCTCTCACAGGCTTGACATTCACCAGGTATGCTCATGTGGCTTGACCTGTGAGCCTGGGGGGGGGGGCGTCCACCTTCCTGTTTCTCCCCAGTGCTGGCATGACAAGCACCCACTCTGAGCCCAGATGGTACATGGGTTCTAGGGAATAGCTCATGGCCCCCATGCTTTCAGGGCAAGCACTTTGTCAACTGAGTCATCTGCCCCATCCCTGAACGGGAGACTTTTATAGGTCCATCTGAGCAGTCAGTGAGTAGTCACATCCGTGTCTATTAAAGGTAGATGTGTCCCACAGAGCCAGGAATTGGGGTATATAGAGTACCACTTTCCTGTGATGGGGGCACAGAATCCATGGAGGAAAGGGGGTGGCCACTGCCTGGACCAGCTGGCTCCTGCCTCCTTTGTGACCAGTAACGATCCTTGTACTTGCTTTAGCCCTCCCAAGACAGACTGAAAAAATGTGGATGGTACAAGTGACAAAGCCACGCCTTCTGGGAAAGTCAGAACACATGGATAACAGGAGTGCGGCAACCTTATCTCACTACACAAAGGGCGGCATGTAAAATATCACAATAAATTCATTACTAGGCAATTATAGGCTAAGCTTCTTGACCTCGGAGTCAAACTTCCTTCTCTGTGAAATGGCGATAATGCTTAACATATCACAGAGGTTTCTGGTTTCAGCCTAGAAGATCCTCTGTGTTACTTAGAGTCTGTGCCCTAGCTAAACCCTTGGTGCCACTCAAATCTTTCTTCTGAGACTTGCAGAGCCCTAACCCCCGGGGATCATGGGAGATTTTGTCTGACCCTCAGCCTCAATCATTCTGCCCTTCCGGGTCTTAGAGCCTGGAAGGCAAGTGTCTGGGGAAAAGGAGCAGACAGCCAGATCGGCCTCACGGATGTGGGCACTGTGGGTCCCTGTGTTTGCTGGAGAGGAGCTTACCATGACCCGAGGCCTGTTTGATTTTCTGTTCCGCACATTTCCTCTCTGGCAAGAAAAGAAAGGGGAGGAAGCAATTCCCCAAAGTTAGTCCCATTGCTGAGTTTCATCTTCTGGTTCCTTCTGCATTGTTAATTAAAATCTCTGTTGAAGAAGTAAGCCGCTGATGGCCTTCCCGGCTGATGTCATGGAGCAGTCACACCTTGGTTTTTTTTTTTTTCCCCCGTCTTTTAAAAATAGGATTAAAAACATTTTCAAAAGTGATAACTGTCCGTTTCTTGTAGTGTTAATTTTTTTAAGAGGCCAACAGATAGCTCACTCATTATAATGAGTGCCATCCAAGCATTAGGCCTGCGTTCAATCCCTGGAACCCTTGTCTAAGAATCTAGGGGTGTGCACTTGCAGCCGCCATGCTGGGGAGGTGGAAATGGGCGGAGCTCACTGGCTAGCCCATCCGGCCTACATGGTGGATTTTAGGCCTGTGAAAAACCATCTGAAGAAACCTAATGTAAGGAAATCTGCAGAAGGTCAGCCCCCACAAACATGTGCATGCATGTTCATATGTACTCAGACAAGCCCTGCACTCATGAACAGTACACACATGCATATTTTTAAAACAAGCTTATAACATTAGCACCTATTCCCAAACTCCTAGTATTTTGATGCAGTAATTTTTGGGGTTTTGTTGTTCATATTCTTTAAACAAGCAAACAGACAGACAGCTGTTTCTCTAAACTATTGCCCTCAGGTGCACTCTGCCACTTTAATGCTACATTTTTATTTGTAAAAAAAAATAACATACAGGGTAGAGCTGTACATTTAAAAATACTGTATTTTAAATATATTAGAAATATGTAATCAATCTAATTTGTAATTACTTAACAATAAAATGCCATCAATATGTTGTTTTTTTCTTAAGTTCACTTTCTTTTTGGGGAAAAAAAAGAACTATTGGGCATTCTTTTCATGGCCCCAGAGTGTTAATCTAATAATGAAGCTTTTCAGGTGTATTTTTTCATTATTTCAAGGAGGAAAAGAAAGGCATGCTGAGAGCATTTACTTCACATCTGCTAGAGAGCCTGTGTGTCGCAATACATGACCAGCAGTGGCCCTCATGCTGGCCAGTGCAAGCAGAAGAGCAGCGTGCATGGCTTCCGCTTAGGAAAGAACTGCATACTTGTAATAGGCTAGAGGCCATTTTGAAAAGGGTTGAAGCATACCATAGTTTTCATTTATTTCTTTTAGTGAAACTAAGGTTTTTATTCTGAAAAGAAAAAAAAATACAACAGCAGGGCGGCCCTTCATTCTTTTGCCGCATTCTGCAGTTTGTCCATTGAGTGGTTAGCATCTTGGTATGTGTACTCTGCCCTGTTTCCTCTTCCTCGACAGCCTGAGTGCTACACTCATCGCTACAGTCCTTTTCCTGGACTCTGCCTCAGAGACATTAGCAAGTTTCCTATACTTTTGCTAGGTCCGCAGAAGGTTCCGGGCATCTGGATTAATAATTGGCCCTATTCAGTTCATGCATGCGTGCGTGGGTGCAGATGGAAAGAAACACAGAATCCCTTCATCTGGGATGGTTCCCGTAATGGGAAATGATACAGTGTCTTCTTGGAATCTGTACTCATGTTCTTGCAAACTTGAAATTACTTATTATCCTTTGTACAATGTAAACACTATGTAAATGGTTGTTCTACAGTATTGCTTAAAGAAGATGATGAGAAAACGCATCTATGTATGCCCAGCGTAGATTTGAAGTGTCTCACCTTCCTTTGACTCTGGGTGTGTAGTCTCAGATCCAGAAGGCGCTCTGGCTGCCATTTGTCCCTTCTCTGTGTGAAGCGCCCACTGTGCCCCTTCAGGAGCACTCTGTCGTCTTCTGTCATATGTCTCAAGTTTTTGAGACATGATCTCATAGAGCCCAGTCTGGCCTCTGCCTCACAAGGTAGCTGATGATGATGACCTTGAACCACGGATCCTCCTGCATCTGGCTTCTGAGTGCTGGGTTACAGGTGTGTACCACCACACCCAGTTCATGCAGCAGTGGGAATGACACGAGGCTTTTTTTTTTTTTTTTTTTTGTAGGATTTATTTATTTGCTTTACATCCCAGTAAGAAGTTGTTCTCTCTCCTCTCCTCCCAGTCCCCCCCTCTTCCCTCCCACTCCCCCCTGTGCCCACTCCCTTTTTTAGGAAAGAGGAGACTTCCCTATGGATATCAACCCACCTTGGCATATCAAGTGGGACTAGGCACATCTTCTTCTATTGAGGCTAGACAAGGCCGTCAATTAGAGGAAAGGGATGCAAAGGCAGGCAGCAGAGGCAGCCCCTGCTCCTGCTCTTAGAGGGCCCACATGAGGGCCAAGCTGTGCATCTCTTACATCTGTGGCAGGAAGGTGGCTAGAAGTGCCCCATGGATGCTTTCTGGTTGGCGTAACAGTCATCTGAGTGGCTTTACCCAGCAGCTGATGGAAACAGATGCAGAGACCCACAGCCAAACAGTAGGCCGAGCTCAGGAAATCTTGTGGAAGAGGGGGAGGAAGTCCCATAGGGGCTCACAGAGACTGAGACACGAGCTTTTTATGTGTTGGTCAAGCACTGAGCTACATTTCCGGCTCAGTCTTCTCGTCTACTTCTCTCTCTCTCTCTCTCTCTCTCTCTCTCTCTCTCTCTCTCTCTCTCTCTCTCTCTCTCTCTCTCTCTCTCTCTCTCTCTCTCTCTCTCTCTCTCCCTCCCTCTCTCTCTCTCTCTCTCTCTCTCTCTCTCACACACACACACACACACACACACACACACACACACACACACACACACACACACAATCTGTCATTCGGTAGTCCAGCCTGCCCTAGAGCTCACATGGCCCAGACTAGCCTTGAGCTGTGGCAATCCTCCTGCTTCAGCCTTCCCAGTGCTGGAATTACTGGCATTGGCAACTCTGTGCAGCTTCACTTGCCAGCTTTGCCTCCCTGAAAGGTTGGAAGGAGAGAGGCCACTGGAAGCAGATGGTTTGGTAATTTCTCTAGGATCATGAAAAGCACAGGGCTGAGCTTAACCCATGCTCTCAGACACACAAGTTCTTTCTCTTCACACTAAATAAATGCTATTCATGGAACTTTGCCAGACACACAAAGTTTTGAAGATGGTCTTTACTTAAAAAATATGATTCTTTACAATTTGGGCATAGAAATATATTTCAACTATACTATACACTGTCTAATCTGCACTAGTCTGGGGTTTGATTTTCAAGTGATGAATGTGGGTGGTTCTGATAATGAACTACAAAAGCAATACTATGATTGTTACAGTGTGTGAAATCACACTAAGCAGGCTCTACACTGGGCGGGAGACACTGTCAGTGGTTAGGAGTACAGACCACTCTTGTAAGCATTTCAGTTCCTCACACCCACATCAGCTATAACTTCAGCTCCAGGGGAACAGATTCCCTCTTCTGGTCTCTACAGGCACTATACTCATGTGCGTACATGTACGCACACAAACACGCATGCACGCACATACACACACACACACACACAAATATTAAAAATAATAAAATAGGCTCTGTGGATTTACAGGAGCCCATGAGTTAAGTAAGTGGGAGTTTTTACATGAAATTTGGATGCTCAGAAGATTTTTTTTGGGAACTGCTTTTTTACTGTCTTCCAGATGGTTGAGACTGACGGAAGCTGTCCTCTAAGTAATATGAATGCAGTAGTCATCAAATTTGAAGCACTCTGGTGCTTGTTGGCCCTTTCTAAAACCGACATAATGATCAGCAAAGAGGGCATTTTTTCTGTTTGTTTGTTTGTTTCGTTTTGTTTCTTTTAGCTCAGGCTTATTCTGTTATTTATTTAAAGTCTATGGAGAGCAGAGATCAGCACATGAGAACTGCCTAGTAACAGGGCTTGAGAGAATGAGGAACAGGAGGCTTCCTTCAGTGCCAGACACTGAGAAGCTCGCCATAGGGTAAAGGAACAGTGAGCGGCCAAGTGGTGGTTTTAACAAGAATCAATGAGAGGCCAACGGTGTTGTGTCACTGTAACACGCCCAGGTCAGCCCAGATTTCCATCACAGGGAGCAGAGCCTAGGAGGCTTTGCTTATAGTTTGCATGCAGCAAATCTCTGTCAGGATGTCTGAAAGAAGGGAGTCAGAATGCTGCTTTCCTGGACAAGCCATGCATAGGATATCGGGGTTAGTGTGTGTGTGTGTGTGTGTGTGTGTGTGTGTGTATGTTTAGGTGTGTTGGGGGGTTAGGTGTGTGTGTTTAGGGGTGTGAGGGTGGGGAAGAGGGAGACAGGGAAGGAGGGAGAGATAGAGATTGGTTCATGCACCTTAGTTAAAACTAGGGAGCTGGGCACGGTGGTGCACTCCTGTAATCCCAGCACTCTGGGCGGCAGAGGCTGGTGGATCTGTGTGAGTTCGAGGCCAGCCTGGTCTACAAAGTGAGTCCAGGATAGCTAAGGCTACACAAAGAAACCCTGTCTGGAAAAACCAAAAGAAAAATAAAGAAACCGGGGGAAAGATTATAATCTATATCAGATGCCTTTCCTACTCATATTGCATCCTATAAATTAAAAAATAAATACTGTAGGTATTTTCCTGGCACACACCTTCCCGGACGTGTCACTGGGAAGTCTGTATCTTTCCCCAGTAACGAGCTGATAGAGTCCAAAATGAAAGTGAGTGGGACATGACAGGGGCATGTGACAGGGGCATGCATTCTTAACAGATAAAGTCATTAAAACTCGCAGTTTAGACTTGAGCGCATTTGTTTGAGGCGGTGCCCCCGAGGCTCCTGTTTGAACAGCACAGAGCCAGGATACACTGCAGAGACAAGGTTTTCATTAGCTTCTCTGGGAAAAAGCCTGCACTGAAATCCCTTGAAGGATTCTACTCCCCCCCACACACACACACCCCCAACCAGTGCTGGGCGGGTGAGCTGGACGATTACACTACCAAGGCAGCAAAATGAGGCAGCTGGGAGATGTTAATGTAGAGATAAACCGATTGACAGGCCTGGGAAATCTGTGTAGGCCAGACATGGGCAAAGGAGGAATTAGAAATAGAATCCCAGAGGGCTGCTTTGTGCCCTAGCATTTCAGTTAGATTTAGCAAATTCTGTGAAAGGAAAGAATAAACACCTTTTAACTCCCCTTCCTGCACCCCCATTGTTAGGAGTGGGCCCCAAGGCCTCGCACGTGGTAGACCTGCACTCTATCACTGAGCTACACCGCCAGACTTTGTGGATTGGTTTTTTTGTTTGTTTGCTTGTTTTTGTTTTTGTTTTTTTGTTTTTTGTTTTTTTTTTTTTTTTTTAGGCAGCATTTCACTGAAGTTTAAGTATTTGATCAAGAGAGTATTTTGAGTAGATTGTTTTTTTCTTTTTTGGGGTTTGATTTTGTTTTGTTCTTTAGATTATTTTTAGTTCAATATGCAGCATTTAACTAGGAGTTAGAATTAAAAAGCAAAATCTTGAGCACACATATATCCTAGGTGTGCCTGTGCAACAGCCAGATTTAATACAGACTTTTGCAGCTCTCACCAGGCTCTTCCTCAGTTCCCAGTGAACGCCTCCGGAGGTGGTCAGCATCTGACCTCTGTCTTGCAGATGCATGCTGCCTGTCTGCCTGTTGCTTCCCATGGACAGACACATACCATGTGCACTGTGTAGCTAATGACCATCTGCCCGACCCAGAAAGCCTCATTCTTTTGTCATTTTTCCTCCTTATATGGCTTTTTTTTTTTTCTTTCTTCTTCTTTCTTCTTCTTTTTTTTTTTTTTTTTGGTCATAATGCCAGTAAAGACAGCAGAAATGCTGTTGAAAAGAATGTAGAAAATGGGTGTATGTTAGGGTCTTGTACTCCTGGCTTCAATTTTTCCCCCTGCTTGGAAGATCTTGAGTTCCAGGCCCACGCTGGCATATATATTAGGAGCTGGTCTCAAAATCAAAAGACAAACAAAAGCCAACAGGCAATGCCAAGCCAAGCCCAGTAAAGAACAAGGGCAACACGCACAGCACCCTTGCTAAGGGAGGTAACTTTAGACTGGTTGTGAGTTGCTCTTCCAAAGTAGTAAGAAAAAGTCAAGTATTCTTATTCTGTTGCCCAAAATGATAGCCAGTGTCCGGCGGGGCTATTTAAACGTCAACATTGAAAAGAATTCAAATGCATTAAGATTAAAACTTCAGAACCTGGGCTTGGTGATGCACACCTATAATCCCAGCACTCCCAGGCAGAGGCTGGAAGATCAGGAGTTCAAGGCCAGCCTGAGCTACATGAAAACCAGTCTTTACAGAAACCAATAAATGAAATACCCATCTTCTCCATGGCCCTGGACACACTCCAGATGCTCAGGCAGCCAGCTGTGGTCAGCAGCTAGCACAGCAAACAACATTCCTGCTCTACAGACAGCTCCGTCATTTTCCTCTTCCTCATTTACAGGGTTAGGGTGTTTCATTGAGATTGTTGTCGAGAGATGGGACAAATAAATGGCTAAAACCTCTGCTGTACTGACATTTTAACTTCTAGGATGTACCTTTCTCTCTTTGGGACCTAGTGAGGCTCTTTGGAGCACACTTGTCAGTGTCCGGTGCTTATCCACATTTTACCTGCTGGCTCTCAGCTTACGCTGTCTCCTGGACCTGTCTGTCATGCCTCCCAAGGCCACGCCTGGTTAAGGGATTCTCCATGAAGCTGCCATGCGGTCTGGCCTTCTTGTTTCCTAATCACGGTCATTTGGTGAGCTCCCCCAGGGACCCACAGCCTATGTGTCCAGCACCTGCTACTGTCCCAGCCACATACGAGATGCTAATTAACACCAAGGAAGGAAGGAGCTAGAGGCCACAGGAGGACAGAGCAATAGCTGCATAGCTTAGAGTCGGGGTAGAGTTTATTTGGGGTAGAAGCAGCTCCGGAAAAAGGTGTTATGAGAAATAGTTTTTCGTGTGACCAGCTTCCATGCCTGAGCTGATTCTTGGGAAAGCAACTATGCATCTAAGTCCCCTGAACTCACCTGGGGTCGAGTTTGTGGTTTTCGTGTCTGTAGAAGTAATAGTGGAAGATATTCCCAGTCCACGGGGCTGGCAGGTGAGTGATTACACAGATGGAAAATAGCACCAAAGAAGGGTGCTAGGAACCCTGCTGCATCTGTGGCAGGGCTTAACATGACAGGCCAACTCTCCCATGGCCAACCTGCCTCAAAGGGAGGCTTCTGGGTGATGGGAAAAGTTTTCCACTAGGACAGGTGACAGAAATTACAACTCGCATGCAAATTCATGTACCTGACTAACATGCAAATCCAGAGACAAAGAGACAGAGAGTGGCCGATTCCAGGCCTTAGCACCTCTCCACTTTGCCACTCTGGGTCCTGATTTCATCTTTAGGCTTCTGGGAAGGCAGCTGTTGTGTGGCAGGTAAATAGTTCAGTCTAAGTAGTCAGTGTCCACTTGAAGAGAAGGAAGCATCCACTTTGTCACTGGCCACCTCTGACCTTACTAGGGGCTGGGAACGAGGCTCAGTTAGTCAAGTACTTGCCTTGCAAGCCTGAGGACCTGACTTTCAGCCCCCAGGACTCTCATGGAAAAAAGCGGCTTGTGGTGGTGGCACACATGTGTAAACCCAGTGCCAAGGAAGGGGAGCCCTGGGGCTCACTGCCCAGTCGGCACAGCCTACCTGACAACTTCCATATGCATGAGAGATCTTATCTCAAAAAACAAAGTGGAAAGATGTCCTAGGAATGGCAGCTCAGGGCGACCCCTGGCTTCTGCACACATCTGCACACCCATGAGCACCCTCATACATGCACATGCATGCAAATACAAAAAGAAACATCATTTAAAAGATCTTATGGAACAGGGCGTGTGCTAAACAGTATGCACTGGGATGGAGCCATGTTGAAGACATGACGGTTCCATTTTAAATTCCACAGTAGCCAACCCTTTATGATTTATAATGTAAATGGTAGCTATCTGGAGGAGTCTGGGGTCCTTAACCAATCAGTTATGCTTTGAATTTCTGCTTCTTCCACGCAGGCCTGGCAATGTTCGAGCGATGCTGAATGAGGTCACAGACTAACTACCGTATTAACCCTGCAAATCTGTTCATTTCCACCCAAGCACCCTCAGGCAGGATACAGAATGTGTCCAATTGAAAAGCTATTACAGACTGCAGTGCTGTGATGGACTGAATTCTAACAGGAGAGAGAGAGAGAGAGAGAGAGAGAGAGAGAGAGAGAGAGAGAGAGAGAGAGAGAGAGAGAGAACGCTCAGGAAATCACTTTCTAATAGGAAGCCACATTCTAGATATTTCTTTAAAATGCTTTGTGGCGTGTGTGGCTGTGATGGGGGGTATGATACCTGCATGTGTGTGAGTCGCTGAATGTGTACACATACAAATCACAGCATATATGTGGAAATCAGAGGGCAGCCTGGGGCCTTCAGCACTGTTTGAGGCAGGGTCCCTGTGCTGCCTAGGTTTTTGTCAGCTGGACACAGGGTATAGTGATAGGAGAGGAGGGAACCTCAATTGAAAAAAGGCCTCTGTAAGACTGGGATGCAGGCAAGCCTTTAAGGCATTTTTCTTAATTAGGGATTGATGGGGGAGGGTCCAACCCATTGTGGGTGGGGCCACCCCCGGGGTTGTGGTCCTGGGTTCTATAAGAAAGCACCTTTCCATGGCCTCTGCATCAGTTCCTGCTTCCAGGTTCCAGCCATGACTTCTTTTCTTTTCTTTTTTCCTTTTTTTTAATTTATTTATTCTTGTTACATCTCAATGGTTATTCCATCCCTTGTATCCTCCCATTCCTCCCTCCCTCCCATTTTCCCCTTACTCCCCTCCCCTATGACTGTGACTGAGGGGGACTTCCTCCCCTGTATATGCTCATAGGGTATCAAGTCTCTTCTTGGTAGCTTGCTATCCTTCCTCTGAGTGCCACCAGGACTCCCCATCCAGGGGATGTGGTCTGACTTTCACGAACTCCGGCCATGGCTTCTTTCAGAGGTGGGCCACAATGTGGAAATATAAGACAAATAAACCCTTTCCTCCCTAACTTGCTTTTAGTCACGATGTTTCATCATAACGATAGTAACCCTAACCAAGACAGAAATCATCGGTACTAGGCTAGTACTGCTGTGACAGACCTGATCATGTTGTTTTCGGGAGGATTGTGGAAAGACTTTACAACTGTGGGCTACAAAGGTCAGTTAGTGTTCAGAGCTTGGTACTTCTGCTTCTCGCTGGGCAGTGGGGACACTGAGGTTACAGTCTCACGCTACTAGGCCAGGCTGTTAGGAATTCTGACTCCACTCCTCATACGAACACAGCCAGCATTTTTATTTACTACACCTCCACAGCCCCTGATCACTTTTTAAGGCTAAAGTATGTTTTCTGTCATCTGAAAATTAAAATTGCTACTTCTGGCACTTCTTAACCTTAATACGTTCTACCATCTGGGATTTTTGTTTAGCCTTTTTTCCCCCTGCCTAATAACCCTTTCAGCTCCTTTTCTTTGTGTGTTCCAAGCACCCTTTTGTGTTCTTAATTTCTATTTTACATTATTGAAAAATACCGTACAGAACACTCTAGTGAATACCCGTGAATTTGCCACCCAATTTAGGAGCTGAAAAAACGAACTCTTTTCAAGTGACAGTTTCTGGGCTGTGTTTCATGCGCCACACAGAACACCACACAGATGGTAAAGGTTTCGTGCAAGGGCCCATCACCCCCTGTGCATAGCAGCTGCCTGGGAAAACAAGGCCAGTGGCTGTCTTCTTAATGCTAAGAGGTCTAACAGTTGAGCTTCAGGGAACCCCTCGAGCTGTCCCAGGACCAAGAAACCTATGGCATTTTGCAAATTTATATTTTACCGTGTTGCACTTTTAAGGACTAAGCAACTCCCCTTCTGTCGCCTCCGTCAGAGGCATTTGTCAGAATCCTCTCATGTCTGTCGCTATTTTTGGCACACATTGTGAGTGTGTTTGTAAACAGTCTCTGGCTAAATGACATGTGTGTGTGTGGGGGGGTCAGTCTTCCAGAATGCTCTTTTTGGTTTATTCCTCAGTTGACTATCAGTTTGCGCCACCAAATCAATGGCTCTAAATAGCTGGCCCTTGTGGAGCGCCAGAGTCACCCACGGTGTTTAAACATTTTTTTTCTGTGTCCTGGGACGCCTGGCATCTTTTCTGTTCTGGACAGAGCCGTTCCTTAAACATGCTCTTGCTGAGGCCACATGCTGCCGGCATCCTGCTGTTCACATCACACTATATGTCATAGCAGCAACGTCTGCCTCATCCTCACCCTGGATGCTTCGTCTCCTCGGAAGTCAGGCACACAGCAGAGAAGCTTGTCTGTGGTCCCCGAGCACATATTTATCACTTGAGGGTGCTGTTGTTTTGAAGCATCCCAAAGCTACAGATTCCCAGGAACAGAGCTAGGGAGCCAGCTGGGAAGCTGGCTTTTGATTTTCTTTTCTTTTTTTTTTTTTTTTTAATCTACTGACTGATAAACCTGTGGTGCCTCTTTGAATAGCTGATGGCTAGAACTGTGCAACACTCTCTTTTTGTGATTCAAAAATTAGAACCTCAGGAAACTGTCTTACAGAACACATATGGCTGAGATCTGCTGTAGTTGCTTGTGCAGAGCAGTGGGGACGTTTTCAAAGAGAAGCATAAACCGCACATGCTTTAGTTGGGTGTGTATTGTTTTAAGCATTGATTATCTTTTCATTTGAAATGAATAGGATTTCTCCACAAGCCACTTGTTATTTGCATAATGTGAGAAAATTCATTTGTATAATAAGCCCCCAGAGTCATCAGAGTCGGATCTGAGCACATGACGTGTTCTTTCTATCTCTGTTGCAGGGTTTGTTTTGCTTATAATCATTAAAAGTGAGAGAACCTGCTGGTTTTCTGGGTTTTATTGCCAAGTGGTTACCATTGATACTCACTCATCTCTCATGATGTACATTTCTGGTTCCATTAACAACAGAACCCGTATCTAAATGTGCTTCTCTCTCTGTAGGACAGTCGGCCCAATATGTCAAGACCTCTCATCACTAGATCCCCAGCATCGCCACTGAACAATCAAGGCATTCCAACTCCAGCGCAGCTCACCAAATCCAATGCACCCGTCCACATTGATGTGGGCGGCCACATGTACACCAGCAGCCTGGCCACCCTCACCAAATACCCCGAGTCAAGGTAACTGCAAAAGTGGGCATGCCATTGTGAGAAGTACACGCGTTTGATGCTCTTGACTGTTCTTCCTTTGGTCAGAAGAACAGGGTGGCCTGACCAATGCCAAGTGTAGGACATGACCTGCAGAGGCTGCTCAGGGCCATGCAAGCCGTGGCATGGAGTACATGTCTGCATGTCACATGGAATACATGTTCTGAGTGCCGTGGTATATGCCTGTAATTCCATCATTCAAGGGACCGAGAGAGAAGGATAATGATTTCAAGGCAAGCTGAGGCTTTATAATGAGTTTAAGGCATGGGCTATAGAGTGAGGCCCTATCTCAAAATTGAAAATGGTGGGGGCCAGCTGAAACGGCTTAGAGCAGGCTTAATGGCCTCAGTTCAAACCCAGGTCAAAGTGGAAGGAAAGAATACAGATGGTTGTCCACTAAGTTCCACATGTATACTGTGGCATGGATGGCCTGGCACGCACGCGTGCACACACACACGCACGCGTGCACACACACACACACACACACACACACACACACACGAGAAAGAGAGGAAGGTGGAGAATAATATTTGCAGTCTAAATAAAAATGACTGAATAAAAATCATAGTTACTGTAAAAATGTTATAAAGATTAGTGTTTTAGTTTTTTCAGATCTTTCTCGGCTACCTATTACTTTATAAAATAGTTTGAAAATTGGGGTGCAAAGGGTAGAAAAATTGTTCTCTTTATTCCATGATTTAATTTCCACAATAAAAAATGAAATTATTAAAATATAGGTTTCTAAGTTATCCACAATGATGTAATCCTGTCAGCTGTTAGGGCAATATGACACAAAAATATTAAGAAGGTGAAACAGAAAAAAAAATAAAAATAAAAATAAAATTAAAAAAAAAAAAAGAAGAAGGTGAAACAGAGTCACATGACCACAGAGGCTCTAGAAATATTGGTTTTGGTTTTTGTTTGTTTGTTTAAGAGTACCTATTTGTGTTCTTCCCAACCTTTTGTTAATATTAACATCAATTACAGAAAATTGCTGTTGGCCCTCCAGATGAGGGGTCAAATCCAGGGTCAAGTACAAAATATATATAAGGGCCCAGATCCTGTCTTTAAGTGTAGGGCAAGTAGTGGTCTGGTCTTGTGGCCCTTTTTTCCAGTTTGCCTCTTAGCCTTTTAAACTCCTTATATAAGGGGGAAATTGATGCAGCTTACAGGGCTTTCTGCCAAAGTACATAGAGCAGAAGGGTTTCTGATTTGGCACATTTTCAATTTGTGGAATATTTGTTTCTATATAATGAGCTATCTGGGAAAAAGGGACCCAGGTCTGAACATGAGATTCATTTATGCTTCATATATTTTTTTACACACCTATCCTGAGGACCATTCTGTATCATATTTCCAGTAATTCTGTAAATGAAGGCAAGTTTCATGGTGTAGAGTTTTCCATGTAAGAGTACTGTGTTGTTACTCAAAAGGTCTTGGGGACTTGGTATCGCTAAGTTGGAAAGGTGCTCACCACAAAAGCATGAGTCCCATTCGTAGAACTCACATTAAAAAGCTGTGATTATTGTTACCTTGACACAGCCTAGTCACCTGGGAAGAGGACACTTCAGTTGAGGAATTGCCTAAATCACATTGCATGCCTATACGTGCACATAGGAAAGTCCAGCCCACCATGGGCATCACCATGCCTAGGCCGGTGTTCTGGCTTATATGAGAAAGATGGCTAAGCAAGCCAGATACCAAACAGCATTCCTCTGTGGTACCTCAAGGATCATGGTTGAGTTCTGCCTTGACTTCCCTCAGTGCTGCCTTGTGACCTAAAAAATACAAGCCGACTGAGCACTTTTCTCCCCTAAGTTGCTTTTGATTGGGTTATTTCATCACAGCAACAGAATGTAACTGGAACACTAGCACTAGGGAGGCAGAGCCAGGTGGATCCTGGGGTCTCACTGGCCAGCCAGCTACTCAGGCAAGCTCTTGGCAACAAGAGACTCTGTCTCCAATTACTTGACAGATGACTCCTGAGAGTTGACACCCATGGTTGACTTTTGGCTTCCATATTTGAAGCCTCACAAACATGCATGAACATACATGTGCACACACTAGAACAGATGTCCACACCAAGGTTCTGGGCTTTGGAACATTCTGGATGTGGGTTTTTGGACCACTGGCCTGGGGCCTTACATAGCTGGTTTTGTTCCAGTGGTGGCTTTTCCATGCGGCTGCTGGAAAATGTAAAATTGCTTATGCATCTGCTTTCCTATGGCAGCACTAAAGTAAGAATATGTGCTTTTATGAAAAGAATTAAGCCTGCCCTTTTGCCATCCTAATACTTGCATATATCAAAATTTGAATTTTTTCTCATCAATGTAATTCAAAAAGGCAGAATTGTTCATCATGCTTTCCTCATTTTTCATGTCATTTCCGATCACCCACAGTATCATAGCCACAACAATAAAGATATGCTTTTTTCTTCTGATGTTTTGGAGATCAAAGTCAGGTCTTGTACATGGCAAACATGTCTCCTAGCTCTAAGCCTCACACCCCCTACCCCCCCCCCAGGCCAAGCAAAAGTAGTTTGACAGTGATACCCGTGTTTAGATGTAGGTGCTGCCATTTGCCTGGCAGTTATGTGATGGGTTGGTAGCATCCAATGGCCAAACACCTGCCTTCTCTCCTATAAAACAGGTGCAAATATGTACTCGTTACATGCAATCATAGGAAGCAGTTCGTAGCCCTGTGTTCAAGGCATGGTGATCTTCTGCCAAACTCGGCGGGAAGACAATCTCAAATTGCCTTCTGAACTCTGAGTGTTCACCATACCTCCCTCTCTGTAGCCTCCTTCCCTGGATCTGCTTCTGTGTCCTCTCTTATATAGTCCACTTTATGTCCATCTTTTCCAAGGGAAGACAGCTTTAAGCTCATGTCAAGTTTCAAAGAAACTTCCGTTTCTATGGCTGATACCTAAAAGCAAATGTCACTGGCCAGATAACACTGTCTTACTGTTTAATTGGCCACCGTGTGTTGCTCTGCTTCTCTGTCGCCCTTGCTACACCTTTATAAGCATTTAAGTATTCAGCTCAAAGACAATTCAGGAAGGGACCCACACTCAGATTTTAGCAGTCAAAGATATATAGAAGAATAAAAGTTTGGGATTTTTTTTTCCCATAGCTGTCAAGTGTCCCAATTTCTGTGAGGATCCATGACCTAGTCAGCCCTCTGTTAATCAGGCCCAGAGAGACCGATTGGGTAATCCATGACTGTAGGATTATTAGCAATTCTGGTGACATTCTCCAGATTCCACCCTTCCTTACCACGTAAAGCCCCCCCCCCCCCCCCGGCTCTCTTCCAGCTGTGTCCCGGAGGTGTGGCCCAGAGGGAAGAAGGGGACTTCTAAGATCTCGGGGAAGACCCATAGTTAAAGAAATTCTGATTTGCAAGTAACAAATGGCCTTAAAAGATGTGAGTGGAAGATGGCATGAGGTGGGTGCGTGGCTTGGTAGTGCAGCATGTGTGCAAGGAGCTGAGTTTGAGCAAAAGCCCTGGCAGAGAAAGGGAGGGAGAATGCTGTACGTCTCCACGTGGGGTTGCAGCCAGGAGATGCAATCCACAAGGGCCCCTGGCCGATCCGTAATAACTCTACACCAATCACATTGAAAGGAAAAGGAAAAACAAAAAACCCACAAACAGATAAAAAGCCAGACCGAGCGCAGCGGTTCACACTACACCCCGAGAGCTTGGGAGGCTGACGTTGAAACATATTGAGTTCAAGGCTAAGCTGGCTTACAAAGGAGGGCACTGTCAAAAGCAAGCCATGCATATGTCAAGATGGGGGTCAGAGGGCAACAAACCAGGACTCATGGATCTGCTGCCCGTTTTTACAAATAAACTTTTACTGGGCACAGCAACAAAAAGAAAGTTAAAGTCTATATGGCACCATCAGATAGTCTCAGCTGGACCTGCAAACAGACAGGGGGGTTGTTGAGTTCAAGGCCAACCTGGGCAACTTATCAAAACTGGGTCTCAAAATAACAGGTTTTATTTTAAGTGGGGATGGCAGTGGCTGGTGATCAGTGAGAATTCTAGGACTGTAGCTCAGTGGTAGGACACCTCCCTACACATGCCTGATTGAACAACGCCCCACTTTAAAAATAAAAAAAGAGGAAAAGAAAGAAAATACGTGGATGCGATCAGAATATTTTGTAAGGGTCTACTTACTTGATTTATATAGCGTGAGCATCTGATGGGAGGTGGCCGTTGATACTGTTCTCTTTCTCTGGGCTGTGCAGATTTGCAGGGCAGATCTGGTTATGAATGGCTCAAAAGCACTGAAGACACTTTATTAACACTATTGATAATGAAAGATTTAAATATTGCAATAATTTGTTTATTAAACCACATGCCAAATTAATAACATAGCATCCCAAAGATCTGCTCTTGGCATATGTGCATGGTAAACATACATTCGGTAATCATTTTAAGAAAAACCTGTCTTGAGTTCAAAGTTGGGTCTTTCGCATCCATTACTGTCCCTTGTAGCAAAAGCAATTTTTGCAGTGCTCTGTTTATACTTCTTCAGATTTGAACTCTTTCAAGCGGGGGAAGTAGGCGAAATAAATAATTAGCAGGATCTGCAAGGTGGTAATAAAGTGGGGGTCTCTGTGGAAAGACTCACTGTCTGCCAGGGAACTCGTGAGTTTCAGCTGCCGGAGCCATCCGAGCTGACGGCTTGACAGGACTTTTGTATATTTTAAACCCAGTACATGAGTTAACTCCCACGTAAGTCGATTATGCTAAATGGGTATCTTTCCAAAATAGTTGCCGAGTTACTGAGCATACACGGATATGTGGGTAACTACAAACTCAAGAGACTCCCTTTACAGCCTTGGAGTCGACGCCCATGACCGCCCAATGGGTGTGTGCATTGAGAGCTCTAGGATGGAGGAGCCAAGCATGTGTGCCTCGCCAGCAGAGATCTCTCTTCTGGCGAGCATCACTCTCACGTGCCTTAGACATTACAGGATCGTTTCTGTGGAGCCACAGTGAGGGGGAAGACAGATAGGTCTAATACAAGAGCATTAGAGAGGCCAGGATTATGAGTTCCAGGTCACTCTGTTACATACATTTGTACCCTGTCTTAAAGCAAAACCGCCTAAAATACAGAGCTGGGCAGGTGGCCCAGTTGTTAAGAGCACTTCCTGCTCTTCCAGAGGACCTGGGTTTGGGTCCCTACAGTCATGCTGTGTGGTTCATAAACTCCAGAGGATCCAATACCTATTCTGGGTTCCACAGGCACCTGAGCTCACACATGAACGTACACAGGAACACAGACATATACACATAATTTTAAATACAATAATTTTTTAAAAACCCTAAAATAAAAGGATCTTTGAAACCCATGTTCTGAAGACAATCGAAACCAATGTTTTCATTTCTGTGCACTTGCATCCCAGCCTAGGGAACTTTCTGGACTCCTTTGGTAAGCCTGGGGATTCTGTGATGTCACCTTTCCCAACTTAGTGCCTCCTGTTTTGATGTTTGCACTCCTAGACATGGGTCCCACTATGTTATCATATAAGCCTATGTTTCAAAGACCTCAAAAAATAAATGCTTTTACAGTGGATTCATCTGAGTTGCCAAATGGTTCGCCAAGATTTTCTTCAGAATTGCTGCATGGAGCCAGGCTGGGTGGCATATAGCTGTAATCCAAGGTCACAGGAGGCAGAGACAGGAGGATCCCAGATGAGGCCTGCCTGGGCCTTGTAGAGAGACTCTTCCTTTAAAAAAGAAAAAAAAAGACAGAAAAACAAAGCAAAACAAAACCCCCTGAAGTTATTGCACACTAGTGACTTAGCTGTTTTGTTATGGCCTGCTTTTGTGATGCACGGGTTGGATAACTCAGTGCCTGTGTTGAAGTATCTCAGGGTAGGTCGGCCATGGAGTGTCAGCAGAGAGGGAGGGAAAGGAGAGCATCCTGGAGGAACCAGGCCTTTGGGAGAGGCAAGGCCCTAGAAATGGGAGGTATGGGGTTTCCCAAGCATGATGGGGAGATGCTACCTTGTCACCTCTCTTCCTTTTAGCATCTTGCATTTTACCACTGTTGCTCCTCTAGGAGGTGGGTGAACAAATGAGAAGTTGAAAAGACCCAGTTTAAACAGTGAACCTGCGTTATTTTTTGTTTAGTGCTGGGAGAATAAGCCTTCACTAGCAGGTGCCGGACAACCGCAGGGCTCCTCTGCCACCGGGGAACAAGGCGGGCCTCGCTTTCAGTGCGCTCGGATTTGGAGAGTCTTGTCTTTTTTAAAAAACATATTTTATTAATTTATTCATATTACATCTCAATTGTTATCCCATCCCTTGTATCCTCCCATTCCTCCCTCCCTCCCTCCCATTTTCCCCTTACTCCCCTCCCCTATGACTGTGACTGAGGGGGACCTCCTCTCCCTGTATATGCTCATAGGTATCAAGTGTCTTCTTGGTAGCCTGCTATCCTTCCTCTGAGTGCCACCAGGCCTCCTCATCCAGGGGATGTGGTCAAATATGGGGCACCAGAGTTCGTGTGAAAGTCAGACCCCACTCTCCACTTGTCTTAAAGCATTATTTAGAGAGAAGACCAGCATGGTGTGTATGCCTCTCCCCACCACACTCTGATGGACACTGAACACCATCTTTTGTTTCCCTTCCACCAGCACATGGTGAGGGGAGCTGCCTCAGCCGGGGCCTGTAGCGCACTACACATGTGTGCTGGGTTCCTTCCCCTACCCATGCTTCACAGGACACTGGGGACAAACAAAGCAGATATGACCCAGGATGGTACAGTAGCAAAGTTCCCCTTCTAAGTGTAAAGTGCAAGCTGGATATCCTACTTAATGCTTTTCAGATATGTAAAGATGTTTCTTGGGGGAGAAATAACTATGTGAAGATAAAAATCATCCTTAGGTTTAATATAGGGGGCAAGTTAATTCCCCAGAGGAACTATTTATCCTGTGCAGTAATCTTTTATTTTATTTCCGTCTTATAAGACAGTGTCTCACATAGCCCAGGCTGGCTCAATCGTTTGTGTAGCACACATAGCCATACATTCATGATCCTCCCTCATCCACCTCTCAAGTGCTGGGGTTACAGGTATGCTCCACCATGCCCAACCGTGATGTAGCCATCCTGTTTAGGGCACAGCATGCTAAAGGTATTTCCTCTCAGGGCCCTGACCAGTTATAGGTTCCTATGTTAATTACCATTTACTGCAAGAGGAAGCCTCTTTGATACGGTCGAGTGGGGCCCTGATCTCTGGGGGTAACAATGTCAGTAGGAGTCATTTTATTGCTCTGTTCATTTCATAGAATGATGATGGTAGTAGGTCTTCCCGCGGGGCCCATGGCAATCTAGCCTCAGGGTCTTTGAGACAGGGTCTCTCGCTGGACCTGGAGCTTGCTCGGTTGCCTCCACTTTCTGGCCAGCATTGCCCCTTAGACACTCAGGTCTCTTCCAATCCCCGCACTGGGGCTGCAGATGTGTGCCTCTTCCTCTGCCTCCCGAGTGCTGGGATTAAAGGCATGCACCACCGCACCTGGCTAAAACCAGGCTTTTCTTATTATGCCATGAATCATACTGCTTGGGACACAAAGATTTCTCAGTGTCCCTGAGAATGTCAAGGTTATTTTGACTGTTTTCAGTATTTCCATGTTTATTCTCATCATACAAGAAAAAAAAACTTATAACAAACATCTGGCATATTCGTCTGTTTGAAGATTAATTCATTTGAGTAATTTCCGAACAAGGTTAATATGTGAAAAATATGGCCCATCTCACTGTATTCCTGAGAACAATGTCATTGAAGAAGCTTCAGTTTTTAAATGCTTCCTTCATGCAGCTCAGTCTATAGATTTCGGATACTGTTCTTCAGGGACCAACTGTGGTTTGTACAAACCCTGTTGTTTCTGCCAGTCACATGTATGGATATGGAGAGGGTTTATGGGGGGGAGGAGGAGGAGGAGGAAGAGGAGGAGGAGGAGGAGGAGGAGGAAGAGGAGAAGGAGGAGGAGGAGGAAGAGGAGAAGGAGGAGGAGGAGGAGGAGGAAGAAGAAGAAGAAGAAGAAGAAGAAGAAGAAGAAGAAGAAGAAGAAGAAGAAGAAGAAGAAGCCGCCAATATGAAAGCATTTAGGACCAGTGAGATGGCTCAGTGGATGAAGGCTATGCAAAGCATGGTGACCCAAGCTGAATGCCCAGAACCGTCAATAAAAGGAGAGATCTGACTCCCAAGTGAACTCTTTGTTTGCTGGCAGCTGATAGCTTCTGAGGGGTGGAAAACTACTCTTTTCTGAAGATGTGGCTACTGATAGAATTACCGAACCCTAGTGCTACCATACTCCAATATCCACGCACGTATGGGCACCACTGTCTGGTCCTGGTGGGTTATATATGTATATGTATATATGTATTTACATATACACATGTGCATATTCATATTCTATATATAAATATATTTTACATATACATATTCTATATCTGCTATTTTATACATGTAAATATACGTGGTAAAGTTAGGGAGGGGAATGAGGGGAAATGGGGAAATTGGAGGAGAGAAATGGGGGATATATTTCATTTTATACATAATGAAATTCTCAAGAATAAAGAAAAACAATTTTACGTTGTCCTCTGACCTCCACATGCACAATGTGGCATGAATGTACATACTCCATTCTCTCACACACATCATTACATATATATATAATAGTAATTTAAAATAAAGAAATAAATATTTACATGAATTTCCAAATAATCCAACTACCCTTTTGTCATATAGGAATCATTGAATGTAAGAATTACTACACCCCACCGACTTATTCATGTGTCTTCTGGTCGTTCTTATGTCACCCTCCCAGGCTGCCACAGTTAACACCACACAAGAGAGCTCTCCTTTGGGGAACAAGCATGCCTCTGTCACATTATACCTCTGCCGTGTGGCTTCATGGCGAGTGTGTCTTTTTGGGTCTGGGGTTGTGCAAACAAAACACCAAGGACACCTTATAGTGGAGGAAAAGGTTTATTTTCCAGGCAGCAGGTACTGACAGCCAGGGCCGCAGCTCTGAACTTGGGAGTTGGAACTGGGACTCAGAACAAGATTGTTAGTCTTTGTAAAGCAAAAACCATAAGCAGAAAGGGGGGAGGGGCAGTCTTATCTGGACTGGTCAGACCATCAGACTGGTCTGATGGACTCACTATTTCTAACCAGGCTGGAGCCAGCAGGATGTGATAAGGCCCAGGAAGTCAGCAGGAAGAGGAAGCAACAGCATCTGTCTTGAGACTGGGAACATCTGTCTGTCCGTGGCTAATGGGTGTTCCCATTGTCCTGGTGATTACCCCACCCCCTCCCTGGGAGAACTGAAGCCCTCTGTGCTAAGATGGAGGACAGGCCTAAGATGGAGTCCTTTGGAGGCAAATATTTCCAAACAGAAAGCGTTTGTTCATATCCAGGCATATCAGTATAAACTTAAAGTTCGACATTGTTAGTCAGCCACGAAGTTGAACCTTGTAGTCCCAGCTTCTTGTGAGGTTAAGACAACCCAGGAATTCAGAACCAGCCTCTGCAACATAGGGAAGCTAGTGTCATGAAAATGAATATACTAATTAATTAGTTAATCAATTAATTTTCTTTAGAAAGGAAATCACCCATAGATAGTATTATAAAGTTACATTAAAAGGCATCCCAGGGATCCACTGTGTTAGGATGAAAACAGTGTTCCATGCACAGATCATGTTTTCCATCATTGAGCTGTCTGGATTTTATATGCATAAAATCATGTATGTGTATATGACAGGAAACAGGGGACTAAGAAGAGGATGAGTGTGGGGATGGCTGGGTGCATGGGTAGCGAGAATATGCTGAATATATCGTATATCCTGTGGACAGCATTCTTATGTAGAATTGTACAATGCACAATTGGCGTATCGTGAAATTTTTATAAAGGACTAAAGAAAAAGACAAGACCAGGCACATTCAGGCCATAGATGTGCTAGAAAAAAAGAAGTTCTCTACACACTACATTGGCCAAATTGTTATCTGTTGTCATATATGTCACCTGTTAAAAAAAATATTTAATTAAGAATTTAGAATGCGTTGCTTTGATTGGCTATGTTGTCAGTGTCCTGCTTTTGGGAGATAAATTGCAAGATGCTTGCAAAAGCGGCAGCACTTTGTGCCAACAGCTGGAAGAAGTAGGTACACACTGCCCCCCATGTTCCTGCTGGGGACCCTGAGAGAATGTGGGAAGTCAGGCATGCTCTTATAGGGTGTGAGCTTACACTGAATCTTCATCCTAGGGCAGATACCCCAAAGCTCCTCATTCTGAAGGTGGGAAAGGAAGCCATTGCCCCACATCTGGAAGAGTGAGTTGTTGAACTTAATCAGGAGACAATATTAGGGCCGAGGAGGAGGCTCGGTGGGTAAAATGCTCTCGTGCAAGCATGAAGGCCTGACTGGGAGTTCCCAGAGATCACAGGGAAAAAGCAGGTGGGGTCGTAGACCTGAGATGCAAAGCAGCCACAGTGGACCCAAGGGGCTGTCCGTCCAGCCAACCTGGCGTGCAAGTAACAAAGAAAACACCCATCGCAAACAACTTGGCTTTAGCTGACCTCTGTGTGCACACCCACACGTGAATGCATGCACATGCACATTGAAACAAAACAGGGATTCAACACCATGTGACACTGGCCCTGAACAATGCCTTCAGGTTGCTAATAAATGCCAGTGTCGGGTGGCTTAGAAATGACATTGTGCTTTATCTCTTTTGATCCTTGTTGAGAAGCTTGGTTGAGTACCTCACAGGGCACCATGACTTTTCAGCAACGGCAAAGCATACAGGTTGAGTAGGCTTTATTTCAGAAAGGTGACCTTGAGCTCGCTCTATCTTGTTTCTTTGGTTTGAACTTAGGGAGCTCCAGGTCGACGCCCAGCCTCATCACACTCAGTGTCCCCCACCCCATCCCAACATTGATCTTGAAAAACAACCCAGAAGGCCATCCCCGAGGATGTCTAAACCTGAAACTGTCCTGGTCTCAAAACAGTTCAATCCCAGCTGGGTGTGGTGGCACATGCCTTTACTCCCAGCACTTGGGAGGCAGAGGAGGCAGATCTCTCAGTTCGAGGTCAGCCTGGTCTACAAAGAGAGTCCAGAACAGCCAAGGCTACACAGAGAAACCCTGTCCCAAAAAACCATAACCCAAAAAACAAAACAAAACAAAAAAACAGCTCAATCCATAGAAAAGGTAACAAGAGAGGTCCTCTCTCACTGCTGTCTTCAGGGCCTCAGATAAAGTAGGCTGTATAGCCCAGGATAACCCTCTCCCACCTGAATCTTCCAGCCTCTACTTGAATGTTGAGATTATGGGTGTGTATGTGGGGCTGGGGGTTGGTCCTAGGCCCTTGGGTATGCTAGGCAAGCACCAACCAACTGAGTTGCATGCCTAGGTGCCCACTCTTTCTTTTCTCTTTAAGGAGTACCGTAAGACCAGCTCATTAATCTATACTCCTTAAGCACCTTAAGGAAGGGGGCCTCAACCCAAACCTCAGCATTTTGATAATTTATCATGTAAGGAATGCACTGGCGTGAGGGAAAATTCAGAAAGAGAATTATTAGATGCCTTTAAATTATTGGGCTAAAGGTCATAGCAACCAAACAAACTCATGGAACTGTGTTCAGATAAAGTACGTCCCTTCCTCCACCATCGCACTGAGGTGGCTGGGGTGTCAGAAAGCTGGACAGAAGAGCAACAGCTTCCTCCCCAGGAACAGGGCCTGGTGGGTAGGCTCAGGAGGAGCTTGCTGCCTCAGAGATTCCCAACTTGGCAAAAGCACTTCCTCCTTACTCAGGATGCCTGTATAGGGAGATGGAAGAACAAGTCAAAGGAAGCAGTTATGTCAGCTGCCCAACACTGTCACCTCAGGGTGGGACCACCAGGAGCCGGAAAGGAAGTGCCAAGCTCTTGTTCCTCGCCGGAAACATGTTCTGCACTTCTTTGGCTTGTCTGCAGCAGGTCGGGGCTTGGTTCTGGTTTTTGAGGTTGGAGGGCTTAAGGAGAATTATCTAGAGATGCATCTTTTGCCCACTGTGCTCCAGGACTGGCATGCCACCACTGGGGGAATTCATCATCATTATTATTATTATTACTATTATTATTATTATTATTATTATTATTATTATTATTATTATATTCAGATTACATCTCAATTGTTATCCCTTTGCTTGTCTCCTCCAGTTCCCGTTCCCTCCCTTCCTCTTTCATCCTATTCCGCTCCCCCAGGTCTGTAACAGAGGGGGACCTCCTCCCCCACCATATGGTCACAGCCTGTCAAGTCTCATCTTGATAGCCTTCCTATTCTTTCTCTGAGCGCCACCAGGCCTCCCCACCAAGGGGAAGTGGTCAAATAGGGGGCACCAGAGTTCATGTCAGAGTCAGTCCTCACTCTCCACACAGCTATGGAGAATGTCTTGTCCATTGGCTAGATCTGAGTAGGGGTTAAATGTTTACTGCATGTATTGTCCTTGGTTGGTGCAGTAGTTTGAGCAGACCCCGGAACTTTGAACTGTGTAAACCAAGCGAAGGCCCAGTAGGGAGCCCAAGACAGACACCTCCAGAGCAAGCGCTATTGGTCCTGCTGCTGCCTAAGAGAGAAAGCTGTCAACAGCCTTCTTGGGTGTCTCCCCAGCATACAACAGTAACACTTGTCTTTAAATCATGAGCAGATAGGGACTTTTTGTGTGTGTGTGTGAGGGAGCAGTTAACACAAGGTCTCATTATGAGCCAACACCAGCTCGAACTTCTTTTGTACCTGAGGCTGGCCTCCAAGTGCTGAGACTACAGGCATGGCCCACCACACCTGGCTCTACAGGTCATATTTTTTTTCACATGACACTTTGAGTTGGTGACTACTAAGTACATGCACAACATAGTCTGGAAATACAAAGCCTCAGAGAGTGTGTAGCCAAACAAGCACATCCCGTGGCAACTGGACATTCTGAGAAGGCTGTTGGGTGACAAGAGTGTTCAGCACGCCTTTTAACATGCCTATGTGCTACTGACTTCATGGCATGAATTTCAGTTTTCAGCTTTTTCTCTCTCTTAAGGAGGCACAACTCACAAGCCGGAGGTGGCATTGCTGGACAGCCCAGTTCTGAATGGGGTTTTTAACTTCTTCATCACTCTAAAGTCTTACAATCACAGAATGAATTCATTTCCATTCATTCCACCACCTTTTGATATTTGAATCAGACTTTTGATGTATAAACTTTTGAATAATGGTAGTAATGAAGTTTTGTGTGGTGGTGTATTTGTATATGTACTGGGTAGTTTTATGTCACCTTGACACAGCTAAGGTTATCCGAAGAGAAAACCTCAGTCAAGAAAATGATTCCATAGGGTCCAGCTGTGAGGCATTCGCTTCCTTTGTGGTTGATGGGGGAAGGCCCAGCCTGTTGTGGATGATGCCACCCTTGGGGCTGGTGGTCCTGGGTTCTGTAAGAAGCAGGCTGAGCAAGCCAGTAAGCAGCACCCTCCACGGCCTCTGCCTCAGCTCCTGCCTCCAGGTTCCTGCCGTTTGAGTTCCTGTCCTGACTTCCTCTGATGGTGAACAGTGATCTGGAAGTGTAAGCAAAATAAACCGTTTTCTCCCCAAGTCCCTTTGATGATGCTGTTTCATCACAGCAACCGTAACCTTAATTAAGACAGTGTACATGTGTGTATGTACTCGTGCATGCCTTTGTCTATATGCATGAATTTGTGTATGTGTGCGGCATATGCATGTCTGCGTGTGCATTTATATTTGTTTATGACAAGTATGCATGTTTATATGCATGAACTTATGTATATGTGTGGTATTTATACATATGGTGTATATATTTGTGTATTTGTGTGGCATGTATGCATGTGAATAAGCATGTATTTTTGTATGTATGTGTGTGTTATTCATGCACATGATATGTGTAAATTTATGTATGTTTTGTGTATGGGTATATGTGTGTGGCCTGTATGCTGTGCATGCATTTGTGTACATGTGTGGTATTTATGCAAATAGAAGGTGTGTGCATTTGTGTCTTTGATCATGGGAGAGTAAGAAAGCAGTGCACACGAGTCAAGGTGGATCCACTTACTTGCTCCGTCTTCCTGAAGATGTTAACATAGCCTTAACATGGATTCTTGGGAGTTTCTGGTTCTTTTTCATTAAACTCTGTTAAGCTTCTGGATTTTTCACTTAAACATACTAAGCAAAAGATTTAAATACTTTCATTATAAGCCACTGTTTTGCTGGCATGATCACAAGTGGGGAAAACTGTTAAGTTGAAAATAGAAATGCTGGCTTGGCCATCGTCCTCTCGTGTGATCAATACGACGTGCGTTTATGTGAAGCGATGACTGTGGCATATTGTAAGTGATTTCCAACAGTCTGGAATAGCGGGACAACAAAGGAAGCGTGGGCACAACGCCACTCCACAGCCTACCCTCACTGGCGGTCACAAAGCATGAAGACTGAGGGGCCGGGGGGCCGCCTACCAGGAGCAGTCCCAGGGGATGGGCCCAGGGGTTTGCTAGACATGGAGGAGACTCAAGGACATGGCTTCACGTTCTGCAGTGTGGCAGTTGGGTTTGTCCTGATAAAGAAGACCTGGGATAAATCAAGCACAACTCAGAGTCACCCAGGACATGAGCCAAAGTTTCCTGTCTCGAGAAATGTGAAGGCGTAGCAATGCAGTTTGGTGGCAGAGTGCTTGACTTGCATACAGGGCATGCTGGGCATGAGGATTTGAAAGCATGGAGAGAGAGGGAGGGTAAGGAGGAGGAAGAGGGGAGAGGAAGAAGAGATTTAGGGTCCAAGAAAAGAAGAAGGGTGGTGGAGGAAAAACACAAGTACAAGACGGCCGGGGGCTCTGACACAGGCATTGTAGCCCTTTTGTTTGGCTTTTTTGTTTTCTTTTGTTTGTTTTGTAGTGCTGGGAATTGAAGCTCCCTGGTCTTTGCAAATATTCAGTAAAGACTCAAATACCCTGTATCCCTCACTTGACATTTTAGTGTGCTTGAATGATTTGGGCAGTAGAGGGGCTTGGGGCAGTTCAAAGATGGACTGGCTCCCTCTCACTCTTGTGGAAAGCAGACCCCACCAGCTCAGCACCCTCATCAGCTATTTCTCGGCACTGCGGCTCAGTTTCTCCGCCGCTACCATCAAAATGTTCCTTGTATTAGGCATTTTATATACTTAGTATCACCATAGTGAGGATTCAGGCAGATAATCTGTAAAATTTTCAGCAGAATGTTGAACACACTCTCAGTAAGTGTTAGCTATTATAGCATTTTCTCCTCTGAATAGGGATTATTACTGTAAAATGGAAAACATATTCTAGGGTTCTTAAATCAAGAGCAAAGCCTAAGGAGTGTGTCAAAAATACCTCTAAATATAGAGCAGACTGTCGGGAGGTGGAAGGGGGCGGCTGCGGAGCCACGCGCATGCGCACATGTTCACGCTGGCCTGCGCACACAGAAAGCAAGGCAAAAACCTACACAGACTGTGTTCACTGAAGATAGCCAGCTGGGCTCCAGGAAAAGGCATGGCTCATCTGAGAAAAACAGCCATTTGTTCTAGAAACCATTTAAAACGTGCTTGAACCAGGAGTAAGCACTGGGGATCTTAAAGTGCTGGGCAGTGGTGGCGCACACCTTAAATCCAAGTACACGGGAGACAGAGGCAGGCGGATCTCTGCAAGTTCGAGGCCAGCCTGGTCTACAGAGTGAGTCGAGGACAGCCAAGGCTATCACAGAGAAACCCTGTCTCGAAAAACAAAACAAAACAAAACAAAACAAAATTTCCAGTTCAGCCTGATGCTGAATGGCAAGCATTCTGGTTGGGGACACAGCACTTAATCTTCTAACAACGGGCATCTCCAGCAGTTGCTGAGCCTCTGGCAGGAGGGCACGGTGCAGTAAAGGAGAGAGTCCAAGCCAGGCTCTGTAGTCCAGCTGCCTTGTGGGAGTTCTGGCTTCATTATTTATAATAGCTTACTACAGTAACCTCGCCTGCAAAGTAGGCAGTCTCACTAAAACAACAACAGCAACAAATCTAAACTCCCTGAAGTGCTGGGAAGGTGACTTAGTGGGTAAACTACCTGCTGTGCAGACACACAAGGGCCTGAAGATGGGTCCTCAGCACCCACATACCAAAGCCAGCAAGGCAGTGAATACCTGTAGCACTAGCACTAGGAAGTTGAGACAGCCAGGCGCCTAGAGCCTGCTCACCACACAGCCTAGTCAGCGAGCTGAAGATTCCGCAAGGGACCTGGGCCTCAAAAAGTAAGGCGGAGAGCGACAGAGGAGGGCTCCTGGCATGGACCATGTATTGCTTATCCCCACGTTGCAAGTGAGGACAGTTAGGCACATGTGTGGAGATGCAAACACAACAGCAATAATAAAAGCATTTAAAAATTCTTGTAGATTTAAGTCGTAGCTCAGTGGCCTTGGCCTACCCTGAGCCATCGGTTTTAGGACCGATTCTCTAAAATGCTGAGCGTACTGGCACTGCACATACCCTGTTGTTCATGTGTTCTAAATGAGCCTCTGTTTCTCCTCTGCTGTTGCATATATCACCTAAGAAAATGATGCTGCCCCAGGGAACAGGTACTGGAAGCACAGCTTCCCGAAAGTAGATACAATTTGCTTTGGTTTTTACTTAAATTGTTTTCTTTCTTCACTTAAATTACTTCTATCCATTTCTATAACAAGATCTAAATCAATTTTTATCTGTAGTCACAAAACATGAAATCTCCCAAGACTGGAAACATTAACGAATTATTCCAGAACACTGAATGATCATAAACAACATTTAATTTCAAGCAAAGAAAATGGTCATTCAGGGTGACATTTTCCTTTCTTCCTTCATTCCTGAAGGGCTTATTTTGGCTCACAGTTTCAAGAAATATAGTCCATCGTAGTGCCACGATGCCATGGAGTCCCACAGTCAACTTAACACCATGTTTGAAGCATAGCCATTATTATTTTTTCCTTTTTATTAATTAATTTATTTTTTTCTCTTTACATCCTGTCCATAGCCCCTTCTCTCCTCTCTTCCCAGTCTTCCTCCCTCCCCCTACCCTATTCCCTTGAAAAGGGGAGCCACCCCCTTACCCACATACCCTAGCTCATCAAGGACCTGCATCAGGACCTGAGTTTGTCCTCTTCCCCTGTGGCCTGACAAGGCAGTCCAGCAGGGGGAAGTGATTGAAAAGCTGGCAACAGTTATCATTTTATGGTTCTTCTTGCTGTAGGTAGTTTATTATATATGTGTGTTTAGTAATATAAATATATGTGTAAAAAAATTAGAAACAAAAGATAAAATAAGCAATGGCAAAAAAAAAAAAAAAGGAAAGAAAGCAGGCAACAGAGTCTGTATCAGAGACAGGTATTCCCCTCCCCCTCCACTCACCCACCCCTGCTCCTCTTACTAGTGGACCCACATGAAGCCTGAGCTGCCCATAGGCTACAACTATGTAGAAGACCTAGGTGCAGTCCATGCATGGTCCTTGGTTGGTGCTTCAGACTCCACAGGTGCCTCTGGACCCTGGTTAGCTGGCTCTGTTGGTCTTTTTGTAGAGCTCTTATCATCTCTAGGTCCTTTTATCATTCTGCTCCCCTTTTCCACTAGATTCCCTATGTTTTGCCCAATGTTGTCTGTGAGTCTCAGCATCTGTTTCAAACTGTTGCTGAGCGGAGCTCTCAGAAGACAACTGTGATGGGCTCCTGACTGCAAACATAGCAGAGTATCACTAATAGTGTCAAGGTTGGCTTTCTTCCATGAATTGGGTTTTGGGTTGGACCTGGCATTGGTTGCACATTCCCTCAATCCCTGCTCTATCTGTTCTATCTTTATCCCTGCATGTCTTGTAGGCAGGTTGAGTTTTGGATCAAAGTTTTTGTGGGTGGGTTGGCGTTCTCACCCCTCCACTAGGAGTCTTGCCTAGTTAGAGGGTGTCCTCTTCAGTGTCCATGGCCCCTGCTACTAGAGGTCTCATATAGAATTCCCCTCATATCCTCCCAGAGGCCTATTCTGACTTAGGTCTCCAGCTTGTCACAGAGACGTTCCCACCCACAGTTTGTCTTTTTTCTAAAGGCCTCCTGTCCTCCCGCCCCGGCTCCCCCCATGTCTGATCGCCACCCTTATTTCTCTCTGCCTACCCTCTCCTACCTTATTTTCTGTCTTCAACCACTTCCTCTATCTACTCTATTTCCCCTTCTGAGTGAAACTTGCGCATCCTCCGTCCTCCCTTGGGTCCTCCTTGTTACTTATCTTCTTCGGGTCTGCACATTGTAGTATGTTTATCCTGTACTAAATGGCACAGCCATTATTAATGTAGCATTTCTCTTCATTGACTCCCTCTTTCTGTCCTCTGATCTCAGCGGAAAGGAGAGGAAGGAATCCTTTGATCACATGTCATCTTCTCTGCTCCTGTGTGCTTATCTCCCTGATGTTCTGAGGCTAGCTAACCCCTGTTGTGACGGTGTCCACTACACTTAGAACACACACACACAAACGCACACACACACACAATTGTTTATGGACACATAGGTGTAGACGCTTTACCCATCCCTCTACCCTGCTTGACACCTATCTCAGGTTTCAAATATTAGGAAAGAAATTCGGCTGGGAAGCCAAGACAGAAGACATAAGAAGTAGATTAAGGGGCTGGGGAGATGGCTCAGTGGTTAAGAGCACTGACTGCTCTTCTGAAGGTCCTGAGTTCAATTCCCAGCCACCACATGGTGGCTCACAACCATCTGTAATACAGTGCCCTCTTCTGGTGTGCATAAAGACAATGTACTCATAAACATAAAATAAATCTTTTTTTTAAAAGAAGTAGATTAAGCTGCATGTGCTCTGTGCTGCAGCTTCATGTGCCTGTGTCATGAACCCCAGCCGTAGCTGCATCTCACAGGCTGAAAGGCTCACTCTGGCATTCAGTAGCTGACATCATTCCTTTTAGGCTGACGAGAGGCACAGAATCATAGTGAGGAGCATGTGATGGGGCAAACTGGTTCCCTCATGGTACCCAGGGGCAGAGAAAGAAGGGCCCAGGGGCAGATATGCCACTTCAGGGCCACATCCCCAGGGACCTCACCACTTCCTCCAGCCGGGTCGCACTTCTTCTTCATAGCCCATTTGCCTGTGAACTCATTCATATGGTGGTGATGTTAGCACCGCATCTGCCCAATTCCTTCTCAGTAGTGCCTCACCAGCTAGGGACCAAGCCTCCAACACACGCACCTTTGGCAGTGTGTGATGGGGGCATGGGGTAGCTTTTTCATATCCAAAATGGAGTTTCTTTTTAATGCCCCATTAGGTGGTAGACTCATGACAGATTTTCTGTTAAGCTACACTTCCACCATCGCAGTTTTCAACTAATAGCTACTACTTACAGCTTTACAATATCCTTACATGCTAAAGAGGTCGTTTGAGAGTTGCCTCTGAATCTGGTAGCCGGTAAAATAAATCTGGACCAGAAACTAAATGGATCTTTCTCTCCTTGCTTTCCTTAGAGCTGAGAAGTGAGGGCACTTGTTGGCATAAGGTCCTGCATGGGTGTAAGTGCCAACCCAGTGTTCTTCTGTCCTGATTGCCTCTTGGTCAGCCTTAGCATTTCATTCCTCCAGGGTTTTTCCCACCCTCCCTGCTCAAGTCCATCCTACAGAAACCACAGAAAATCATTCCCTCTAGCTACCAGGGCAGCCGGGGTTAGGAGAGCTAGAGAGGTTATGCCATGTGTCCCTAGGTAAACAGAGCCATGGTGTCCAGCTCCACATCTGGAAGCAGAATATGACCAGGTGTCTACCAGGTATTGTGGGAAGGAGAGTGTGGAGAACTGGAAGCAGAAGGTGGCCTCAGAAGGGATGAGGACCTCCCCAACTTGAGTTTCCACAGCTGAAAAGCCATAAATCCAGAACATTCCAGATTCTGTGTGTCCTAGGGTAGTGGTGACAAAGTAAGTGAGCCATGGAGTCGGTTGTATGTTCCGCCTCCCAGGAGCAGTTTTCACTGTCCTGCCAATACTCAGTCCCCGTCCCTACGTGCCCTCCTTCACACGTCTGCTAACTGTATTGGCAGTGACCTCAGGCACCCCTGAGAGTTTGATTTTAGTTTCGTTTGACTCGGAATGTGGGGCCTTCGTAGCACACTATTTCTTTCACTGATCTTGATAGAAGCCCCACATCTCAGCTTTTTATATTCCAGATATCAAGTAAATTATTTTCCCTACACAATAGATAACATATTATCTTGGGCTATAATGCCTTATCAAGCTGTAGCAATTGTACATTTCATAAAGAATCTGATTTTTTTTCCAAGCATAAACGAAGAGGTGGTCTATGTAGCTATCAAGAAAAGCTTTTAAGTCAGAGACCAAGGTTGTCACCTGAGTTCTGTCATTTAAATATGGTCCCTTTGGTCAGGTGACTTAACATCTGGCCTGTCTCCTCACCTGAGAGATGAGAAGCTAAGGCCACCTGTGGGGTCATTGTAAGGTCGTTAAGGGATGGCACCCACTCCCAGTAACTAGCCTCAGAGTGGTAGCCCTCCAGGGGTTTGGATGTGCCTGTCTCTCCTGACCACCACAGGGCAATAACATGAGATTTAAAGAAACTCTGTGTCTACTCAACTGTGTCTCCCAGAAAGGTATATTTATGACTACTGCTACGTTTATAAAACAAGAGGTTGAACTGGGTCAGGTCTTTCTTTTTCAGAAGCATCATCAGCTGTCTTGAGTGAGGGCTGTGGCAGTTCAAGATGACCAAATGACTAACTGAAGGCTCTGCGGGCAGACATGACTTGCTCTCTCTCTAGTCTCTGCCCTTCCTCCTTCACGCTAATTCCCTGTGGTGTGCACACCTGTAATCCTGGCATTTGGGCAGTGGAAGAAGGAAGATCAAAGTTCAAGGTTGTCCAATGTGGTGGGAGTGGCACACACCTTTAATCCCCGCACTTGGGAGGGAGGCAGAGGCAAGCAGATCTCTGAGTTTGAGGCCAACCTGGCCTACATGATGGGAGCCTGTCTCACAAACAAATGAAGACACCAACTTGGAAAGCTTTAAAAAACTACGGCCATTTAGGCCTTATTCTTTTTTCAAAAATAATTTATTCAGATTACATCCTGATTGTTATCCTCTCACTGTATCTCCCCGTTCTCACCCTCCCTCTCTCTTTCACCCTATTCCCCTCCCCTAGACCTGTGACAGAAGGAGCCCTCCTCCCCTACCATCTGACCACAGTCTAATTCGGATAGCCTGCTTCCCCTTCCTCTAAGTGCCACCAGACCTCCCCACCAAGAGGAAGTGGTCAAGTAGGGGGCACCAGAGTTCATGTCAGAGGCAGTCCCTGCTCTCCACACAACCGTGGAGAATGCGCTGTCCATTGGCTAGATCTGAATGGGGGTCTAGGTTCACCGCATGCACTGTCCTTGGTTGGTACAGCAGTTTGTGCAGGTCCCCCTGGGTTCAGATCCGCCAGCCTTTATGGTCTCCTAATGGACTTCCTGGACCTCTGGGTCCTTCTATCTCCCCATTCTTCTTAAGCCTTATTCTTAACTCCATCACAATAATGGGGGAGAGAGGAGCTGAGGCCAGTATTTTTTAAAGGCTCACTAGGGATGTCCATTGCCAGCCAGGGCTGGGAACCACCCCAGCACATACATGACATGGAAAAGCAAGCACAGGACACAGAGTTCGGAGGAACTATGTCTGCGAGGATGTATAGCTTCAAACACGTGTCTTGCTTCTAAATTTGCTCTTCCCCTTAAGGTTCCTAAGAAAACAATCTGCCATCGGTTCCCCCTCACCCGCAAAACATGTCTCCATTCCACCTCCTGATGTTCCAGGCTCTTCGCTGTAGGTCTGCTGTTGCTTCCGTCCACCTGATTCAACACAGAAGTCACACAGGAAGCATTCCCAGCTTCAAGCCTACAGACTTCAGTCTCCTGTGCCCTGTCCCACCCTCCCCTCCTAGCCCTGCACTTGACTAACTTCCTCCCCCCTCAGGACTCCAGTGAGCCCTGGCTCTCTTCCGTAGGAGCTCACAGATTAGTGGGTTAGGTGCACCGCCTTTGTACCCTCGCTGTCTGCACCACATATAATGATTCACCCGGCCGGGCTGCAGTTGACCTTCTAGCCACACAGACTATTAAATTCCACAAAAGCAGGGACTGTGTCTTACTCACACCCTCCCACACCCCTACCTGTTACCGGTATAAGTTAGGCTCAGCAGATATTCAATGGATAACTAAATGATTACACGAGAGTGAAGGAAAGGGAAACTGTTAAGAAAGAGAGTCAGGAAATTACAGAAGCCCGGTGCCATATATGAATGAATACCGAAGAAAACAGTTCTAAGGGCGGATCCATACAGAGCCAGGGAAGTCAGATCTTAGCCCTTCCCTATTCATAATGCACACTGTGTGTAACACAACTGTGCCAGGTGAAGGGGGAAACCAGACTAACTTCTCACCCATAGGAGCCTGACTTCCACAGTAAGCACTCCCCCGCCCCCAGCACTAAGCAAGAGCAATCAAGAAGGCTCGCATGAAAAAGCACCAAAGAAGAAGAATATCCAACATTGTTTGCTTCAGATTTTAGCAATTGCTGAAATAAATATTGGGATAAAAATGATATGATGTTTGAGATTTACTTCAAAACTCCCAGTAAGGGCCATCGAGGCCTGAGTATAGGACCTGGAAAGGGTTAATTAAGCACTGAGAGATTTTTGAAACCAGTGGTGGCAGTGTTTTCACTTACAAGCTTCATTATATTATTCCGTCTGCTTTGCTGCGACACTGAAATTATCCAAAAGAGATTTGGGTTTTTTTTTTTTAAGAAGACATAAAATGTTATTAGCCTTGAAAGCATCGTGAAGTCGTCCTCAGCAGTGCCATTTGGTTCACTGAATATATATGTTTAAAAGGGAGAGAAAGAAAACTCCAGCGGGACATCATCTGGAGCCAGCTTGGTCTTGGTCAGTTGGAAACCAGGAATGTTCTCCAAGGTCCGTACATTGTAATCGTTCCCACATAGTTTCCAGGCAGCAGCGTTTACACATCACTGCAGGGTGATTTGTGGCCCCATTCATGCGTCCCGGAGAAACACAGCCCTGTCCATTTCTCCGCTCATTTTCTTAACCAAGCAATGCTTTTCCACAGCACAATCTGCCCCATCTCAAAGCCCACCAGGAGACAGCAGCTTCCGGTTGCTGGTACCTCCTTTTCTTCCCTTCTGCTTCGCAACGTTCCCCCTCCGGGGTTGAAGGAAGTGAAGGACTGCGGTCTCCTTTCATTTCTAACATTTGCCGAGCTCGGGAACTTCCTTCCGCTTGTGAGGGCTTTCACCTTGGCCTGGAATGTGTGTCCAAAGCCTCAGCCCCCTTTCCAGTCCTCTCACATTCTTTCCACAGCCCTGACCCTTTCTCTATCGCCCTTTCTGCCCTACACAGCCCACAGTTTCCCATGACCTTCCTCCATCCAAAGGTACATGCCCTTCTGTGCCCCTGGACACCAGGGAACACTTCCATCAGCCTGGCCTTTGCTACTTCCTGTTCCTTGGAGGCCCTCCTGCTCTATCTACCTTGTTCTTCCCGGAAGTGGCCCTATTCTCTTCCGGTTCCGGTTGCCCAGTGCTCCTCCACATCATGATCATAGATCTAAATAAAGGTTCCGACAAGCAGCAGGTGACTTGATCACTGCAGGGGGATTCGTTAAGGGTGAGAGCCTCCTCGGTGCTGGACGTGGGTCTTCCTGCCCCTTGCAGCCCTGGCTGGCTTTCCTCTTCTGCCGTGGTGGTTGGTCCCTCCATCGCTGGCCCCGGCCTGCACTGACTGGGCTGCAGCTGCTCAGCTTTTCTTCCCTCCCTCTTTCCTTTTTTTTTAATTTCTCATACTCCCAGGATACCTTTTGGTGCATCCATAGCATATTTCCTCTTTTGGATGCGTTTGGTTTTTACACCTTAAAAATTTTCAGTGATGCTTTTTACCTAATTTGTAAAGATCGAACGAAAGCCACCAATGTCCCTTTTCTTTCATAAGTCAAGCTTAATAAATTAATGGATATAGAATTATTATATATACATCTATATTCCTATATTTATTAATAAGTTAATATAGTAATGGTTAGTCTCTTGTTGTATCTCTGTTCCTGTGTACTTTCTGAGTCACTATGACTTACTGGGCTTTGGTCATCAACCAGAAGGAGAAAAGGCTTTTTTTTTTTTTTTTTTTAATATGATCATTTTTTTTTAAAGGACTAGAGAGACGAGGAAGGCCATGCATCCAGATTATAGCTAGTAAGTGGCCAAGCCACATTCCTATTCCACCCTTCTCATACAGGCATCCACTAGTGGCTCATCCTTTGCCCATGCACTTCCAGGCATAGGTTTCTACGTGAGTATTCAAGAGTGCTAGAGTGTAGACCTTAATTAAAATAAAATACTTTTCATCTCTGTTTAATAAAATGATGAAGCCATTGATACTGACTTCTTTCAGGCCCCTAAATTAATGAAGGCTTGGACTTCATTATAAGGTTCTAACCACAAACATAGACAGAAACAACTCTAAACCAAAAGCGTCCATTGCACAGTTGCAATTCTTTGATCCTCATGAGTGTCAGGAGGCCCCTTCCTAGCAGCAGCCAAGTCCCCCATCACTACTCAACTAGTCGGGCCAGTTCCTCGTACTTTCAAGCCAATCTCTTCATCATTAAGATGAGGATAATGGATTTTTACATGTAGAAAGTGCTGAGGACAGTGAAAGGCGCCCAGTGAGCACAGCCTCCTCTTCTCCCTGTCAGCCACACATTTATCATGTTCTTCAGTGAAGAGTGAAGTGTTTCGAGGGGAGGCAAGCCTCACTCTTTCCCCATCCTTCAGCAGGCTGGCCTGGAAAGACAACTTATCCGTGACTCGGTGGATTTGCCTGTTTGATGTGTCGATGAGAAAGGAATGAAAAGTAACAGAGAGCGAAAGAATCCCAGGGTGATTATAATCGACACCCTACATAATCTTGCTCAGTTCATACAAAGTTCGGCCAAAAAACTTACCGAGCTTGAGAAAGGCAGCCATGCTGTGGCTTTCTTTGATCTGCCTTTGGGTAGGGTGTGACCATTAGAATTATCTTTAAAATACTCTTATTGAAACAAAAAGTCACATGACTCATTTCAGAGGAGAGGAAAATATGACTTGTCATTGTTTAAGGGGTAGAACGCCTGATTTTCTGTGACCTTTGTCACATTTCGACATACGATTGGATAATGCACTATTTCAAAATAACTTTTAAAGCAACAAATAGCATTCCATAACTGGGATAGACATGTTATGAGATTAGGAAAAAAGTATTTAAGAAAATTGAGCAAAGCGCCCAGCCATACTATTAGTGAGAAGTCAAGTGAGCCTCTGGTAAAGGACGTATAATTCTGTTTTCTGGTGTGCTTCAGCGTCACTAGCTAGCCCTCTGCTCACTCTTACAATAGATATTGGTGTTTTCTATTACTGCATTTTTAGAAGCCCAGGGACTATGAGTGGGGAAAATGCTGAAATACATTTCTTTAAAACAACACCTCTTTAAAAGTACAATAGGCTTAAAAGCCACATGGGAGCAGTAACACTGTGCAAATAGCTGAGAGTAAGTGACACTGGGGAAAAGGTAAGATCTTCAGTCACAGTGACAGCCCCTTGCTGTGATCACCACGTCAGGAACATTTCCTTTGCAGGTGAGACACAGGGAATGAAGGCGCATGTCTAAGACACTTTCTCACCCTAAGATACTTATCAAGCAGGGAGCAGGGCTTCTCAGAGGCCTGTGGCTGATCTGAACGGTCAACTGAAGTGCTGCCATTGACGTTGACTCAAAGCTGAAGTGAGCAAGCAGCTGATCTAATTGTCTTCACTGTCCCTTTTCTGTCACCACAGAATCGGAAGGCTTTTTGATGGTACAGAGCCCATTGTCCTGGACAGCCTCAAGCAGCACTACTTCATCGACAGAGACGGGCAGATGTTCAGATATATCTTGAATTTCCTACGAACATCAAAACTCCTGATTCCCGATGATTTCAAGGTGAGGAGGGAATCCATGTTAACAATAAATGTGTGACTTGCTTTGATGTGCTCCAAAAACCGTTTCTAGTTCAACACCCTTGCCAGGTGTGCCAATGGCATCAGCAGCCCCCTTGGCGTGGCCATATCATCTTTGTGAAGCAGAGCATTTGGGCATTTAAGTTGTATGGGATTTAAATCAATGAATTATACTTTCTTTTAGTAAGTTGAAAGGAAGTTAGTTAAATTCAAATTTTCCCCTGTAAACGAGCAGCAGTGTTGGTGCCAAGCACAGCAACAGGATCCCGCGAGGCAACGGCATTTGAACAGAGAGACGTAGAAAAAGTTAGTGTTAGAAGGGAATATATGAAAATGCAGTTTTATGCCTGGTAATGTTTCTCTAAGTAGGAGAGTTTTGAAACTACTAATTCTGGGGCCTGGAGAGATGGCTCAGAGGTTAAGAGCACTGCCTGCTCTTCCAAAGGGTCCTGAGTTCAATTCCCAGCAACCACATGGTGGCTCACAACCATCTGTAATGAGATCTGGTGCCCTCTTCTGGACTGCAGGCTGCAGGCAGAACACTGTAAACATAATAAAGAAATAAATCTTTTTTTTTTTAAACTACTAATTCTGAATATTGCTAGAGCTAATAGAGAACTTATTAAAACATCTGAATTCAGAATCAGTCTGCAAAAGCCAGTGTGCTACCGATAGAACAGCAACCAGTCTAACAGGAAAAAAAAGCACAAGAGAAACTGTAATGTCCAGGTAGCATTAAACCTAATGAGAAGTGTAGAGTAGACATTTTAAAAGGATTTTTTACTTTGAGGCAGGAAGGGTATATTTAAGACTTTTTATACCCAAAGGGATTTTTAAAAAGATCCTTATGAAACAAAGAGATCATGTTCAAATAAAAGATGTCTTAGTGGAAGAAATATTTGCAGCAAAAGATTAATACCCGTCATAAAAGACTTCCTTCAAATCTATAAAAGTATATAAACAACATAGGGGAAACTTCTACCTATAAACAAGATTTTCCCAAAGGGAGAAAAAAGATTTTGTCAGTAAATATTTAATGGTATTCAATTTCCCTCTAGTATCAAAGGTACAAAAATAAAATGATATGTTCCCCTTTATACATTAGCTTGACTAAAACTTTAAAAAAGATCGATAGAGTGTGGAAAAGCATACAGCGTGGCTGGGAGGAAAAATGATTAAACCTTTTTGGAGGATAATTCAGCCATAGCTATCAAAATTTCAACCGTGCATGCTGTCTAGCAATTTCATGTTTATGAATTTATCTTCTATAGATATTCAGATAAGCATGTAAAGTGTGTGTATACACAGGCTGTCTGGTAGTCATGATTACAATAGGAGAAGCCAACACACCTAAAAGGAGTTCAAAGACAGCCAATGGTTGGAAATGCTATAAAATAGACACACTATGGAATAATTTTAAAGAGTATGGTTCATCTATATCTTTTGATATACAGTGTGAAACCAAAATTTTATTATTCAATGACAATAGCAAGTTATAAGATGATACATAATGTGTTTCTATTTAAGTGAAAACATCATGTATGTTGTGCCTGTTTGAAAAGACGCAGAAGCAGTTCACTTGCACTTCAGAGCCATGATGCGTTAGCCAAATCTTTAGAGCCCAGAATCTAAAGTGAGGGGAGCACCCTGGGGAAACCCTCAGAGCTCCTGCTGCCCCTGCCCCCCTCCAGCAGTGGGCCCATGAGTCTGCCTCGGGGCTCACTGCAGAGAGAGGCATAGGGGGCGTGCACATTCTAGCAGCAGCCACCGCTCTCCTTAGTGCATAGCTTTTCATGTAAAACAAGCATGCCCTGATGGAACTCTGTTCCATGTGGCTAATAATCCATGGCACGTTCGTACAGTTTCCAATGCAGAAGAGAGTGTGAAGGAGACGCCTCTGGAGCCCCTTGCTAATTTGGGATCTGCTGGTTTATAGCAGTTCACCTAAAATGTGGTCACATGGCTTGGAGAGGAGGCCCAGTGGGTAAAGTGCTTGCTGTGAAGCCATTAAGACCTGAGGTCAGACCTCCAGTTTCCACGTAGAAGCCAGGTGCGGAGGGGCACAGGGAGGTGACTCCAGTGGCTGGCTGGGCTAGCTAAAATGGTGAGGGCCAGGTTCAGTGAGAGATGCTGTCTCAAAAACTAACAATAACAATGTAGAGGTTGGTAGAAGACACTACCATACACACACTTCCGTGTACGCACACACACACACATGCGCGCGCGCATGCGCGTACACTCCCACACAAGCAGTAAATAAATGAAACAAAAGTAAATCTCAGCCATAGACATTCTTGAATCTGATCCTAAGTATGTTGTACTAACCTGGCTAACTTGCTGCATGGCAATATTCTTACAGAAAGAGACATCGGTTTTTCTATAGGCTATTGTACAGTATGATAAATGTTTACTTGGACATGGGAGTTACAGCAGGCCGAATGCTGAGTGCAGTAGACTATACAGTTCTCTTAAAAACATAGGCCTAAACTGAAAACCAAATGCTTGCATCTGTATAATGCCGTCATTTATAACCCTTTGGTTATTCATTGCCCAAGCTTTCGGAGAAAGGCAAAGATGCTTGTGTCTTGGGGCCTCGAAATGCTCCCTTTGGGAGTGCTGGGTGATGGGCTGTCTATCACAGAATGTTCTGGAACTGAGGGAAAGCAGGTGGAAGAAGCGTTGCGCCGAGGTGACCATTCAGCTCTGTGGCCCTGATGAGATTAAACCGCAGACAACAGTACAGTTGACGGGACTCATGAGTGCAGGTGCCCGTGTGAGCCGGCAGCATGCCAAGATGTTCCCTCCTGTCCTGGCAAATGAGACATTATCCCTTTCCTGTAGGTTTGCTAGGGAGCATAACTGCTGACAGCTTCCTTCTGGTTCCAGCCGCTTAATGCTGGGCAAACAAGGGTGTGAAATCTTACGGTATTAGTGTCCTGCACCCATTAAAATCCAATTCCACAAATACGTTGTGTGGGCTAAATACCCACTTAGCAATTCTGATAATTTCATCTCTCCAAAGCTTGTGTCCTGGCTTCCACTGACTTCCTGTTATCTGGGTACATCAATTGTGGAGCTTCTCTACGTGTTTTCATGTGGATTTAACTGCCCCTCCTCTCATAAGTCCGTCCGCAATTATAATGATTTGCTCATTGTTGCTTCAATCCCTGCATGCAAACACGGACGTATGGCTGTAATTCCCAATACTCCAGCAGTCAGAGGCTCTGCTCTTCTTCGTGAGGATCCATAGGATCCTCTCTCTCTCCCGCTTTGCATTTCTAATGTCTTCCTTGGCAACTGCTGAGGCTCTCCGAGAATCTCCATCCTTCCTAGATTTAGACCAATACACCGTGAGGCAGGCCCAGCTTATCTATCTACACTGTATTCAAAACTCTAATACTTTTTCGTATTATAGAAGCAGGCGTGTACTGTAGGAAAATGAAAACATAAAGACGCCAAACACATTTATGTGCCCCCTGCCCACTGCTCTGCTTGCCAGCGCTAAAACCTGTCCTAGCCTGTGTCTCTGTTGCTATGATAAACACCATGACCCAAAAGCACCTTGGCCAGTGTCGGGGTGGGGGGCGGGGGGGCGGGTCTTGCTTGGCTTACAGATCACAGTCCATGCTGAAGGGAAGCCGAGACAGGAGCTCAAGGCAGGAACCCGGATGCAGGAAGGGAAGCAGAGACGATGGAGGAATACTGTTTACGGGCTTGCGTTCTCTAGCTTGCTCGGCGTATACATTGCGAGGACCATCCACCCAGGGATGGCACTTTGCATACTAGGCTGGGCTCCCTTGCGTCAATTAGCAGTTAAGAAAATTCCCCCAGCCCAAAGGCCTGTCTGATGGAGGCAGTTCCTCATATGACCATCGCTCTTTCCATATATCAAGTGGACAACTGAAGGGAATTGTGGCAGAACCCTACATAGCCCTCTAGACCTTTTCCTGTGCTTCTTTTAACAATTGTCTACCTTCCCTTTTTTTTTTAAAAGAAATTTTATTTTGTATAATACCATAGCCACAATGAAGTTAACTTGCTTGATTCCAAAAATGCCCTGCACAAGTAGTTTTCTGAGACACTACCTGACCACATATTGAATGAGATTTCTTTAACAGGTCATTGTTCTCTGAACTGTTTAGAATGGGTCCTACTCACTCCGCAGTGAAGCTGAGCCAGCTGCCCCACAGAATGGCTTGTCATCTAGATTTGTCATTTATGTACTTCCGCTCATTCAGCCATTTCTTGGTTTCATTTGGCCTGGAAGTCACATCTGAAGGCCTTGTAGGTTAAACCGCCTTACCAAGAACACATGCACTGTGCTATTGCAAACACTGTGTTACAGCCCATGAGCAAGCATGCAGCCAGCCCATGAGCAAGCATGTGGCCAGCACATGAGCAAGCATGCGGCCAGCACATGAACAAGCATGTGGCCAGCACATGAGCAAGCATGCGGCCAGCCCATGAGCAAGCATGTGGCCAGCCCATGAGCAAGCATGGGGCCAGCCCATGAGCAAGCATGGGGCCAGCACATGAGCAAGCATGCAGCCAGCACATGAGCAAGCATGGGGCCAGCCCATGAGCAAGCATGGGGCCAGCACATGAGCAAGCATGCGGCCAGCACATGAGCAAGCATGCGGCCAGCACATGAGCAAGCATGCAGCCAGCCCATCATGCTAGCGTTGAGCATTGCCAGGTACAAGAACTTACTTAGGCTGCAGAAATGAGTTCTTAAAGTTTAGTTTTCAACTTCTGCATTGCCAACATTTGTGGCCAAGCCATCCTCTGGGGTTGGGCCATCCTGTACAATGTAAGATTTCAATAGTTTTCCTAGGTTCTCCCCACCAAGTGCCACCAGTGTTCCCACTCCCTAGATATAGGAACAAAAATGTCCCAAAGCATCGTCAAGTATCACCCCAGCTCAGAGCCAGTAGTCCAGCTTACAGAAAGGGGGTGTTTGTGGGTGGGGAGGGGCAGAGATTTTGCTAGTTTATCTCATGGGATTATGGAAGTCTTCTTTCACCAGTAGAAACAGCAGGTCAGTTCTAAGGGCCATGGTTGTTAGGATTTTCTGACTTCTCCTAAATTGCTGTCATTACCCCGGATCCACGCTGGCCCTGCACAGTCTCTCCTCCACCCTGGTTCTATTGAGAGACTCTTGAGTTAGTTGACTGTGGTGACACAAACATGGCTTCTAATTACCTTAGTGGTTGAGACTTTCTCCAAGAACCCACGATAGTGACCTAAGGGAGCTCACTCCACTCAGGGCACCTGCACCAGCCCACCCACTTACTGCCACCTTGAATTTGTGTCCTGCTCCAGAGACTATGTTGCCCTCATCCATGTCCACTTGTCTCCTCACAAGGATGCTCCCTTAGAGTCAGGAAGCTCACTGCAGCACCTAGGGTACAGCACTCAGAGTAGTGAGTCCCTGCCTGAGTCCTTTTCTGGACAGAGCCTAGAGCCCCTCCCCTCACAAATCCTGTATCAGGCCTGACACTTTTAAGTGCAATGTCCATGTACCTTGCAGTATTGCCCTAGAGTCTCTGCTTTCAGAGCTGTGAAGGAGTTCCAGGTCACTGTTAGCTGCGCTCGGTCCAGTCTTTCCCTGCAGGACATACAGGGGGTGGAGACAGCAAGAAAACATAGGAGGGACACATTGCTGCACCCACTTCCTTTAGGCACCACCAAAGATAGATGTGAAGCTGCCTCGAAAAACAAAGCGTAGGGTGACTGAGGAATAACACCATGATTGATTTCTGGCCTTCTCTCTCTCTCTCTCTCTCTCTCTCTCTCTCTCTCTCTCTCTCTCTCTCTCTCACACACACACACACACACACACACACAAGAAGAGGAAAAAGGAGAAGAAGACACCAGAATCGCAGCCTAAGGAAGAATTGCAGGGTGGTTTAAGTTTAGTGGTCCAAATACTGGCCAAACTGTGGTGGCCGCCCCATCTCTGGAGGGGAGGAAGGTCTTCAAACTATGGGAAGTAGGTCCTGCAGAGGTCTAGGGCTGGGCAGTTTTAAAACAAGGGATGATGCCCTCTGTGACATGTTGGTGATGCCCTGTTGTTGGAAACCTGCATTACTCCCAGGATCCCAGGAACACAGTCTCACTGTCCTGGACGCTGACTGCATTCTCTATAGGAAACCTCCAGTACTGCTGGGCCCTGGGTGGTGTCTGGCACAGGCATGGGTTTGAAAGTGCACGACTGAGTGGTCCAGTTGCCCTGCAAGCAGAAGGATGTGTCAACCGCTTGCAAAAAATCAAGTGCATCAGGAGCCAAACAAGCCTTGCAAGGCTTCCATGGGGACAGGAACTGCATGCAAAGCTGAGGCCCAGTGCCCAGGCCAGGGGAGCATGCTGCCTGCACGGCAGGCAGGCCATGGCAGACAAGGTTCGGTTACAAGGTTTAGAAAGGATTTCCTGGAGAGCCCAGGTGGGCCTTTGGGTATCACAGGGACCCTTATAATAGAAGGCGGGAGGCTCAGGGCGAAGTGCTTTGATGGCTGGCCACCAGGAAAGAGCTGTGCCCTAGCATCTGCAGGAGAGGAGTCCTGTTGACACCTTGTCTTAGTGCAGTGACATGCGTTTCTGACTTCTGACCTCCTGAACTATAAGAGAATGAGTCTGTGTTGATTTAAGCCACCAAGTTTGCAGTCATCTCATCTAGCAGCGTTATGTATTTACTCCACCCCCAAAACATGCGTAATTAACAAATACATTTTTGTAAGATTTGTTTTCATGTGTGTGTGTGTGTGTGTGTGTGTGTGTGTGTGTAGGTACGTATGGAAGCCAGAAGAAGGCATTGGATCTCCTGGAGCTAGAATTACAGGCAATTGTGAGCCAGCCACATGGATGCTGGAAACCAAATTTGGGTCCTCTGGAAGATCAGTGGGAGCTCTTAACCACTGAACCATCTCTCCAGCCCAAGGAATACATTCTAAAAACCTGGTTTATTTGCATTTTGGAGCCCATCCATGTTTACTTGTTTTCCCATGTGCTTGGCTTCAGGTCTTAGGAAGATCACCTGTATAATGGGGTCTCTATCTTCCTACTTCAAAAGCTTACAAATTTCAGAAACTGGAATGCATGTTCTCAGAAGCTAAAGTCACTGAGATAGGATAAGTCTGTGAAAAACTATTTCCCTTTAAAGTCCCTTTAAAGCCTGGGGCCTGCTAAGTGTACATCTTACCATCAGCTTTATCACCGTTGGGTGATGACAAAGAAACAGATGCTGGTTTTGCAGTAGATACATCCTTTTAGGGCAAAAAGCAACTTTAAGATGATTTGTTCCCCTCAGTCTTCAGACAGAGGCTGAGGTCTAAACACTCAAGGAGAAGCCTGGAGCGCTGTGGAGATGTGACCCTATTCCAGAATGCCATCTGTCCCCCTCCAAATCCCACTTCAAACCGTAGCGTTCTAGCAGGCCCCTACCAAATGCCATGACTGCAAAGCTATGATCGTAAAGAGGGATGGAGTCCTGACTTATTACCGAGCCCCACACAGGGCCAGGTCAATCCCTGTTATCTTGTTACTCTGTTCGATGATTCACACAGTAACAGACCATCCAGTTCACGACGACATGGCAATCGCAAAGATTGGGGCATTGGATGAGGGTATCAAGCAGAAAGATTGGGGCATTGGATGAAGGCGTCAGGGTTTTTAAATGCAGGGCCTGCAGCATGGACGTTAGAGTGAGGTAAATTATGCAGGTTCTCAGAGCACCCCCAGACACCAAATGAGGACCTGGACCACAGCAGCCCATGTGAAAGAGGGTCAGAGAGTTCCTCTATAAGCAAAAGGAAAACAGAGATGGGAGGCCAAGAAGAGATGAGCTGTCCTCGCTCTCAGAGGAGCAGGGCTATGTGTTTGCAGCAGTGGCTCTCATGTAAGCAACAAGCACCACCTGGGAGCCTGGACCCACGCAGAGAAGGCAGAAAGGACTTTGTCAGTTGATTACAATGTTCTCAGGCAGTGTGTCTGGATAGGTATCCGCTTCTCTCTCTCAGACCCAGGATGATGGTGACCATAGCTATGTTCTCTCAGCCACAGGATGAGGGTGACCATAGCTATGTTTTCTCAGCCAGCCCCAGGATAATGATGACCGTAGCTATGTTCTCTCGGCCCCAGGATGAGGGTGACCATAGCTATGTTCTCTCAGCCCTAGGATGATGGTGACGATAGCTATGTTCTCTCAGCCCCAGGATGATGGTGACCATAGCTGTGTTCTCTCAGCCCCGGGATGATGGTCACCATAGCTACACTGAGACATAATGTTGCCTTGCTTGTCCACATTGTTTCTCATGCTGCTCTCCATCCTGCCCTTGGCCCTGTTCTCTTCTGTCTTCTCTTTCAGTAGCTCCTGTGTGTACTCTAGTACCTACTCCATAGGTCTGGGGCTTTAATTCAGACCAGCTGTGGACAGCTTGAGGCAAAGAATACATGCCCAAGTCTTTCCAAAATGAACAAGTCTCCCCTTCCTCACCCACTCCGCACTCCCCAGGAGTCAGAGTTGTGTGTTGTTCACACATCTGAGACACCACTGACAGGTGGCCAGGGGCAGGTGAGAACCTTCCAAATCTCTGGCAGTCTCACCTAAACCATCACATACCAACACCCGAGTGTAAGCAAAATCTGCATGCACACCATTCCATGAGTGCAGCTGCAGCTGCGCCTAAACCCATGTGTGTCGCAGGCTCCTGTGAGTGCATTTTCTCAATTGCAGTTTCTTCCTCTCAGATGACTAGAGCCTGTGACAAGTTGACATAAACCTAGCCAGTAGAATGAATGAATGAATGAATGAATGAATGAATGAATGAAAATTGAGTCTTCACAAATATGTTGTAAGCTTGCACTTAAGGAATACAGCAGAAGTAAACAAACATCAATTTCTTTTTTAATATAACAATTAAAATTAGTCATTAGGAAATTACGTACATTCATACAACAATGTATTTTGATCTTATTTGCTCCGTTCCTTCCTCTTAACTAACTCCTCATAAGTCCACCCCTACACCCTGCCCCAATTTCGTGTGGTTTTTGTTTATGTGTTTGTTTTTGGGTGTTTTGTTTTGTTTTGTTGGCAGCTCATGGATTCCAGTCTGTGCCGCACATACTTTTGAATGTGGAGCCGTCCACCGGAGCATGGTCAACTTACCAGGGCCACTTAAAACAGGATCTCCATGTCCTGCCATCAGTTGCCAACAGCTCCTCAGCTGGGGGGGGGGAGCTGGGGGGAGCCCTCTTTCCTCCTTGCTAAAATGCCCAGGCGGCCACAGCTGCTGTGAGTTCAGAACTACAGTGGTCGTGTCATGTCCAGAAGCCACTAAAAATCATCCATTTCGTACACGTGCCACACACACCTGTACTCCCAACCATTGCAGGGACAGGGGTGAGGTAGAGGATCATGACTTCAAGGCAAACCTGGGCTAATTACAAAGATCCTAAGTGAACAAACAAAGCAAGGCAGTACTGCTGTCAGCACCTTACGTATGTGTTTTCCACTGTGAATTAATTACCTTTGTATTCCCCCAGGACTATACTTTGTTATACGAAGAGGCAAAATATTTTCAACTTCAGCCGATGTTGTTGGAGATGGAACGATGGAAGCAGGACAGAGAGACTGGCCGTTTTTCACGGCCCTGTGAGTGCCTCGTGGTACGTGTGGCCCCCGACCTCGGAGAAAGGATCACGCTCAGTGGGGACAAGTCCTTGATAGAAGAAGTGTTTCCAGAGATCGGGGATGTGATGTGCAACTCTGTCAACGCAGGCTGGAATCACGACTCAACGCACGTCATCAGGTTTCCTCTAAACGGCTACTGTCACCTCAACTCAGTCCAGGTGAGGCAGCATGCACCACGCGGCATCAGTGCCATTCTCTTCTCTCTTTTCTTTTCCTTCTCTTAATGCTGTCTCTGGATGTTCCTCCCACTGGTGCCTTTCCTCCAGGGCGCTGAGGAACTATAATGCTAGTGTTGAGTATGTGGCTTCTCAGCCTCTACCGCCTCCATCCCATAAACCCGCAAGTCTTTATTGAGCACGTACTATGTGCTTGATACTGTCTACGTGCAATGAGTGCAGGTGATATGGAAGAGAACAGCATAGAAAACAGCTCGGTGTGCGCGGAGTTTGTGTCACAGAAACGGTGTTAGGGGCAGACAGTAACCAACATAAAGACTGCCCAAATAGTAGTAAGGGGACATCTGCTCACAGTTCAGTGTTTCTGTTAGTGTTTGTCACTGTGACAACAACCTGAGAGAAATAACTTCCAATGGCTTAGCTTGGCTCACGGTCTCAGACGTGGCCACTCGGCTCCATTGTTTCTTGGGATGTGGTGGGTAGAACGTCATGGCTGACAGGTATGGTAAAGTTGTTCATCTCACGGTGGTCCAAAGAAAAAGAGGGCAAAACACAGGAAGGGGCTTAGGCAGGAAGTACCCCGTTAGAAGTCACACTCAAGTGAGGCCCCTCCTCCTAACAGCCCATTCAGCATGAAGTCGTCAGTGAGTCAAAGAATCAATAAGGTTGATGTCCTCTGTGACAGTCCACCAGCGGGAGACCAGGCTGCCAATGCCCAAACTTATGGGGTGCACTTCATAGGCGACCCCTAGTGGTCTTCTAGGAGAATGATTAGGTGTAAGGCGCCCACAGTGGGCGTGCCTTTGGCACGTTGAGTTTTATCAGGAGTGTCGTTTGAGGAGACGGAGTCAAGGAGAGAGTGTGTGGAAGTGTGTGTGGTCGGGGGTGGTGGGAGACAGTCCTGGTGAGCCTCAGAGAGAGTGGTCAGCACTCTGGATCTCCTGTGGGAATTTTGCAGGGTCGGGAGAGAGTTTTGTTTGGTGTTGGGTCCATTTCTTGTGTGAGACAAGTGGAAAGCCAGTGAAAGGCTTTGAACAGAAGAGTGAGCTGCTGTATCTTGTGTTTTAAAACAAGTATTCCAGAGCCCAAGAAGGTAGATCTGTTGGTAGAGTGCTTACCCAGCATGCATTAGGCACTGAGTTTGGTTCTTAGTACCACATAAGCTGTGATGCATTACCTATAATTCTAGCACTTGTGGGGTCGGGGCAGGAGGATCAGAAATCCAAGGCCAGGGCTAGAGAGATGGTTAGGACCACTCGGGGTCAGAACCCAGCACCCATACTGATTTGCTCACAGCTGCCTGCAACTCCAGCTCGGGGGATCATCCCTCTTGGCCTCCTTGGGCAGACCCAAACAAAATAAAATAAAAAACCTCTAACAGTACATGAAAATAGAGAAACGAGGAGGCAGGTTACAAAGCAAATTATCTGAAAGCCTCACCCCTCCAGGCTCTGCCTGACTGTGGGTCTCCCAAGCTTTTCTGACTGTGGCTGGCATTTGTAAGTAGCCCGATAGGTTTTTCACAGAACTGGACTGGGATTGTCATTGTTCTGAGGTGGAGCCATCTTTGGGAGAAGAAACCATCAGGGTGTGATTCAGGACTTTCGTTTAGAGCATGTGAGGTGGTGCGTGCCTTTGATGCTGGTTCCATCTTAGCTCTGAACCTAAGTTCTGCCTCCCTCCCCTGGGCTGTGGCCAGTGGGTCACTGTCCTCTGACAACCCTTAGGAGGTAAGCTTTGCTAGTGTGCTGGTCAGTCTTCCCAGAGAAGCTCTGTGACACTGAGCTCCTCTAGAAGGTGGCAGGCTGAAACTCCCCCGCCCCTGCTTACCTGGAACTGGCCCACGACTTTGCTCACTAATCAGCAGTGGGCTGGCATGCAGCACAGTGGCAAAGTGCTTATTTAACACATGGCACACCTGCCCGCGCTCTATCTCCAGCTCCATCAAGTACTCTCCAAGAGTTTAAAGGCTAGAAATACTCCCGGAAGCACGCTGCCTCAGGGGAATGGCTATGCACTGTGTATATTTTTATATATAAATTAATATAAAATGTATGAACAGTTTTCCCAGAGCAGAATAGCAAGGGAGTCAGAAAATGAGACCTGCCAGCATCCAGACAAAGGCACCCCACCCCTCTAGGCTCCAGAGGGCAACAGTTTCATTCTCCCCTATGCAGATGGCGTCCCCTCAAGGTGTAAGGTGGTCCTACAAGGCTGCACACAGTCCTGGGTAGCTATGTTGCCTCTAAATGCCTGTGAAGCCTCAGAGCCAGAATAAGAAACGTTCAGCCCCACCCCTTGGCCAGGGAACACTTTTCATCTTTCATACGCCTGGTGCATTGGCCAGGTCAGCTGTGGATACTCCACCTGTACCAGCCACCTTCCCCACTCAGCCCCGCCCCAACTCATTCTTGCTAAGCACGCCACCCACCACCAAGAGATAGACACCTGCCAGCCCAGTCACACAGAGCCTCGGGGACAGGACACCAAATGCCTGCTTATCCACTCACTTATACATTCCCAAAAGGTGTCTAAACCCAAAAGACTTTGCTATAGACTTAGTGTTTAAGTAGTAACAAAGTCCAGGCCTGTGGGTTAGCTCAGCAGGAAGAGGCGCTTGCCTTCAAGTCTGATAACTTGAGTTCAGTGACATAGTAAGAGAGAGGTGACTCCCACAGGTTGTCATCCGCCCTCCATGGACACACACACACGCATGCACACATGTGCGCATACACACACACACACACACACACGCATGCACACATGTGCGCATACACACACACACACACTCAGGCACAAGCTGACCACATAAGTAAATAAATAAATGAAAACCTAGAACAAAAAGCAATGGCTTCCTAAGCTATTTCCATGCCCTGAAACAAGCTCTTGACCACTCACTCGCAAGCCAGCACTGGGTCTCAGGTACTCGCCATATTCTGTGTATGATAAGCTCCGAGGAGGAAGACAGCTCAGCATCCATGATATCCCTGGTGACACCAGCATCAGAATAAGGTTCGCCAGTGTCTGATGGTTCCCCTGCCCCTATTTCCTCTGCTAATGAGGCAGGAGACCCTCTCAAAGTACACAAAGGCAGCTCTCACTAATGGCCTCCATTCCCTCTGCCAGGGAGTTCTGCTCAGACAGGTGTTTCCCACCACTGTAGTCACCAGCCACCAGAACATCTTTAACGTGAACTTAGGGATAAGTCCCATTACCCTGTCCTTAGGACAGTGAGCACGGACATGCACGGTGAGACCTTGAGACTGTTCCCACGCTGCGCTCTGCACATTTGGAGCACATACTCCTGTCTTTCAAATCTCTTCTACTGCATTATTTTGTTTCTGTGTTTCATATAAAAATTGGTAATTTTAAAAAATGAAGCAAGCTTATTTTTAAAGTTATGGTATATGGTGTCCCTTTCTTTGAGAGTTGTGTGGAATTTAATAATATCCCGTGAGCTGACTGTTGGATTGAATGCGCAGGGCTGCAGGGATGGCTTCCTGTATTGAAGAGTGTCATACATGTATCAGATGCAAGGATCTGACTAGCATTTGGCTTGAGAATTAAAAAGCAGATCACTTAGCCTAAGCCAGACCTTTACAGTAGCTTCTTCTTTGTTTGTGGCACTAGGGGTCAGGACCAGGGCCTTGCGCACACTGGGCAAGCACTCTAAGACCAAGCGACAGCCCCGGCTAGAAATAGATTAATGGGGGGCATTGCCCCCATTCTTGACTGTACAGGAATTGAGCTTTGGGACACATCTTTCGTGTGGCCGATAAACTTGCCTTGCTCCTAAGCGGATGCCTATTTTGTGTTTTCACAGGTCCTCGAGCGGTTGCAGCAAAGAGGATTTGAAATTGTGGGTTCCTGTGGGGGAGGAGTGGACTCGTCCCAGTTCAGTGAATACGTTCTCCGGCGGGAACTGAGGCGAACACCACGAGTACCTTCGGTCATCCGGATAAAACAGGAGCCACTGGACTAAACAGACATATTTCTTATGCAAAAAGAAAACATACACAACCAATAACAATATGAGAAAAGGGACATTTGTGTGCAGCTGGGACCGTAAACCAAGCTCTGAACCTAAAATTGAATAAAAGACATTTATATCCACTAGAAATCACACCTGTATTCATATGGGGACAATTGGAATCATGATATCCTCAAGATGTAAAAAAAATATATATAAATAAATATATATATATAATGTCAAAAGGTAGGAAATGCAGAGAGAGAGAGAGAAAGGGAGGGAGGGAGGGAGAGAGAAACAGTGGGGGCTGTGGTGGCCATGCGTGTCCTGGGCCTCTGAGGTCTCTGTCCAGTAAATAAGCCATGAGCAGGGACGGCAGAGTCTTCTTACAGTTTCAATTGCCAACAGCCATCCATTGTTTCTTTTCCTTCATCCTCTCTTTCTTTTCTTTTGTTTTTAAACAAACAAGACACCTTGGCTGGTGTTTCTTTGCAAGTGGAGGTTTCGTGTTTGGTCAGCTAGGGACCAGGAGGAAATTCAGAGAACCGCACAAGAGCACACTGCCCGGGAAGCACGGTAGACAGACATCCGGACAGTAGTTTGTATCGGACTGACACTTTTTTTGTCCACCTCACAGACGTGACCTTGCCTTTGTTTTTACGCTGATCGTTTGGCAGAGGGGCCAGAGTTATTACCTGCTGGAGATCTCCCGTTTCAGTCTGCTGCTTTCCTACAATTTTTTTCAGATTTTATAATGTATTAAATACAATAAACTCTGTTTAAAAAATGAGCTCTGTGTCGAACACACGTGTTGGGATAAGGATGAATTAAAATTAAGTTTTCTTTTTTTCCTTCTGTGTTGAGCATCAAAAAGCAGTCTTAGCAGCTGGAGTGAGCTTTAAATTGAAAAGCCCACAGAAAGATAAAGATACAGCCGTCTGCCCTAGACTCTTCCAACTCAGTCAGTGTGTCCTATGATTTGTTGTTCTGTCTTGTTGAATGAGATAAATCACCTTGTTTCTTCATGATGAGGACGGAAACCAGGGCCTGGTTCAAGTTAAGCGTGAATTCTAGCGTGGAGCTGCTGCCTCAGCCACGTCTCTGGCCTCTTCCCTATGCCCCTCCCCTCACGTAGCCCTTGTGTGGCTCAGAATCACTATACCACCCAAGAAGGTCTTGACTTCTGATCCTCCTGCCTCCACCTCAAATTCTGGGACTACAGATTTGCACCACCATGCCTGGAACTCTAGTCTTGAGTCCTGCAAACTTCTCAGTCCCACTTAGGTTATTTTGCTGCAGAGGTGACCAGAGAAAAATATTGCGTGGCTTAACGCACGTTTTTGCTTGTGATTCTGGGATCCTCAAGCACACCCTGGCCTTGGCTGGTCTGAATGTGCTCTATAGGATGCCGTCCAAGGGCAGGGCTGTGGCCAAGGCAGCCTACCCAGGTGGCTGCCAATCACCTGGTTGCCGGACCTTCCTGTGGCTCAGAACCTCTTCAGCAAGTTGCCCCTGTAAGTGCTCTGAGAAGGCAGCTGTGCAAAGTGCAGTCCTGTAAGAGGCCACGCCCCCAACCTGTGCCGTGGCTGTGCTCTGTTTTGTAAACAGACATAACCAGGAAGTCATAAAAACCAGCTGCTGAGGAGAACAACAAATGTGTGGCCAACTTGAGTCTACTCTAGGATCAGCCTAAAGATCTTCAAAGAAGGGTGTTCTGACTTTACAAGTGATAAGGGAAATGTTGGAACTGAAAAAAAGCACTTTTCTACCAATCACAAAGGTCCAAATATGAAATGTCTGTCTTACGCAAAATGTAAGGCCTGCGCTTTTTCAGGGCACTGGTGACTCCGACCTCTTATTACAACCTTTTCTTTCTTACACCCTCCTTCCAGATACCCAAAACCACCCAGTGTGCTGCTAAGATTGGCAGGTAAGCTATAAAGTGGTTTTGGTGCAGCCATGTTCCCGTGGTGATGGGCTATTTCCATCCTGAACTTACTTTCCTGTTTGAAATTAAAAAGCCTGTGCCTGGGGACACCACTAATGAAAATATCATTCCTACTGGAACTAAAAGTAAACCGTTACTGTCTGCTGCCCCCCTCTGAAACACAGAGGCAACCCAAACATTGCATTTCTTCAGCGGTTGCCAACCAGGCTGCCCCAAATCAGTAAAACAGTGACCCTGCACTGGGATTCCACTGGTTACAATCAGGTTTGTGTTTAGTGCTGTGGAGATGGCTCAGCCAGTGTGCCTTGCAAACAGGAGGATGTAAACTTGAGGCCCAGACCCCATGCCAAAAGCTGGGCTTGTGAGAGCGTACCCTTGTAATCCCAGCACTGGTGAGATGGGAGGTAGAGACAGATTTCTAGAGATCTGTGTGCAGCTGGCCTAGTCAACTCAACAAAAAGTCAAGACTGTGGAGAAACCCTCAAACAAAAAGCAGAAAGCAACTGGGAGATGACACTCTGCCTTCATGCACATGCGCGCACGCGCGCACACACACACACACACACACACACACACACACACACACACACACACACGTGAACACCCAGCACTCTATCTGTGCAGTTATCATCTCCCCCAAAAGTAAATGTACCCTGCAGAATTGTGTGTCCCCGACTGTAACTTCATGGTCTTTTTTAAGTTCTTAAGACACTTTATGTGACTCTAATGCCAGGAAACTGATGAGATCAGTGGAAGTTTTTCTTTGTTCTCTCCATCGTCTTAGTTCTAGGAAGATTCCAGACACTAAATACTTCCAAAACAGTGGGTCAGTCAAAAGGTAAGCAGGTGCACCGGCAACTTCTCACTACTGTTCCCCTATGCAACATACAGCTCCTGAGCTTACAGCGGCCTGGGCAGCTGTGGCCTTTCCTCCTGAGGATCCATCAAGGATTGCTTATGATAGTTAACCATGTCCTTTTAGACTCATTCTGAGCAGTTTTCCTTTGAGAGGAGGACTCTCAAAGTCCACAGACAGACTCATGGCAAAAGGTCTGGTGCATTTGTTTTGTAACACAGTATAAAGGCTTGGGTTTGCCTGACTGGTCCCCTGCTGGTGGAGTTAGGTGAGGTAATTTCTGCAGTAACACTGCAGAGCTGATGTCTGGTCCTTACTGCCTCACAGCATATGTGTTGCCTTGGTCCATCCTGACAATGACATTTTTGCAGTTGTGGTTGTGGTTGTGGTGGTAGTTGTTGTGGTTGTTGTTGCTGTTGTTGTTTGAGGCAAGGCCTCACTGTGTAGCCCTTGCTGGCCTAGAGCTTCCTATGAAGAGCCTGCCTCTGCCTCCTGAGTACGCCTCCTGAGTACTGAGAATAGAGACATGTGCCACCATGGCTAGCCAGTGTTTGCTCTTGCATAAAGTGGCCTCCACTAAATGTAAAACATGGTTTTTATCCTACTTATAATTGCAATTAACCCATAGGGTGACAGTAGAAGAGTGTGTGAGTTTCCTTTTTCTTCACATATACATCTGATGGTTTTACCATTTATTGACAGTATTTTCCATTAATTTTTACCTTGTTGGTTACAAAAAAAAATCTTAAAAGTATGCTTCTTTGAATGGCTAAACCATTGATTCTTAAAATAACTTTTTCTTTAAAAAAGAAAAATACGGCTGTTTAGCCTGGGGCACACAAACCACAATCTCTGACCTGTTCTTTCTTAAGAAATACTTCGGAAAAATAGAGCAAGCCTAAACTGGTTTCCAAGTCGTGGTGTGCTGGGAGACGAGCATGCGCTGTGTGCAGGGAGCTATCCTGAGCCTTTAACTCTTCCTCAACACACAGGTGTTACATTGTTTCTCAAGTAACTAAGACCCTGAGGCATCAAGTAAACAGCACAATGGAAGTTAATGTCCCCTTAAGCTCCTATAGGAGGACCCAGAGGAAACCACACCACTGACGGAAACTAGGTGTCAAGCTGTAACACCAAAGAAGTACAAACAGATGGTTAAAATAAATACATTTATTTATTTACAGTTGTTGTGTGCATACCTGTGCCATGCTGGGTGGCGGGTGTATAAATTGTGGGGTCAGTTTTTGCTTTCTACTATGTGGGTCCGAGAGACTGAACTCAACCTGGGTTATCTGTCAGGCTTGGTGGCTAGCACCTTTCTCTGTTGATCCAACTCTCCGATCTTAAAGTAAATTCTGTAAGGTGTGTGTGTGTGTGTGTGTGTGTGTGTGTGTGTGTGTATACATATGGAGGTACCCTGAAAGGCCAGAAAAAGCCAGAGTTTCAGATCACTTGGTTATAAGCAGTGATAAACCACCTAATGTGGGTGTTAGAAACCAAACTCCACTTTTTTTTTTTTTTAACAGAAATCACCCTTAACCACGTCACTATCTCTCCAGCTGCTAAAGTAGATTATCAATACATCTCCTTAGATTGGAACTATATTCCCGGAGAGAAATATTTCGAGCATCTTGTATAATAGAGTGGACGTTTGGGTTTTTATTGTTGTTTTGTTTGTTTGTTGTTTTTGTTTTTGTTTTATGACTATGATCCAGTTTCTGCCCCGGGTTATTAACGTGAGCAGGCTTCTCACGTTCTGTGGCAGAAGCAGAGTATCTACATATAGGACTTTGGTCCAAAGCCCACTAGGATGTGTACCATTTCTTGTTTATAAGCCATGAGGTAGAAGAGGGCCAAATTATCAGGGGTCACATGTAGGGGGAAAAAAATCAGAGAAAAGACCCTCACGGAGGTGATTTCAGGAAAGATGTCCTATTAGGCTTTGCAGCGGGCACAAAGGCTGTTCCTGACCTTGAGATAAGTTAGGGGTAAAAGACTGTGCGGATGTAGCACGGCTGCCCTGGAGACAGACCACATGGACTGGAAGAGAGACTTAGCACACACTTGGGGAGATGGAGTTGAACTTAAGTCCAAATCCTGCCTGCTGGAAAGTCCCCGAAGGTGGCGCTACAGATATTCATCAAGGGCAACAGCAGATGTCAACCTGTGGGTTGTGACCTCTCTGTGAGGGTCGCATATCAGATATCCTGCATTTCAGATATTTGTGTTACTATTCCTAACAGTAGCAAAATTACAGTTATAAATTAGCAATGAAATAATTTTACAATTGGGGGTCACCACAGCATGAGGACCGGTATGAAAGGGTCGCAGCGTTAGGAAGGTTGAGAACCACTGTTCTGGGGCTCTGCAGGCCGGACTGGCTGGGAGCAGTCTCTTGTGAGAAGGACAATTAAGTGGTTGCTTCTCCATCCATACACTGACAATCTAAAAAAACAGGCTAAAAGCTGGCAACTACTGAGATGCAGGAGAAAACAAGTCATTACCTTGGACATCAGATGCCTCCCAGGGCCAGGCAAACCATATGAGCTATTCGTACCAGGCAGAAACCTGCAGGATGTACCACCATTCAGAGAGTCAGCCTTTCCTCAACTGTAGAAAGCCGCACTTCAAACTACTTTTCTGCAAAACCCAGAAATGAGAGCTGGAGAGATGGCTCAGCAGTTAAGAGCACTGGCTGCTCTTGCAGAAGACCCAGGTTCGAGTCCCAGCACTCACATGGTGGCTCACAACAACCTGTAATTCCAGTTCTAGGAGATCTGACGCCCTCTTTTGGCCTTGACGGGAACTACACACAGACACTCCTGCAAGCAAAATACTCATAAAATAATATTAATCATATCTCAGAAGATAATTTTTAAAACCTAGAAGTCTATTTTTGTGTGTGAAATATCTAGATAGGTAAATGTAGCAACAAACATTTAAAATATACAGGCCACACCAGGCATCTACAGACGACCAGTTTATAATACAGAGTTATGAAATAATGAAGTAATTTTAGGCATCCCATAAAGATCTCATTTGAGTAGAACTATGGTGACAACATAAGAACTAACTTGTCTGAAGGACATAACTTTCATAAAAAGATGAAAATCCTAAGCTAACTTTTTATCAATCTATTTAATCATAAATATTTGGATCCTGGCTGCCCCATTAGCTGTTGTGTGACATGAAAAACACGGTCTAAGGGGTTTGCCCATGTGTGTTCCTTTAGTCCTCCCACTAATCCCATGTGAGAACATTGGTATATCAAAAAAGTGTCAGAGTCCACAAGAAACTTAGATCAGTGCTTACATACACACACACACACACACACACACACACACACACAAACACACACCTCTTGAGTAACACCTTGGACTTAATTCTTATTTCCCAACTTGTGCAAAGGTGATTTTTCTCCTTTGCTGGCAACTCTGTTGTCTGTCACTATATGACACTAGAAGAAAATGTCCAAGTAATAACTACATCCTTGACCAACAAATGCGAGCCTGAAATGAAAGCTCTGAAGAGACTTGGGGCTGACTCTGTCAAGCGGTCTCTCCTTCGGTGTTTTATAAAAGGGATATCGGTGTTCCCAAAGTGCCGTGTTTGTAAGACACATTACAGGCTCTAGCCCGCACCACCGGCTCCCAGTCCCATGGGTTCCTACATCTCAGCCTCAGAGCATCCCGAGATTCTTTTTTAACACCAAACACACATGCCGCATGGGTCAGGCAGGCATGGGAAGACCTGAAGAACAGCACCACACACGCGGTTAGAGTATCAAGAATCTCAATCAAGACTTTCTGGGCTACGTTTGTGACGCGCCTTTTTCTGACATCATTGATGTTCGTTGGACAATACTTGCTGTGTTAGCTATCCATGGCTGTAACAAATACCTGAAATAATCGACCTAGTAAAGGAAAAGGCTTATTTTGTTTCATAGTTCAGAGACTAGTTCAGAGCATTCGCTTGGCCCTGTTGCTCTGGACATTATTGTTTTTTAATTAATCAGTAGAGTCTAATAATGTTTATTATCAGGCCTATAATTATTATTACTTCAGTATTACCAGCTAGCAATCAATCAAGACATTGACACTTGTTATATTTTAAAACAGCCTTAGTTAAACCTAGGGCAGATATTCCATACCTGCCCCAATCCCACACCATCTGTCTCTAATAACTTCTATCAAGCTACGTCCCATCCATAATCCCAAATACGTGCTAATGTTCTTCATCTGGGCCAAATCTTCCATCCATGCTGGCCACATGATTTTCTTCCACCTAACCCATGATGGCGCACCCTCTCTTCCCTTCTCAGAATTCTTTTCTTCTTCTCTTCTTTGTAGAGGTCTTTCTTCTTCTTCCCAGGATTTCTCTCTCTCTCTCTCTCTCTCTCTCTCTCTCTCTCTCTCTCTCTCCAATCCCAGGAACCTTAGCCACACCTATCTCATTTGCCTTGCCCAGGTGGGATGGCTTTTTATTAATTAGCATCAAAATACATCAGACCATCCCCCAACAGGACACCATTGAGGGAGCTCGTCACCTGACATCAGGCATGAAGCAAAAACAAAAAATGAGACTGTGTCCCAACGTTTTACCCAAGTGTGCATCTCCAGTGACCCAACTTCTTCTCACCAGACCCTACTTCATAAATGTCCCACCATCTACCAATAGTGCCACAGGCAACACATGGCCTTTGGGGAACATTCAAATCAAATGGTCTCATTCTTTTCAAGGCCATATTGAATTGTTTCCAAGGGGGTCTTGGTGAGGAGGCATGATTTGGGGGAGTACCCAACCAAAATTCACCTGGAGCCCTCACCCTTTCCAAACTAGGTAGAGAACAGGCTGATCATGGGGCAATAGCCTAGTTACAGAATACTTTCACCTGCTCATAAACCAGCACAGAAAAGACCCAAAGGCCTCTCTACACCCTCAGTAGGTGAGCAGGGATCCACCTATGCCGTTCAGTTGGATTTGCTTTGAAACTGAAATGCTATTTCAAACTTTCAGAGTTTGCACAGGTGTGCACATCTACAGTCCTAAGCTTTTGCCACAAGCTCCTTTGCTAGCCTTTCATGCACACTGGAGCCTGCGTGCTCAAGCAGCCTGTATCCCACACAGCTCCACCCTCAGTCTCTCCCGGCCTCACCATTCCCTGTAACTCTGAGTGTGATTCATAGCATGATTTGTCAGGATTCCCAATCCACTTGTCAGGAGGAAGAACAGAGTGTGCAAGCATGAGATCAGCCTGCTGACTAATAGGACTGACAAGGCTAGAGGAAAAACCCGAAGAACCTCCTATTGTAAACTTGAGGACTCAACAGGGAAAGCAGGTCCCAGAAGCCAAAGGTCAAATCCTTGTCACGGAAGAGTTGACTTAGTTGGAAGAGAAGTAAGACCAGTAAGGACAGTTGATTCCATCGAGCGTGAGGGAGGCTTAGAGTCTCATAGAAGATCTGAAACTCAGCCAGCAGAGCAGGCATTGGTATTAGTCAGCACATGAGCAGCTGGTGAGAGAAATGGTAGGATGCAGATGGAGCAGAGACACTAGAATGTAATTTTTTTTGATCTATTGCTGCTTTTTACTAAAAATGTTTTAATATTTAAGGTAGTGTTCTGGCTTGTCATGGCAGTACACACCTTTAATTCCAGCACTCTTGAGGCAGAAACTGGCAGATCTCTATGTTGAGGCCAGCTTAGTCTACACAGTGAGACCCTTCATACACGGGGGAGGGGGCTGGGGGGAAGGCAATTGTTCTGTAAGTCATATCCTCAAATGTTTGGCCTCTTCAGTATGTACATACAGAGAATTTGAAATTCTAAATGGGTTGCATATTCATGAAAACAACTCAATTATGGCTCTTATCTTAAACAGATTTAGATATGTTTCTATAACAGAATGTTGACCTGCATAACTTTTCTCTACTGCCATTATAATTTCAAAATTGGGGTTATTTTTTCACAGCTCTAGGTGAGAGGGGGGGAAACTAAACACACATACATGCACAGGCACACACACACACTGAATCTTCCCAATAGCCTTCTGCCTCTGTCTAGATCACAATAAACCAAACTCTACAACCTAGCCCTCACTTTGCTTCCATACAATCAGGGGAATGGCGTCCATGCATTCACTAAATACCTGTGCATTTTTGTTGAAAATGGTCCTCGGAACGACGTGCCTGAACACTAACCAAGCAAGGAGAGAGAACTCCCATCAGCTGATGGGAGACCAACATGACAACTCGAGGTCACAGGCTCACTCACTCCTCAGGCTGTTACTCCAGTGTGAAGGGCATTTCTTGATCCCTGAACCCTATCCCTCTCTCCTTCCCTGGGTAATCTCCTGCATCTCTGATCTGCCCATCTCCTGTGCTGTGACCAGCCTATACCCCAGAGCTTCAGGTGTGGTACCCATCCTCACAATACAGAGAGATGAGATGTAGCCTTGGCACTGACATACGTCTTAGGCAGGCAAGAGGATGAAGCTATTTCAACCATTTCAACATCTTGTGTCATAAGCAAATGGCACATGTAGGATTTGCCAGGAATTCTCATGAAGTACCCAGAACCCTGGGGACTTCCCTTGCTGCTTTCAGATCTCTTGTCTCAGTTCATAATAGCCAGTTCCACATCAGGGGGCATCACGCATTCCCCCACCTTGTTTAGTCACCAGGTTTGAAGGAGAATGACCCCCATAGGCTCATATGTTTGAATACTTGACCCCTAGTTGGTGGAAGAGTTTAGGAAGGATTAGGGGGCGTGGGCTTAGGATTGAAGAAGGTGTGGAGTCATTGGGGGTGGGCCCGTGCCATTCTCAGTTACATCCCCCCCACCCCCGCCTCCAACTTACAAGTAAAATGTAAGGCCTTAGCTACCACACAGCACCATGCCAGCCTCCTCCCATGCTCCCACCATGGTTGTACGTCAGGCGTCGCCCCATTAAGTGCTTTCTTTTATAGTTGTCTAGGTTATGTTGTCTCTTCCCAGCAGTAGTAACCCTCACCAGCTCCTGAAGGAAGCATCTCCTAAGCTTTGCTCTAGCTTTTGTCTCTCCCTCCCTACCGCCACTTTCACAGACATATCACATCCGGTCCATCCCTCCTACATGGGCCATTTCTGTGCTCTTCATTCATTTTTGCTAGTGAGCGGTGGAAGTTCTGTCTCCTAGGGTCTTACCCCTACATTGCAGCCCTTCTCTTCAGGCCCAAAACATTCTTTTGTATTATATATTTATTAATCTAATAGCCACCTTTAAGACCTTCAGTGAGAGAAATTTGGCTCACCTTCAGTACATAACCTGTAGTAAAGAAATATGTACTTTTAACCTTAGAATTCTTTTTTGTTTGTTTGCTTGTTTGTTTGTTTGTTTTGGTTTTGGTTTTTTGAGACAGGTTTTCTCTGTGTAGCCTTGAGTGACCTGGACTCACTCTGTAGACCAGGCTGGCCTCGAACTCACAGCAATCTTCCTGCCTCTGCCTCCCGAGTGCTGGGATTTAAAGGCGTGTGCCACCACTGCCCGGCAACCTTAGAATTCTTTAATACAGTTCAAATTCAGAACCATTTCAGCCTTCCATCCTTCCTCCTCCCTGTCTGTGATGCCAAGGCATATCGGTGTCCACTCCATCAGATTTTAAACGTTATCCTCGTCTTGCTGTGTCTCTACTGGTATGGCACCCTTCTGCCTAGTTGTGGAGAGAAAATCCTTGATTTCTTCACATTTTGGGGGAACAGGAACAAGAGGCTCAGAGAGGGTGTGACAAACAAGCAGTGAGGGCTGAGAAAAGAGGCCAGCAAAGGGTTTTTGTTGACAAACTGATGAAACAAGAGGTATAATTCCCAGGACTAAGAAGAGGATGCGACTCAGGTTTCTCACCCCTGTTACTTGGAGAGATTGTTTGTACTTTTTGGGGAGTCTCGCTGTGTCACTCAGGCTATCTTGGTACTTACTATGTACAGCAGGCTGGCCTTGAACTCACAGAGATGCTTCTGTCTCTGCCCCCTGAATGCTAGGATTAAAGGCATGTGCCACTAAGCTTGCTTTGATTGGTCATACTCTTAAGCACTGGGCTGGAGACAAGGCTTGGTGGTTAAAAGTACTTGTTGCATTTGCAGAGAATGTGGGCTCTAGTCCCAGTACCCACCTGGTGGTTTGGGACCATCCAGAATTCTAGTTCCAAGATTTGGCAGCCTCTGATGACCTCTTCAGGCACCAACCGTGCCGAGCACATGCATACACAGGGGCAAAACACTCATGCTCATAAAATAAAAGAAGTCTTTTAAAGTAACTACGAATGAACTCAAAGCAAGAGGTATACACTAAGGAATCTGCTTATTAGTAAAAGCAAATCTTTCCTACACTTTTGGCCTTTTAATTTCTTTGGATTTTGCCTTCAGAGAGGTCTCCCAGGTTTGAGCAACATGGAATAACAAAATTACTCTTCAATTTGGAATAACTAAAAACCTGGCAAAAAGTGGTTTTCAAGACCTTGGATATAAGACACCAAAGGAGAGCTTCTTCAGAAGGGCAGGTAGCAGACATGGTGAGCCCCCAGTCGCCCTGGCACCTTATTATGATGGGTCCATTCATGGTGCAGAGAGGGATAAGCTAGGCAGAGAACAGAGATCTGGCAGGATCAGAGCCGGGCCATGGGGATACCACGGCAGCTTGAGTTTACAGGACAGGGGTATTGATTACTTCTTTCATTGCTCTGACCAAATATTTGACCAAAAGCAACTTTTTGACTCACAGTTTGAAGGTGCAGCACAGCACAGCAGAGAGCCATGGTAGTGGGACCACCCTTTGTGGCAGTATGAACATAGGTTGCTCACTGGCGTACCCTGGTCAGATCGGGAAGCTGAACTAGTTCCACTGGAAAGATATAGTAGCTCCCCCCTCAAACCAGGAATCAAAGCAAACATTTCTCTCTGTAGCTGTGTCTTGTTAGGCCTTTGGTTCCAGAAATGAGGAAAGTAGAGAAAACTTGGTAAAGAGAAGTAGAGTCATTGCTGTGATGGCCCCAACCCTGTGGTTGGAGGCCTTGGCACCAGCTTCCAGGATGCAGTGAACCACTAGTCTAATTGGCTCTGCCTCCCAAAGGTTCTAAACCTTTTAAAATAGCACCATGAGCTGGGGGCCCAGTGGCCAGGCATGAGAGCCTGGGGAACATCCAAGCCATAGCAACCGTGCAGTGGAAAGTGGAGAACCTCCACAAACACTATCTCTCTCAGCCTTCGGTCAGCACTGACCCAGGCGTGGAAATGGCCCAAGGTTAGGCAAAGAACTATGTAGAAAAACTGAAGACAGCGATATCCATATTGGTCTCGTTCCAACCAGAGCAAGTGAAAAAGGTCACAATTCACAGTCACTGGCTGGAGTACCCAGAATGCCACAGTGGTGGGGGAAATTATTTTTTGAGACAGAGTTTCTCTGTGTAGCCTTGAGTGTCCTAGACTTGCTTTGTAGACCAGGCTGGCCTCGAACTCACAGAGATCCACCTGCATCTGCCTCCCAAGTGCTGGGATTAAAGGCATGCACTACCACGCTCGCTTGTGGTGGGGAAAATTAACCAAGGACTATGCCTGCTCTGGGATCACCCAAAAAAAGCCTTAACCGTGTCCCAAAGGGTCAGAGTCTTCCTAGGAAACTCCACTTTATTCCAAAAGACAGTGGAAGGATATTTACAAGAATATAGGAATACCCACACATACAGCATTCAGTAAGGTAAAATGTGCTCTCACCGGACGCAGTAGCCTATGCCTGTAATCTCGCCACTCAGGTAGTCGAGGCAGGAATGTCATAAGTTCAAGGCCATCCTACGATACATGGCATGTCTGGGGACAGTCTGGGGTGTCCTTTTTTTTTTTTTCCTTAATGGCTGTGATCAAATAAATACCTGCTGTTAAAACTTAAGGGGGGAAACATATTTGGGCTTCCAGGTCAAGCGGATACTGCGCATCGTGACAAGGAAGGTGTGCCGGAAGGAGCACGGGGTGGCATGAGGGGGAGCTGGTCACCTTGCATTTGCAGTGAAGTGGTGGAGAAAGGACAGGAAGTGGGGCTGGCTCCAGAAGCCCTCCCTCAGCTAGAGAAGGAAGATCCGAACATAGGAGCCTATGGAGGACATTTCACGTTTAAACTCCCACACTTAGGATATATAGCAAGATACTGTGATGGGGGGAGAGAAAAGGAGGGAGGGAGAGAGGGGAAGGGAAGGAGAGAGGGAGGGAGGGGAATAGAGAAAAGAAAGGAGAGAGAGATAGAAAGAGAGGGAGGGAGAGAGGGAGGGAGACAGGGAGAGAGATAGGGAGAGAGGGAAAGGGAGAGGGAAGGGGAGAGAAATATTTAAAACTAAATAATGCAACTCCAAGTGACCTACATGTTCAAGAAGAAATTAACGATTCAGAAGAACAATGGTCAATAGTGACAGAATCTTTGGCTGCCTACCTGTGAGGGACAGATAGATCAGGCTAAACAGAGAAGACTTAAATGTGTGCAGAGCATCCCTAAGACCAGGGTCCTGGGCTAAATGAAAAGGAGCAAGCAGACCCCCCCGTGGGTCCCGATCCACCCATCACGATGTTCTTGTAGGTTTCTAGGACCCTCTGGGTCCTTCTATTTCCCCATCTCCTATATTTCTCTTACCTAGAGTCTCAGTAGGATGTCCTCACATCTATCCCAATCTCCTGATAAGTGAAGACTTCCTTAGGACATGCCTTTTGGGCTAGTGCCCAGTTATAAGTGAGTATATATCATGTGAGTCTTTCTGCTTCTGGGTTAACTCACTCATTATGGTCATTTCTAGTCCCATCCAATTGCCCACAAATTTCGGGATTTTCTTGTTTTTAATAGCTGAGTAGTATTCCATAGTGTAAATGCACCACAGTTTCTTTATCCATTCTTCAACTGAGGGACATTTAGGCTGTTTCCAGGTTCTGGCTATTATGAATAAGGCTGATACGAACATGGTTAAGCATATGTCATTGTTGTGTGGTAGAACATTTTCTGGGTATATTCCAAGGAGTGGAATAGCTGGGTCTTGAGGAAGCCCTATTCTCAGTTTTCTGAGAAATCGCCAGATAGATTTCCAAAGTGGCTGTACAAGTTTGCATTCCCACTAGCAATGAAGGAGTGTTCCTCTTTCTCCCCATCTTCGCCAGCATGTGGTGTCAAACTGTTGCACTAACCAAGGACAATACAAGTAGTAAATATCGAGCCCCTACTCTGATCTACCCGACATTCTCCACAGTTATATGGAGAGCGGGGACTGACTCTGACATGAACTCTGGTGCTCCATATCTGACCACTTCCCCTTGGTGGGGAGGCCTGGTGGCACTCAAAGAAAGAATACGCAGGCTACCAAGATGAGACTTGATAGCCTATGACCATATAGTGGGGGAGGAGTCCCCCTCAGTATTAGACCTAGGGGAGGGGAATAGGGTAAAAGCAGGAGGGAGGGAGGAATGGGAGGATACAACTGATGGGATAACACCTGAATTGTAATCTGAGTAAATTAATAAAATTAAAATAAAAAAAGAAAAGGAGCAAGCAAGCTGAGCATAAGCATCCATCGCTCTTGGCTATCTAATTAACGTGAGTGGCTGCCTTTTGCCCTCACACTCTGACTCCCCGCCATGACGGGCTGCACCCTCAAACCAAACTGTGAATCTTCCTCGGGCTGCTTCTTGTCAGAAGAGAAACCAAGAAGGGAAGTGTTTTGAATGGAATGGAAATATGATACAATATCTGGGCGGGCTTGGTGACACACATCTTTGATCCCAGAATTTGGGAGGTAGAGGCAGGCAGATGTCTGTGAGTTTGAGGAAAGCGTTGTCTGTATATAGTTACACACTGTCTCAGATATATCATATCAAATCATATCATAATGTGTGGCAGAATGGGGCTGGAGAGATGGCTCTGGTTAAGAGCACTCATTCTTGGCAGAAGACTTGGGTTTGGTCCCCACCACCCACATACTGGCTCCATCATTCCAGCCACAGGGGATCCAACACCCTCTTGTGGCCTTCACAGGTACCAGGCACTCACGTGTTACATGGATATATATGCAGAAAAATCACACAACAAATGAAATAAGTCTAAAAAGTAGGTCTGGAGAGATGGCTCAGAGGTTAAGTCTACTGTCTGCTCTTCCAAAGGTCCTGAGTTCAAGTCCCAGCAACCACATGGTGGCTCACAATGATCTATAATGAGATCTGGTAGCCTCTTCTCATGTGCAGGCAAAACACTGTATAGTTAATACATAAATAAATCTTTAAAAAATAAATCTAAAAAAAAAATAATACTAATGAGTGGCATGGTGCTAAAGCAGGATATGTGGTGAAGTTTCCAGAACCAGCGTCTCGATTAGGAAGAGAAGAAAACTTTCAAATAAATGACCTCAGCTTTTAGCTTAAGAAACTGGAAGGCGACACACAATGGATGTCTACAGAAAGTAGACCTCAGTTAAGATTAGAATGGCAACCAGTACAAGTGTTAAAAATAGAGAAAAGTAGAGTAGTGATACTGGCTCCTGGATAAAAATCAGTGAGATCAATGGTGGCAAAGGAGAAGGGGAAGGGGGCAGGGGTGTAGGTGACAGGGCCAGGCCAAACTATGTGCTGGCTGAGTCCTGCTATAACCCAGCCCTGGCCAGCTGTGTAGCCCAGAGCTGCATGGACTCCTGGGAATCCGAGAACTCAGGCCAGACCGACAACCAGGCCAGGCCTGATTTAGACAGTTTTCCTGGGTCCGTGGAAGTATCTATAACACTTATATGACTTTAGCATATAAATGTTTCCCTAGAGGACTTTGTAATACATTTATTTTTGTTTCTGGTTTTCTGTTTATTTATTGTAATACAAAGCACCAGGTTTTTACTTGAGATATCACCTGACTTTTAATATTAGAATAATTTTTTGAGAATAGATTTTTAAATTCTGGTGTGTGGTGCTGGGTGTGGTGGCACACGCCTTTAATCCCAGTGGTAAGGGGATTACTCTGAGTTTGAGGCCAGCCTGGTCTACAAAGTGAGTCCAGAACAGCCAAGGCTACACAGAGAAATCCAGTCTCAAAAAAAAATTCTTCTGGTGTATGTATGTGTGTGTGTGTGCATGCACACACACACACACACACACACACAGAGAGAGAGAGAGAGAGAGAGAGAGAGAGACAGAGAGACAGAGAGAGAGAGAGAGAGAGAGAGAGAGAGAGAGAGAGAGAGAGAGAGAGAGATGTTTCAACAGAATGCCTCGCTTTATAGCCTAGGCTAGCCTGCTATTTTCCATATAGCTCATAATGGTGTCAGTGCATGGCTGCCAAGTCTCCCACTGCAGCCTCCAGACTGCTAGGATTGTAAGTGTGAGCTATCGTAGCCACTCTGTGCTTCTTTCCAAAGACAAGTCTTTGTACAAGAAGAAGAAGAAGAAGAAGAAGAAGAAGAAGAAGAAGAAGAAGAAGAAGAAGAGGAGGAGGAGGAGGAGGAGGAGGAGGAGGAGGAGGAAGGAGAGGAAGGAGAGGAAGGAGAGAGAAAGGAAGGGAAGAAGGGAAAGAGGAAGAAAGGAAGATGGAGAGGGAAGGGAAGGGAAGGGAAGGGAAGGGGGAAATGCCCAGATAATGTAGTCATGCAGCAGAGCAAGGGAAGGGAAATGAAGCGAAGCAAAGCAAAGGGAAGGGAAGGGAAGCAGAAAAAGAAACCCCACTAATTCCAACTGTGTTGCAGTTCAAGGTTAGGCTGCAATTACTGGCTAAGTAAGGACTGGTGAGGTAGAAAAAAAGAAAAAGAAAACAAATTTCAGCAGGCTGATCTCTCCCTTGGTCCTTTCTTTCCGAAGTGCACCTGATAAATGAGTTCACACACCATGTGAAATTGCCTCTGCTTCTTTCTCTAGCTGCCGGCTTCCCATGATGAGAAGGAAAGCACTCATGTGCTTTCCCTCAACTTGCCGGCTTGACACACAAGTTCCCCATTGTCCGACTGACCATACAAAGAAAGTCATTTCTGGTGTTCACTTTTATTTCAGGCCCAACCATTTCCCACCAACATCCCTCTGAAACTGTTCAAACCAACAGGAAAACCGAAATGTTACATGTAGCTCCACATACTGCTCACTTGGGTCCATCAGTTAACACCCAGCCACGTTTCCTATTCATTGTGTACTGGTTTTACTCAACTACTGAACTACGGGGAAGTTCAACCATCAAGACAATCTGGCCCAAGGTACCTCTAGCATGTCTCTAAAATACTGACCAAAGTTTAATATTACCGTGACACTATCTCTCAAGCACATGCACACATACAAACGGCCACTGTCCAGATCTCCTCAGTGTCTCTACTGCTGAGAATGGCTTTTCTTCATTGGCTGATTCTGGACTCGGCCAAAGATTACACATGTCACTGTCAGGCTGTCGAGAACTGTCAGCCACACTTAAGTGCGTGTGTCTGAACTGATAACTCCGTGAATTGATAAATCTCAGATCAATGAAAGCTCGCTTCTGCACTTCGTCCAGCAGTAGCAATCTGAAAATAAAGCCCTGAATCACAGACACACTAATCCCAAAACTGGAAGCCATGTCACCAGACCATCCTTTTGAATAAGGGATGTAGCTCATTCAGAAACAGTGTAGGAAGTCATCCATTTTCCTCATAAGTGATGTTTTCTGGGTGGCTACAGGGTGATACAGGGATGCAGCTGCTTGAAACTTGTCATCATGGTCAGAGACACAGACAGGGTTGTTTCAAGAGGAGAACCATCCTCAGGAGGGAGACCCAACTTGAGTGTGGGTGATAACACCCCAGGAGGAAGCCAGCTGAACACCAGCACTCCTTGCTCCCTGCTTCCTGCTCAGCTGAGATGTGAGCACACAGCCTTATTCTCTGATTGCCACAGCCTGGAGCCTCTCCTGATGCAAATGTGCATCTAGGCATCCTCAAAGCCACCGGCACTCAGAGCCATGCGTATGAAGGCAGCCTGTTCCCTACCAACACAAGGGATCCCTGTCCCAGAGTCTCCTTTAATGACCTGCCCATGCATAGCCATTTAGAGTTTGGACTAAATGGTTTAAGGCCCAATAGTTTAGAAAGCAGAATGCCTAGGTCTCGGCTTTGCTACTTGTGAGCTACGTGTGGGCATAGCCACGCTGGCAGAAGGCTCACAACTCCAGGCTGCATTTAACTACGAAGACTACATCATCTGCTGCAAGTCTGCTTCTGGATAGTTGCTCCAGTTACTGCTTGTCGGTTTTCACACCTCTTTGCTCTCTCCAGGAACATTTAGTCATTTCTTTCAGCTTCAGCTCTTCAGAGAACAAACAGGAAAGCACACACATAGGCAGCCTAAGTCCTCGCTCCACCATCGCAGACTGCCACTGCTCCAGGTATTGTGTTTTACCCTCATGGTATACACATCTTTTGCCTTTTAAAGTAGGACTTGGGTCTGGACACTATGCATAGCTTGGTGAACTCCAAGGAGCAGACATCATCTTGGCCTTGACTTCAGAGCCTCATCTAGCTTGGGAGACCATGGGGAGGAAATAGAGATCTTGTGCTGGCTCCCAGTGAAATTTCACACAACTGGTATTTGTCTTTGATATCTGACCATGGGGTGCTTTGAAAGCTTACATCTGTCTTCCAGGAGGCTATTAGCTCCTTCAGGATTTGAGTCCCCTGACGATTCTAGCCACATCCAGCTTCACCCCAGGCACTGGCTTAGCAGTTGAGAACATTGAGGAAGTTCTTTCTACTAATTGCTCTGACTACAAGTGTTCTCAGAACCTGTGCCTCTCAGGAATCGGCTGTCACTGCACACCACCATGTCCTCTTGCTCTGGTTTAAGTTACTGAGCATCTACTGTGACCATGGCTGCGCTCTAACACCAGCCCCTCAAACACGGAGACACATCTAGTGTCGTTACCGCATTTTCATTTCTAGATGTTGTGCTGGCTAACTTTGCAGACCCAATTGAATCAAGAAGCACCCGGGGCATGAGCAAGGCATGCCTTTGGGTGTGTCTGTGAGCGTGTTTCTAGAGAGGACGGATTCACATGGGAAGACTCACCATGAGCAAGGGCGGCGGCAGCCCGTGGGTTGGTCCAAAACTAACAAAAGGAAAAAGGAGAAAGCAAGCGGAGCTCCAGCACCACCCCGCTCCCCTGTCTCTGCTTTCTGGCTCACTGAGATGTGAGCAAGCAGCCTCACATTATGGCTCCCACAATGGCCGCCTGCTCTCGTCACCACGCCTTCTACATCATGGTGGATTGTACCCTCAAAAGCTGTAAAAGTGAACTCTTCCTCTGTGGGGTGTTCCTCACTGCTCGTGCCATTCTGCTTGGCAAATTCCTCAGAGGCGAGAGGGCTTTTTGTTTTGCTTTGTTTTGCTTTGCTTTGTTTTGTTTTTGAGAGGGCTTCTTATACGGGCCTGCGAGGTCTGCTTTCTTTAACAAGTGGTGTATAGGTACCTAGTCCAGGGTTTGGCAAAGACACCAGAAAGTGTCAGGATTCACAAAGTCCATGCCTAGCTTATCCACACAGCAAAGGATTTCTGGGAGGGGCTTCTTGGGTCCACAGGTGCAGCTCCTGGGTGAGCTGCCTGCTGATACAGCTGCGTGAGTCAGCAAGTTTCCATAAATAAGCCTCATCCATGCTTCTGTAAGCAGCTCTATCACATTTACTGGCACAAGGTAGATTTGGGGGGGCGGGGCTATAACTTCTTTGTTCTATTACAACTCCCCAAGAAAAGTCCCTCAATAGAAGAACATACAAGAGCCATAGCCATGCTGGTCAGGTCGGGGAACACAAGGAGAGAGGCTGTGTTGATAGTAGGAAGGCAGAGCCGGCCTTGCAGAAGCTGAAGTGAAATCCTAGAATGACCCTACGGACAAGACTAGGGGAGATGACTGGTTCAAGGGATTCAGAGACAACGGCTCATGCAGAACACACACACTTGAGCAAACATGATGCTGAGCAGGCCAACAGCAAGTTCCCTGTAGGCCAAGAATAGGAAACCTATGTGGAGACGTTAGGACAGAAACCCAGGCTGGCCTTGAACTCATGACCCTCCTGACTCAGCCTCCTAAATGCTAAGGTTGCATAGTTATGCCACTATTCCCCAGCTGAAGGGAACTCTTTTGAGTGTAGATTTCTAGACCCTCCCTACCCACTGACTTAGGGTCGTGCAGTGCACCCCAGAAAGCTACACTCAGTTACCCCCAAGACCCAGCATGGGAACCAGAAACTGGCAATAAGGAACCTTAGACATTTTAAAGCACAAGTGTGATATGATGAGATTTGGGTTGTTTTTTTTTTAAATACTATTTATCATAGAATGGGGAAGGAAGTGGAGCAGACAGAGGCTGAAGAAGAGATAAATCAGGAGATTATTCTAGCTGTCTTACAGGGAGATGACAAATGGGAGCAATTGGGAAGGAGGAGACGGATGGCTGCATGAGGCACTTGCAAGGTAGAAACAACAGAGCAATTAGATGTGGGTGGTGACAGGCAGAAAGAAGGATTCCAAAGTTGCCACCTTGGGCTCTCAACTGCTTCTAGGACAAAGGAAATGAATGCAAGAAGCAGCTGCCACTGACAGGCAGGTAAAGCGAATCCTCAACCGGAAGTGGCCAGAACAATCCGTGCTGCTGTAGGCAAGTAGGTGTGAAAAAAGTTCCGGAGTCCGATGTGGGCACTGCGTGGAGGACTGGAAGCTAATCCCGGGGATGTAGAGTGCTGGCTGACAAACAAGAGCGGAGACTGCCGAAGGGGAGTGCTGTATGCCTAGGGACGCTGCCAAGTCCCGGAAGGCAGACCCAGAAGGCGTGTCTGAGAGGAAAACCGTGCGGAATAGCGGTGGTCTGAGGTGCGTGGATTTCAAGAAGAGGATGGCAATGCCCGACACATAAGACACAGATGCTGAGCTAAGAAAGTAGTGAGATTTGAACGTGATGATCAGAAGTCAACCCCTGGGAGTCATTTAAAAGCTGGGTGGGTGCACTCTTGTCATCCCAGCATTGGGGCAGCAGAGATGTCGTGCAGAGTCCCTGGAGCTCAGATACCGGCCAGTCTAGCATAGTCAGTAAAGCCCCTGTAACAGCTACACAATATTCTGTCTCAGAAAGGGACTAAAGAAGACATTCAAATTTGGCTTCTGTTGTTCACACATTCACACACACACACACACACACACACACACACACACACACACACGTGTGTACCCAGTCACAGATGTGTATCTGTACAAACACGTACACACAAAAGGATGGTCAGATAGAGAAAGGACTGCAACAGGTTCAGCAGGTGAGGCCACTGCAGGCCATGTCCAGTGTAAAGAAGGCACTGTGCGTTGCTTAGACCCACAGCCCACTAGGCTAAGAAGAGGCCCAGAGCAAAGCAAAGCAAAGCAGCAACCGCAGCTGATCTTAACGACTTGTGGAGAAAAACAAGGCGCGCTGCAGCCAGAGGAAACAGCGCAGGGAAATGTCGTGAGCCCGCTCTTCCCTCTCAGCCTTTTGCTTTATTAAAATGCCATGCCTTAACATGAGTTACTAACTACAGCTACCATTTTCTATATTCTGTATGTCAAGAACTATGGGAAATACTACTTAGATCATGGTTATTTAACTAGAATATTTGAGAATAACCATGTCTATTTATGCCATCTCATATTCTTGTAGTAAAAGTTTTAGTTCCAGGCCTGTAAAAGAGCATATACATGGTGTTTCCATAGTGACAGTGTGATGGGGTACTGGTTGGTTTCGATGTTAATTTGGCACAAGCTAGATTCATCAGAGAGGAGGAAGCCTTGGTTGAGTAAATGCCCCCATGAGATCCAGCCATAAGGAATTTTCTCTATTAGTGAACAGTGGGGGAGGGCCTAGCCCATTGGGGGTGGTGCCATAGCTGGGCTGGTGGTCCTGGGCTCTATAAGAAAGCAGGCTGAGCAAGCCAAAGGAAGCAGTCCAGTAAGCAGCACCCTCCTGCGCCAGCTCTTGCCTCCTGGTTCCTGCCCTGCTTGAATTCCTGTCCTGATTTTCCCTGGTGATGGATTGTGATCTGGAAGTGTAAACAAACCCTTTCCTCCCCAACTTACCTTTTGGTCATGGTGTTTTGTCAAAGCAATAAAACCCTGACTAAGACTGATGGTGAATCTTCATTGTCAACCTGCCTGCGATTGCAATTATGGAGGAGACACTGCTCCTGGCGTGTCTATGGGAACAGTTCTAGAGGTTCAGCTAAGGAAAAAGTGATCCACCCTAAATGTGAACCAGGTGTCCAGAGTGAATAAAATAAGAAAAGCCCGGTGACCATTACCATCTGCCTATCTGCTTCCTGACCACAGATGCAGTGTGACTGGCCACCACCACATGTTCTCACTACTGTGCCCTCTTGGCCTTGACAGACTGTCCTGCCCAGAACTGTGAGCCACAGTGAACTCTTTCTATCTTAAGTGGCTTTTCTCAGGTAATTTTATCATGGCAACAGGAAAAGTAACAGATACAGGCCAACTACATGTCTTTCTCAAATATATCTGAGCTCTAGTTGGCCGAATCTGCGAATGCAGAAAACATGACTACAGGATGCATAAACACGGAGGAGCATGAGGTGTCTTCACATGGCTAGAGGAGTCAGCTAGTGCTGGGTTCTCGGTGCGCAGGCCTGTGGCTCCTCACACCACTTGAATGCTGCTAATGAGGGCTCTTATCCTTGGTATGCAAAGAAGATGAATGATTTCCAGGGTTCTGGGACTTGTCATTGTTGGTTTTTATCCAATAATCTGCTAGAGACCAGCTCCAGCACACAAAGTAAACAAAGGTATATAAATAAATAAATAAATAAATAAATATGTGTGTATAATACAAATATAATTTATGTATTATAGTAGATTAATATAATGTATCAATATTATATAGTATATTAATATCATACATTTATATAAAATATGTGCATATTGTATATAATATAGTTTTATTAAATTTTTTATATACATTTATATTATTACACATATATATAGTAAACTAACTACAGCAAGAAGAACCAGGAAACAATCAGGAATTATATAATTGTTACATTCATAGTGTTTTGGCTAATTGCATTTGGCAACCTTGAAGAAAAATCTTTCCTATCTTGGTACATCTAAAATTCTAAATATAAATCAATATCTATCATATCTCATTGTTATCAACTTAAAAATATCTATCTAGACCTAAAAATATCTTAACACATAAACAACTAAGCTTAATTGCAAAAATAAACTTTCTGGTCTTCAACCCCGTCAGAGACTTGGGAAGGAATAAAATTAATCACCTGAGTATGCCAGGAGTGCAGGTTAGCAGCTTCCCAAATGAGAAGATGACAGAGACAGTTTGCTGCCTAAACAGTCACCCAAAATTCTCTGCAATGTTGGAGCATCATCTTCAGCCTTCTGGACCAATATACCTGACAGACATATTTGTTTTGCTTTTGGTTTTTTGTTGTTGTTGTTGGTTTTGTTTTTTGTTTTGTTTTTGTTTTTGTTTTTGTTTTTTTTCTGACAGACATATTTGTGGGGCAGGAACTATAAAGGACTTGCTTACCCTGTCTTGGCAGAGTTTGGCCGTTGACTCTGCCTGTATCCAAGCTTGCCCATTTTTAGGCAGAATTCTGCCTGTGGTAGAAATGACATTTTGCCCACTGGCTTGTTAGCCACATTTGAAGCCATCTCCATAAGCAACTTCTTCTATGCTCATCATCTTCTTTGAGGTAGGATGAATGTTATTTCCTTATTCTTTAAACTGTGCAATAATCCAAGCATCTTCTATTCTCCATAGAATGCACTTACATAAATGTAGTTTATGTATTATTATATTAGATTAATGTAATACATTAATATTATATATTTATGTAAAATATATACATATAACATTATATATAATATTTTTTTAACTCTTAAATGTCCAGGCTGGTAGCCTTCAGATAGATAGATAGATAGAGAGATAGATAGATAGATAGATAGATAGATAGATAGATAGATAGATAGATATCAGAAAAGGATCTCATTATAGATAGTTGTGAGCCACCATGTGGTTGCTGGGAATTGAACTAAGGACCTTTGGAAGAACAGGCAATGCTCTTAACCTCTGAGCCATCTCTCCAGCCCTTTATTTATTTATTTTAATCTCTTAACCTTCCAGAGACTTCTGGTTGAGGCGAGAGCCTCAGATTCAGAGTTAGAAGCCTTATTAACTGAGATACCCTAGCCTCCTGGTTTTCATACTCCAAAGCATCTCTCTACCTACACCTGTGTTGTTTAATAGCAGGATGTCCTAATCAGCTAAGCTGGGGGGGGGCAATACACACACACGTGTGCATATATACATGTAGACATACATTTAGACAATATATACAGTTAGACGTATAAACACACAGACTCGTTTTTGGATGAAGCAGATGGCTTCAACAAATATTTAATTCTATCTTGAGTTTTTATAGTATTTAATACAAAACTTCTTTATGTATGGAAAAATACCTCATTGAAAATACAAAGAATTGTTACATTAAAAAGAGGTTTACAGTGGGCTATTGATTTTAAGTTCTTTCGTTAAAATTATATCTAACCAGATACTTTTGCTTGTTATAAGTTTAAAGCAGTGTTTTTATCTATATGCTCATTATGAGTTCAAAGCAAAAGTTTTATCTTTTTCTTATTTCAAATTTACATTATATGCTCAAAGCAAGAGTTTTTTTATGTCAAGGTTTTTCTAAGAAGCAGATGTCTGCCTTGTCTTGTATAGATAACTATGCATTCTTTGTTTCTATATTCATATGGTCTTTCTTATCATGGTGCACACCTGGGCTTTATCCTTGGACTAAACCTAGAATGAATGTATTTCATGATTATTAATTTGTTTCAGCTTGTCTTTCCTCTTGACGTAAACCAAGTACTTGATATATGGAGGTTCACAGAGCTCCTAGCAGTTTTTTCTATACTGCAGAAGGGTTTTTCAAATTACTTGAATAAAGCAAAAATTCTATTAAATCATCATCAGGGATTATGAAATCATCAATTCATTTAAGCAGCACTATGTCACTAAGGTACATTTTCAAAATAATCTTCAGGAAATCTGCCCAACAGAGCAAAGCAATAGACAGTGAGGGTCTCTGCCTTGCCAGATATATGAGACAAGTGTGGAAAGGCAGCAGTCTTGAGGCAAAAGTCCTTGGGGCTTTTCCTAAACCATGGATACACCCATTCCTCAGCCATGCAAGAATGAGTGGGCTGCCTCCAGGAAGCTCACTTGCTTGCTCCTGCCAACCCAGCGTGCATTTGCTTCCAGCAGTAAACAGTAGTTAATCATATTCTATGTTCTGAGTGCTGTGAGTCACTGTTCCTGTTTTCAGAGGACTCCAGGTTGGTGAGGGAGGACCTATATGAACAGATGGGGCCCTGCACTGTGACAACAATAGGCCAGGAGGATAAGATTTACTGCTGAGATCAGCAGTTCTGCCTTATGGGAAATTGTCCTAGTTAGCTTGGTGTCATTATGACAAAATACCTGAAATGGGCCACTTACAAGGGAAAGAAGACTTACATAGTTTGCAATTTTAAATAACTGAGTCCAAGATCAGGCAGTCCCATTAGTTTGGGGCTCTAGCCAGTGTACTGCACTGTGGCAGGAGTGTTTGATGGAGTGACTCATCTATAGAAAGGACCCAGAGGGGAAGGAAAATTAAGAAGAAATGAGGAGGAGAGGAGAGGGGAGAGGGGAATAGAAGAGAGATATAAAGAAAAAAGGAGGGAAGGATGAATAAATGGAGAAAGAAGGAAAAGAGGTAAAAGAAGAAATGTGGGCCACACTATTCATTTTCAGGGCACATCCCAATGACCCCAGGACCTCCCATGGGGCCCCGCCCCTCAGTGGTCCACAGTATCTCCCAATGCTGCTGCCCTTGGGATGAAGTCACTGTATATGGACCATTTGAGGACATTCATTTCAGCAGCTGTTGAGAACGCATCACTGAGATGTTTCAGCTTCTGAAAGGATGACGTGGCCGAGGTCAGGAGGAGATTAAGGATAAACCAATCACACAGAGAGCGAAGGCAGACCGTACTCCAGCACAAAAACCAGTCCAAGCCCAGCTCCTATCCGAGACCTCAGGACCCAGAGCTCGAAATCTGTTTCCCCTTAACAAAGTGTATAGCCAAGTGGGCTGTACTAGCACGCAATACCAAGCGTCCACACAGCTCACGCCCACACCTGAAAATGCACACAGTGGAAGTTCACATGTGCTTGTCCTAAACGTAGAATTTCCACAACAGAATCAAGACAGCTTCAGGCAATGGAAACACGAGTCTTCAAAGCACATTTTAACTAACACAACAATGTTAAAAACAGTAACATGAGCCTGTTCCACAGGCAGACACCTCTAGCAGTTGACAGCAGGCTCTTCTATGCCATTTTTTCTTGCATCAGTGGTCACACTCAATGCTGAGATGCACCTCATGGCCTTGCTAGTGATGGGCAGCAAAACAAGGCCAGCACTAGTGAAAAAATAATGAAAATGCCACAAGAAAATGATTTTATCCCACATTTGTATTGGTTTCTAACCAGGCCTATAATTAAGCATGTATAATTACAGTGAATCGGGACAGCATGGGCAGGTGGTCTCAGCTTACAGGAAAGCTTTCCCCGGGGCAGGCTAACCTGCTTCCCTCTCCCACTCACGCCCTGGAGCCTGGCTCTTCCCAAGCCTTGAGTCTTCAGTCCTTTAAGGTGATGGCTCATAATGATATACCCGAATGTCCCCAGGCACGCCAGCTTTTAGAGATTCTCTCTTCTGATAAAATTCAATTAAGATAAATAGAGTCCTGCAGGAGGGATTGGTGGGTCACAGCGCTTGCTGCCAGACCTGATGGTCTGAGTCTGAAGGACGGAGACAACCACCTCCCACAAGTTGCCCTTTGACCTGTGTGTGCGCACCGTGACATGTGTGCGCCCCACACTCAAAACAAAACAAATGAAGGTAAGTTAAAACCTTCCCAGTCAACACAACACAAAGAATGCCTCATCCCCTCCAGGTTGTTCAGAATTCCTTGCAAGAGGTTTACCGTCTTCTCCCTTAGTAGCTCAGTCCCAGGCTCAGCTCGCCCATCCCTTCTGTCTCACCTGCTGTGGCTTTCACGTCTCTAAACTTAGCCACCGCAAGCTGATACTGTCAACCTCTTCCCCCAGTGAGAAAGCCAGCTGGAAGCTGGGCTGGCCTAGGCTAGATTTAGAGCAGGCTGGCAGCTGTGCTGAGCAGTCATAAGCTTCACCTGCCTTGCTCACCGCTGAGCCTCCAGCTAGCTCACTGGCTCATCATGGGGCCTTGATAGATAGCAACAGCAGAGCATCCACAGAGTCAGACAGAAGCAGAGGGTTGCCGGGGGCCAGGAGGGACCAGGAAGCAGGGAAGTTGTTTGATGACACAGAGTTGCCGTACGGAAGGATCACTTTCTAGAGGTGGAGGGAAATGAAAGAGCTCAACGCCATGAACTGCCTGCTCAGAAATATTAGGATTAAATTTTTGTCTTATATTTTGCCACAGGGGGAAAAAACTGAAGAAGCAATCACAGAAGAAAAAAAAGGGGGGAGGCTGTGATTCTAAATTTAAAAATGACCTGAACTGAGCATCTGTCTTCAGAGCTTGCAATGCAGTCCAGTGACGTTCTTGTATGTCCCAGCGATACAGTGATTGGCCCAGAGTTCTCTGAAGAGAGCATCCCAAAATACATTCAACTAGGAAGAGAGAAAAAACAAGAAGTCCCATATGTATTTTTTTTTATAAAATATTTCCTACTTTGAAGAATAGATTTAATCTAGTTGAAGAGACTTATAAGAAAACACATGCACATAATTTAGGAACAAAGAGACTTGCCCTGGGGAACATGGTTAGAACAACGGCCCTCCTCTGTTGCATCGGTTACAAACTTTTCTGAGGCAGGGGCTCAGGATATCCGAGACTGGCTTTGAACTCGATACATAGCTGAGAACGGCCCTTGAGCTGCTGCCCCTGGGCCACATGAGCGCTGGCATTGCAGGCATGCACCGTGCCTGTTGTATGTGATGTCTGAGGTCAAGCCTGGGCTTAGGCTTTTCTAGATAAGCACTCTAGCAATCGAGTTCCATCACTCACCCTGCAAATTTCACGGATTCTAGGCTGGCCTCGTGCTCCCCACGCAGCTGAAGATGACCTTAAACTTCTACTTCCGGGCACTAGGATTATAGGTGTGTGCCACAATGCTTCATGCATGCGGTGCTGGGGGGGGAGGAGCCTGGGGCCCTCTGCATGCTAAGCAAGCATTCTGGGACTGAGCCCCAGCCTGGAATCACCCCACTAATCCGAGTCCATGGGCCTCAGGTCTTTTCATGTGTTTTTCACATATGTAGCTCATATCGCCAAACCCTGCCTGGCACACGGCAGTTCTCACTTACGGTTGCCGAGTGGCCTATCTACAACACTGTCCTGCAAGCATGTGGCAAGCTGCTGCACCTTCAGGCAAAGGAGACTAGGTGTCTCTGTCTCTCCTCCCCTTTCTGCTCTTCCCTGCCTCCTCCTCTTTCTCCTCTCTTCTTCTTCCCTTTTTCTTTTCTCTACATCCTCTTTTAGGATTTTCTTTACATTTATAAAGCCAGGACATTGGGCAGAATGCTTTCAAATGTCCTAACTTTCTTTAAGAAATGTGTGTGTGTGTGTGTGTGTGTGTGTGTGTGAGAGAGAGAGAGAGAGAGAGAGAGAGAGAGAGAGAGAGAGAGAGAGAGAGAGAGAGTGTTGTATTCTGTGTGTGCAGGTGGGGCATGGGGAAGACAGAAGTCATGTGACTTAGGATTTTTTTTTCTAAACCTTCCTGAACCTGACTCTCTTTTGGCTATTCAAGAAATATCATTTGGAAGGTTGTAAGAATACAAATCTGAGTATATCTTAAAACTTTGATAAAACGTTGCCCTGACTAATGTTATTGTTTCATTTCCTACTTAGAAAATGAGACTCTGAATCAGTGGTTTGAAGAGAAAGTCCAGACTTCTCACAGACTGCCAGGACACAGATACCCAGGCAGCTCATCTCCCAAGACGCCCCTTTCCGAGTTCCAGTCTCTTTAGAGTCACCGAGTGGGGCGCTGTGGAGAAAAAGGATAGTGAACATTTTTACATTTAAATTTCTACTTTTGTGAATTTTATACATGGATATTGTGTTTACATTATTTCTATTCTTTTCTCTTCCCCTGTCCAACTCCTCTTATGCCCCCTCACAAGTTTGTTATCTCTTTGTCTATATTTTTTTTATTTTTCATTATTTAATTAATTTATTCAGATTACAACTCAATTGTTATCTCTTTGTCTATATTTAAAACACACACACACACACACTCATACCCTACCGAGACCACTTAGTATTTCTCATATATACATGTCTCTAGGGCTGACCCCTTGGGGTTGGGGAACCTGTCATGGGCTCATCTCTGGAGAAAAGAAAAAAAAACCCTGCTTCTCTTTCTTTCAGCAGACACTGATTGCCTATAGTGCTTCATCAAGTATTGAGGCCTTATGAATTTTCCCCATCCACATGATATGTTGTCATTCTGTATATTTTTATAAGTGCATAAAATCTTGAAATAGTTTAAAGCCTATGAAGACTTTACAGAAGGTCTAAAGAAGATGGTAAGGCCCCTGCCCTTGAGTCAGAGGGGCAAGCAATCTCACTTAACAGGGGAAACACAATGCCCTCTGCCCTCATGTTCTGGAGCCTACACTACCCAGGCTTCCTTCTGCGCTTCATAAGAAAGAGTGTTGTGCCGTCTTCTTGGGCTGGCTACTCACCTTCTAGAAGGGTGACGACAGAACACCACCTCCTCACAAAAATCTCTGTGATGGCTCGACCATCCAGCTTCTAAGAGAGGCAGGGCTGGAAGGAGGCAGCGACTGAGACTCTTCTGTGTGGGCGGGGCCTGCTTTCCCACAGCTCCATGCACTCCGTCCTAGGCATGGGTTTGAAATGACAATAATCCTGAGGTGCAACAGACAAGGATCAATGCTGAAACTGTCATCACAGACCACAGGCAACCTAGGCAACCTCCTAGGACACTCTTGATGGGCTGCGGAGGTCCAGATGTGGGAAGTAGAGACTGGTCCAGTAGTAGTAGAGAGCAGACCTGCTCCTTTATCCTTGGCTGATAAACTGCTCATCCCTAAAGCCGGCGTTCCCGTTGAAAAATGAAGGCAGTGTCCAAACTCCTTACCTTGCAGGACTTAGTGACGATCACACACACAGCTGGATGTTCGAATCAGATAGAATCACTTGAAGAAGGGGGTAGGGAGTCCTCAGAGAGCCTCTGTGCCTGTGGGGCACTGAGGAGGCCTGGCCTGGCTGAGAGCCGCCACTCTCTGGACACACCCGTGGTGTCCCTGGCATGGGTTGGCAGCTTGCTACATGATCTATCCTCACACCTACTCCCAGCCATTCACTCTCACGGCTTGCCCAAGCCCGGCCACATTGGGATGAAAGTGTCCTGGCTGAGGTTCCATCCAGATAGCACAAGTTCTTCCTCGATGAAGCAGATAGCACGCCTCACTCCCCCAACTTCCCTATCGCCCAGCTGGCCGTCAGCTCTGGGGAGGCCCAGGCAGGAGTGGCTGGGGCCCATCTGCTTCTGCCACACTGGCCAGCCCTCCAGGTGGACAGTAGGTATGAGGATTACAGGTAGAAGTGAGGGGCGCCCAGGGTGTAGAATGCTAGAAGAATCCCAAGAAGGTACCTGCCAGGAAATAGGCTGGTGGCAGTGACTTGCTACGTCTGATTTAGGCACGCACAAAGCAGTTGCGGGGCCAGTACCAACTACGTCCAGAGCTCTGTCCTATGGACTAGGGCTTGGAGACAAGCTGTCTACTCTACCCTGGGTGGCCAAGTCAAACCACTTCCTCAGGCTTCTATAAAACTCTAAATTGGGAGCGCGGAGCCGAATCCTGCTTCTCCAATGAGCGCAGCTTCCACAGCGGTGACAAACTGCAAATGGCCCATCCTTTGAGAAGGCTAAGTTTACTTAGGAGTTGGGAGGTAGGGGACAGCTTTTTCGCTTCTCTAAACAGTTTTTGTGAGTTCTAACTCACATCCCATATGATCTACTCATTTAAAACATGCAATCAGCTGGCTTTAAGTACTTTTATGTGGCCATCGCCATCATCCGCTCTAGATCAGAGCTGTTGCTCCTCAACGGAACAATGACCATCCCTCATTCACCACCACCCAGAGCCTTTCGGTCCCCCTGGCCTTTCGGTCCCCCTGGCCTTTCGGTCCCCCTGGCCTTTCGGTCCCCCGTGCCTTTCGGTCCCCCGTGCCCTTCGGTCCCCCGTGCCCTTCGGTCCCCCTTGCCCTTCGGTGCCCCTTGCCCTTCGGTGCCCCTTGCCCTTCGGTCCCCCTTGCCTTGGCAGCGACCAATCGACTTTCTGCCTCTACAGGTTTGTCTGCTTTGAACATTTCCTACAGATGGAACCATGGCTATGTGGTTTTGCAGGGATAATTTTTACATGAAAGTGAATAGCTCTGCTATACAAAGCAGGCAGAAGATTAGACTCATTTTAAGTCACAAAAGATTTATTTCAAAGACACCCTCCTTGCACCTGGCAGCTTTCCGCTAAGTCCACCCTTCCTGCAGGACGGTAAGGAATTCACTCTCCCATCTCCCTAGGGCCACTTTGGGCATGAAAGGATGTTAATGATCTTTTACCTGCCAAAGTCCAGTTTGATAAGCTCAGTGAACACATCTAGAAAAATCTGCTAGTGGCTTCCCCTTTTCATCGCCCTCCTTTACTCGGCACACTCTCTTTGTGTGTGCACACACAGAGTCTGTCCTTAGTAACTGAGAAAATAACACCATGTCAGTGTCTCATTAAGAGGCTAACAGATTGGAGCTGTTTCCTGGTTATTCACCTCATACCATCTTCCCAGCCTTGTGGGAGGGGCTGCTTTCACTTATTTACTGAGACACAATGCTCACCCATCTTTCTGGACTACAGTGTGGTGAACTAATATAAGCACCGGTGTATATGGGATGGGAGATGATCAGATGGGAGGATGTGTTGGGAAGGTCAGCTCTTCTTGCCCGGCTACTTGAGAAGAGCTCTCTAATCATTTTCATTTGCTGAAACCTGAAACTGCTGTAGGATGTCATGGTGCAGGCTGGGCCAGCTCAATGAGTAGTTTCTGAAAGAAAAGAAAGGCAAAAAAAGAATGAAACACGGGGAAGAAAAGAGAAATGAAGGAAAAGAGAGAGAAAGGGAGTAAAGTGAGGAGAGGACAGCCCAGTAATCAACCTTCCTACCATCGTCTGTGGTAGGTTACATTAAAATGGCCCCCATTGGTCCATAGGAAGTGGCACTACTTGGAGGTGTGGAGGAAGTGTGTCTTCGTCCCTTCCTGCTGTAGAGGTAGATGTAGAGCTCTCAGCTCCTTCTCCAGCACCATGTCTGCCTGTGTGCCGCCATGCCTCCCACCATGGCTGTAATGATGGGCTAAACCTCTGGAGTGTAAGTCAGCCCCAGTTAAATGTTTTCCTCTATAAGAGTCACAGTGGTCATGGTGTCTCTTCCCAGCAACATCATCCCTTGATCAAGTGACCCTTGAACTTGCTTTTTAATAAGCCCTTCCTGTCCCAAATCAAGACAACAAAACCTAAAGACTCGACAATAGAAAGGTGGATGTAGTCATAAGGTTATTGTGTGGTCTGAGTTCTGATTTCCTGTCTAAATGTTGTGTTAAACTCTGCTCCCCAATTGTCCCCTCGTTATGTCAATAAAGCAGCTTACAGCCAATCAATAAGCAGGGGAGAAAATAGGGCCGGACTTCCTGCCAGCCAGGGGAGAGGAGTTAGGAGAAGAAGCAGGGGATTAGGCCATGGGCAGAGGTCCAAGGAGGATCAGGAGGAAGGAGCTGGAGCCCAGGAAAGCTACAAAGTGCTGGGAGTAAAACAAAATAACAGAAGATTAAGAACAGACTTAAACTGCTCAAGATGATGTTGTGAAGCCGGGTTAAGAGACAAACTATGCGAAACAAACTCAGTTTTATAAAAACAGGTGGAAGTGGGTTGAGGAAATAGGAAGGCTGCCCAGACCAATTAGTAACCCTGGCACACGGAGCTCTCACCCACGAACGGCTTCTGCATCCCTTTCCTAGAAGCCAGAGGAGGATTCTGTAGGTTGCTTTTTGTGGAAGAAAGCCTTAGGTGGAGTACCATGCTTCAGCCTGCTCTGGGTCCCTTATAGCTGCATCCTTGACAACACTGTTTGACCTCAGTTATCCTAAGGGACACAACCAACCAACGTCACAAGGAGAAGGGTCAGTGAGTGCCAGGCCCTGTCTTTTGCATCTTGCTTAAAACACTACCTGGCAATGTGCCATGACTGTATCCTAGACACAGATCCCCACCTTCCATCACTCTCCCTTCTTGTGGAACATGAAATGAGATAGACTAAGGATAAAAGACAAATCTTTCAGGGGTCCTGGGTTACCTGATATAGGTACAGATAAAGGCCATTTCTCAAGACGTGTCCCTGCCCCAGGCGACTTGAAGGTTGTCCACTAAACAATTAGTCTAGCATAGCCAAGTTTCTGTTTCCTCTGCAAATGGGTGCACTAGTGCCTTTCTCAGAAGCGATGGCAATGGAGAGTCTGTCTAGATGCTCCAACGCAGACCCTGCGTGGACCGTCATATTCCCAGCTGGATATGCTGACACTGGACCTCATGTCACAGCTTGGCGCTCATTCAATACTCCTCTAGGGACACAAGGTTGGCTTGGTGTTCCCAATGCACTGCTGACTCTGTTCACTGGACCTCAAAGAAGTTTTCAGTCTTATTAGTGAACATCTGTCCCAAGGCATCTGACAATTTGGGATGGAAGCCAGCCTAGGGATTTACCCAGGAGGCATGGGGAACCTTATCCATATAGCTCCTTCTTCTTACTTCAATATGCCAGGAGTTTAAAAATAAATTTCCTGAAAAAAACATATGTAGAGATGAATCCCGATGCTTGCACATCAGGTATGTACTCCAGCAAGAATTCTTGGGGGAGCTTTGGTTTCTAGGCAGAGGAGTGTTTGTACTATGCCTCACCCTCAGGCTGGTGTGGTCCAAGGAAATGTACCTGTGTTCTTTAGTTTTCTTGCAAAGGTGACAAGAGACCTGATAAAAACAACTTAAAAGGGATGGGTCTAGCTGGGCTCAGAGATCAAGGGTATAGCTTGTCATGGCTCGGGAAGTGTGAGATGACTGGCCATACACATCCATAGTCAGACAGCAGACAAAGATGAATACTCTCACCAAGCTCACGTTCTAGTTTTTGTTTGGTCTGGGCCCAAAGTCCATGGAATGCCTGTGTATATTTAAGGCTGTTCCTCCTACATCAATTACTCTAATCTAGAAACTTCTTTATAGACATGGCCATCAAGAGTATCTCTTAGGGACGCTAGACCTGATGAAGGTGTCTGCACACCTGTGGAACCCTCAGTGCCATGATCAGTATCTTCATAGCATTGCTTTGGATAGGGGCGAGGGGGGCGAGTCACAAGACACTTTTCCTATCACATCTTCCCAAGCCTTCCACACTGGTGAGCTCAGCCATGTGCTAAGTGAGTCTGAGGCAGAAGTTGTGAGGTAATGCTGCACATGTAGGCCACACTGGCTTCTGGGCACTCAAGCAATCTTTACTAGTTTGTCCTCCCTCAATTAAAAAATTATGCACATGTTCATGCACATATTTATGTGTGTGTGTGTGTGTGTGTGCGCGTGCACACACACACACACAATGTTCTATTCTTCTGTTGGAAAGATAGTCAAGTTTGGCTTATAGTTCACAGGGGGGTCTGCCTGTGCCCACACTGAATACAAATGAATGAATGTGATTGCTGCACGGTACACATTGCATATATGAACTTCGTCCACTTCATTTGCTGTATTGAAAGCAATCAAAGCAAACATTTTTTTGTAGGCCCTCAGCCCTGTGCCCACTGATGCTGAAGAAGTTGGCCCTGAGACCAGAACAAAGTGCCTTGGGACAGTCCAAAGCTAGTCCTTCTGAGACTGAGCCAACCACTCCCCCTCGGATGTTCAGTTGTTCAACCAAGAGAAACCTTCTGTGTTAGGGCTGAAAGGAGAAGGAAGGAAGGAGGCAGGGATGAGAGAAAAGGCTTGAAATCTCTTGGTTCCTTATGAACACACAGCAGTGCACCCAGGCCCAAGAGCCTGGTAGTTGGCTACTCTGGGCTAGGTGAAGAATTTGGCTAAAGAAGGAGATGTGAGGAAGAGAAAGTAAACCTCCAACTTAGCTGGAGAGAAGACATGCTTCTCTGTGGGGTCTCCCTGGGTCCTGGGCATGTGGACCGACTCTTGCCAGGTGCAGCGTAGTCACATGGGGTGAGGAGGGCTGGCATTCACAGCATGCCTAGATGGGCTCCCCAGACAGACACGTGCCCATGCAGTGAAGGAGACCCACATGATCCACAGGGATCCAGAGCAAATGAAAGCAAAAGGCCTTGTTCAGAAAGTCCAACACTTCATTACAGTGAAGGAGTGAGCCAAGAAGAGCATCCGGCCATGGGGCCCACGTCAAAACATGACTAAATGCCCAGGAAGCCACCTGTGGGGGTAGCAGGCAAAATTGTCTGGTCCAATCATTATTCCATCTGTCTAGACCAGTGCAGATCTTACACATATATTGTTGCATGACCGATATTTTACTTTTTATTCAAATATAAGACTGTGTATATATATATATATATATATATATATATATATATATATATATATATATATATATCTAAATATATAATACTGTATATATACATAAATAATACTAAATCTATTATAATATATTAAAAGCATCAATAGGATATTGCCAAATTTCTATTTCTTTAATGTTGCATGTCATTCCATCTACAAAATAGTCATCTGACAGAGAGAAGCTCCATGGGCCTGTTCTCCGGAGTCTGTGGCAGACAGTGAGCACCACCCCTCACTTGGTGAGCCAGACCCCCTCCTGCCGCAGAAAAGAAGGCCTGCAGCTCCCCACTAGGGCCAGCCACGCTTTAAGGCAGTGCAATAGCAGCCGAGGCTTACAATCTGATTTCTGCTTTGTTTAAATAGGAAAATAATCCAGACTTATGCAAAACTTCACAGAGAAATTCACTCCCTACATTATCTAGGAGAGAACAGAGTTTGGACAAGGGAGATGGCTCAACGCGCAGGCCCAGCATCCTACTGGGCCACACAGAGAGTGCAACTTGGTCCCGCTCAGCATCATCTGCAGGAAAATGAAAAGAATTGGAAATAATCGTGTTAATAAAATAAGTCAGACTCATAAATATTATATGCAGAATCTAGATTTAAATAAATACGTATGTATGTATAACATTAATGTATAACATTAAAAGTGTGTGTGTGTGTGTGTGTGTGTGTGTGTATGGCATAAAAGTAATTGGAGGGCTATGTGGAAATTGAATCCTTTTAATGGAGGGAGTAGAGGCAATAAGAGATGGTAATGGAAAGTAAGAAAGACAAAACATCACAGTGTCTCACACGCAGAAGGAAGACCAGTTTAAAGGAGGAGAGGACCAGTGAAAGATGGAAAGAGGAACAGAGGAGGGCTATGCGGGAATGATATACGCATATAAACATGTCATAATGAAATCCAGTATTTTTACCAGCTACAAAAATTAATGGAAAAATCCAGGTGTGGTGTCCCATGCTTTTAATCCCAGCAGAAGCAGGTGAATCGCTGTGACTTCCAGGCCAGCCTGGTCTACAAAGTGAGTCCAGGACAGTCAAGGCTACTCAGAGAAACCCTGTCTTATAAAAACAAAAACAAAAAACAAAAACCAAAAAAATAATAGAGACACTGAACTTGTATGACCCCAGAAACCAAACACAATCACATAAACTCTAAGGGGAAAGATAGGAAATTTTAAATGTTAAAGCCACTGAGTTCTGAAACAACACAGCCGATTGAGAGCACAGCCATTCCTCCATACCTAAGGGATGTTGGCATCTTGAAGCTCCCTATACAAAGGTGACAAAAGTCAGTGGGTGCTCAAGTCTCTTATATAAAACAGCTTGTTAACAGGGTACAGTGGTACATACCTGTGTACCCCCAGCTATTTGGCTAGCTGAGGCAGAATGCTTGAGCTCAGGAGTTCAAGACCATCCTAGGTAACATAGCAAGACCCATCTCAAAAACATCTCAACTAAAATGTCCTAGTATTTGCATATCTATGTACACTTTCCTTTGGTCTTTAAGTCATCTCTGGGTACTTGTGGCTGCCACAGGCCTCATTGTCTCTTGTCTCATGTGCCTACACTCGTGGCCACTATGCCTAACACACTGTTCTTCTACTGTGGTTCTGGTACATAAATCTGTATTCTGTACAAAAACACGATGGGGGCACTTATGAGACCCAATGCTAAGCAAGAGAGGTGCTCTTTCTGGGCATAGTGATGCAATTGGCAAGCTGAAGCAGAAAGATCACAAGTTCAAGGCCAACCTAGGCTATATAGCAAGACCTTGTCTCAACAAGCAATGGTCATGTATGTACAGTGGAGGCTGGATGCTCACCATGCCGCAGGTGTGCACTGAGTCACCACTGAGTCACAACTCCTTTGTTTCCCCAAGATTTGCAATCGGCACAGTCAGAAGTGCCACCACGGGGCACCTCTCCCCATTTCGGGTCTAAGCATTGACAGGTGGCCTTGAGGTCCAGTGCCTACAGTAGTCTCTGTTAGCCTCTCAAAATCAAAGGCCTGTTTTCCCTCTTTTTTCTCTGCCTCTCCTTTCTTCCACATGTTTTCCATCAGAAGCACACTCAGAGAAACTCGCTGATTGTTCAAGAATGACTGCCGCTCAGACGTACGCGCTATCAGAGTGAGGGGCTTAGTGTTAAAGCTAGAGGGACAGAGATGACAGGGTGCTGACAGGCCCAGGATATGTGGACTTATGAGAAAGCTCACCATAACACCCCAAGAAAGTGAGGGCTTCTGCTCACTGAACCAGCAGCGGATGTGGGGAGCGGAACCTCTTTCTCACAGTGCCGTGGAATGCACCCGGTAAATGAACGCGTGGAACGGAAAGGTCGAGGGTTCTGTGGCTCCGCCAGCCTCAGTTCCTTGCACGTTTCTTGCATGAAATACAAAGGCCTCCACCTGTTTGGCCTGTCTGCAGGGTGTTTGCCTCACCTCATACCAGCCATTGCTTTGCCTTTATTCAACCTAAAGCAAAACTTGTCTCTCTTTTGGCAGAAAGGCAAGCCCACCCTTCCCAGGTCATTCATTCTTCCCTAGGCTGGAGCAGGACGTAGGTGTGGTGCAGAAGGCACCTCAGGGAAGCCAGGCCTGCTTGGCTTCCCAGTGCAGGGTTTGTAGCCATATCAAAGAGTGTAGGAGCCACCACAACTCTTAGGCAGCCATCCTCAGACTTCTGGCTAGTGAGGCTCTGTGGGTTGTTTTGTTTTGTTTGTTACATTAATCTTTTGGAGAGAAAAAAGTTTTAGTCAGCAAAAAATGGCATCTACCTGTTTTGTTATAGATATCTCCAGGCAAACCTGAAGTTATTTCACAGGACTACCAACGTTCTGTGCCCGCTTCGGTTTCAACAGGAATCTATGAGGAGCACCAAGTGAGAGGCTCACTGTCTAAGTTTTGAGAGGCCTCTCTTATAGTGAGCTGGGCACTCACTCACTTATGAGAGTACTCAGCTGGGCAAATCCCAAAGCCTTAGGCAGTAAACACAGAAAAAAACGTACCCACTCACCCACTTCTTCTAATAGCACCAGTTGGGGGTTCTGGTGGTCCTGATGTTTACAGTAAGTTTTCAGAGCTCAAGCACCCCAGGCCCAACTGGGGTCTTGGCTCGAAATACATTGCCATCTGTTGTATTAAGGCCTGTCTCTTTTCTCTCCTGAGAAAAATATCAGGAGAGTTTGATGGAACCAGGTTGAAGAAGAGACTCTTAGGGCTTTGCTCCAGGGAGTGGACTTGGCCTTGTTTCTTCAGACCCTGCATTGACCCAGCATTGGATCTGGAAGTGAGGTCACAGCAGGCAGAAGTGAGGTCACAGCAGGCAGAAGTGAGGTCACAGCAGGCACTGTATTTCTCTTCTCTGCTGTGCAGACTCCCTGTTCAGCCTCCCAGCCTTCCTGTGCATAGCCCTCCCCGGGGGGGGGGGGGGGGGGGTTGCAGTTCCTAAAGCCAATTTGTCTTCCGTGAGGAGGAAATAGGTCCTCCTTGCTTTTTCCCAAAGAGACTCTTTCTGGGGACCCTTACCAATCAGGTTGGTGAAACATGAGAAGCACACATGTCCAGGAATTTGATGTCCTGCCCTCACCCCCACCCCCAAACACACATGCATGTTGCATGGGGTGGGAGTGGACACCTCAGAATACAGGTATGGAGTCAAAGGGTCCTGGAGTCAGGTCATACAGGCTCAGTGGTGACAGTTCTAGACCCTCCATCTGCCTTTTGAGTGGATCCTCTCCTTGGAGACCCTCCCTGTAACATGCACCAGAGCAGCTTCCACCTGGGCCCCATCCCAAGATGGGGTCACAGAAGGAACATATTGACTCTCTTGTATTCCAGGCTCACAAGGCTGAGCCATAAGTGACATGGCTGCTACCTGAGTGGGAGTAGGTCCAGCCACACCTTAGAAGCAGCCCTAAGGTGGACAGCTGCTTCTCTGGTAGCCTGTGACCTCCATGGAGTTACCTACAGCCTGACCATCACTTGGGTCTTTCCTACCAGTTTGCACAGTGATGGTCAATGTCAGGCTTTACAGGCCTGGGGAAGGACACTAGGCATCATTGTCACAAGCACACAGGCAGCAACCCCCTTGGGACTCACCTAGCCAGGAGTCTCAGGAGACACTCAGAGGGGATGCCTTCGCTCAACCTCCACTCCCACAGTGGGCAGATGAGGCTTCTAGCCCACAAGCTAGTCCCTCTGGCAACACTGCAGTTAGCCAGCTGCTGGTCATTTGTCCCTGTGGTGCTGGAGGATCACACTGGAAGCCCAGGGGTCTGGCATAGGAGGGATTAAAGGAAATGGTCTGCCTATATTGATTACAGGCTGTGTGGCTTTGCTTGGGGAATGAAAGCTATGTAAGGGGTGCCACTGCAGGCACACCCCATCCTGTGTGAGGTGAAGACTGGCATGACATATTGCCATGGGGGTTAAAGAGAAGGGTTACAGCAGGGAACTGGTGCAGCCTGTGCTCTGGGAAGTCCTACTGTGACTCACAGGGCCTTAGGAGCCTGGCGAATCTTACTATATCCCAGGGAGCATGGTTTATATGGCTCATGTGATCTTGCTGGCTGTGAGGTTTATAAAGCAAATAAATGGTTCTGCACCTAGAGTTCCTACCCAACCATGGTGAGGAGGCACCCTGGAGAACAAGCCCGGGCATGACTCAAAAGGAGGCCTCTGCTGCCAACAAAGGACACTCAAAGGACAGCTGCCAGGCCCTTCCAGGGATGGTTTGACTCCTGCCGATTTCAGAATTTTCTATTCCAAAGAAGCTAAACAAGAGGTAATGAAGTGCCAGATGAAGGCTTTGTACACACCTCCACATCAGCCTCCAGCCGCATGACAGCTAAGAGGCTGAGCACTCTGCATGGGGGGGGGGTGGGGTGGGCTTCAGGTGTTAAGACTTCTGACCCTGTGGGGACATAGTCGCAGTCTTCCAATCTCTAAGAGACATGTGTGTCCTCTTGTGAGTTGTAGTGACAAGGTACCTGTTGTATGTCCCCAAACACCAGTCCCTAGGGTCTCAATTGCTCAATCGATCATGTTTAAACCACCCAGGGGAAGGAGTAGATGGGGTGTGGTGGAAGAGCCCCAGAAAGAAGATAGGCATCATATGATGCCATGGGCTCCATAGGGCATCCCTTCAAAGCCTGAGTCACTCAGGGACTGAGTCATGAGGGACACTGACTGGGAGCCACAGGAGGTCACTTTAAGACTCCGGGTCTTGAACAGAGGAACCATGTGAGTTTGCTTCTGAAAGAGAAGACAATGCTTCCGGTGGTAGTCAAGAGAATTAGCTTCAAGGAATTGGTGGGAATAGACTGTCTCTAAATGAACAGGGCAGAGGGGCCAGAGTGGAAATGGAAGTGGGATGAGGATGGCAGCAAGACTCAGATCTCCGGAGGGATTGCTAGTCTGTTCCCAGAGTCCCCACTGAGAGACAGAGTCCATTGTTGATACAAATGCATAGGAATTTATTGAGCTGATGCGATGGGGTCTGCTAATTCGTTCAAGCTGGAGACCCTGAGAAACAGAGGCATGGACCTTTTATAGGTTTTAGACAAAGAAATGAGTTTTACAGTATGTGATTGGTTGAAGCAGTCACAGGGGCATTAGCAACTTTCTTAGTTGTGAGGGGTAAGTACATTCCTGGGAAAGTGGAAATTTTAAACACAAGCTATAACATAAACTCGCTGTCCTTGAGTCAAGCTGGACTCTGCCACACACATAGTGATCTGATATCACTGTCTGTCCTTGGCTTAAGCTGGACCCTACACAAGCTGGCTGTCCTTGGTTCAAGCTGGACTCTCCAAGCAGAGGAGATTTACAGACTTTGGCCTTAATGGGGAATCCTTAAGGGAGGACTGGGTAGGCCAGCTTTTACATTCCCCAGACTTTGACGTTAATAGGGGTCTTTAAGGAGGGGGGCTGGTTCCTTCATGGCATGGTGTTCTCCAACAGTGCTTCAAAGAGAAGTATTATCACATCTGACCTTCGCATGCAAACCTAGAATTCACAAACTGAAGTGGAAGCTTCTGGTTTCTTTGAAGACTCAGTTGTGTCATGTGAATGTGTTTTTTGTTTTGGTCCCAAGTGTGAGATGGGGGAGTGTTTTTTCACAGCTGAAAACAGACTCATGGTCTTTGTTAGCAGAAAACAGACGTAGGAGAGGAGGGCACGTGATGTTTTGCTGGAAGCTGTCTTGAGTGAGGGGCATGGTTTTTGCAAGCTGCAAAACATCCTTGTGTGGACACTGAGAAGGGATAAATAGAAGCTCACAGTGAGGCAATGCTTTTGCATTGCTAAGCTTTGGAACGGTTCATATGGATTCACTGGTCTTCATTTTTTCCACACTTCACTTCACAGAGCGAAATGCTCCAGAGAACTTCTCGGGGCACTCTGGCTGAGTCTTGCCACTTCTGCTGACTCGTGCTGATTTGTCAGTCTTGCTGTTTCTGCTGGGTTGTGCTGCTGCTAGTGATTCATGTTGCTGTTTGGTGTTTGTTATTTGACTGGACTGCTGGTATCCACAAAAAGAATGGAATTTCTACAAGGAACCACATCTAAAAAGGTCCACAACCCCCTTTTCCTACTATTCTTTTTTCTCCCCTACCTCTAGTCAGTTGATAGAAACATTTAAGAGCCCTAAATAAGTAAAGTTGTAAAATCTATGCCTACAACAAACCTAGAGAACACATCAACTGTTTGACCTGACATTTCTTCCAATATTGGCTAATATTCCCTCATCATTACCATGATGGTTTTGAAGATTACAGTTCTGAACTTCAGCCTTAGTTCATAGAGAAATCCTCTCTCAAAGGAATAAACTGAGAGTGATAATGCTTGAACAATGGACTTCCTTCCATGGCCTCCACATGGGTCCAAAGACATTCTAATAGGAATTAAAATGGAAATTGAGCAGGTCCGATGGCTGAGTAGGTATAGGCATTTACTGCCAAGCCTGATGATGACCTAACCCTGTGACCCACAAAGTAAGAGAGAACCACCCTCCATAAACTGTCTCGACATGGCATGAATATACACACAAACACAGGTAGACATAGACACGTGCAAATAAATGTGAACAGAATGGAAACTGAAAATATAAAAGATGTGTGAAGAATTGCATAGAAACAAGGCAAATAATGCTAACATGTTTCCTGACAGATAGATAATTGGAGTGCGTGGCTGAGTGTGAACCCTCTGACTGGCAATGGGCGGTATTTCTCTGTGAGACGGTCTCTTCTTCACCTGAGCTTTCCTTGCTCTTCAAATGCATGTGAAGAATGCAATCAGCTATTTCATCCTTTGCTTTAGGTTTAGAACCACCTCTTAAACAACAAATCTGTAGAAACTGACTTGTGTTGCCAGGTTACTAATGAATTTTTTAAATAGTACCTGTGTTTCTAGAATTTGTGCATAAATCAAAATGCATTACAGTGCTGAGTCTTTTTAGGCCAATTATCTCATCTCCCTGGGTTTCTGTTCCTGGGTCTGAAACCTGATTGTGGACTAAGGTCAGTTTTGCTTTAAGATTCCTAAGCCTAGATGCAGTATGACCCATGAAGTTATGTAGTTATTGACAAGTCCTTCATACCAAGAATTTACTATAAATTAGTGAGGGTGTGTTCTTACTGAAAATCATGCAAATCACCTGGAAATGGTGCTAAAAAAAAAAAAAAAAAAAATCTAGATTCTGATAGCGCCACCCAATGTTTACATTTATAACAGTCTTGTAGGTTATTTGCAGGGTGCTGAGCCATGGATCACACTTTAAGTAAGCGCCCACTGGGCAAAAGGCTTTCTCCACAAAACACTGCCAAGAAGCATCCTTGCCTGTGGTCAGCCTCTCCTTATACTTGCGACACTGCCATCTCACAAAATTGTCTGCGATGAGGACTGTTGTTTGATGCCAAAGTTGACTCCAAAGCAGCTGTTTTTAGCCTGTCCAGATACCAAAGAGATGGTTTAGCAGAAAAGCCCTCCCTAAAGTGTGTGTGTTCAACAGGAGGAACATTGCCCAGGTCAAGGGTTGAAGCTCACACACACATGGGCAGAAAGGGACATTCTACGGAAGAAAGGCAGCTGCCAACAAGTTGGTCACAGACAGAGGCCAAGCACCTGGGGCACCAGAGTTCAAAGGAGATTCTGATACTGCAGGGACAAGTGATAGCAAGCTGGGCCAGCAAGGTGGCTCAGCAGGTAGAGGTGCTTGCTGCCTAGTCTGAGGACCTGAGTTTCACTCCTTAGAACCCACACTGTGGAGAGAGAGAGCTGACTCCCATAGGCTGTCCTCTGACCTCCACATGCATGCTAAGGTTCATAATACACAAACAAGCCATGACATGGCAGGTGGCTATGAAGTTTGCTCTACGATGAGAAGTTTTGCTCTCTTTGAGGACTGACTTAGAAATATAGAAACTATTCCAAGAGTGCTGTGGTCTGAAACCTTCCACTACACCCCACAAATGCAGACACCTTGCATATCCCACAGTACTTTGAAACCCCAATGAAGGGCCTCTTCACTTTGAGGCAGTCTTTTACTTTAGCCATGATTTTGCTATAGAAAATAGGGCCAAAAAAAAAAAACAAAACCCTGAATTTAAAAGATGGCTTAAATGTAGACTCACTTATGGTCATGTTTACCTCAAAGGCAACCAGAGTTCACTCCAGATCATCCTGTCACACTTAGGGTGGTCAATGCCACTAAAAACCAATAGAATAAAATGGAAATGCTAGGCTACTGTAAAGTACCACAGGCCTGACAGTTTAACATCAGAAATCAATTCCTACAGTACTAGAGGAAACTCAAAGTCAAGACCCACGCTGGGCTGAGATGAACCAACCCTACTGTCTTTGTCTTAGGATGACCATCATCTCACTTGTCTCCATGTGAGATCTCCCCTCTGTATATCTGTGTCTTAATCTCACCTTAAGAAGACATCAGTCATAATAGATATTAGGACTTACTTTTAACTCTACTCTTTAAACCCTCTATCTCCAAATACAGTCAGATCCTGAGTTAGTTGGGGGTTAGGCTTTCGACGTAGGAATGGCTGCATGTGTCACAATTTAGCTGCTAACCTTATTATCTTCTTCTTTGAGCTGCTGGGCTGGTTAACCATGGCCAGGTATCACTATAGCAATTGCCATGACAACTCTGTGAACAATGCGACAATATGGCCAATTAGATACAGCCACAGTTGGTCGTGAAGGGATGACAGTGCTAATTAGTGGATTAATGTTGGAGGCCAATGACATGCCTTGTGGTTTTATTGCTGGCCCTCTCTTGTTCAACACACTTATGGACAAGGAATGAACACAGAAGGCATCCTTATGAAGAGTTTGGAAGACAAAGGGCCGAAGCTGGATGTGGTGGTGCATGCTTGTAATCCTAGCACTCAGAAGATAGAGAGGGACGATGAGGAGTTCAAGGTCAACTTCAGCTATCAGCAAGTTTAGAGCCAGTTTGAGTTACATGAGGCTTTATCTCAAAACAACAACAGCGGCAACCTTTGGCTGAAAGGCCTAACGAATAGCTGCCTAAGTAACTTTAACCCCAATGTCCTCATCAGTGACAGTGGGATGTCCTGAAAGTATCATCTAGGATAAAGACTAAGTTGTAATTCCTGAAAGTAACACATATGGGCTGGGGACTATAAGCAGATAGAGGTCTCAGGGGCATGGCCTTTGCTGTGGGCCACAGCAGAGGCTGGCTGAGGCTCAGCTGTTATGCCAGGAAGGAATTACAATGGAAACGGGACCGTGGCTTGCCCTCTTCACAGAAGCCTCTGATTTGGCCTGTAAATTGGATGAGGGGAATGTGTTCATCCTGTTTCTCATAGCTAGCTGGGGAATGGGAAAGAAAGATCAAATTAGATCTGCTATGAAGACCCTCCTGGGACCCCAAAACTTGGAATGAAGAATCAGACAGCGAGAAGAGAACATGGTAAAGTTGACAGAAGAGACCCCTCAGTGTCAACAGAGAAGGAAAATCCATGATTGAACACATAGACAGGAGCCTTAGCAATGACCCAATACAAGAAACTATGTCAATCAGGGGATACTTGGCACTCAAACTGCTGGAACTGAGAAAGACTTCTAAATAAGCAGGGAAAGCTCCTATAACAGGCTAGCTCATGGGCCTGGATAACATTTATTTTTTTTAGTAGACTCTTAACCATCCAAAACCAAGCTGAATGAATGACGGCAAGCATTCAGGGAGGCTGCTAAGTCTCTAAAACGTTTCTTTAAATAACGCTAAGTCTTGCATGTCTTATACATTTGTAAAAGCATGTGGATGAACAATAATGGCAGCCACTAAAAGTTTAAATGTAGTAGGTACTCCGCAGGAGTGGGGAAGAGCTGTTGGGCAGAAAGCCCAGTCCCAGGGGTGGGCTATCTCCTGCTGAAGATCCGTAAGTCATAAGCTATTGACACTGCTGTTGGATTCATGCCAGAGCTAGGCGATCAGCCCTACTGCTGAAGGGTCTAGCAGCTTTAGCTGCAGGATATTTTACACATCACCCTGAAACTGAGCTAGAAGCTCCCTTCCTACCAGCTGGCTTCCATAGCGCTACAAGGCACTCTGCAGGCTGCTCAGGAAGAAAAAGTTCTCCAACAGTTGCACTTGGCTATGTGTCCTGTGTGGCTATAGTAGCAATATACCAGGCAAGATATACCCACTGGTGAAAAAGTCGCATGGCTGCTTTGGATGCAACGAGGAGCTTTTTATTAGATTCAAGGTTTGCTTCCCAGGAGAGAACTCACATCTGGTACTGTATTCTGAGTAGCAGCCTGTGGCTGGGAAAGTCATAGGCCCCAGCAGGGAGACCAGTACTTTTTTTTTTTTTTTTAAGTGAATATGATCTGCCTGCCAAACTGCCTTCTATACATGTGTTTATGCTCATAGTCCACTGAGCCTATCAGCCTCAACTGGTCACGGGAGAAAATTCCCTTATTTTGCAGTTTTGGAAGGTGTACTACAAGGACTTTTTTTTTTTTCCCCAAGAAAGGGTTTCTCTGTGTAGCCTTGGCTGTCCTGGACTCACTTTGTAGACTAGGCTGGCCTTGAACTCAGAGATCTGCCTGCTGCTGCCTCCTTGAGTAATAGGATTATAGGCCTGTGCTGCCATGCCTGGCTACTACAAGGGCTCTTAACTAGTCAAACTCCTAAGAGGAAATGACCATTGTCATGACATCAGGATCTGGTGTTCAGCCAGAGACAGAGAAAAATACTCAGACATTTACATCACCTTCTCCAAGACTCATGGAAGATGAAACAGGAAAAAAAAAATGTAAGAGCTAAGAGAGGTAAGGTTGTACAGCAATTTCCTCTGAATTGAGCCATTTTATCCTAGAGAGACACTCATTAAGGCTCAAGAAGTAAATAAAAGTTACAAACCTCAGTGAACAAGTCACAAGTCCCAGGAAGTTTCTGAAATTTATAAAATTTACAAGACCCCTTTAATAAGATTATATACATACGCTAGTGCTAACTGAGGAAGAACAAAATAATAGACGACTCATGTAATATTAAAAAAAAGTTTTTCAAAGATATTCACTTGAAGATGTATATATGACTATAAACACCAAGATGACATTGTTTTAATCACAACAAAGATATTTCTCAGGAAAGATCCATTTATGAAGAATTTGGGGTCTGGCTTTAAATGGAACAGAAAGGTAGAGAAAGGAATGACCAGCATCTTTGCAGACCTTAAGGTTTTAAGTCTCCAGTCTAAGAAGACACAACATCAACCCAGTCCTATCGTAACAAACTTTAGATTTTCATTATTTATTTCTGAATTCAGAGATTGAGGGTACAAGATCTATTAGAGATACAAAATAATATATAATGTACTTCTGTAGTTGGGTAAGGAGTGTTGTTCCAAAATTCATGTCCACTGGAACCTCAGAATACATTACTGGAAAAAAGAAAGTACTTGCAGATGGTATTTCTAAGAGTCAAGATGAGGTCATATCAGACTATGCACAGCCCCAAATCCAATGACTAGAGTCCTTTCAGGAAGAGAAGACATAAAGACTCAGAGAACACATGTAAGGACAGGAAAGGTTCCGCTGACAAAAGCCAGGCCCTACCAGCAGCCAAGAGACAATCAAGGAGTTCCCTCTTGAGCCTGAGGAGGAAGTGGTCCTGCTTGGAGACTTGCAGTTGGACTTCTGGCTTCCAGAACTGTAAGAGAATAAGTTTCTGTTGCTGTTGACTTGGCTTCTTTTCCTGTTGCTGTGGTAAATACCCCAACAAAAGCAACTTAAGGGAGAAAGGGTTTATTATGGCCCTCAGTTCAAGGGAGCAGTCCAACACAATGAGGAAGCCAAGGCAGCCATGCCTTGAAGCATCTGGTCATGTTCATGAATGCACACTGCTGCTCTCAGCTCCTCCTGTTCACATACAGGGTCCAGGATCTTACCCAGGGAGTGGTGTCACCCATGATGGGTGAGTCTTCCCACTTTAATTAATGCAATCATGTAACTCCTCATAGGCTTATCCCAAGCTGAATCTTCCAGGTGATTCAAGATTCTATGGAGCTGATGATTAGTACCAACCGTCTGTGGTGTTTGAGTGAGAAATGTCTGCTAAAAGCTCATGTATTTGTACACTTAGTCCCCAGTTAGTGAGACTGTCTGCGGAAGTCACGGAACTTTTAGGACCAGGAGCCTGGTTGAAGGAAATCACGGAAAATCATTGTTTCCCATTTATCAATTGTCTTCCTTCCCTTGGGAAGAGCAGATATAATTTTATAGAATTCACATGACTAATCTCTTTGGAGATTGCATGTGCTAGGGTAATAGGTGAGGGTTTACACTGGATCCACAAGCACAAGGAAGAGAGAGAGCGAGCTAACTTTTCATGGCTTGGGCTTTTGAAACCTCAAAGTCCTGTGACACACCTCGTCTAACAAGGCCACACCTCCCAAGCCTTCCCAGACAGTTCTACCAACTGAGGACCACATATTCAAACATGGGAGCCTATGGGTGCCAATTTCACCCAAACCGCCACAGAGAGAAACCCTCTCAGCCTTAGGATTGGAGTCCCAACACAAAAGGCTTCAAAAGGCCAACCTGCAAGTCCCTTCCTTTCCTTTTCATGAAAGACTTCATTGATACTACAGAAAAGGCTCTGAGTCCTGTGGTGTGAATCTCAAGGCTTTCAATCTGCTAAATAATTTACATAGAATTTTGATAATTTTTCCTCCCACATTACCTCAACATCTAAAGGACCACTGGTAGTCATGAGACAGGAAATACATATTTATCTCATCCCTCAGGTCAGCAAGATGAAAGAGTTGAAGCAAATCTAAGTGCTCTGTGAGAGAATGAGGAACTTGGCCTCCACATCACACTGAGTGGTGGGACTGCACAGCAGTTTCTCTCCCCTAACAGTATGGTTCCTCACTCTTCTCCATGTCTCCTGTGGCGTGTATGTACAGAAGGACAGAGTGTGGCATCAATAGATTGAAAACACCTATGGTTAGCACAGGAGTCTAGAGAGCAATGTACCAAAGTGCTAACGTTCATGTGTTTTCATGTTTCTTGTGCTTTTTTTTTCCTAGAAAGGGTCTCTCTGTGGAGCCCTGGTTGTCCTGGACTCACTTTGTAGTCCAGGCTGACCTTGAACTCACTTCGGTCTGCCTGCCTCTGCCTCCCTGAATGCTCAGACCAAAGGTGTGCACCACCACACCTGACAATTTTCTTATAAGTCCATTTGCCAAATTTCCTAAGCAAGACTATATTGCTCTTATAATCAAGGCAAAATTTTTGAGAGAGCTAAAATGCTTACAGGTGGCACTTTTCAGTTCATTTTTTTTTTTGTAATTTCTTTGAAATACAAATTGTGAGGAATTTATCTAGACCAAGGAGGATCCTTTAGTAGTCTCACACAGTCTTTGAATTTTGGAATAGTTTGGACAGTATAGATGCATGACTTGACACCTCCTTTGCATTTCCAGTGTTATCTCCCATTTCTCCCCTCCATGATTCTAAAGTATCAGCCAAAGTAAATGTTTTATCTTAATTATATTTAATATCAAGTAGTACGCTTTTGTGTCACATTCTGTTTTGCCTTAGAACTCTTATGAGGGCAGGCAAGATGGTTCAGCCTAGCAAACCTTGACAACCTGAGTTTGATTCCCCAGAACCCACATACAGATGGAAAGGATGGCCAAGTGTCATCCTTTGACCGCTGTATGACTATTGTGGTACAGAGGGTGTTTTTTTTTTTTTTTTTTAATGTCTTTTTCCAAAGCTGAGACCAACTGTTATTTTTTTTTCACTGAGCATGAGTGCTCCACTCAGTAATTTGTTTCTTCCCTAAAGATTGTGTGAAAAACCTATTCTCACCATTGTTTGGACGAGTGCGCCTGGCTATGTGCTAGTATTAATGCAGATAGTCTGTATTCCTGGAAATAGCCCCCTTCCAGAACACACACTGCATCTTGCTCACCAACAGGAGATTATTAGAGGCTTTAAGTAAGTAGTTTAGGTATCCAGGCAATCCCATCCATGAACACACCTAGGAATGTCACATCTATACCATCCCTGTTCTGACCCATTCATTGTTTATTATTATTATTGTTGTTGCTATTATTATTATTATTATTATTATTATTATTATTATTATTATTATTATTATTATTATATTAAGACTAAATCTCAGCCTGGCATGGTGGTGCATGCATACTCTAGAGGCAGAAGCAGGTGGATCTCTGTTAGTTTGAGGCCAGCCTGGTCTACAAAGTGAGTCTAGGACTATTATAGAAAAACCCTGTCTCAAAAAACCAAACAGAGATTGGGGGTGAGGAGGAGGAAAGGGAGGGGGTGGGTAGGGGGAGGAAAGGGAGAGGGAAAGGGAAAGGGAGAGGGAGAGAGAGGGCAGACAGGGAGAGGGTTGGAGTGATCTTGAATTCAGGTTGGCTCACAGTGGGAGGATGATGCCAGTGTGGTTTCAAGGTTACAACCAACATAGTGGGTCCTTCCTGTAAATGACTTGTTTGTTCCTGTCCCCACCCCTTCCACCAAGTAATATTCACAGGGTAACCTTCCTCTCCTGTTGTCCTTACAGTGCTTATTTGTTGGAGGAACAGTGTAACTCACAGACATATTTGGGTGGCTTCTTTTAGTGAAACAATATAATTTATAAAATAGTAAATAAACTGAAATGAAATTTATTTCCTGCTAAAGATTACAGCAAGATTCTACCAGTACACCTGGGCTTGAAAATAAGATAGGCAGAATTAAGCATAATGGAATTGTGAAAACAGGTTAAATCAAGTCAGTATGATGTCATAGCCAAGGAAGAGGGTAAGAACATAGGGACTGCACAGTGATTATGTATGAAACTGACAAACACGGATGGGGTCCCTGGGGAACCTGTAATAGAAACATTTTTGTGTGCTATTTTATACTGTTTCATGTGCCCTATATGTTACTATAGGGAAGCATGGCGATAACTGCACTGAACCCTATAGTATACTTAGTAGACAAAGTCATGAATGTGGGTGTCTTAGTTAGGATTTCTGTTGCCATGATGACATGATACAACCAAAAACAAGTTGAGGAGGAAAGGTTTATTGGCTTATACTTCCACACTGTGGTCCATCTTTGTAGAAAGTCAGGACAGGAACTCAAAAGTGTGGGAACCGGGAGGCAGGACCAGATGCAGAGGCTGTTTACTGATTTGTTCAGCCCACCTTCTTATAAGACCCAGGATTACCCTGGACCACAATGGGCTGGGCACTCCCATACCAATCACTAATTAATAAACTGCCCTATAGGCTTGCATACAGCCTGATCTTATGGCAACATTGTTTATTTATTTACTTTTTTAAATTGAGGCTCCCTCCTCTTAGATGACACTAGCTTGTGTCAAATTGACATAAAACCATCCAGAACAGTGGTTAAGTGTTGTGGAACTTAATATTTGTGTTTTTGTTTTTCAAAACAGGGTTTCTCTGTGTAGTCCTGGCTATCCTGGACTCCAGGCTGGCCTTGAATTCACAGAGATCCTTCTGCCTCTGTCTCTTTGAGTGCTGGGATTACAGGTGTATGACACTTTGTTGGGCTGTGACAATTAGTCTTAATTGTCAATCTGACTGGATTTATAGTCATCATGGAAGCACACCTCTGGATGTGTCTATAACTGAGCAGGTAAGATCCAGCCTTGACAGGGGCTGCATTGTCATACCTGCCGGGGGGTCCTGAAGTGACTAAGGGAAAAGTGAGCTGAAAACCAACAGTCATTTGTTTTGACTGCAGACAGCCACATTCCACATTCCTGCTCCCACACCAACTCAACCTTGATGGATTTCTGTGTCTCTTACACCATGAGCCAGAATAAACCTTCCTCCCTTAGGTGGCCTCTTGTTGGGTATTTTGTTGCAGTAACAAGCAGCTGTATTAGAACCTTGAAATGGCAAGACTGAGTTTAATCTTCAGTAGCACATGTACACGCACGCGCACACACACACACACACACACACACACACACACAGAGAGAGAGAGAGAGAGAGAGAGAGAGAGAGAGAGAGAGAGAGAGAGAGAGAGAGAGAGTTAAATGGCTGTATTAGTCACAGCCTTCTTGTGGCTTCCAATGGCATACCACAGGAATTTGTAAATCTTAGATTAGATTTAAATAATATACTAAGTATATTTAGCCAAGTACCATAGTTAGGCATGACATAAAGCTTTGTTTCTCAAAATCTCCAAACAACAATAAGCATTCTTCCTGCATTATTTTTCCTATTATATGTAATATGCTGGTCTGCGTGGTTTACATAGTCATTTGCTAAATTCTCACAGCCACATTATAGGCTAGATACTTTTTTTTTTTTGAGACTAATGTAAAATAATTTGCAAAAGGTGAGATTCACAAGCTTTTTATTACAAAACACCATGAGCAATTACAACTTGGGGAGGGAAGGGTGTTTTTCATGTTGTAGTTCCACATTACAGTCTATCACTAAGGGAAGTAAAGGCAGGAACCGGACAGGAACCTGGAGGCAGGAGCAGAGGCCATGGAGGAGTGTTTATTATTGACGAGTTCGGCATGCTTTCTTTTAGCACTCAGCGCTACCAGCCCAGTGGTGGCACCACCCACAGAGAACTAAACTGTCCCACATCCAAGTGCCCCACAGGCTTAGCCAAAGGTGAACCTGGTAGGGGCATTTTCTGAATTGGGGTTCCTTGTTCTAAAAGGATTCTAGCTCATGTTAATTTCATATAGAACTAGCCAGCAGAATTGGCTGTGATTAAGAAGAGATCAGAGCTGGTAAAGAAAAACCTGTGTTTTGTTGTGACAAGTGCTAACAGTCAACTGCAGCTGAGAAATTAGTGGTGATTAAGGAGAGGCTGGCATCACTGAGGTGAAATCTTCTAGAAAGTGTTTCCTCAGGGTCAGCACACAGAAGCTGTGTTCCTGAGGCATCCAGGGATGCATAATGTGCTGACAGCTGAAGTTCATAGTTGTAAGAGTCACCCAGGTGGCACTGGTTTTGAAGGTGTGATGGGTTCATGGAGAGCAGTGTTGGTACTCTGCGGTAGCGCTGCCGTCCCCGAGGAGAGGCCACTGGTGAAGGTACAGACCCAGTCGCAGTAGAAGATCCAGGATAGAAGTGCTCATGGTGAGGAGTTGAGGCTTCGGCACTCTGTGACAGGTTTAGAGTGTTGAAGAGAGCACAGGGGAGGTTAGTGGCAAAGGTGCAGCCCAGCCCAGAGAATCCAGCACTGTAGAGATGCCAGTACTACCGGATGACCAGCAAGGACTTGCTGTAGAATGGAACCATCCTGAAATGAGACAAGCTGTGTGTACCGCCGATTAGGCAACAAGCCTAATCAAAACAATCCCTCAACAGCATTCCCAGAAGCCTGACTTGGGCATGATTCTAGAGCTTAACAGGTTGACACCGGAGATAGAGTACAGCACAAGAAGAGTGGTGCACAGTAAAAACTGTCTACTAGGCTATATTCAGATATGTAACACAATATGCATAGCCCCTGCAAGATGTAACTGCAACTTCTGAGGACAAATTTGTACACACACTTAACTGACTCATTCCACAACAGGCAAAATGAACAGTCCAAGTCAGCATGCACCTTGGTCCTGTGACTTTCCTGAAAATTATGCCTGAACATTGCTGTTTTCTGCTGGAACCATAACATTACTAGTATCAAGTCTTAATTCTAAATAAATTTCTCTCAGCAAAATTCTAATAAAACATATGTCATATATAATTTTGAAGAGTTTTATAGGTTTTAAAAATGCTTGTGGGTCAGTGAAATGGCTCAGCAGAATAAGGACACTTGCTGCCAAGCCTGATGACCTCAAGTGACCTCTGGCCCCACATAATAAAGAGAACCACCACTTGCAAGCAGTCCTCTGACATCCACATGTGCATACCTATAAACACACACACACACACACACACACACACACACACACACACACACATTTTAAAAAACATTTTTCAATGTTTCTTTTGAAAAGATTATTGAGATTAGGGAGGTGACAGTGGGTAAGAGTATTTGCTATACAAACATGAGAACCTGAGTTGGATCTATATAGCACTCACATTAAAAACAAACAAACAAAAAACAAGGCTTGTTAATATTGTGCATTAGAGACAATGCATCTGGAAATCAAATCTACCTCCATTTTTGCCAACTGTGTGTATCTTGGATATACACACTTGATTTTCTCCATGTAAGAAACATAGCAAAACACAGGTTTCGAAATATTCGTTAAGGGACTTGAGAAATGGCTCAGTGAGTCAAGTGTTCGCTGTGTGAGCATAAGGACCAAGTTTGGGCCCCCAGTCCCTATGTAAAGTGTTAGTCATGGTGGTGCACTCCTGGGATCCTAGAGCTCAGGAATGCTGACAGGAAGATCCATGGGAGGTGGGGGAGGGGGGTTGCTGGCCAGGCAGTCTAGCCAATCAGTGAACTCCAGACTCATGAGACCTTGTTTTCAAACATAAGATGAAGAAGTTGATGAGATGAAGAGGAAGATACCCATATATACACCACACATGTGTATGACAAAAAGGTTTTATATTAAATTTTTTGAAAAAGAATATCTTGCTAAGAAAAATTCAGTGGGCCCAGAAAAGCATTCATAATGACTATGTTAGCTTTCTTGTGAGTCAAATAGCAGGCAAATTTACAACTATTTCAAAGGAAGTGATATAGCAACCTAGATCTAAGTGAGATTCCAGACCCCAAATGTCCACAGTGCAAGGTAAGTAAAAGACTCAGTGCCAGGCGGATCAGAGACTGGCCACTAAAGAAAACTGCTGCCAATCAGTGACTGAGCAAAGTTCTGTTTGTTTGCTTTTAATCATAAAGTAATTATTTAATAGTGTATTTGAAATAATTTTAAACATCTGATCAATAAGATTATTACACAAATGTGGGAGTACACAGCATGTTACAAAAAATAAAGCTAAGCATTTAAATATACAAAATTTTGGGTATAGATCCCTTGTGAAGGTACTTTTTAAACATATACATAATTTACGGCATTTTACATCACTTGCTAAAACAAAAATTGTGGCCAATTAAACTCTCACAATCGTATAGAATATGGCCATAACAGTCTCTGTGGGAAGAAGAGGATGAGAGTGGCATACTGGAAGTGTTTCCCTGGGAGGATTTGGCATTCTTTTGATATGCAATTTCAATTTCACTATTTTTTGTCAGCAATCATCCAAATGGGTAGATTTAAAAGGGAGGGGGCTTTGAATATCAGCTATTTCCTCAGAGAGAGGTACATAATATGTTGCTCACATTTAGAACCATGCCCCAAAAGCCAGACACTGACTGCACCTCTTAAGTACACATCCAAAGGGAGCCCTACTGTTTAAATATTTTACCAGCAGTTAGAAATTTGAAAAGCACTAGGTGTTTAAAACATAGGGTAACTGGGAGATTCTTTATAAGACAAAGAACTCCTTCTTGGGAATTAAAAATCATACAACCAACCATCCTTCTGAATTACTGTAAGTAAATGTTTGCCAGCTTTTCTCCTTGGGTGACCTATGATTTCTGCTGCCGTCCCCCGCCCCCAATCAACAAAACAAGGACCGGCTTTGGCACTCTAAGGGCAGCTATTCCTCCTTGGGCACATGGTGTACACATCTGTCTCATAAACCTATTCTCATTTTTCCCTTATTAATCTGAATGCAAGGCCTCATATTGCTTCCAGTATTTTTTGGTTTTCCACTTTTCAGTGAGGTATATCAGTAGCAACTTCAGTTTTAGAACTTGGCTGACAAGGATAGCTTTCAGTAGGTATCACAAGCAGTGCAGGGTGGGGAGCCAGAGTCAGTAACCTCAGGCACAAATGGTCTCCATCAGCTCTGTAATTCTGGTTCAACTAACCCAAGTTGATTCTGTCCCTACAATGTGGCTTGTCATACTGGAACTACAGAAGGTAACTGTCACAGTTCGCTAAGTAGCTTCTAACTGTAGGCCACCTAACACTAGTAGACAGGTTACATAGGATACATTCTGACTCTTCCTTTCTTCCACATCTAGATGCAGCCTGTATCAAAGGAAGGCACCTCATTGCTACCATGTAGAACAAACAAAACAAAATGAAGGTGGTAAAAGGGAGTTATTGTAATTACATGTAGGTAGGTAAGTGATACTTCCACATAAAATCTACTTGGTACTGACTTCCAGAAAGCATCTGAATTTTCATCGGCAAGAACCCACAGGACATACAGACAAGATGTACTAAAAGCTTGTCAGTGTAAACAATGGTCTTCCATACTGGTGACTATTTTTCAGAGTAGATTTCAGGACAGTGCACCAGTGCTCGCTCTGTCTCCTTTGGCAGTAAACAGTGAGCCTCTGGACGGATGGAGTGATCATTTAAGAAGGGCAAGGTATAGGGTTCGAGAATACTTCATTTCTTTTTCTTGTTCCATACAGAATATCAAGTCTCTGAGGCAGATTCTCGTGATTCTTGGACGAAGCAATGGTTTGGGAGCTGTTAGGCTGGAAGTCCCAGAAACAGAAGGAGTATCTTTGAAGCTCTAAAAGGAAGTAAGAGAGAAGTAGTTAAAATAAAGACTTTCATAAGGGAAAACCTGTTGCTTGGGGCACATAGGCGCCCACTGTCCATTGAGAAGGTTTTACGGAAGGTTCAACCCACAGAGGTCACAACCTCATCCCTCTCTCTCCTGGTCAGGCAGCAGCCTCTGGGATGATGTCTACTCCTCCAGGTTCTCCTTTCCCCATTCTCCTGCCCTTTCCAGGTCAGACTTCCCACTTGGAAGATTTTACAAAAAAACTTCAAAGTGATGGATGAATTTATTATTTTCATCATGGTGCTGATGAAGGGTTACATGTACAGAAAATCCATTGCCTCACAGGACAACCATCTTTTGTGTATTAACAGTAAAAATAAATTTAACAAAAGCCCATTATGGTTCAGATCTCATCAAGCCACAGTACCATAAGATCTTTAATGGCTCTTCAGAGGCCAGAGCTTCACTTGAAAATTTGTTTCCTTTCTTTCATACAACACTGTGACAGGGTCTGTGAGGGCTGCTTCCCACTGCTCAGACCACAGGAAATGGTCCTGACCTGGTGAAGTCATGTGTCATAAGTCTCACAGCAAGCTAGAATAAGACTCCATTTTTAATTTGATCTGAAGTGTCATTGGCACTATGCTGTGCTGTATTCCTGATGGTGCCAGGTATATGAATGCTGGGGGGCATGTACCACATCTAGTGTGTGGGTGTCAGAGGCCAGCTTTTAGGAGTAGGTTCTCTTCTTCTAACATGGATTCTCCAGGGATCAAACTCACTTGCATGGTAAGCACTTTTACCCACTGAATCACCTTGCTTGCCCCAAACAAAAATTTTCTTGGAATGATAATTGTGTTAAAGTGAAACCCTTTATTATACTTTGGGTGTATGTGAAGAGAGGTTTACAGTCACAGCAGCAAGGCCTTTAGAGAAATGGCATATATCCACATACAGAGGGAGAGTCACAGCTATGTACATGGTTTCATCAGCTAGTACTAAGCATTACATTCCTGCATAGTTCGGAATCCTTTTCTTAGGGAATATTGCCATTCACACTGAATATGTCTTCTGATCTTCAATAACATAATCAAGATAATCCTCCACACATAGTCTAATCGAGACACTCATTCATTGAGGCTTGGGACAAACAAGATGATTCAGTGGGTAAAAATGCTTACTGTTTAAGTCCAGATCATATAAATCTTTTTGCCTTTTATCTCATTTTTTTGAAAAGTATTCTGTTTTTAAAAGTATTTTCCGGGCTGGCAAGATGGCTCAGTGGGTAAAGGCACATTTGGCACAAGCCTGGAAACCTGTTTGGTCTCTGCAACCCATATAAAGGTCAGAGAAGAGGACTTGACTTCACGCAGTTTTTCTGACTTCCATATGAGCAGGGCGTGCATACCCACACATGTGCATCATGGATGTACACACAGTAATAAGCTAATTTTAAAAAATTAAAGTACAAAAAAAAAAACCCCATATTGATAGGATTGGCAACTCTGCTTCATCCACTTGAGACAGAGAGGTCTTTAGGTAACATGGGAATCAAATCTTCCCATTTTGTTTTAATAACACTGAATTTTAATTATTTCCTTCACAAGTTTGGTTCAACAGTACACATGGTGTGTAAAGTCTACAAAATACTCCAGTCAAAACCAGTCAACCTAATTCCATGCATATTCATAGCATGACTTCAGTAACACTTAACCTAGTCAAACAAATTTTCTTATAATGCATTCAGTTTTTGAGGGCTATACCAGCCTAACCACATCTGTTCTTTCATTAATTTAAACAAGTTCATAAGACCCCATGGCAAAAACATTGCCCAGTCCATGAATAAAAAGGGCTGTTGTCTACAGCACCTATAGTTCAGGACTCCTGCGGGTGCAGCGTATGATCTGTGCATGTCCAAGTGGTAAGCTATGACAAACATGGCAGCCCACAGTGAGTTATGAGTGTCTTTCTTCTCTGCAAGCCTTGCTACTCAAGCATGCCATAGATGACACCTTACTACTGTCAATTATAACCACCAAAACATTTTTACATGATTTCTGCAGGATGATCTCAAAACTCAGTTTTGTAAACAATAAATATATACAGTAGGAAGTCAGTAAGATGTATTATTGGCAGTGAGAGACAATCTTGTTCATAGAAGTTAGATTTATTTAAAATATCAGTGCATTCTTTAAAAGTACTGGGACAAAGAAAGGGAGGTAGAAAGGAAAGATAGTGAAGGAAGGAAGGAAGCCCTCAAAAGAGGACTTTCTTCAGCCATAAATGAAATATTATTGCTAATTCTGAATTAATACATACTCAATGGTGTTCACATCTGCCTGCAACCAAGTCTATAATCTTACATAAACTTTAAAATTGACTAGATGAATGTCTTGGCAGTCCTGTCTTTATGAAAACACCTAAAAATGCCAGTTTTACCAAAAGCCATATGTAAGTTATTTTTGCACTAGTATTCACAATAATCCTAACTGGAGTCACTTACAATGACTATTATAAGTGAAGTAGGTGGTAGCAACAGAAAGGACCAGGATACAAAAGAACAACTACTGTATGCCTGCAGGTTTGCCATGTCTCCAAACAGGCACGGCTACAGCAGTCAGGCAGTGAATCTTCCTGAGAAGCTGGCGAGCCGCTGAGAGGGCACAGTAGTTTTCTAAAGTTGTCAAGATGCTTTCTTCTTCTTCTGAGCACTATCTAGGTGGGTTATGTCCCCTGCATAAAAACTGAGTCAGCTTATGATTTGGTTTTTGTTCGTTCTGCACAAAGGATAGAAATTTAAACTGCTAGCAAAAAACCCTATCTCATCTCTGTAGGAAATTAAAAGTAAAGTGTAAGAGTGGGAAGAAAAGAAGATAAGATTGTTAAATGTAAAGAAAATAGAGACCCAATTATCTGGGTTAAGGAACAAAGGGGTCACGGTTCATATTTGTCATGTGACAAGCCTGAAGGAATCAAGGGAAAGAGCTGCATTATAGCTGCCAGCCCAGGGTTGAAAAGGAGGTCATTGCAACAGGATGCAGTAGAAGGCCCAAGGCAATGTTATAAATGAAACAAACCCCGAGGGACACTCTAAAACACACCACACAAATGTCTTTCATAATTCCCAACTTCACAAAGGTGATAGCACTCTCTTCACCCAAATCATGACTGACTTAGAAAGCCAAAAACCATATGCAAAATAAATGTCCGCCATTTTTACAATTGGGATAGTTACCAATTCTGACTGGTTTCATAATGGCAAAGCTATAATATTTAGATAATTCTTGGTTATCGAATGACAACTTGTATCCATCAGCACTAAACCTGCCTCTTAGTTCTGCTTTTCCTCTATGCCACCATGTCCTTTCACCAAAGTTCACTCAGCTTTACAGTGCTAAGGCTGGAATATTAATGTAGTTCAGGGAGAGGACAGAAGTAAAACAGGCTCTTATGAAGAGGGTATTGTTTGGTTCTGAAACGGAGGGCTTCCTAATCCACCTCTCACATGAGGATATTCTTTTATGTGGATTCTTAAAATGGAGAAACAATCAATTCACCAAATGCCTAAGCAAATCTAGTATCAGCACTCTCTAGACCTACAGACCAATTAAACTAGTTTCACTGATTTGTTGGGATTGCATCATTGAACAAAAAACCATCTTATTTCTGTAATAAAATAATGGAAATTCTTTCAGTCTATGGAGAAAGTAAGTACCAGTGGATTCCAGCTTTAGATATAACACCATTCCATGACTAAAATCAACCAGTCACCCAAATTCTTATTCCCATCTACCTAACAGAGCAGGTAGTATAAAATAACCTCTGTAAAAGCCGTTCAACTTTTCCTTAAGTTATGTTACTGCTACAACAAGTTGGTAGCCAAAACAAGAGCTGTGCAACTGGAGTGGCTTCAAGAGTCCCGCCACAGTTCTCTCTTCATGTAGACCGTTATCCAAATGTCACCACCCTTGCAGAAGAAAGGCATAAAAGTTCTAAGAGTCAGAGGTCAGGGAGAACGTGAGCAGAACAGTGTCTTCTGGACATGACAGGACCACTGCACTCATGAATCCACTCCAGTTCGGAGTGGAGTGTGGTGCATGAGCTGCTTGCAAGAAGCTGAAACACGGCTGACAGCTGATAGCTTCTGAGGAAGTGAGACCTCCTACCCTTTAGGGGTGTGGCCCCAGCAGGCCAGCCATGCTCTAGTGGATGGCAGCATGTGGGGATGAAATAACACTAGCTGTCAACTTCATTAACAATCTCAAACAAACTACTTACCTTCTCTGTACCTCGGTTTCTTAAACTGTAAACAAGGGTACTAACAGCAATAGCACCCCGCCAGATCTGTTTGAAGATTAAATGAGAATAGCATTTGGAACACAGTATGTCATCTCTAAATGTTGGCCTTTATCATCTTAATGAAAAAACTGGCCATTTGGGAGGCATTTGGGATATTTGCAAGCAGGAAAAAGTATAACTTTAGCTCCAGACCTTTCTCCTAATCAAATTTTACCATCTGTACTGTATTTTCTCAAGTTCTCACTAAATCAACTCACTAACTTTAGAGAAATGATAAATGCTGTTATGCTTCTCTTGTTTCTCAGTGAATTTCCTAAATTTCAGTGAAGCTTTCAGTGCTTAACGATAAAATGTAGATTAAAGGCCACTTCTGCATGTAGCGGTGGACAGAGGACCCACGCGCAGACATGTGCGTCTTTCCTGCACCTCTCCAATATAATTACATAAGCACAAGCCAAGGCCTGGGAAATGAGGTTCAGCTGATTCCATGCTGTTCCCTGGATTGTAAGACTAAGAAAACACAAATTGTTTCTGAATCTTAACACTTAACCAAGCACAAAACTAGGGCATTTCTAAAAGAGAGGAACTTGAAGCAATGGCGCACCACGTTTCTCAGATTCACTGCCCAATTTATACTAAGGCCCAGTGCCAAGCCATTCTAACATCTCTTCCAGTGGGACACATGTCTTTCTAAACCTGAAGGAAGAAACAAAGGTTACACATGGGAGTTAGGAATCATAAAGAAACCTGGTTCCAGAATAAAAACTCAACGTTCTCTAGAACCCAGGATCAAGAATAAATAAAAGTGTACTGGCGCTGGCTCAGTAGCTAAGAGTGCTTGCTGCACAAGCGTGAGGACCTGATTCAGACATCGAGAGTCCACACAAAAAGCTGGGCATGATCATGTTATGTACTTGTACCTGAGACCTGCAGGGAGGCATGGAAATGGAAGGATTGCTAGGGTTGCCAGATCCAAGTTCAGTAAGAGACCCTGTCTCAAGGGAGGAAGAGAGAGAGTGATAGAACAGAACATCCATCATCTTGTTTTGGTCTATGCACACAGGGGACACAACTGTGCACATAAATATCAGCCCTCCCCCTGAAATAAAAAAGTACAGCTGTTGCCTAACCCAATACATAGAATCTATGTTCAAAGACTAAGCTTTCAAGTCAGATACAAGTCAATTGGTACAATGCTTGCATAATATGCAGTAGCCCTGGGTTCAATCCATAACAGCACACAGACCAAGTACAGTGGTTCACACCTGTAAATTCAGCACTAAGACGATAGAGGCAGGGAGTTCAAAAGCTCGATGTTAACAACATCAACACAGTGAGTTGGAGCCAGCCTGGGTTACACAAGACCCTGTCTCAAAACAAAAAAAATAAGACTAAGCTTTCTATGCCTCAAAGGGAACAGTACTGAACTTAGAGACTGACTGCCCTCTGCTGGTCAACAAACAGAATTTTGAAGCTACAGGTCTCTTGCCTTTCATCAATTTCATTTATTTTATCCTTGAGAGTTTGTAGCATGGTACAGGCAGTCTGATATGTCTATCTCTGCCCAAAAATCTTGTCATTCCTAAGTGTGTTTCAAAGGAAGTAAAACAGACTTAGATGCCATTGAACCACAGGCTTTGAACTGTAATTTGGGTTCTGAAATTATGTCAGCTATTAAGGAAATGCACTGGTTGTCATATGTAATAACATTCATCTTTACTTCAGGTCTCACTGTTCAATTTTCTAGCAAAGCATCCAAATAAATGTACTACACATATCCCACATTTAACATACTATGAACTATGATTCCTTCCCTTCTTCTTTATTTTATTTCCTTCCACTATGATCCACATGCCACTCTTACGAATCCTATCTCTCCTTAACAGTCTTCAAGTCACTTCTTTCAGCATTTTCATTTTTATTATCTTCTATTATTTGAAAAATAATCATTTTAAGCAGTCTATCTCTTTTATTACTACTGCTTATAGTGGAGTGTGAATGACTGTTCTAAAACAATAAACCGGTGACACAATTTTCCTGTTTAAATTGTTCCAATGACTAAAAATCTACAGGACCAAATCCAAATACACAAGGACACAAATAGACATTTACAGCCACTATAAAGCCAGTCTTGTCTCTCATTTCTTTATTCCTGTCACAAACTACTGATCATGGAAGACGCAATGTCTACCCTTAATGCAGCTAGTTAGTATGCTCTCTTCTGCTTTCTTCCTGGAATGGCCTTCTCCAGTCCAGCTATCCTGTTCTCACATTCCAACACTGAAATGCTTAAGGACTCAAGTAAGGCAGTACATCCCTAATACCCACAAGGACCAATTGTCTAGTTGTAGGCTGGTTGCAATCCTGTGCACTTTTCTAGCATTCTCCTGAAGCCACAAGCCTGCTGCTTGGTTACCTCACACCTGTCACTCACTGGACTCAGGCTGACTGAGTTTTTATAGCCACTGAAGCAGGATCTGATCAATGTATGCAGGTTGGCACCTATGCAGGCTCCAGTGTCGCACAATAACATAGCTGTTGTGAATGAGCAGTGAAATTGAGTCACGTCATAGCCTTTGGCCCTTCTGAGTCAGAACTGTGATGCTATTTTCATCTTTAAGCCAAACAAATCTAAGAGACAAACGTAAAACTCTTGGATGGTGTATTTGTAAAGTACTGTCCAGTCCTCCAAAAACTTTGTGTCTACTTACTCCCACTAAGCTACCATCAGATGGAATTTATCCAAAACAAACGTCTCTTTAAAGCCCACCACCACCACACATACGTTCTCAAAATAATGAGAAAGCACTTCAGCAAGCCAAGTAATATAACACATAAGAACATCAAATGGCCAAACATCAGCTAACTCAAAGAAGCCGTAACTCAACTGCCTCCGGTGGCCAAATAGAAAAAATACAATTTAGGACTTTTCTAAAAACATATGCCTAAGCAGCCTGCAACAGCACCTTCAAAGTACTGGAAGTAAACGTTGTATAATAATTGAGTTGTATGGGCACAATACCTATTAGCATAGCTATATATTTAATGTATGACGAATAGTTGTGAATTTGAATTCTATACCGATGTATCAAAATTGAACTTATTTTGCATCAATATACAAAATTCTATACCAATGAATTAAAAATAACCTTGTTTGTGAGTAACAGTTAAAGTCTTAAGTTGAGGCGTAGGTTCAATAATCTACTTTTTGTCCTGTCGTCCCTATATATTTCTATATTCCCCCTTTCTTTTTTTTTTGACCTCATACCTAGGAAAGATATGAGAAAGGAAAAGAGAGAAATCCCTGAGTCCAACCTCATTTTCTCTGTGAATAAGATCAATAATAACTTATAACCAACTTAACTGTTAGTTGAACAACTCATGGATATATATGTCAACTACTAGTCTATTTTTATCACAAGAATATACATCCCAGATTTAACAGATAGAAAGAATTCTATAGACAGATAATGTCATTTCTCCCAAAAGTATCACCATCTTCCCATAGACATACTCCCTGGGGACGAATGTCATATTCATGGGCCTCCAAGGTACTCAGCCTATAGTTAATATGTTAAATGATTTTTAATCATAAGATAGATGGTAATGAATGAAGTGCAATGAGAGTCTTGCTAGTAAGTAGAGTACAGTAAGGCTATCTCTGTGTGAATCCACACCTAACACTAGACAAGATAATAGCAAGACAGGTCAGAAACTTAAATGGAAAAAGCTAAACCCATGAGGCTTCTTAACTGAAAAAAACTAACCATAATAAGACAGTAAAGTTTTACAAATATGGGACAAAGCTTTTTATTTTAATATATAAAAATTACTAACCATAAAAGTGTGAGTTAGACTTTGTGATAATTAAAACCGTTATTTCTTCCAAGGCAGCAAAATGAAAATACATTGCTCAAAGGAGTATGGAGTGGTATAAAGTGTTGGGAACCAGCTGGAGCTCTTTGGAAAGTTAAGTGTATGCCTCTTCTATGCTCTAATACTTAAGACGAAATACTTACCTAAGAGAAATGAAAAGATTTCCACAAAATCACTCTTACAAGGATGTTCACAGCCAGTTTATCTGCACTCTGAGAAATGTGCAAGCCAACCAACTATCCAGTACATAAGCAAATTATCCTCTTTATACCCTGACCTACCTCTCATCGTTGACAGGAGCACACTACTGAAATGGTCAGTATTAAATAAATCTCAAAAACATCATGCTGAATGAAACTACTCAGATATAAAACAAGTTCATTATTCCATAATTTTCAATTATTCACAACTCTAAAACAGGCAAAACTAAGGCATGGTAATGGACATTAAGGCCTTGGAAGGCAGTGGTTGACAGTTCATACTACTTTTTCAGAGCACTTGAGTTCAGTTTCCAACACCCATTCCAGGTTGCTCAAAACTGCTTATAATTCCAACTCACATGTGAATGTACACACATGCACACTTAAATAAAAATAACCCTGAAAACACAGTGACTGCAAAGGGAGTTGAGGTTTGTGAAAAGAATCTATTGATTAAACTTTCTAAAAGGTGAAAACCCTGCTTTATATCTTGATTTTAAGAATTATAACAACACCCAGCATATTTTACTGTACATAAATTATGTCTCAAATCTAATAAAAAATAAACTAAAGTTCAATTAAATTTTAACTTCAAATTCAGATTTCAAAGGTATTCTTATCAATATGTCCCCAATAAAACCTGGTAACTCAGCCATATGGCATGATGCACTTTGGTATAAAAGTCTGAGAAGTTAGTGATGCTAGAAATTTACATTCACAAATAAAAAAATAAATACTTTACTCCAATACCTACACAGAAAACAAAAGAAAACATTATCTGGAAGATGCTAAAATCTCTGAGACTGTGGGATGGGAATGTACCTCAGTTGACAGAAGGTTTGCCTAGCATACACACAATGTTTGGTTTTGGGCTTGATCCCTAGCACTGCATTAAACGGGGCAAGAGGTACATAACTGTAATCTCTGCACTCCAGAGGCAAGAGGATCCAAATTTCAAGAACATTCTACTACATACAAAGCAAGTTGGAAGCCAGCCTAGACTCCATGAGATCTGTCTTTAAAAATAAAACGAAACAAACAAACAAAACCAAGCTAGAATATGGCTAACTCCTCCAAGTATTATAGAGAAATTAATAGTAACAGAATTTTGGTTAGCTTTAAGTGGGTGGACCTGAACCCTCCCATTGCTCAATGCTTCACATTAGCGAAGCCTATCTACCAAATTCTAGTTTTGAAGGGAGTCATAGTGACAAAATAACATTCAGAGTTGTGGTGTCTAATGACATTCCACACATTTCTAAACATTCCACAGGAGAAGGTACTCTAAGCACATGTAAGCAGCATTAAAAAAAATGCAATTAATAGACTTAATCTACCTCACCATTCTAACTCTGAAAGTGACAACTTAACAAGCATTACTTACTTAATCTCTAAGGAGACAAAATGCATAATTTTTATTTGCTATATCTAAGACTAACTCAAGGAAATGAGGAATACCAATTTTGTTGACATTTCTAATGAGAAATAAATACAACCAATGAAGGCAATGAACTAGAATACATAAGAAATGTATTAGAAATCAAATGATTGAGTAAAATAATGTATCTACAAGATGACCTCCATGGACAAGACCTTATGAAAGACATATTTACCTGTAACACTGGCTCAAACAAACAAAGAAACAAACACATACATGGTGCTCCCACCAGTCCTCTATAGCGGCACTTGGTGAACGACTAAAATCTCCATGAATAACACACTCTAAACTACACCAAGCGTACATTTCCTTCCTTCTGGTCCCTAGTTGGACAGTACTGTTTCAGGAGGTCTAGGAACCTTTAGGAGGTGAAATGGGACCAAGCTGGAGGAATCAGATAGTTTTAATTCTTAACCCAGTTTCTGCTTCCAGGTAGGCACCATTTAAAAAACAACAGCCCTAAACTCTGGCACATAGACCAAACCAAGCCTTCTGCTATGTCTAATCACCATAATGAACTTTAATCCTCTGAAACTGTGAGCAAAAATAACTTCTCCCGCTCTTAAATTGTTTCTGTCAGGTATCCTGTCACTGCAATGAGAAAAGCAACACATACACACCCTGTTCATTTACTAGAATTTTTAATATTGTTAAGATGGCAATATTATTCAAACTTATATATTAAATTTACTTTTTGTCAAAATATCACTTACCTTTTTAAATAAAATTACCAATCTGATCCTAAAATATGTAAAAATTTAAGAGATCCGTAATGTACTCCAAACACTTGAAAGCAGGAAAACAAAAACAAGTTAAGGAATTCACATTACTCAACTTCAAGACTTACTATACAAAGTTATAATAATGAAGTAATCAAGTACAGCACATAGATATAAAGATGAATGGAGTAAAGCCGACAAGCCAGAAATAACCTTCACTATCCACTGAGTCTGAAAGGTTGTTGAGAACCTTCAATGCAAAAAGAATGGTCTTTATAAAATTGACGCCAGACAAACTGGATGTCAATGGCCAGGGAAAAAGATCAACGACTTGCTCAACCATAATCTGCTTCCTCCTGAAACAGATGGGAACAAATAAGGAGATTCACAGCCAGACAATGTTCAGTCTAAGAGACTTTGAAACACTCCGCCCTAAATGTGATATCTCCATCAAACCCTCAGGGAATCCCGCGGAAGGAGGTGGAAAGGGCCGTGGGGATGGAAGACAGCAAGGGAACAAGGCTTTCTAAATACATCAGGACTGATGCTCATATGAACTCAGGGGCCTGCTTGATTCTGTATCAGAGGATCCCAGGGCTGACAGGAGAAGTGAACATATGCCCCCATCTGTAACCCTGAAGATAGCTCCAACTGATAACCACTTGAAAGTGAATTATTAGTTTTCTCCAAGGGAATCTCACTGAGGAAAAAACAAAACAAAACAAAACCAAAAAACCACTTTTAAGGGCAGGCCACATGCCAAGCAGTAGACAGCAAACACAAAACAAACTCAATGATATCTTTAGAGGCTCTTTGTTGCATAGATATAAAGACGATTGGGACTTTAAGTGAGAGAAGCATAGGAGAATAGGGAAATAGAAGGATCCAAAGGGTCCTAGAAACCTACAAGAAGAACATTATGATGAGAGGATCTGGGCCCAGGGGTCCTGCTCAAACTATGACACCAACCAAGGACAATACGTGCAGTAAACATCAAATCCCTACCCAGATCTACCCAACAGACAGGACATTCTCCACAGTTGAGTGCAGAGTGGGGTCTGATTTTCACACAAACTCTGGTGCCTCATATTTGACCATGACCCCTGGATGGAGAGACCTGACGGCACTCAGAGGAAGGACAGCAGGTTACCAAGAAGAGACTTGATACCCTATGAGCATATACAGGGTGAGGAGGTCCCCCTCAGTCACAGTCATAGGGGAAGGGAGTAAGGGGGAAATGGGAATAGGAGGATACAAGGGATGGGATAACCATTGAGAGGTAATATGAATAAATTAATAAAATATTTCAAAAAAAAAAAAAGGGTGCTCTAGCTGGGCATGATGGTGCACACCTTTAATCCCAGCACTCAGGAGGCAGAGGCAGGTGGATCACTGTGAGTTTGAGGCCAGCCTGGTCTACAAAGTGAGTCCAGGACAGCCAAGGCTACACACAGAGAAACCCTGTCTCGGGCAAGGGAGAGAAAGTGTGCTCTAGACCTATCAAGAGACAAGTGATCAAGTCTAACATGATAGACACACCCCCTCCTTCTCCCCCCAGCATCTTAAACTCTGAAGCCTCTGTAAACAAGTACTTGCAATATACAACTAAGAGTTCTAGGGCCTATTCTATTTTGCTTGGTAAAACACCATCTACATATCTAGCTTTAAGTCAACCAACCAAAATACATGTTTCAGCCACTCCTAGCCCTCTGCCCTAAACCTTCTATCAACAATCTCTGCTTAACACACGTCTACCAACAAATTTGGCCTGATCCAATCTATATATTCTTTCTACTTTGACCCCACCATTTCAGACCCATTCTCACGCTATCTCTTGAGCACTCTGTTTAGTGTGCCTCCTATCTTCTCATGGGTCACACTTCATCCCCCCCTTATGGAGGCCATTGGAACCCTAGTGTGCATACAAGCAGTAAGAGGTGGTAAGGGCCAGTTCTAAGAAAGGCCAGTTAACCTTTAAGGACAATCATCCTAAGAGTCCTTGGGAGAGTCCTTCACACAGGGCTAGGAGAATTAGTTTAAAGGCAATGAAGCACAGAGGAGTTCAAGGTACCCAGCTAATAGGGATCTACTTATATTTCCATCCCAATGTTTAGTTTTCCATCCTTTCCCCAAACGTGTTAAAATAGTAAAACTTAAAGAGACATTACACAGCTGTAAATTCAATTTGAGTTGTAGTTCAAATCCCTGTACACTTTGGATTTGGTTTTAAAAATTCTGTGCCTTTGGCTAAAAGAGAAAAAAAGCTTTCTTTTAGGGCAACCAGGAGCTTCTGCCATTTCTGAGGTCAAAATTGAAAGCGTCTTTCTTCTGCAAGTTCTTCAGTATATTTTGAAGGAAGTAATCTATCCCAATATTCTTGTTTTTGTTAGGGCAGACTTGCTCTTCCCAAACTTTCCCTTCCTTATTTGTAATGTGCAAAGTGTAGAAATACCTGTTTGCTATTGAATGCTATCTGTGTCTCTGCTACCATTAAAAACAGGGTGAATGTTGTCTAATTAGACAAAGAAAGCAATTTTACACAACCCAAAACTACCTCAAGGACTTACCCTGAAGATTCTATTCCTTTACCGCTGTTGGTGGCATACATCTCTGACAGTACTTGGTCAAAGAAGATAAATAAGACACAGGTAGTGCCTCATGGCTCAGGGTACCCAAGAGCTATATGAGAAAAGGAGTTCTGAGAAGCACAGTACCAATTTAGCCATACAATACAATACAATGTCAGCATATACCATCTTGACCTTTTTCATTCTAAGTATCTTTGGAGTATCCTGACTTTAAAGTTGTAACTCTTCTATTTATTGCTTATTTCTTTAAAAAATGAAGTGGTGTGTGTGTGTGTGTGTGTGTGTGTGTGTGTGTGTGTGTGTGTGTGTGTGTGTTGAGAGAGAGAGAGAGAGAGAGAGAGAGAGAGAGAGAGAGAGAGAGAGAGAGAGAGAGAGAGAAAGGAGAGAGAGAGAGAGAGAGAGAGAGAGAGACAGACCTTGCCTTTACCTTGTTGATGCAGGGTCTCATTACTGCTGCTACATTAAGCACTTCAGCTAGCTGTTCTAGGCCACAAACTTCCAGGGGATGTCATTGTCTCTATCACACTGTAGGAATGCTAGAATTACAGATCAGGTTTTTTTGTTTCTTTGTTTGTTTTTAATGTGAGTCCTGAGAGATCAAACTCAGGTCATTAGGCTTTGATTACTGGTACCTTTACCAGCTGAAACATTCCCCAGTCCTTGTTGCTTATTTCTGTCATTACCTTCTCTTTAAAAACAAACAAACAAATCTTTTTAAAAAAAACTCTTTTTTATGAATTATTTATGTACATGAGGAACATTCAGAAAACTGGTTTTGATAGCCTGGTGAAAGCAGATGGCAGTAAAAAGTGGTTGTTATCTGTGCCCCTAGAGGAAATAAAGATTAAATCTAGACTTTTCCAGTCAACAGTATGCCAATTAATGATTTATGTACTTTTGAAGAAACCATTGCTCTCTGCCTCCTGATGTTCCCTCCTACCTAGTATAGACAAGTTGGCGAGAACTCTAATTTTGCACCAATAAGGCCTTTTCAGGATATAACATCTAGCCTCTCCTCAATTCATTTTTGGTTATGAGCAGGTAATCATACTGTGCACTTTCTGTGTCTGTAACATGAAGCGTCATCACTTCTAGTTACTTCCAAAGTACAGAAACAACAGGAATAAGAGATGGAAGGAATCCTGCTGGAAAGGCTAATGGGGAGGTGGAAGGGCTACCTATTCCACAGATTTCTTCACAAATGCACGGTAGTTCTGGGACTCAAGTTAGCAACTCTTTATTAAGTGTCTACAACATGCTAAGACATTGAATCTGTAGAATAGAATCACAAAGAATAAGAAAGGGGACATTGTACCATTATGACTTTGAGGTTTTCCCCCAACTTAGTGTAATGTTCAAGAAATTTGGGGCTATTAATAGGACTTCCTTTTTTTTTTCCCCCAGAAGAATAAAATGGATCTTTTTCTGGCTAGGGCTGTAATTCAGTGTATGCCTAGCATACAGAAAGTCCTGAGTTCAATTGCTGGGGGAAAAAAAAACAACCAAAAACCAAACAAACAAAAAAACCAAAACTCATTGAAGGTTTTAAAATAGCAAGCACTCAATACTAACTTGTCAAATCAATGTTAATTACTTTATTCAGCTATTTCAAGGGGGTCAGGAACTAATAAAACCAGTAATAAAACTAAAGAAACATATCCAACATACAATATATTTTATTACTTTTATTCAACACTGATTCACAGGTGACTTTCAATTTTTCTTCAAACAAGCTCTGTTTATTTCTTATATATAAAGAATTGTAATGCTTGCCCCCTTTAAGACAGTGGTCACTCTTTAAGAAGCCAAACCCACAGACTGCAGAGATTAGGTCATGTTTCCCTGCAGGCTCTTCCCAACAGAGGTTTAAGGACGCGCTTTGTCCTGCGTCCTAACAGCAGCCTCTGACTTACGTTCTTAACTAGGTCCTGGCTCTTCCGTGCTTCTGGTCACATACATGCTGAACCAAACAAATCATTTGATGTGAAATTTCCCACCAGACCCCACAGAACTTTATATAAAAAAGTCTGCTATTCCCTCCTTACCCCCATCTCTATTTCTTATTCTTGCTCTTTATGAAGCTCCTCTCTAGGCTTTAAATAGAAGCTGCTGTTTCCATTTAAGGCTCTCATCATGTTTTGAACTTTCTGGTATATTGTTCCATTTACTATTTAATGCTTCACCTCCCACCTTGAGGCCCCATCGCAGCCTGCAGGCTCTTTCTCCAAATAAACTTCATTCTTGAAAGAAAGCATGTGTTAGCTTTCCCTTTCCCTGGACTGACCACTGTTGTTTTATCATTATTTCTTTATTATTATATTTAACATATACCAGATGCAAAATAAAGTTCTGGTAGATTGTAGAGCCCTGGTGTATCTTTGTATCTTTAATTTAAAGTAGAGCAGAGTGCAGTAAGATCCCCCACTCTCCTCATGACTAGAGGTGGTTAGCAGAGGAGAGTTATATCATGTGGCTTTGGGGGCTGGGGTGTAGGGACCCAAAAATGACAAAGCATGTAGTAAGGATTCTGAAAGCATGATTCTTCTATACCACCATTTATCTATCCTGACTTTTACTGCTGTTCCCTCGTTAACAACCTTTTGAAAATCCTCTTCCTCCTTCCCATGCTAACACCCCCAAACAAACTAGTCTAATAACTTGAATGTCAAGTCAGAATTAGAGGGAAAATAAGCTACTACAATCATGAATATTTATAAGACTATAACTTTTATTCTGAAGTGTTCTATCTTAAGACAATTTGTGGTGTAAGATTTTTCAGAAGTACGTCTCCAAACACAGAAATATTAAGAGATTTCCCTTTAGTCATTTCTCATTATCTAGACGATTTCTCAGTGGTCTCTCGGTCTTCTTTCCCCAATATCCAATGAGCTTGCGGTACAATACATCAATAAGATGATCCTTATTATAATAGGACCACTGAACATAAATAGTTAATATAGACACATTTTTGTTAAGTACTGTCCAAATACTATTTGTCTAGTTGATAATATTTAAAGAATGGTTGGCTTAAAATATGAATTTAGAAGATTGTCCAAAATGAAATAAAATCTTGTTCTCAAATCTTGGAACATTTTAAAAGTATCAATATTAAAACTGCACTAATTTGTGGGGTTAGATAACAACAATATTTTTTCCACATTGCTCTGTGAATTAGAATTCAGTTGTAGGATTACTATATACTTTTTGGAACCAGACTCACATAATTCTAATTATTAATAACTATTTTTAGATGTATTTATTCTTTGTACAGTATTCTGCTTGCATGCCTATACATCAGAAGGCAGCACCAGATCTCATTATAGATGGTTATAAGCTACCATGTGGTTGCTGGGAATTGAACTCAGGACCTTTGGAAGAACAACTAGTGCTCTTAACTAGTGAGCCATCTCTCTAGCCCCTAATAACAACTTTTAATTTATTCGTAAGCAAAGATTCAAAACAGCCTTATTTTCCCCTTTCCCCAAAAATTAGAATTAAGGAAAACCCTCATTTCCCAGAGTATATGTATATTCTATAAACTTAATTCAGTTCCCATCTTTAAAAAAAAAAAAGTCTGTTTCCAAAGAACAGAATATTAAAAATGATTTCATTTCATATATTGCTCTATCTTATTTTCCAGAGAACAAGTGGATTTAGCAATGACTGATACTACTCAAACTATTGCAATGGCCACTAAATCAGCACATGTAATACCAAAAAACATGAAATAGGGTTCTTCCTGTTTTCTATTTTTAAAAGAAAATTGCCTTTAAACTTAAATTACTGTGGTGGTTTAAAATAAGAAGGGCCTCCATACACTTATATATATAAACTCTCAGCCACTGCTCTAGTGCTGCCAGGCTGCCCATCATGATGATCACAGACCCACTCTCTGAAACTCTAAGTAAGTCTCCAATTCTTTTAAAAGTTGCCTTGGCCATGTCTCATCACAGTAACGGCAAAGTAACTAAGACAACTGCAAAAATCATCACCACCACCAAAAAAAAAAAAAAAAAAAAAAAAAAAAAAAAAAAAAAAAACCACAACAACAACCAAAAACAAAACAAAAAAACCCCAAATAGCCTTGAATTTCAGAATAAAAATGTTACTAAAATACTGCCAGCTGGTTGAAGAAATGGATGTTTTAAATTCAGGATAGTATTACATAAAAGTTTGACAACTACCTAAGCTTAAAGTCCAAAAAACAACAGAAGAAACCAGTATCTTAGTTCTTAAAATTAAATAAGCACCATATGAGAAGAAAATTCAGTGTTTATACCCAAGGTAAAGAATACCTTTTTGAAAGTAAAAATCAGCATTTTTGCACTTTAATATTGACAGACAGCTTGTGCAGTGGTTTTTACCTCTGTATGATAGGTTGTCATCTTGGACTTTGTCCTATTACCATAGCAACTAAAACAAAATAATAAAGTGATACTAGGAAAAGGAAAAGAGGATGGTCATGAATCCCTCATCTGGAATTTCAGCTATTACTCCCCGCCATAGGTGCAAGACATCGTAAGAGATACTGTATTATATAGACATGCAAGACCAATACAAAGCCTGGCTTTATGATGCAGCTTCTAGAAGGTCATTTGAGCTGAAATAATAGTATTTCTATTATGATGACAAAGATGAACTATTAAGCACATACATGACAGTAGAATTTACATAAAACGAATCCATAAAGCATTACAAGGCAAGTATTATACCTTTTCAACCTACTGAGATAATTGAAGAATGAAGTTTACAGACTTATCCAAATCTAAAGGCTTATGAAATTTAAGTATCAAGCACAGACCTACACATTTACTTTTTTATTACCCCATGTGCTGCAATGAGTTTTCACTAGGAAAATGTTTAGCAGACTATTATATAATGCCACTAGAATAGAAAAGTAGGTCAGTAACTTATAAACCATTCTTAGATGAATTACAATATTGAACTGTTACTGAATGGGTGGAAAATTTTATAATATTCTTGATATAGAAGGAAAAGAACACTAAAAGGTCTATTCATAGTCACATAGTTGACGAAATAACATGCTCCATCTTGATATTTACCATATTTACGTAAGTATGAACAGAAAAAAAGGAGTAGTGAGTTGTTCAGTGCTAGAAGAGTAGAAAATAATTTCTCTGCTGGACTAGTCTTATCATATTTTTAAGTATATTAGGTTTTGAAACACTGAAAATGTTGTGCTAAGTCAAATAAGCCTGTGGTGAAAAGAACAGTATCATCTGATCCCACTTCTGTGTGATAGTTGAATAACTTAATTTATAGAGGCAGAGTGGAGTGAAATTTACAAGAGGTTTAGAGAATGGAGAATTGTTAAATCAGTATAGTATTTTAGTCTTACAAGAGTAAAAGTATGTGAGATCTTCCAATAATGTTAGTATGTTCAATACACATTACCTAAACACTTAAAATGGTTCAGATGTTTTGGTTTTTTTTTTTTTTTTTTTTTTTGAGGCAGGGTTTCTCTGTGTAGCCTTGACTGTCCTGAACTCACAGCAATCTGCCTGCCTGGGATTAAAGGTGTGCGCCACCACACCTGTCTCAGATGTTTGTTTGTTTTTTAAGTTTTGGTACTAAAATATTAATAATAGATGTACAGGGGCCTGGATGTACATTGCTGACAGACTATGTGAGGCACTTGGTTTAATCCCTAGAACTACCACTAATAACTAACTAAATAAGTAAGCTATATGCCAAAAGAACAGTCTTTTTGTATTGCCTGATAATATAGGCAGTAGCCACAAGTGGATATTAAAATTTATATTCTTAAATGAAAATGAGGTGAGATGAGATGAGAATAGCTTCATTTCAAGAGTTCAATAACCATACACAGCAGACAATAAGTATTTCCACATCCATAGCAAATTCTATTAGGACAGGTTCACAGTGTACATAAATGAGACTAATACAAATGCACTCAATTCAAATTTGTATGTGATAAAGGTGGCATTTCAAATCAGTAAATTAAGAATTGCTGGATAAGTGGTGTTGACTAGTTATTAGGACCAAGAAAATAAAACCAAACACAAATTAACAACCTTCCCCAACTCATTAAGTCAATGTCTCACTATATAGCCAAAATTGGCTCAACCTTACTATGTAAGCAAGGCTGGCCGTGAACTCCTGACTTAACTGAGATTATAGGTACACACCATTACCATGGCTAATCTACATTTCAACTCTCAAGAGATTTAAGAATAAACTTAAACCACATTTTCCCCCTTAAAAGACAGGAAAGATTCATGCAGTCTCAGTTTCAGAGAGGTCACTTCATCAGGACAGGGAACAACATAGTAGAGCAGAGAAGTTCACATCACTGAGTCAGAGAGAAATGATGGATAAATGCACAAGGCCATGGGTCCAATACCCAGTACTATGAGAAAAGCTAGAAAAAATAAAAAAATATAGACCTAAAAAGCACAATGTAACTCTAACTAAGAAAGGGCTTTCACAGGCAGGGTTACTACAATCCCTGAATTTAGGAAGCGGTGGCAAAAGAACCCAAGTTCGAGCCGGGCGTGGTGGTGCACGCCTTTAATCCCAGCACTCGGGAGGCAGAGGCAGGCGGATCGCTGTGAGTTCGAGGCCAGCCTGGTCTACAAAGTGAGTCCAGGATGGCCAAGGCTACACAGAGAAACCCTGTCTCAAAAAACAAAAAAAAAAAAAAAAAAAAAAGAATCCAAGTTCAAGGATAGCCTGGGCTATACAGTGAGAACCTGTTTCAAAATAAAACAAAAAGAAACAAAAGAGAGATAGGGATTTGTTTGTTTGTTTGTTTGGTGTTTTGAGATAGGGTTTCTCTGTGCCACCTTGGCTATCCTGAACTTGTTTTGTAGACCAGGCCGGCCTCAAATTCACAGAGATTCAACTGTCTATACTGGGATTACAGGCCTGCACCACTGAGCCCATCAAGATAAGGATTTGGAGTATAAACCCCAAAGACAACCATGGAAGACTGATTTAAAAAAAAAAAAAAAATCAAAGCTTTCAAATGTAAAGCAAAGCAAACAAACAAGCATACTTTACGTGAATAAAGACCAGAAAAAAAGGAAAAGAAAATGATAGGGAAGGTTTCTATTTCTTTGATTATTATAAAGCATAATTTAGTGGGAAAAGATAAAATAAAAATTGAAAGTGACAGTGGGTGCTGTCTCTAACTTTGTATATGTCTGAGTTTTTCTACTAAAATTTTGCAGATATGGATACGCTAATGCAGGCATTTCTAGAATTTCACGTACACAACAATGTAAGTAAAAAGAAACCCTAAGAGGCAATGAAAGCAAAGACCTGAAAATGACCTGAGCGTTGCTGGAAAAGTAGTTGAATAAATTATGATTCATTTAAATATAGTACTGTCATATATCCAGATTAAAAACATTTTTTCCAGGACATGGAAGTGTATATTTGTAATCCCAGCATTTGGAAGGGGAAATGAGAGGTGGGGACGAGCGTATCACCTGGAAGTGTGCAGGCCAGATAGCCTGCAGTAAGCACAGCAGCCACAGAAATAACAAAGACCCTGCCTTGAGAAAGCCAAAGGTCAACTTTGAGCTGACCTCCAAGTTCTTCCTGGACAGCCTATATACACAAATATGCACAAAATAATTAAAAATGTAAAAGTATTTATGAAAGAAAAAAAGAATAATTAAGCCTTATAAACACATTTTGTACTCAGATATGAGGGTAGATGTAGTCTTAGATAAGACAAGCTTAGATAAACAAAAGAGAGATTACATAAAAACGTTAGAAAGGGGCCTAGAGTGATGGATCAGCCCTTTGAGAGTGCTCTTTCAGAAGAACCAAGTTCAATTTCTAGCACCCATGACAGATGGCTCAAAACCACTCGTAACTGCAGCTCCAGGGGATCTGGCACCCTCTGTCCACTACAGTCACCTGTACTCACATGTGCAAACCCACACACAACCCCTCCACATACCTTAAAAATTAGTATTTACAAATGTTAGAAAGAATACACAGATATTTTTTTAATGGAAATGCTATACTTGGAGATAGGGACTCGAAAGAGTGACATAATATGTAAGAATAGAGTTGAAAAGTCACTCATGTTAAAAACAACAGCAACAACAACAAAAACCTGGCAGAATACATCTTATAAAATTGGCAAAGCAGAATTTCAAGAAAAACTTGGTAGCAGATAGAGCAGAATAGACTATTTCCGTGTCTTTCGTCTTTGTTTTCTTTTTGGCTTACATTCTTGACCTAAAAAACAGTAACAACGACAAACACTATGATGAGTACCTCATTGCCTGATTCTAGTGGTCTCTTCTTCCGTGGTCCAATAGCTGCAAGAGCTGTAAGATTAGCATCTCTGTACTGGATCTGCGCGAGCTCCAACTGCTGCAACTAGAAGATGGGGGAGAAAAGTCAGTGTTTACACAGACGCTCAAGAGAGAAAAAATGATCATAAAACCATTTTCTTTATTTATTCCCAAATAAAGTTATAGAACGAAATAAATATTGATTCCCTTGCAGGCAAGGGCATATTCCTCATATCTTAACTCCACTAACTCTTAGTCCTTAATCTTTACACAAAAGAGACAGAGCTGGAGAAAAATTTTTTTAAAAATGCAAAAGTTTCTCCCAGTTTACCTGTTTGGTAAGATATGCCTGCAGAAAAAGGTGATCGGCAACTTGGAAAGATATTGGTCAATCTACAGTCATCCTTTTCCAATTGAAAGGAAATCAGTATGTTTGTACATTACAGAGCACAGTTCTAACATGCTATATGACTTACAAATAAATACTCTTAACTTTCACAGCCACACTGAAAGGGTATTCACTGATTACTCAAAGCACAAATAAATAAATTAATAAAAATTGCACAGTGATGGTCTAAGAGAGTAGGGCAACTTCAAAGAAGTCACCCAAAGAAGTGGTAGACCAGTTATTAGAAACCAAACATTTGCAAATAATTTACTCTGTATCTGTCTTTATGGTAAAAATCTTGAGTGATACAGTTTACTCTGGAATGGCTCAAAGTACGTGGTACAATTGTTCAGTCTTTGGGCAACAATACAGAAGGTCTCCACAAATGATGTCTTATTGAAGAAGGATTTCATGAGTGATTATGTGTGAAATAGTTACATATTTTTTATAGAGACAAAGTAAAAATAAAATACCACCGCATAAGCCCTTTAGCTTTTCCAGAAGAGCTTCAATTCTCATGAAAATTTTACTGCTGTGTAAGACAAAAAAGTTGTTGAGGCTGAATGATAGTCACACTTTAACAGGATCAAGACAGTGAACTAAGAAAAACTTTCACTGGGAATATTCTTTAGAAAGCAAACAGTAACCACTGTTTAAACATGTTATAAAAGATGAGGATGAGAGCACAACACAGGGACCATCTTTGAGGAATGGGCCTCATCACATGCCAAATCAGCCCTCACCTTTCATCTTAGTTTTCCTAGCTTCCAGAACTGTGGAAAATACAATCCTGTTGAAGGTAAGCCATTCACTAAGGGCATAAATATATTTAGACAACCATTAATCAAAGTACATAAACTAAGAATTATGCTCTATTTGCTCCAAAATTACAGGATACAAATCCTTTTTTAAGTTACAGGCTTTCCTATAAATACACTGTTACATAAGGGTTTTCAGAAGTTATAAAATCTTTTGTTGCTACTGGCCTTTTAAATAAAGACTATAGTCAAGAGTCTGATGCTGCCACAATCTAGAACTTCTTTGTAACAAAAAAACTGGTTTTACTTCATCTATCCTACAGCACAAATCAAATAAAAATATATTTTAAAGGCCTTCCCGTAATGGAAGTTCTGGTTTCCTTGTAAACTGAGTTATGTTATGTAAATATGTTTTTTTAATTTAATCCCAAGTGTGGCATGGAGAGGGGCATGTCCTAGGACTCTGAGGGTATAAATGAGCACTCAGAGAGAACTTGGGAGTGTCATGTTGTGTGTAGCAGTTTGAAGAGACCAAAGATGGATGGTGTGGCAATTTAGAGCAAAGAAACAGAGAGAAGTGCCTCAGAGGCTTGGAGGAGACTGCTGGCTGCGTCTATTGTTGATGAAGACTGGTATAGACCAAAGACCCTTTGACCCTAAACAGCCGGGAGAAGTAAAGGAGGCCCTTCTCCTCGCTAACCTTCTCTCTTCTATGCAGGGTTGGCTGGTGGGAAGGGAGGTTGAAGGCTAAACACCCAAATAAAGTAGAGTTAAAAAAAAAAAAAAAAAAAAAGAGTGCTACACCTTCCCTATAGATATATGGCATCTTCAAGTTAGTCACACTAAATAAAGACCTATACCTGCTGTAAAGAAGGTTTTTAAACTCACCATGTAAATAACTCTTTACAGATGTTTTAGAAATTTTCTAAAAAACAAAACAAACAAGCCAACAAAATCATCTAGAAAATGACCATAGTTTTAGTTGGTTCTATAATTCTATAGTTCTAGTACAGTTTAACCAGCACAAAGAAAAGAAACCAGACACAACTGGAACAAGAGGATGCTCTGAGCATTAATATAGATTTGGTATAACTGTAGTTGAAGATGATGCCAACAGGAAGCTCAGAAAAAATTCAAAGAGGACTACATCATTATCTATGCAGAAAAGTGAATTATCTATGAAAAACATCATCATCAACAACAGCAGTTCCCCACCTCTCTAATCATGGCTAATAGGCAAGATGGCTCAGAGAGGTTGGGTAAGATGCTTGCTGCTGAACCTAATCACCTGAGATTCAATCTTTAGGACCCACATGGTAGGAAGAAAATCAGCTTCCCAAGTTATCTTCTGATCTCCACATATATATGTGCTGAGAGTATGTACATAGATACCCACATACTCATATACAAATAAATGTAAGACAAGACACAAAACAAAAATTACCCTAGTTGTAATGAATGCATTTAGAAAAACTGAAAGATGCAAAGTTGCCACAAACAATAATAAGCATCTACCCAAATATCAGTACGGAACAGGTGGAAAACGATACAGTGAAATAAAGTGTGGAAGAGTAAGTTATCTGTATGCTTCAAGCCACAAAATAATCACACAAGAAAAACAAATGAAGAGACATGCTGTGTTCTGGAATTGCTAAATTGGACTTGATAAAGATTTTGTAAGCTGAGGACATGGCTCAGGGGCAGAGCACCTATCTAGTATGTGTGAGGCTCTGCCTTATATACCAAAAGGATTTTCTGCAGATTTACCCTAGTATCTAACATAATTCCAGCAAGCATTTCTGGTGAATAGGGACAAGCTGGTTTTAAGGTTTATATGAGACTAGAGTTATAACTCAGTGGAGGGCACTTGCTTAGCACACATAGGTACTATGCAGCACCGCAAAGCTAAGTGCAGCTACGGCCTACACCAGGTCTACAGGTAACAGAGAGCCCTGGAGCTCCTGGAAGGTGGTTGCTACGTAAATGATCACAAAGGATCAGAACTTTTGTATCAAGACTTGGAGGAGCTGCCTTCCCAGCTTACTACCTTCAGAGTACCCAGCCCCCCACTTTTAAAATAAACTGCTTCTTTTCTATCACACATACAAAATCTGTCCTTACCACCCAACTATCTAACATTACATCTATTCAAGAAACGAAAAAGCCACAAAATAAAACAAAAAATTTTTTAAAGGCAGTGGCGGATCACACCTTTAATCCCACTCCTTTTAAAACTCCAGAGGCAGACGAATCTCTGAGTTCAAGGCCAACCTGGTCTACAGAATGAGTCCCAGAACAACCAGGGCTACTCAGAGAAACCCTGTCTTAAAGGGAGGAAGGAAACAAGGGAGGGAGGGAGGGAGGGGTAAATGGACACTTTCATATAAAATAAAGTTTAAGAATATTCAATCTGGAACAAAACTTCAAATGTTATACAAAAATTAACACAAGGTACAGAAGCATAAAATTCTATAAAAAGCATACAGAAAATTGTCACGAGTTAGGAATCTAGCTGGGACTTCTTAGATATGGCATATTTACTCATAAAAGCACTGACAAACTGGTCTTCATCAAATTAAAACCTTCTGATCTGTGACAGATACATTTAAAAATGAAAGGCTACTTCTATGTCAACACAAGCTAGAGTCGTTAGGGGGTGAGGGGAAAACACCTCAGCTGAGAACATGCTCCCCACCAGACTGGGCTGTGGTGAATTTCCTTAATTGATTATTGATATGAAGGGCTCAACTTACTATGAGTGGTGCCACCCCTGGCCTGGAAGTCCTGGGTGCTATAAAAAAGCAGCCGAGCAAGCCATGAGGAGCAAGTCAGTGCGTAGTGAACCTCAGTCTCTGCTTCAGTTCCTACACCCAGGTGCCCGCCTTGAGCTCCTACCTCCAGCTCCTGATATATAAGTTTTAAAAAACTCTTTCTTCCCTAAGCTGCTGCTTATTGTCATGGTCTTAATCACAGCAACTGAAAGCTCTGATTGGTACCAGGTCACGAGGTATTGCTATGACAGGTCTGACTGTGTATATTAGGGAAGATTGTAGAAGGAATTTGGAACTTCAGGCTGGAAAAGCCAATGAAAACTCAAGAGCTTAATGGGCTGTTGTGGGAGTTTTAAAGATAAGAACACAGAGAAGAAGGCAGATGATGGAGGTCTGACTGGCTTGTGAAGTTTCAGAGGGAAGCAAAGACTCTTCTGGGATCATTTATGTGACATTCAGAATTTAATCTGTAGTTCTGGTCAGCTGGGGCTGAAGAATCAGTCGTGATTAACAAGAGACCAGCAATACTGAAGTGAGCAATAGATGTTGGTTAGTTGGAGCTGAGAAACCAGCAGTGATTAAGAAGCGATAGCACCACTGAAGAGTAAACCTGGGAGTGCCTACTCAGGGTCAGAGCAGGGAGGCTGTGGGCCATTGAGGGCTGACGCTGTGTCTCATCATAGCAGCTAAGCTTGGTAATGTGTAAGAACCACTTAGCTGGGCCGGGCATAGTGGCACTCGCTTTTAATCCCAGAACTCAGGAAGCAGAGGCAAGCGGATCTCTGTTAAGTTCAGGTCAGCCTCAAACAGGTCTACACAGAAAGTTCCAGGGTTACGTAAGGAGAGAAAAAGAATAAAACAATGTCCTCCTGACTGTAGTGATGCACACACCTTTAATCCCAGAATTTGGGAGGCAGAGGCCCCCAAATTCATAGAGGAGGAGCTCTATGAATTCCAAGCCAACCTGGTCTACACAGAGTATACCAAGGCCGCCATGTCTCATAAATAAATAAATAAATAAATAAATAAATAAATAAATAAATAAATGGTAACAACAGCAAAAGATGACACTAACAAAATTTTCATTGCCTTTCTCAAAACATACTTTCTATTCAGAAATGAGGCTTTATATGAAGCATGCTATTAATTACACAGTAATGGTCTATGGAGAATTATACCCAGAGTTTTCAGTTTCATAATTTATTTAAAAGAAAAAAAAATCCTATTTCAGAGTATATGTTTCTAACCTGTTATGCATTTTAGTTACTTCCCCCACAGGTTGCTATGCAAAGTCAATGTGCCAGCACACACACTGCTGTAGTTCTTTTCTTCCCATACATTGTCTGATATAAAATGAAAGTGAGAATGCCTTGAAGTGTTAAAAAGAAAATGAATGAATTCTTTGCTCCACTCTGCAAAGATTCATTGAACTCAAATTTCTAAAAAAAGAACTCTAAGTGGATATAAGGGCCATAAAACATATTTTTAAAACTCTTTAAGAAATCAGGATGCTTAAATTTTAAGGTCAAATGGCTTGCTCTGCAGAATTGGGTTGATGTACTAAGGGAAAACTAGATACTAATCCACAGCACATAACATACAACATACATTTCAGACAAGTCTGCAGGTGGACTAAGCCTGCTTATTTGGAATTAGAATCTGACAACTAGTAATGTACTTTAAAGCTTTACAAATAGAGGGTCAAATGGAAGAATGCCAACATCTACATTTTAGAAAAACTATTAACCCTGAAATTGTAGCTGTGAAAATTGTTTTTAGAGAAACAACAACAAAAACACTTAAAGCAAAGCAAAACAAACAAAAATCACCACACACTGAAAATGGGAAAAGATACCCTTCAAGTTTAAGATAAAATATTTGAATGGCCACAGACATTTTGCCAGACAGCCATAAGGTTTCCAAATGGATAACCTGTCAGGTCAATGGCAACAGTACGCAGCAGGAGCCATTGTAATGGGCTGAGACTAGGCTGAAGGCAAAACTAAAGTTGAGAACGGCAACATTTGAAGAAGTCAATACAAGAATAAAAGCAATCACTAGACATTTTCAGAAAAACCTGCCAATTTAACAGATTGTCATAAAAAAAAATAGTTTCTAAAACTACTTTAGAAAAAAAAAGATGAAAAATCCTGGAGATCTATCAATATAAAAGCTGCAGTCATTAACAGTTCAAAGTCCAGGTATAGGCATGACTTGAAACATGATAAACACACCTGCTGAAACATCTCCAAGCACAGACAAAGCTTACAACTTCTTTAAGCAGTTTTTTTTGGAATTCTGTATTTATAATGCTGTTCGTCCACTTTCCTATAACCAGTTTGCAAAGAGGAAACAAAGCTGTTCTAACAGAGCAACTACCAAAAAAGAGCAGCAAGCTTAACAATTAAGCAGTAATACTTCCTAGTTAATACTGAAAGAACAAACCACAGTACTACAACTTCTTTAAGTGCACAACTTTATAAATGACTACGAAGAGAATACTTCAACTCAGGAGTAAGGTAGGGACAATATTTTTATAAAGACAGTACAGTAACCCATGCGTGTGACTCTAAAAGGGAATGATTTTGTACTGTTAAGTTACAGCTCCACAGAACAGAAGGAAGATAAAAATGACAATATTTAACTTTCAAACTAACAACAACTTTGAAGCCAATAAATAATAGAGAATGGCTCTCTTCTTAGACCTAGGCTAGGAAATTTGATTTCTTTTTTTATCACAGTGGAGTTACTGTTAGAAGACTTCAAAACAGGTTTGCTATCCCTTACTTTCAGGAAAAGAAACAAACCACACCCTACCAGACAGTGTTGTTTGAAGATTGCTGTCTATCTATTCACTTCATCGAATAAACACAACACCAAAAATATGAACTAAATAAAATCACCTCTTTCAAAACTGAAGACCAAAAAAAGAACCTAAGTACCCATGTTTATGAAGTAACATCATACAGGATAAGGTAATTAACACTTTTTGAGCGATAGGAGAAGAGAGTCCTTTAGAGAGAGGGAGAGAGATAAGTATCCAACCTGTTTTTCTTTTTTTAATTAAAGCAAGAAGACATATCCAGGATTTAGAGCAATGACAAAAGGCATAGCTAAAAATATCTAACATTAATCTAGCTTTGCTTAGAAAGAATGCTAGACACGGTTCTCAGGTTAACAGATGAATTTCCAGGGGAAAGAAATTAGAATAAGAAACAATTTTTAAAAAATAGCTAATTCGGGCCGGGCGTGGTGGCACACGCCTTTAATCCCAGCACTCGGGCGGCAGAGGCAGGCGGATCGCTGTGAGTTCGAAGCCAGCCTGGTCTACAAAGTGAGTCCAGGACAGCCAAGGCTACACAGAGAAACCCTGTCTCAAAAAAAAAAAAAAAAAAGCTAATTCTAACACTTTAATGTTCTTCCTCTCTTATCCTAATCTTTATACCCTTTACCCAGAGTTCATATATTTTCTTTATGCTCAAGATAATACAATATGTTGATTCTAAGAATCTTACTAGATTTCCATGTGTTTTGCCTCAGCTCCTACATCAATCCAAACAATAAGGGCCTTAGAACATTAATAAATAACCTGCTGCTGCTGGCACCCAGGCGCCAAGTGCAGCAATGCTGAGAACAACAAATTTCATAGTTCAAGAGGCACAGTTAAGGAAAAAGGTTGCTCAGGAAATCACTCTTATTTAGCACAAAGATCCTTAAAAATTGCATGAAATCAGTCAAGTAACTATAGAAACCAATTTCTTCAGCTCCATATCACACGTCTCACACCTCAATTGTCTTTATTATCATCTGCTGTCAGTTCCTTAACCAGGAATGTGAACAGGCTTGATGATTTATTCAGGAGGGAAAAGAATCTGTAGGTCAAGTGAAAAATCACACACACACACACACACACACACACACACACACACACACACACACACACACACACACACACCCCTCTTCAACCTTAGGTACTTTCATTTCATTCTGTTCTCAGTAGCTCTGGGGGCAACTCCAGTGAGATCCAATATTAAGGCTCAATTAAAATAAGCTCCAATTAGTGGAGCTTTTTTCTCTGAGGCTAGAGAAGTCAGGAAATGGATATTGGGAAATGTAAAAAGTCAGCTACTGAGAGGAGGCTGCAGACATAAATGAACTTATTTGTTGATTTCTACAGTTGCTATGCAGAGGCCTCTGGGAGTAAAAGCTTAACCAGTCTAAGCTATAAACTAAAACCCCTGCAGCTAAACATGAACTGTGTGAAACAAGGGCTCCATTCCAGAACAGAAAACTGCTGGGCCCAGAAAATTAAAAGCCAGAGGCATTTTCCATTTAAAACTAAATCCCAGTACCGCCTCCCAGCCAAAGAATTATAAGCAGTATCAGATTTACAAAACGAACAATTACCCTGGAAAAATGTAGCCTATTGTACAGTCCCAGATGCTAAATCTCAAAAGTTTCTTTCTTTCTTTCTTTTAATCCCACACTATATTCCTCCAAGTATATGGTTGCAGTTTACAAAGAGCCATTTCCAGACAGGCCTAAGCCTTGAAAATAAATTTTAAAAGGAGAGCACATAGCTCACTGACCTCATTTGAAGCACTGCCCTTGCCTTCAGCAGTTCCTGTCCTTCCCCAAGGCTTTTGCAAATGGTATGCAACAGTAAAATAAACCCTGACCTAATTGCCAAGAGAGAGGCTGCCAACCTTCCCTCAAACACAAAGACCAGAACGGTAACTTGAAAGTCCTACCTCTTTGGCTTTCTGTTTTAATCTCAGCTGTTCTGGATCTTCTTTATTGGAGCGGCTCTGTCAAAGGAAAAGAAAAATTTAATAGAAATTATCTAAACACTAGCATTGCTGTTAAATATTTAATAAATGATGATTTCTATTGTGATTGAAAACCCTAGCTCCAGGGGTACCGCCTCGATCTAGTCTAGTTGCACTCCAGCCCTCACCACCCCCCCACCCAAATCTGGGCCGGCTGCTGCAGTTCTAGCCTGAAGGAAACACATACTGAAAATGATGCTAACAATGTCAGTCAGGTCCAGTCAAGGCATGACATTGTTCTTGCTGGAACATGGCAAAATGAAAACTAGACTGAACAAAAGGAAAAGAAGTGTGGGTTCAAATGAATGAAAATAAACCACACTGGCTCATCTTTAGGTGAAGCCATTTTGGAAAAGCATATGATATTTCAATAGCTATTAAAATCAAGAACTCACCTATCCTTTAACCAACTCTCTTGAAAGAGTAATTTCTGAAAGAAGTAGGAAAAACATTCCAATATTTTTATTAGAGTTTCAGAACCTTTATTGCATGTAATAAAATAATCCTATTGATACTGATGCATGCTATAAAAAGTGTGGTAAAAATGAACACAAGGAATGTAGTAGACACTTCTTTACTCAGGCAATGGGTTAGACATCTAAGTCTGAATAACAAGAAACAGGCAATCACATCAAGACATTAGGGAAGAACATTCAAATAGAAGACATAGTAATATCAAAGCCTTAAAAAGACTGCAAGTCTGAGAACAGACCAGATGACCAAGTGTTTGAAGCACACAGAAAATTTAAAGGAGATAAAAAAGTGTTACCTTAACAATCAGCCACTGTAGGAGGACTATCATTGCAGAGCACAAAAATGAGAGTACATCAAAACAACCCTTTAGAAAGGGCTCCACCAGGCGTACAGAGTTCTTACTATATTAACCTACGACTGAAGGCACAGGTGCCCACATAATGACAAGACTACTCTCAAGCAAGTGCTACGAACAGAGGATGACTGAGAGAACGACGACAGCACCTTAGAACAGGAAAAAGGACAAACACAAACAGGTTCAAACCCCATTTTGAAAGTTAAGTCAAGCAGATTGGTGGTGGACTAGATCTAGGGTACAAACTAAAGAGGAAAAAAGGATGATATCTAGATTCTGGCCTAAGCAACTGAGAGAAATCCTAACTGCAGGGGAAGACCTAATGAAGACTACACATCTAGGGAGAAGTAATTCAACTGTCAGTTTTAGATGCCAAATCAAAGGCTGAATATCCTAAGATGAACACAAGCTTGGAATACATACACTTTAGTGTGAAGAGTGGAATGAGTGAAGAAGTGTCACGAGGTGAACTCAAAGAGAGGTAAAGGCCTTTTGAAGTCTTGTAAGAAGTTTGAACAAGTACAACCAACAAGAAATAACTAGAAGCTATATTTTGTTCTTGTGACCCAGTCTATCCCATATGTCTGGCTGTCCTGGAGTTCACTCTGTAGACCAGGCTGGCCTTGACAGAGAGCCTCTTGCCTCTGTCGCTCAAGTGCTGGGATTAAAGGCATGAGCCACCACACCTTGCAAAGCCATGCATTTTTATTATGAAAAGCATTCTGATAAATGGATGTAGAAAGAAAAGATCAGTTAGAAGAAATCAAAATTCAAGGAAAAGATATCTTGAACTAGAATGGTGACAATGTGATGAAAAGAAGATGGATACTGTATACTAGATAGAGTAAATCATGGAGGAAAAATAAAGAAGTTAAAGATAACATCTGAGTTTTTTCCATAAACTTGGGGTAAATTAGGGTATCATTAATTCAATGAGAAAGAAAAAGGCATATTAAGGGAGAAAAAAGTGAGGAATCTGTTTGGACATACGCAGTTTGAATGTCCTATTAGAGAGTGGGGGGCGGGGGAGAGGGGGGAAGACGACACTGCCCCTGCATGAACTCTGTCCCTTGGCAGAGAGGTACTGTGGGAACACAGAGGAAGGGGATGCAGGTCATCCAGATGAGACCTGATAGGTGGTGGTCAGACAGTAAGGGAGGAGGGCCCCCACATGTCATAGGTCTTGGGGAGGGGGATAGGGCAGAAGAGGGAGGGTGGGAATAGGAAGAGTGAGGGGATTATCATTATAATAATAATTTTTTTAAAAAATCAAACAAAAAAGAAAGTTCTTATTAGCTGGAAAAATGATACCAAATAAGTAGTAATTATACGTGCTAAGAGTTTCAGAATGTAGGCTGAGCTACAAGTACAATCTTAGGAGAGCACAGAGACAAAGAAGGTATAGGACTAAAATCCAGCGCATCCCAGTATTTATTGCTCTGTCTCAAAAAGGAAGAAAAGCCAAAGAGACTGAAAGATAGTATAATATCTTATATAAATAATAACTAGACTAGTATCTAATAATTTATGATTTTATTTATTTCATAGTAATTAGAAATAAAGAACCAGGGGCTGGAGAGATGGCTCTCCAATGAGAGCACTGGCTGCTCTTCCAGAGGACCCAAGTTCAATTCTCAGCACCCACATGGCAGCTTACAACTGTCTGCAACTCCTGTTCCAGGGAATCCGACACCCTCATACAGACATACATGCAAGCAAAACACCAATGTACATAAATTTTTTTTAAAAATTTAAAAAAGAAATAAATAACCATAAACTACCTTGTTATGATAGCTGAATTCTTGCTTATAATACTTCAAGCTCAAGAAAGAATACTTTCCTGTCCCATCTCCCTCATCTTCCTAGCACAGGGGTCAGTGTTGGGGCTGAGAAAACAAGGCAGTGGCAATGCCATGGTACCCATATCCTTGTGGAGGTTTGGGGTATCTTGGTGAGACAAGGCCAGAGGGTGTACTGGCAAGGAGCACGGCCAATAAAATAGGCATGAAGGAAATAGTAGACAAGGGTCAGTCAGCCAAGCTGGTGACATATAACTCTCACTGATCAAATGCATAAATTGACTGAGGACATAAGCCAAAGATAACAAAGGAAACAAGCTTCCTGACTCCTGGAGAAAAAAAAATCTGCAATTATTCAGAGAGAGGGAGAGAGAAAGACAATATGAATGAATGAATGTGTACACTCATGAAGACCACTGACAAATGTATAGGTCAGAGAACAACTTATGGTAGTTGGGTTTCTCCTACCACCATGTAGAACCCAGGGATCAAAAACAGGTCATCAGGCTTGGCAGCAAGTGCTCTTACTCCCTGAGCCATCTTGCAAGCAAGAGAGAAGTTTTATAAAGTAGATTGGTTATAGGTAAAAAGAATGAGGTAAAGGATAAAGTTAGAGGCATTCCTATGAACTTGTGATTTTATAATACATATAGAGAGACATAGAAAACATTGTAGATACTTGTATGAGTAAATATACACACATCATACCAGTATTTCCTATAGCTATCCACTATTATATCCTGTATGTAATGACAGTGTTAAGCAATGAACACAGTGTGTGCTCTAATATTGGCTTCGGACCAGCATCTTCAAGTGAAAAGAAGCAGAATTGCGTATAGAAATGGCTGATTCCAGGATGGAGGCAGGAAGAGCAAAGCTTGGATCTGAAATATCATAATGACAAAAAAAAAAGTAGGACATGCTCAGTGGAGACACAAGAGGGAACAGTAGTGCTTAGGTTAGAAGGGTCTCCCACCTAGAGGCATTTTGAGCATCAAAATAAATCATAATAGTAAAGGTCATACAGACAGTTGAATTAAATAGAAATCTACAGGTTCATATTTCCATGAAAAGGGAAGAAAAGAAAGCCTTTTCATATAAAAGAGAGGTACTCTGAAGGAAAGTTAATGAGAACTAACAATTAACATCATGTAATCCTCAAAGAAGTGGCTGACTCAGGGACTTGCTAAGGCTGATGTATGAAAATTAGATGAAGAGATGCTGACATTTCTGAACATGAAAGTAATCTATGAAAAACTAAAAAATTACAAAGAAAAATGGTCTTTGAAAATGGAAAGAACTGGCAAACGACTACATGCCCAGGTTATTAGGCTGTCTTTTGAGATTATTAGCTCAGAAAAAAAAAGTATCATCACTTCCGTGCATTCCCAGCAAAAGTGCACGACTTACATAAAGTCACAAGGAAGTAACGAGAAGGTCATGATGTAGAAAAGGGTTGAAAGTAAGGTCTTGAAAAGTGCTAAAGGAAAGAGTGCATAAAAAAGAGTGAGATTGCCTGAAGAAACATGAATTTCTGACAAAATAAAACATAAAGAAAAGAGACAAGCGAGATGGATAGTGAAATGTAAGCAGGTGTCTGGGCAATGGGCAGCATTGTTACACTGCGGAATAGGCAGAATGTCCTATTTTTACTAGTATACATTAGGATGTCTAAGAGTGATAGCTCCTATCTCAGGGCTGCTCTCCAAAGATTCTCTGCACTGTCTAGTACAGACAATTACATAACTGTAAATATACTAAAACGCCTTAACTAAGGTAAAAGGACAAACGAGAGTGTGTATGTGTAAGCAGTATGCAAAGGGCAGGGAAAGGAGTAGGGATGCAAAACTTGTAAGAAAATGTGGAGAAAATGAAAGAATTCTTAGAAAAGGGGCAAAGTGTATAGTTTTGATACTGTAAGTATAAAAAATTGTTTCAAAAATAAATCAAAGAAGCAATTAGAGCCAAGTATCATGACTGACACTTGTCACTTCAGAGAAAGCAATAGAGCGAGTTCAAAGGCAACCTGAGCTATATACTACATAGATCCCGTCTCATCAGGAGACTAAAATGATGAAAATAGCGGTTGGTGAGCTGAGTGTGATGGTCCATGCCTGTAATGTCAGCACTCAGGAGGAAGAGGGAGGCCAGTCTCTGAGTTTGAGGTCAGCCTAGTGTAGACAGAAAGTTCCAGGTCAACCAGAGCTACATAGTGAGACTGTCTCAAAAATAAAAAAGATATCAGTATGCAGCTGAAAAAAAACCTTTCAGAAACATGAGAAATTAAAAGTAAGGTCCTCAAACAAAAATTAAGACCATGGTATGCAGCCTTCACAATTTTGTGCGAGGCTCCAACTATGTCTATGAAGAAGTGTGGAGGCACAAAACATAAAACTATAGTGGGACTGAAATTTTTTGTGATACCCAGTCATTACTAGTCCTACAGAACCACTTAAGAGGAAAACCTAGGTCTAATGCTCCACCTGCCTTTCCTCTTACTCCCGCTCTCTACTCCCTTTCCACCAAGTTATGTTTTGTTTCATATATTCCAACTTATTCCTAATTTTTCCTGTCTTTTAAAATTTGTTGTTAACTTCAACTTGGTACATTCCAAATAGTATCTTAAATGAGTCTAAAAGTTTTATAAAAGTCCAACTTGGGAGTAGGGGCAAGTAGATAGAAATGATATCAGGTACATCAGAATATGAGGGAAGAGACAGGAGATTATGACTCATTAACTACATTAACTGAAAGCTATCATAAACACTATTTTGGTTGTGAGACACTCTATTAGTTATTTCATTTTAGAAAATTCAAGAGAACTATAAAGGCTTAATAAAAGCAAGACTGTCAACCAATGACCAAGCCAACCATGATCCCATTTTCAGGCCACGTTCCTGGAAATCACAGTGTTTTACCTTGGCTGCCCTTAGTAACATCTCTCTTTCTTCTAAGTCCTTCCTCTGTTTCTCCAATTGATCTAGCTTTTCAAGAAATTTGAGCTGTGATCTGGTATCAGTAGACAAGACATAATTTTCACTTCCCTAGGAGGGAAAAAGTCTTATGAGTCTGGAGAATACATCTTGCATTAGGCATTTGATAAACAATACAAAAAAGAATTAACTACAACACACATAGGGAACTAGATTTCAGAAGACAATATTCTTGATTCTGTTAAACAAGCAAATAAAATGAAAGCCAGAAACTTTAATCAACCTTAAAATTTGAGAGATGATTAGATATTTACATTTCAGAAAGATTTCCTTAGCAAGCCTATTCAGAGACAGAAAAATAATTAAGTCAAACAGATCCTAAAAATAGGAAAAAGAACCCATTAGAATATACCATTACCTATAATTCAATCTCCCTTAGTTATTTCCTATCTTAGTAGACATAAATATGAGTAATTAAATCTTAGATAAAAAGCAAGAAACAATCACCTCACTGAAAATGACAGCTAGGAAAAAAGCTCCAATGGCTAGATTGGCTTATTCTTAACAAACTAAAACACTTCTATTCAACAGAACATAATAAAATGGGAAACATTAAAATCATGAAGCCCTGGTTTGGAGATGCCTTTATAAAGTCTAAATTTAGAAGCTTTACTCAAAATAATTTTGTGTATAATTTATTCACTTATCATTAATCCATTTTTAACCAGGTTCTTTTTATACAGACCTGACTGCTCTGGAACTTGAGATCATCCAGCCTTAGCCTACCAAGTACTGGGAAAGCATACAATTTACAAATGAGAGCTGTAATTAAAAAAAAACTATAATTTCTTATCTTAAGTATTCCATCAAAAGACAACATTCAAACTGTCTCATTTATCCTGTATGCTAGAGTATAAAAATAGTGTTTTCAAATGTAAGTGTTTTCTAGTTTTCTACACCTATGGCCACCTGGCTCTCTCTATAATATAAATATCCATATCTGTGGTCTGCTGTGGGCAATCAATTCTTAGCCTGCCATCTACTCATCTCAGCAGTCAACACCTGGGGGAAAACTCTTCCAGCAACAAAACAAAACAAAACACTGAGCTCAATGGTGAGCGCCTGGCTTGGAACCCAGCACAGCACGACTTCATCTCCATTTTATCCTCATGCTTATGACTGCTTCAATTAACTTAGAGTAAGAGATCTCATGTGCCCAAGATTCTTTTTAAATTAAATTTTTATTGTTGGTATTTAACTAGATCAAAGAGTATTACATGGTTTAAGGAAGAAGGATGTATTAGTGCTACTTATTTTACTTGAAGCTTAATACAAGAATTCCCAAATGGTCTTTAAAGTTAAATAATACAAGATAAAATGTGGAATACATTATAGGCCAAGCATAGAGGTTAAACACACTAACAGTGTTTTTTTAAATACTTGATCTTTACCATTTCTGTGTGTTCAGAAACTCTGGAGACACTTTATGGACAGAAATTTAATTTAAAGGGGACAATAAACACTATATTAAAAAGAAACACAGGCATTCTAAATCTTAGCTATATCACATATCATGCTGTTTCCTTTACTAATTCAGATACAATTGCCTGTGGCATAGTTTCTCCTTCTTCTTCCAGCTACTGCAGATGAGTGCCTTTCCCTAAGCACCTTTGTTAAGTAACTGGTAACCCCAATATTATCATGCTCCTTCCCATCTCTGTGGACCAACTAAAGTCTTCATGTACCAAGAGTCTGAAAGCCACTAGATGTCCAGACCAACCTGTATTAGCGCCATCAGGTGAACCCCATCTAAAGGGACCACCACAGCACCTTTCAGCCAGGGAACGAAACTTCTCCACAGCCACATCACAGGCTGTAGCTTCAGTGGAAAAACACCAAGCAGAGCCTGGTGGTGGGGGTGGAGGCACACACCTTTAATCCCAGCACTCAAGAAGCAGAGGCAGGCGACCGGCCTGGTCTACAGGGCAAGTTCCAGGATAATCAAGGCTACACAGAGAACTCTTGCCTGGAAAAGCAAAATAAAACAACAAACAAACAAACAACAACAAAACCACAAAAAATTAAAAACACAAAAACCGCCAAGCAGGATCAAAAGCTCTAAACTAAAGACTACTTTGTGCTTCATTTAAATTTCAGTGTTTGGCCTATGATTAATTAGAACATTATAACTAACCAAGTAACAGATTTTCAAAAGTAACTAATGTCCAGAATAGGAAAAAAAAAATGGTGGTTGGAGTTGGGTGGGGCTGGAGAAATGGCTCCCAATTTAAGAGGTGCTCTTCCACAGGACACAATTCCCAGCACCCGTAGGGTAGCCTCACAACTGTCTGTAACTCAAGTTCCAGTGAATCTGATTCCCTCACACAGACACACATGTAGGCCAAACACCAAATGTACATATATATATAAACAATAGTGGGAACTTTACTTTTAATAATGGTGGCTCTTTTGTGTGTTTGTGTGTAATAGAACTTCCTTTATTGTATCAATAAAAATAAATCCCAAGAGACAAAAGGACCAGGCCAAATCTTTCATACAAATACTATTACAATTAAAGTCTATAAAATAATGGTAATTGTGAAGTAAGTTCAGCTGGAATTAAGTGGTTATTATTTCTGCTTAAAAAGGATAATTTTGTCTTTCTATATAATATTCAGACAGTAATGCTAGTTATGCTAAAGAAGGAATGTAGGTAAGTGTGCAGAATAAATCAATAATAAATGTATAACACAGTGGTTCTCAACCTGTGAGTCACGAGCCCCTTGGGGGGAGGTACAACAATACTTTCACAGAAGCCACAAATCAGATATTTACATTGTTTTTTTTAACAGTTGAGAAATTACAGTTATGAAGTAACAATGTAATAATTTTATGGTTGAGGATCACCACAACATGAGAAACTGTATTTAAGAGTCACAACATTAGGAAGATTGAGAACCACTGGTATAATAAAAAGTTAAGATGGTAGTGATTCTTGTTTGTTTGTTTTGTTTTTCAAGACAAGGTTTCTCTGTGTAGCCTTGGCTGTCCTAGACTGGCCTTAAACTCAAGAGATCCACCTGCCTCTGCCTCTCCGAGTGCTGGGATTACAGGTGTATACTATGTGCCCAGCAAGCTAATTATTCTTAAACTAGTGGTTAAGGTTTTCCAGGTGGGGTAAATAGTACTCATTTTCTTAGGGCTATAAAATCCTAGTGACACAAGCTATTGATACAATACAAAGATTCTACCTGAAGGCTATACAGCACAGCTTTAAATGGCACATTAAAATGAAATCTTCGGGGAATACGTCTTTTGGGTCAGCACAGAGAAGCTGTAGTTCAGAGCAGGCCAAGGCTATATTTCATGCTGACTCCCAAACTTGGTAATGTGTAAGAGTAAGACATGAAGAGGTCATGGAGTTACAAGGCTGTATAAAAAGGGCTGGATTCCCCGAGAAGAGGCCAGGAGAAGGTACTAGTAAAGATATAGTCTCGGTTGCAGTGGAGACCCCAGAATTGAAGGAATCATGAAGACTATTGATCCCATATGGTCAGGTCAAAGTCCCTGAAGAGAGCACAAGGGGCCATTGATAAAGTGCAGCCCATGGACACCTCAGCCTTTTGGAGATGGCAGGACCATGAAAGACAGCAAAGGACAGAAGCAGCTCGGGAGCAGGACTGGCCTGAGACTATAAGAGAAACTGTGTGTGGTGTAAATGAAACGCTTTGGAGCTCAGAAGTTGTCAGACACTGAGCTTTGCTTTGATTGTAATATATGCTAGTCCTTTCCTTTTCAAGTAAGAAAGTATATAAGTTATTTTTATGTTATAGGAAGGAGCCTACAGCTGAGAGACTTTTGACTTTTAAAGAAAAGATAGACTTTTGAGTAATGGGCTCTTTTACAGACTGTATAATTTTGTTTTGTTTTTGCTTAGTTTTGTTTGTTTTTTGAGACAGGCTTTCTCTGTGTAGCCCTGGCTGTCCTGGACTTGCTTTGTAGAACCCACAGAGATCGGCTTGCCTCTGCCTCACCAGTGCCGGGGTTACAGGCGTGAGCCAACACTGTCTGGTATGAATTTTTATATTAAGAATTTTTTTTAATGATGGCTGGAGATAGGGCTCAGAGGTTAAGAGAACAATCTGTTCTTCCAAAGGTCCTGAGTTCAATTCCCAGCAACCAGTGACTCATGACTATCTGCAATGAGACCTGCTGTCCTCTTGTGGCAGGCAGATGTAAATGCTGGCAGACTACTGTATAAATAGCAAATAAATAAATCTTTTGGACTTGACTTAAGGTTAACTGCATGAGATGAAACCCACAGCTGACACTGCTTGGGTGATCAAGAACTAGATACTAGATATCCCAAAGACCTAAGGTAAAACCAAATACTACTGCTTATACAGTGATAAAAATGACTTCTAGTGAGATTCTGCTATACTTTAGATCAATGTCATGTTCAGCTATTGTCAGAGAAGCAAATGGGAACAAATACAGAGACCCACAGCCAGACTTGTCCTTGGAAAGAATATAAGAAAAAGAATAAGAGCCAAAGGGAATGGAGAATACCAAGAAAACTAGGTCCCCTAAAACTCAACATGACCAAAGCTCATGTGAACTCACAGAGACTGAGCCAGCAAGTACTCGGCCTATACAGTTCTGTACAGGGTCCTCTGTGCATATGGTATGGCTTCCAGTTTAGTGGTGTTTGGGATTCCTGAGTGTGCCAATGAATGCATTTCTAGTTCTTGTGCTTTCTCTTGTGTTCTTTTCCTTCTGTTTGTCATGTCCAACTATGAGGTGGTGGTTTATGTTTTATCTTATTATATTTATTTTGTTATATTTTCATCTAAGTCTATTTTCTGGGAGGAGTAAAGGGAAGGAAACTGTAATCAAGATATATTATTTAAGAAAAGTACTTTTTCAGTAAAAGGAAAAATTGGAATGTTTTATGTTGTCATACTAATATTAAAAGGGCACCTCAGGGACAACAACAAAGAAAAGATTGTAGTTTAACAGTGATATGCTCATGTGTCAAGCTGACACAGAATCAATTGTTCTGAGTTTTGTTTTGTTTTGTTTTTGACATGTGCTAGAATTATCAGATAGAGGAACTCCAATAGAGAAAATGCCTACACCAGACAGCCTATAGGCAACTATGTAGGGCTTTATAAGACATTTCTTGATTAATAATTGATGTGGGAGGGCTTAGCTGACTTATAGCAGTACCCCCATGGGCAGGTGGTACTGGATTACTAAGAAAGCAAGCTAAGTAAGCTCTGCAAAGCAAGTCAGTTAACAGAACTCCTCCATGGCTCTGCTTCAGTTTCTGCCTCCAGGCTCTCACTACAGTTCCTGCCCTAACTTCCTTTGATGGTGGGCTGTAATGTTGAAGTTTAAGCCAAATAAACTTCTTATTTCCTAAACTGCTTTTGCTCATAGTATCATTCACAGCAACAGAAACTCTATGTCGCTGCCAATCAAAAAGTAGTGATTAGGAGAACTATTCAGCCATATACTACCTCAAGAGACTAAATTTAGACAAAAGTAAGATTAAAAAGATAGTTTGAAAGAAAAAGATGAAAAAAGATATTACAAAAACCTAAGAACCAAAAAGGAAGCTTTGTTGTTATGACAATATTAGACAAGATAGACTAAGTCAAAATCTATGAATATAATAAAGTTAGGTGTAAAGGCATGCACCTGTAAGCCTAGGTACTCTAAAGACTGAGCTAAGAGATCTTTTGAATCCAGAAGTTCAAGCCCTACTTGGGTCACATAGGGAGTCAAGCGTTTCTTAACTGGAGACAAGGAGGGAGAACGGGATGACATATATTAATAAAAGGTCTAAGGAGGTAACATTATTCAATGACGTGTGTGGTCACAAGCCACTGTGCTAATGGAAAGAGGTAAACAGACCCTAGGAAACACTAGGACATTAGTCTTCCCTCTTATGTTCTATTGCTTCCTGGTTGCCTTGACTTCAACAACTCTGCTTCACCAGAAATGGTACTGTCATGAAGCCTCACCAAAGCAATCAGTCTAGTCATCTACAGAATAGAACCTCCAAATCTGTAAGCCAAAATAAACCTTTCTTTATTTAGGCTAATTAGCTTAAGCTTTGTCTTAATAACATAAATGTGATAAAGTTATACAAATCCAACAACAAAGGCTTCAAATATGCATCAAACCTTGTTACAACTTTTTGTTTGGTATCAAAGATTGAACCCAGAGCCTCATGTACACATCTATTACTGAACTAAAACAGTGTACGATCTTAATACCTTGTTTCAGCATCACTGATATAAACAGTCAGCAACAAAAACAGACGGCAACATTATAAACCAGCTAGATAACAGTTATGTATCAATACAAAAGACATACTCGATATTCAAGTACATGTGGACACTCTCCAGGAGTGTCTCTAGGAGACACCATATATTAGGTTACAAACCTCAATGAATGTAAATTATTTGAATTATATGAACTTTCTTCTCTTATTACAAAGGAGTGAAGCTTGAGAAAACTTGAAAGATTCACAAAAATGTGGAAATTTAACAATATATACTCAACCAGTGAGTCAAAGGGGAGGGGGGGAGACAAAACAAAAGGCAATACTCCAAGATGTGCAAAATGCTGAGATCCATAGCAATAACTGTCTACCCAGAAAAGAAAGGTCTCAAACAAACACCTTGATTTCACAACGTATGGAATTAAAAAAGGAACAAACTAATCCCAAAACTAGTAGAACAAAGGAAATAAGAAAGACCAAAACAGAGATAAATAAAATTGAGAACACACAAGCAAAGTTAGTGAAATCAAGAATTTCTGGTTGTCTGTAATGACTAATAAAATAAGGAAGTCATCAGCGAGATAACAAAGAGAAAAGGGAAGATACAAATAACAATCAGAAACAAAAGTGCAATTACTGCCATAAATTGAATTGACAAAAATAATAGATAACCTACAAAAATGAACAAATTCCTAGACTCACATAAAATGAAATACTGACACTTTGTTTTCCATAGCATTTTCTGATATTTATTCCATATTTTTAAGGCAGTCTGACAAATTCTCACAATAATTTTGAAAGTAAGGATCTTAACAGCTATAGGTCTTCTGAAGTTACACATGAAACAGAAAGTAAGATGATTTCTCCAGCAAGTTCACTAGGGAAACAGCAGCAGATACTCTGGGTTTTCTTTAATCTATGTGGCTACATTGTTTTGGCAATAAATGACCCTTATTACAAACTTAAAACTTCATGAAGTTACCTATTTACCAACATGTTGAAAATCTAGCTCTCAACACTTTTTAATAAAGAAAAGGGTTATTCCTTTTCACCCCATTGTCTTTTCTTAAAATCCATAGTCATTCAGTGTATCTGCCGGCCTGAAACTTCAATTCACAACTGATCTTACCCTAAAGGCCAAGAAGCAATAAAAACTACAATTCAAACACAATAAAGGCTTTCATCTTGGTAACAGCAAGTCATTTTGTTATATCGCTGGGACCTAGACAGGCTCTTCCTGCATTGAGTCTTTCCACACAGCATGCCTAGAACAGTAACATGTGGCACCAGCACCAGCCCTCACTGCCATCATGTAACTAAAAGGCGTATGGCTGCTAGCAAAGAGAACACACCAACCAATATTCCAGCCTAACTAACCTCCTTCCTAATCAAGGCCTGAGGAGGAGCCTGAGACAAAACAGGTGCATATTACAATCTGCAACAACAAACTTACTTTGGACACTATTTCAAATCCTGTCTTAATTTTATTTACTATGTAAGCATATCTAAGTAAAGCAATCAAAGAAACTGTTTTCCTACCAACATGAAATAGAAGTCTAAACCATTCGAAAAACACATCGAGAGATGGACCCTTATCCATGAAACTACATTTAATATGGTTCAGGAGATATTAGTTTGTACTTCCTTAATAATTTCCTTTACCTTATAAATAGTCATTCGATGCTGAGCGATTGTCATCAGTTTCTCTAGAAGGCCTCGTAATCTCTCCTGTGTTGCGTGGGAGATCAAGTTCACAGCATCAGAGTTAAGTTCCGTAATGTCATGCTTTTTACCTGTAGAGGCAGAGAAAATCCATTACATGTTTTAGTAGTGGCTTATAATTGAAATAATTAGCACAGCAGGTATTCAGTTCCCCCTGGAAGTCATACCCATTATGAATAAAGGTTCGGAGATTATGATTTTCCTGGTAAAGTCACAACTTCAAAGATCTTAGACATTACATTAATAAAACCTAGCCTGGAGCCTCAGAATATATAGACATTGTTTCCCTTAGCCTCTAGAATCATTCTCCTTGCAAGGTCATTTATAGGACAAAGTTAATAAGAACACAAATCAAGTTTAGTGTTCAGGAAGGAAAATGGTAACTGCAGAAATTAGTGCTATACTCTGTTAATTTTAGTAATTAAAAAAAAAAAGGGAAGTCACATTTTACCCTGGTTGACACTGTTAACAATTCATGACATTTATTTCAGTGAACTGAAATTATAAAACTGTTAATTCTTTATCTATAAAACATACCTATATTCTTTCTGTCTGTTAACCAATTATGTTTTGCACTATTCATGTTTTCATAAATTAACCTATTAAATATGTGCTGAAATATGCTCAAAACCTCATCATTTCACCATCAATTTCAATAACTTGTTTCTTTTATGAAAAAACTTTTATTCTGGTGATGGTAATGAGGAAGAAACTTAGAGGGGAAAAATGACAAACACAAGAACAGTATAGCTCACTTACAAACAGTCTTATCAGTATTTCAACTGTTTCTTAGGGACAGTAAAACTGTCTGCATCAATAGATAGGCAAATCAAAAGATACAGGCAGGCAAGTAATCTAAGGTAGATATATTTCTAAAGATATGTGTGCATGTATGTGTGTGTGTTGTACATGTATATGTGTGTATTCATGTGTGTGTGGAGTACTGAGGATCCAGTCCTCATATTTAAAGGGCAAATGTTTGATCAACTGAGCCATTTCTCCAGGTCTCTGTGGTTTTTTAAAATATATATATAAATATATATATATGCAGATATTTAAAAATATTATTTTATTTCTGTATGCTAATTTATATAATACATACCCATATTCTCATCAAAGGCTTAACTACAGCAAAAACATAATTTACTTTGACATTACCACATAGCAAATTTTAATTTAAAATGTAGTCTATATAGAAAACTAAATAGGGAGAAGACTTTAAAATTATCCAACTTCTTTTAAACTAAGCCCTCAAAATGTAACTCATTACTTTGTGGCAAAACTGAACTCATTTCAGATTGAAACGAGGAAAAGAAAAACCCACTACAAATTCACAACTTCTTTAAAACACTCAGCATAAACAATTAGTTGGACCTTCTATACAAGGAACAGTAAAATTTTAAAACAATCCAATGGTTAAAATTATAACTGAATATGGGTTGGAGTGATGGCTCAGTAGTTAAGAGCACACACTGCTTTTCCGGAGGACCTGAATTCAATTTCTAGTACCTATGTCAGTTGCTCACAACCTGTAACTCCAACTCCCATGCACCAGCACTCACATACAAATACTCTCACACTCTCTCTCTCTCTGTCTCTCTCTCACACACACACACACACACACAAATTTTAAATACAAATAACAACTAGACATAGAGTAGGCAAGTTGTTTCATGATTAAAGAAAATGAGCATTAAAAACCAGTGCTTTAAAAAGAGAATTTTGAAAATAATAATCATACACTTATAAAACAGAAACAATTTACCTAAAATATCCAAAGCATGCCTTCGGTGCACGCCTTTAATCCCAGCACTCGGGAGGCAGAGGCAGGCGGATCACTCTGAGTTCCAGGCCAGCCTGGTCTACAAAGTGAGTCCAGGACAACCAAGGCTACACAGAGAAACCTCGTCTCAAAAAACAAAACAAAAAATCTATAGTTATTGAAATTTGGCTCCAAATAATGAGTACATTCTCTTCTATTTTCTCTTGTTCACTGCAGCTACCTAAAAACCCTGTATCTTATGCAGTAAGAGTGAAATGGTTGATTCAAGAAAAAAAGAGATTGGTTTTCATAAGATATTTCTATAATTTACAAACACAACATCTAACATAAGCTTTCATTTGTATACATACATTCCTAAGGACCAACAAGGAATAAAATGTAAAAAAACAAATACACATTAAATATTCATGCAAAATGTGTATCTCTTATTACTCCATCATAAAAATAAATAAAGTATTAAGTTATATTAGCTACCCCAGAAACAAAAGACCGTAGTGATGATTTTTAAAATAAAATGCTTCATTCTGTAATACTCAGAAAATCTTAGACTATTTCTGGAGCTTTATCTAAGGTTTAGAGTTCAAGGCCATCTCTTTTAAATAACATTTCCCCTCAACAAAGATTCTATCAGGTCAATAATCATGACTCTATACTTACCAATGTCTAAAATTCTCTTTTGCAGAGCTCCAATGAAAAGAAATGGTTCTTCTTTACATGACTGAATGAGTGTGCCAACAAATTCAGAATGTGTTGCTAAGATGCAGGCATTTTCTTCATCAAGGTTGACTTCTGCCATGCAAGTCACATCATTGATGTCATCTTGACCTCTAAACGGAAAAAGATTATGATTTTGGGGTATGTGTACGTGCGCACTCTTGCTTTCATACTTGCATGTATACACATGATTTCAGAGTACAAAAAAAAAAACATAGGTCTTAGCCAAGTATGGTAGTACCCACTGTAATCCCAGTATTTGGGAAGCAGAAACAAGAGAATCAGGAGTCAAAGGTCATCCTTGGCCACATAGTCAGTTCAACGTCAGCCTGCTGAAAGAGGAAAAAAACAAAAAACAAAAACAAAAAGAAAACCAGAAATATTTCTTATAAATGATAAAATTATTTTATTGAGTTTACCCAGGAAGTGAATTGAAGAATGTCTATCTCTTTCCATAAACCTTTAAAATTAAACTGGCATCGCTAAGCACAAGAGCACATTTCCTGGAAGAGAAAACAGAACCTGCTGTGTGTTCCAGAACTTATCTTTTCCTCTCTGGTAAGTGAGACACACCAGGAGGGATTTGGACTTACCCCAATCATCCACAAATCCTACAATGAAAGACAAGGAAATGAAAGCGGACTCTTTGCTTTCATCCAGGATTGCTAAAAGCCCCTCAGATTTCACTTTTGCACTCCACTATTCCATTTAATGGCAGCAGAAACACTAGGTCAAAAAAAGTCCTATCACATAAAGTCCCATGAAAAATTATTTATCTGCCTAATTACTCTAAAATAAAAATTTCTAATTGATTAAATCTCAAAAAAACAAAACAAAAAACCAAATGAAATAAAAACAAAAAGACACACTCTCAAGAAGCTAGCTATAAAAGGCTTATATGCAAAATATAAATAAATTGCACACACGTATATACATACACACAAAAACAAACATGAAATAGGTTTAGTTCCTTGCTTTACACCAGTAAAATTAATCTCATAAGATTGCTGGTTTTGGCTATAGTATTAACGTGAGGATGTGTATTTAAGAAAAGGGAATATCATAAAATTCCCTCTGAGCATTCTTTTCACCGTATGTTTTAACAGTCTAATTGCTGATCATGATTTACATACTAATTATGCAGAAAAGTTTAACATTTTATATTAAACAGTATTCCACAAAAAGATGACAGACTGTGTGTCAAATAGATTTAATTTATACATTCCCTAGTGATGATACATTTCCACGGAGAACAAATTATAATTATCAAATACTCAAGAAAAAAGTATCAGGTGGTGTCCATCTTTAAAAAGTAGCATGTTGCTGGGCCTGGTTGTGCAGGCCTTTAATCCCAGCACTCATGAGGCAGAGGCAAGTGCATCTCTGTGAGTCAGAGATCAGCCTGGTTTACAGAGTGAGTCCAGGACAGCCAGGCTATACAAAAAAACGCTGTCCCAGAAAATAAAAAAAAGCAGCACAGTAAAGGTTATGGAGAAAAAGTGACCACATAAACATATAGACGTGAGCCAAATGAAAGAAAGAAGCCAAAGACACGTAGCTTAAAGTAAAAGAAAGAACAATGGCTTTACCATCATGAAGTCTACTAATAGCTCAACATTTACAGGTATGTATGTACTAGAGGAAAGAAAAAAGAGAACCAATTAATAAATACTAATGAAACATTCATAATAAAGAAAATAAATTCCAGCCGGGTGCAGGGGCACATGCCTATAACACCAGAACTTGGGAGGCAGAGGCAGGTGGATCTCTGTGAGTTCAAGGTCTTAAAAAAAAAAAAAAAAAGGAAGGAAGGAGAGAGGGAGAAAATAAAAATAAATTCCATCTATTAAACATGCAAAGTTTTCAATAGTTCTAAAAATCAACTCACAAGTGATATAAATTAAGTGCTATGTCCAAACTTAAATATTTAAACACAGGCTGGAGAGATGGCTCTGAGGTTAGGAACACTGACTGCTCTTCCAGAGGTCCTGAGTTCAGTTCCCAGCAACCACATGGTGGCTCACAACCATCTATAATGTGATATGATGCCTTCTGGCATGTAGGCACACATGCAGATAGAGCACTGTATACATAATAAATAAATCTTTAAAAAAAAGATTAAATATTTAAACACAAAGCATAAAAATAGTAGATATAATTACCTAAAAAGGATCAGACTCTAAGTAAAAAACAAAAGAAATTCTTTCAAAAAGGCCTAAGTATAATATTTCAAAAAGGCCCAGCATCCCTGGGTACTAAATTAAAAGTAAGTAGGGATAATGAGTTTCAATGTTCTGCTGTACAATAGAGTGACTACAGAAAACAATAATTGACTACCTGTTGCAAAACTAAAACACAAGAAAAGATCATGAAAGTTTTCATCAAAAAGAAATGCCGATTGTTCAAGACAGAATACATTCCTCTGATTTGAACTATATACAATGTATGTAAGTATTAAAACATAACACAGTATCCATACATGTGTAACATTATAGATTGTTTCCCAATTTCCTGTGAACTGCCCTACTGATTTCAAAGTGGCTGTGTGGCATCAGCAATGGGGGAGTGCTCCCCTTGAGCTGACACTTGTACCATTCTGGCAGATGTAAGATAGAATTGATCTACCGTAAGACCCAGTTATACCACTCCTGAGCATATACCCAAAGGACACCTCGCCCTACCACAAGGACACTTGTTCAACTATGTTCATAGCGGCTTTATTCATAATAGCCAGAAACTGGAAAAAACTAGATGTCCCTCAACTGCAGAATAGGTGAAGAAAATGTGGTACATTTACCCAATGAAATATTACTCAGCTGTTAAAAATGACATCATGAAATTTGCAGGCAAATGGATGGAACTAGAAAAAAAATAATCCTGAGTAATAAAACCTAGATCCAGAAAGACAAACATGGTATGTACTCACTTATAAGTGGATATTTGCTGTTAAGCAAAGGATAATCACGCTACAGTCCACACACCCAAAGAGGCTAAGTAACAAGAAAGGCTCAAGGGTGGACCCATGGGTCTCCCTGGGAAAGAGAAATAGAATAGATTTCATTGGTGGACTGCGGACAGGTAGGATCAGCCCTGAGAACATAATCCTTACAGGTTTATGATCCAGACAGACTGAGAAGGTTATATTTATATATATAGGAGTGTGTGGGGCGGGGAGAGGGAGAGAGAAAGAGCAGGGGTGGGGAGGCACATATGTAGGTCAGAGAACAACTCCATGAAGTCATTTCTTCCTTCCACCATTACTGTGGTTCCTGTGATCAAACTCAGATCATCAGGCATGCACAGCAAGCACTTTACCAACTGAGCCACAGCAGCAGCAGCAGCCCTGTGTTATTCTTTAAAAAGCACACCTGCATAATATGAACCACACTTGGAAATGTAAATGTAGATACACCAAGATTTCAGACTCTGCTTTAACAATTTGTAAGGCACCTGTGGTCAGTATGACTCTTCCCACCTAAAAATGACTCATCCCACCTAAAAAGTGAAAATGAAACCATACCTATCAAGTAAGTGTTCTTAGCAGAAAACCACATTGGAAGCTAAAACTATAGTAGAAACTAAGCAGGAATATTTTTAAAGGATGAAATAACAAAACTATCATATTAAAATAAATAACTTTAAATGTAAGCAACTGCAAATTTACACATGAGTAAGAAGCGAGCAGCGATGGAGTAGAATAACTGCCATCCGCCCCTCTCCTAACCCTCCCTAAGATGCTCTTTGATTATCTTACTCTCATAATCACCAACACCTTTTTAACACCCTCAAAGAGTATGTTTCAAGATCCTTTCTTCAGACTACACTGAGAGCAGGAGGTAGCAGCGATGAATAACAGAAATACGTCAAAAGGGTTTTAAACAGATTCTAGTCATTTCTGGTCTCCAGGTATTTCATCCTGGGTAATCCTAGAACCCAAAAATTTAGCAGGTTTATTGGGTAACTCTAGAATTGTTGATCTATATTATACTAGCAAATGTTAAGCAGTTTCAAAAGTATCCATCAGCCTTTTCCTGTATTTGTACCTTCTCAGTTATATCAGTTCTGCTAAGAAATCTGTAGCATGAATCACAACAGTATCATCAGCATCTTTGATTCTCTTCCTGGGTAGGCATGACTACCCAGCCCTCATAGCTTTAACTTTTGCTTATGGTGTGCTCACCTCTAAGGCTTTTCATCAGTTTGTAATGTCTTTAAGCAAAAAGATATTTTTTCCTGAACATCAGTTACTATGATAAACTATGTCTGCAATATAAATTATATTGGTAAATTACCATGTGCTATCTGGACTTTCTGGGGAGCAATTACAACCTCTTGAAAGTAAATCAAAACCGCTAATCTCAGACTCAAGTATATTTATCACCAGTGTCCTCAAGACCCTTGGCTGGGGCAGGATGATTCGTTGCATCTGTGACAGGAAGAAAAAACACAACAGCCACTAAGGCATTAAAAATATTGCACTCTTGAGATCAGCTGGAAGGGAAACTACTTCTAATACAGGTTAACACTTGGTTATCCTATGTTACAACAATCCCTGCAGTGGGATGAGAAGCTGGAAGCTCATTCCAGGAGAAGACTCTTTGCTCTGCCTGGGCCTTTCAAATGGTTACTCTAGCATGGCTGCTGTATCAGGGCTTGCCAAGGCGTTTCAACTGGGTGTTGTAAACATCTGATTTGCCGATGGTATTTAGCTGCTACTTACTCTTTGTTCTTTTAATTGCTATCTGCACAATAAATTCACTCACTCAAAATGAAAAGTATGGCAGCTGCACATAATTTCTATACAGAGTACTGTTTGACAGCTTTGAAAGACTTCATGGTCTCATCTCCAAGTCACGATGTGTAGAGCCCTGTGTGGCATGTCAGGCATCTAGCGCCCATCTTGTAATTTAATTTTAACACCATGCCGAATCTATTGCAAGCCTAGCTGACATGAATGGGCTTTCTATGTCTCCCTACTAGCTCCAGGATGGCAGAGTTTGGTTTGGCCACCTGACCTTTTTTTTTTTTTTTCCCTTCTCTTTTTAAAAATCACTATCCTAAAATGATTAAACATGTATCAGCAGCACATAAACAATAGATACTATTGATAGATTTGTATACACAACATGCAATACACAAAACAAAAGGCAAGCACATTTAAAATATACCAGAGAACTTGATCCCCTTGAAATATTAATAAAACTATCAAATTTAGCAGTAATACAACATACTTTGCTCCACATGAAAACTGAGTCTCTGGTGCCCTCTGGTGTTTTAAGTACTACAGAACTTCTAATATTTATCCCAGATGCACCAAGAAGCTAAATACAAAATAGGAGTTTTCTAGTGAAAAAGTCACATTCACAACAAAAACAAAACAAAACAAAACAAAAAAGTATTCTCTCAGTGGCTGAAACTATGACATTTTGCCCCAGTGGCTGGTTTCCACATTTGAAGCCATCTCCATATAGAGGTTCTTTGATGCTCACTATCTTCTTTGAGATAGGCTGGGTATTACCAGGAGTTAACATGTCTTACTGTCAATGAACCTTTAAAATAGTAAAAACATCTTTAAATTCCATATTCTCTGAGGGTTTTGAAGACTTTATCTAACTATTTTACCTTATCTATCTATAGAATCATATCTATCTGTTAAACCTAGGATGTATATTCTTGTGATAAAAATAGACCAGTAATTGACAGGACCATGATTTGATCAACTAACAATTAGCTTGTATAATTTACTATCCTAAACAGGAGGTCAACTTTGTATTCTACTTTAGTTGTACAGGTAAAATACCTCATATTTATTATAGTAGAAACATATATAATGTGAAGAGTAATTTTAAATTTGAATTCTATACCAATGTATCAAAAACCTGCCTAAAAATGGGCAAGCCTGGATGCAGGCAGAGTTGACGGCCAAACTCTGCCAAGACAGAGTAAGCAAGTCCTCAATAGTTCCTGCTTCACAAATCCACAATGTTTATTACAGCACCATGAACAATAGCTATGTTACGGAACCAAGCAGGTGTCTATCAACAAAGAGCAGTTATAAAGAAAAATGTAATTGTTTGTTTCAGACATAAAGAATGAAGTTTTATCATTTTAGGAAGATGAATGCAGCTGGAGATAATTATTTTAAGCCAATTAACCCAGGCTCAGAAAGACAAATATAAATAATACTTTCATTTATGATTCCTAGATTGCTGTAACTACATAAAGTCATTTACAAATAAATGACAAAAAATTAGTGGTAAAGCGTTTTAAAGGTACAAAATGGATTACTAGAAGGAAAGAAAATGAAGGAATGAAGGGAATATGCTCTGTGTATATAGTATATGCTTATCAAATAAACATACTTTTATATAGTACAATATCTCATATAATTAATATGTGCATAGAAAGTATTTAAATATATAGTTAAAAAAGAAAATAGGGATTTCGGAGATTGATAAGTGGGTGGAGGTGCTTGCCATGTTAAGTATGAAGATTCGAGTTAAAATCTTCAGAACCCACATAAAACCACATGCACAGCACAAATGTCTATAATCTCATGGTTCATAATATAAAGACAGATAGAGACAAGGTAATTCCTAGAAGCTCTCAGGCCAGCTAGCTGGATAAACAATAAAGAAACCCTATTTCAAACAAAGTGGACATAAGGCGAGATGTAAATACACATAAGGGTAAACAGCCAACCAGGTAAGTTAGCTAAATACCTGCAAGACAACACAGATGTTTGAAGAACTAACTAACTTAATAATGGTTAGCTAAGTGATGTCTCTCTGAAGGACTGTGTACAAGCCAATGTATGAAGACTAGAAGCAGCTTTCAGTAGATTCCATGATTACAACCAGATTATGAGAAAATAATTTCAAACCTAGAGACTGGGTCTCTGGTGCCAAAACTCTTGATTTATTTTCCTATGGGAACTAACAATTCAAAATTATTTATGTAACTGTCAACAGGTTTCCTTTTATCTACCAAAGAATCTAATAAATAAAACCATGGATCTAAGTGGGAACTCCTCTACATAACAAAAAGTCAATGTTTCCTGAAAATAACCTCATCACATGATTTCAATATTTTCATGGAACTTGAAAGCTGATCCTAAAATTTATGTTCAAGACAAAAATAACAAATAATACCTGGATGCTTTTGGATTTTAAAAAAGACCACAGTCAGGAGATAACATACAATAATAATAATAAGACAGCTAATCAAGTAAAGTTACTTGCTGCCCTACAATGTAAGCTTGGCCACCTAGGTTCAATCCTCAAAACCCATGTAAAGTTGGAAGGAGAGAACCCATTCCACAAAGTTGTCTTCTGACCTCTACACACATGCTATCCCACACATGCCAACACACATACACAAACACACACTAATAATGTTATTATTAAAATTAAAATCATCCAAATATAACATAAAAATAAATTGAAGCAGTTATTACGTAAATAAAATGTGCCTCATATAAAAGGATTTTACTTTATGATAATGGTGGCATTTCAAATCAGAAAGGTAAAGCACTCCCTAGTAACTAGTGTTGAAAACAATTCATTAGGAAAAGTTAATGTCAAGAGCTGAAGATGTAAATGTATCTACATGAGATAAGGTTGTACACCCAAAAAAACCACAGAAGTGTATCATTGGGAGCCTGTAATAGGAAGGGTGTTTTAGAATTCAAAAGGCATAACATGATCTTAAAATTGCTTATCCCAAAGTCACTAGAAACAAAGTTACAGCTAAAAGATTTGGGGAAAGGGATTTACAACATAAATAATAAAGCATTACACCTCTCTGCATACACATAAATATGGAGATAAGCAATCAAAAGAACACTGAGCAAAAGTCTGGCAAAAGCTAGAAACCTCCCATCCTTACACTTCTGGATGCAGGTGGACTAGACTTACTGAAGGACAATTAATTATGCAACACTAGAATAAGACCAGCTCAGTGGAAACCATCATTGCAGTTACAGAATCTATCACAAACATTTTTAAAGCACCACAAAACCCAGCAATGAGCACATCCTGAAGGAAGAACTGCCTTATAAGCAATTTCCCGTAGCTAACAAAAGTCTTTGGCACAATGGGAAGAAGTATCTTGAGCTGTGTGGGTAAGAACTGAGGTAAAGTGTCCCAGTCAGAGGTTATTTCTAGTTCTTTACCACAATGATAAATCTTCCATAAAATTAAGAAAACTGAATTTAGATCTTTGGGTCAAATTTGACTTTCCTATACACTAAAGTTAAAATTTGAACTACAATTTTTATTTCTAAGTCATTTTAATAGATAATTATTGCTTTAATACATATTCAGATTTAAATATTAACATCCATCATTTGGTCACGCAATGGTTGAAGTCACTGAATTCCAACCATGGTGCTGTTCCCTGTAAGGTGAGTCAGGGTGACTCTGCTGTACATATGCGAATACCATGAAATGACGGAATAACATCTTTAAAGTACTGAAAGCCCCATAAGTGTCATCCATAATTAAAATCTCACTCCTGATACCAGTCTAAACAACCCAAAATAATCTTAAAAGATCAGAAATGATAAGAAAAGCTAGCAGCAAAATATTAAGAACCTTGTACTTCTTTATATTAGTAACAAAAAAGCCAATTATCAAAAATATTACTTAGAATAATAAAAAGGTACCTAGAAATACATATCTATTGGATATGTACAACAAAACCATATACAACCTACATAAATAAATTGCAATACTTTATTAAAAGTATTTTTAAAAGATGGACATAAATTCTGTTCACAGACAGCAGGTCATAATTTCAAAGAGTTCACCTAGAGGACAGAGGACCTGTGGATTCAAGGTCAGACCAACTGAAACCCTGCAGAGATCTGGGGGAAACTCAACAAGCTGATTTTTAAATTTACAGGGAATGGCAAGAACGTAAGTACATCCAAGAGAAGAAAGAGGGGAAAGGAGGAATGGAAATAGGAAAAAAGAACAGAAAGCAGAGGCAGCAGAAACAGTGTCATGTGCCTGAAATTCCAGAGATAAGGAGACCAAGGCAAGAGAATGAAAAATTGTGTTTTGTATTTCTCTGGACTTGAACAGTGCCTAAAACTAACTTTTATTCTCCAGCCTGTGCTACAGAGTGAAATACTGTTATTCCCACTGAGAGAGATAGGTAACTATACTGCTGAACAATATTCTGCTGCAAAAAAGAAATGGGATTACAATTTTTGACAGTAACAAAATATGTGATTAGTAAGAATTATAAAATACTTTTTTAAAAAAGAATCATTTGAAAACAAAACAAAAGCATGCAAAAATTGCAGGGATGTCAACTCTTGAGTGATGGAAATATAATGAATTAAACAGGCACATTTCTGTCTTACGATATGAACACTCCCTTTATATATGTAGTCATATTGTTCCTAGTGCCTTGAGGGATCTCTGTGAGTCCGATGCCAGCCTGGTCTACAAAGTGAGCCCAGCAAAGCCAAGGCTGCACAGAGAAACCCTGTCTCGAAAACAAAAGCAAAAACATCTTTATATCAATTTCCTTGACTACAAGATACTTTGGAAGAAAAACAAAACAAAACATGGAGAGAAGTATCAGATAATTGCACTACTAAACAAGAAATGAAGTCCTGAGAATCACTGACATCAACAAAATAAAGCAAAAATTTGTAATTTTTAAGTGGTAGCTCAAGAGAAGCTGAAGTTTAGTGAGCTACACTCCCTCAAGGCTTAATGGAGCACCTTGACCCCAAGTCTAATTTCATGTTAAGAGTCAGATCTGTGGTGGTCTGTGGGCTAGGGTGGAGAGTGAGGGCTGTAGCAAGGAGCAAAAAACCTTTTTGGGATGTTGAAGTATGCTTTTAATCTTGAGGATGGTACCCGGTATATCAGTTTAGACTTTCGTCAAAACTCTCTGAACTGGAAGACATTGATCATATAAATACATCATTGTCTTTGAATATTTCCATATTTCCTCCAAAACCAATATAAAACAACAGCTATAGCCTCAGTGTAGCCTGGAGACAAAGATTATCAAACTACAAATTACTTCTAAATGAAAAAAAAGAAAGACATCTCAGAGAAGAGACACTCATTCTATGATGCCTAATATTTGCCCCACATGCCCCACATGTCATGGGTACCTACCCTAAGCCTTGTGGTAAACAGAAACAATGCAAAGGCCCCAGGAAAGAGAAAACAGAGGTAGCAATAGGCATAAGGACAAAATACACTACCAAAGAAAGGGTAGTATACTCCAAGTCAGAGAATAATTGGAAAGTGATTCTTGGTAACAGAAAAGTAAAAGAAGGAAAGCACCTCTTTTTTTAAAAATGAAAGTCATAAAAATGGAAAACTCAAAAGAGCCATAACACAAGGCTGGAGTGATAGCTCAGAGGTAAGAGTGCTGATACTCTTCCAGAGGTCCTAAGTTCAATTCTCAGCAACCACATTGTAGCTCACAACCATCTATGTGATATGATGCCCTCTTCTGACCTGCAGAGAACTCTATACATAATAAATAAAAACTAAATCTTTTTTTTAAAAGAGTGCCATAAGACAAACAAGAAACAACTATAAAAAAAAAAAAAAAGACCCTCTTATCAGAAAGTATCTACATCCCAAAAAGGTAAGCATCTAAAGACTTCCAAATTGGACAAGGGGTCTTAGAACCAAGCCCTCTGTATATGACTTTTTTCCTAAACACAGACATTTACAGTAAATTAGATACATTAAGGTTTGGAGGAATGTCTTGAGTGGATGTAACAACTGTCAATAAAGCACTGTTTAGCCAATCAGCTGGAAAAAAGGACAGGAAATACAAGGCGGGACTTCCTGGAGAGGGGGTGGAGTCGGGAGTGGACAGTTGACAGAGGAGATTTGACAGTTGACAGGAGTTGGAGGACAGAAGCCTAGGAAGGTTCAGATTGACTAGTGCTTGGGATATATGTACGTTATGAGGATTAGCTTATTGTTAAAAAAAAAAAAAAGTAGCAGTTTAGATTCCACCCAGCAGTAGTGCTTGCAGCTTTGAATTAAGGTTCAGTCTCTTTGTGGCAGTTACTGGCTTCATAGGCCGAACATTTCATTTACATTTTATTGTAACAAATTGGCACCCAACAAATTTAGTGTACCTATACCCTTGAAAAAGGATACTTTGTTATAGTTTGGTGAGGGTAATAGCTCCCTAAGAGGTAACCCAAATAATAAAATAGATACTGAAAAAAAAAAAAAAAAAAAAGATACTGCAATGGTTCCTCTCCAAGTTGCTATGGCAGAAGGCTCTTGGATCCTTTTTGGCTTTTTGTTTGTTTTTGTTTTTTGTTTGTTTGTTTGTTTGTTTGTTGCTTTTGTGTTCAGGGAGAAAGGCAGAAAGCTGAGAGATGCCAGGTTAAGTTACCAACAATGAGAAGGGAAGAAGGTACCAAACTTTTCCTTAGAGTTGATAGCGGCTGAAATTCAGAACTTACTAGCTCCAAGGTGTTTGTCAGCTCTCTCTGGAAAGGTTCCACCTATGCGAACTGGCAATAACTAAATTCAAAAGAATGGTGGCCAGGGCTTCACTGACTGAAGCCTAAATTGGCACAACTGACCCAAGACTTAGAATTTTTTGTTAAATTTTGAATTTTATTTGAGATTTCTGTGGATTATGACTAGAATTGAGATGAAATATTTGTGCAGGGTGGTGGTGGCACACACCTTTAATCTTAACACAATGGAGAAAAAGACAGGTGGATCTCTGTGAGTTCTAGACTAGGCTAGTCTCCACACAAAGTCAGGGGGTCAGGGGATGACCCCCTGATGATAAATTAAGTTACTTGCAGAGACAGCCTAGGATTTAAACTGACAAATTTTTCCTTAAATTTACTAAGTATGTTCCTTTGTCTTAACAATAGATTATATGTCCTTACTAATCTAAACGATGGATACACATCAATTTTAGGTTTATGTAAGGAAATGTCACTGCTCTAAACAGGCCAGCCAATCTCCTTAAAAGTGGAGCTTCCATTGGGAGAACTGGTGCCAAAGGGTAATTGGCCTAGGAGATATATTCTGTTGGTCTATGTAAGGACCAAGGTTGGGCGGGGAGACAAACATGCAAACTGCATGCCTCCCACATTGAAAACCCTTTGTACGCCGAGTTGAAGTGTAACTGCTCTAGCAGCCGGCTTATCCCTCTAAATGTGAGCTACGTTCACAGGGGACAGGTGATGGTCACACCAGATGCAAAAAAGACAAAGAGGACTTAGGATGACAAAGTACATGTCAGTTTAGTTAGATCCCCAAAACTCAAAGGCTACAATTCATATACATAAAAGGTTTAAGCTTAATGCCTTTTCTTGTGCTCGGGGCAACTGGCTTGTCTCTAAAACGGGACACATTTTCCCAGGAGGCAGGTAGCGGCCTGACTTATATACATCAGGCGCCTTTGTGCCTAGAGAAGGACATTTAGAACTATACAATCTTGTTTTGAAATCAATTAAATAATGATTATATGTTCCTTGGTAATGGTAATATTATACTTCCTCTTTAAAAGAGGTCAAAATAAAACAGACCTGGATGAAAGGGAGACTGATAACTTAAGTCAGTCTATACGTACATGAACTCAAACTACAGAACCAGCCTCGATTGTTCTGTGCATCCTGCACACCTCATGCATTTATAGTTTTACAAATTTATAATGCTTGTCAGAAATTATATATTTTCAGAACAAAAGTACCAAACACTGATGCTGGATCAGACCCAAGAGGATTCATCCTCCAGCATACTGATAGGCTGACATCCTGAATTCTTCATGTTCCATCCATAAGCACTTCGGTTGCTGTTCATTATGAGAAAGAACAGCTCCCAGCACAGCTTCAAAGGAAGCTCCTGATTCTACTTGGCCCAGCATTTGCAACTGTCCCACACAGGACCTTCATTAAGCCCGAATTTGTCAATATTTAGAGACTGCACCACAAATGCTATCTGTAGCTTGTTTAACTATTTTCCCAATTTTTATTTGGGCCCCTACATAGGTATTATTTGTCTCAAATTAGCTAGAAAAAGCCTTAAGAGAATGACGTCCCATTTCCCTTAAGGAGGGTTGGGTAAGATTTTGGGCTATGGGTGTAATTTTTACAGGGAGTTGGTTATGTTATTATTGGTCTTAATCAGATAGAGAACGAGATTGGATTCAGGGATTTTTCTCTGAAAATATAGAAATATATAGGGATGATTAGACAAAAAGTTGATTATTGAATCTATTCTTCAACTTAAGGCCTTATTTGTTACTCACAAAGTTATTTTTAATTCATTGCTTTAGAATATTATATATTGATGTAAAATCAGTTTATTTTAATTCATTGTACTATTCAATTTTATCACAAGAATATACATCCTAGGTTCAATAGATAGATAAGATAAAATATTTAGATAAGGTCTTCAAAAACCTCAGAGACCTACAGAATATGGCATTTAAAGATTTTTTTTTTTAATTGTTTTGAGGATTCTTTGAAAATGAGACAGGTTGACTCCTGGCAACACCCAGCCTGCCTCAAAGAAGGTAATGAGCACTGAGGAATCTCCTTATGGAGATGGCTTCAGATGTGGCAAACCAGCCACTGGGCAAAATGTCCTTGTTTTCTGCCACAGACAGAATTCTGCCCGAAATGGGCAAGCTTAGATACAGGTGGAGCTGAGGGCCAAACTCTGCCAAGACAGGGTAGGCAAGTCCTCAAGAGTCCCTGCTTCACAAATGCCTGTCAGACATACTGGACCAGAAAGCTGAAGATGATGCTCGAACGTATTAAGAGAGTTTTGAGTGACTGTTCAGCTCAGGCAGCCAAGCGTTGCTGTCATTTTTTCATTTTGGAAGGTGTTAGCCTGCACTCTCTGTTCACTCAGATAATTAATTTTATTCCTTCTCAAGTCTCTGATGGGGTTGAAGACAGCAAAACATTATGAGTATAGCATGAACGTAACGATTGTTCTGTGGTTCTTGTGTGTGTATATTGTATATTGTTGTAATAAATGTATAGGTAAAAGGTTCTTTTTATAATTAGACTAAAAGGGAGAATTGTGGAGGAATGTTTTGAGTGGATATTACAACTATCAATAAAGTGCTATTTAGCCAACCAGCTGGGTAGGAGGATGGGAAGTGGAAAGCAGGACTTCCTGGAGAAGAGGAGGAGCCGGGAGTGGACAGCTGATAGAGGAGAACTGAAGGTTGACAGTTGACAGTTGAAGGGAGTTAGAGGAGAGAAGTGGCCCAGGAATGATCAGATTGGCAAGTGCTTAGGATATATGTACGTTATGAGAATTAGAGTAGTTTATGTTAGTTTATTGTTAAAAAGGTAGCAGCTTAGATTCTGGCCAAGTGTAGTGCTTGCAGCTTTGAATTATGTTTCAGTCTCTTTGTATTAGTTACTGGTTTCACAAGCCGAACAGATACATTGTATTTTAACAGTAAGGTTAATTACTAAATAGTATAACAATATACTTCAGTTAGAGTTTAATGTCTTCTTTCTCAGTCCTCAAAATAACCTGTACTCAACCCTTTTATGATGATATGAATAGAAGACACAACGCCTACGTAGTAAGATGAAGAGGGCATCATAGGCACTGTGACACAGCCTCGCCTTCAACTGCCTGAACACAAGCACTACGACTCATTTGATAATTGGGGTGGCTACCAACTGACCAATCAATATGGGGTACCCTATCAATTCTAGACACACTGGACAAAAGGATGATTCACCTGTTGAACATGATTGCACTAGACTTCACCATACTATTCAGAGTGAGACATTGAAAATGTATGGATTATTTCTAGAATTTTACATTTAATATTTTCAGAATACTCCTAACTGCCATAACCTGAAACTATAGAAGCAAATTAGAAATAAAAGACAACTGTAATAATATTTATATATTATGTGTATATATAAACATATAAAGTTCAATAATAGACAAATGTGACCTGCTATCTGCAGTGACAGGCCTAAGAACAGGGACTGGCCAGAAGCAGAGGACAGAGGTAAATAATTTGAAGGGTATATGAAGGTGATACTGGACATGGTTAGTACCGGAATCTAGACTAATATTAAATAGGTTTTTCAAAATCCACTGAAAATATATGTATGATTTATGTCTGGTGTTTACAAATTATATTCAGTAAAATACAATTAAAAACTTTTAATGTATATGGTTGTTTTGCCCGCATGTATGCCTGTGAACGGTATGCGTGTGTGGTACCTATGGAGGCCAGAAGAGGGCACTGATCCACTGGAACTCAAGTTACAGGTGATGAATCCCAAAAGGGTGCTAGGAATCCAACCAGTTTTGTCTCTTTTAGAATGTGTTACAGGCATGGATAGCTGTTTGTTTAGACATTATAATTCTTCACCATCTTTTCCCCTAAAAGTTTACATTCACACATTGGACCAAGTTTTAACTACTGATTTTTTTTCTTTACCTGAAACCGGTGGCTCCATTTTCTTTTATTCTACTGTTCTGAAGAGGTGTTTGAGCTTGAAGAGACAGAATTTTATTTCCAGGCAAAGTAATTTGTTTTATGATAGAAGCTGTAAAAACAAAACAAGAAGGAAAAGGTAGAATGTGAGAGAGAGAGAGAGATAGAATGTGAATCATGTCACATTAGGAAAAATTCAGAACATTTTCAGTAATATGAAATAATCAAAAACTATCTTAAGCTGCTCAGAATTATGTTTGAATTTAAATAGGCTGGTGAATGTAACCCATGCATAAGAAATCATCTTATAAAGATCTCTAGCCAGGCATGGTGGAGCATGCCTTTAATCCCTGCAGGCAGGTCTCCGGGAGTCCAAGGTCAGCCTAGTCTACAAAGAGCTAGTTCCAGGACAGCCAGGGCTGTTACACAGAGAAACTGTCTTGTGTGTGGGGGAGGTGGGGAGGGGGGATTTCTAGATTATGTTTTTATGTAGGCTCTAATTGTCTTTAGAATTAGCATCATTATAAAGTCATGCTCTCAAAAAGCGACTAAAATGTAATATTTTATTATATTGTTATATATTAACACATATTTACTGTTAGAATGTCTTATAAACAGTATTTATTTCAAAACAATGTATACCCCTAAATGTATGTAATGTTTATGTAAACATAACAGCTATCCATCTTCTCTTAAACTTCTCTTATTAGTCAAGTGCAAGCCCTGCCATGCTCCAGAAGCTGAGCGCAGCACGTACATGGAGGAAACTTACTAGCAGGCATTACAGTGCTCACTGTCATCTTCTGCCCACATTTCTGAGTGGTCAATGGTGAGGAATGGGGAATGGTGGTCACCTGGTTTGCGCTGCCTCCTGAAGGCTGCTGGACTACCTGAAACAATGAGAGATGGTTATAGTCACTCAAGAAAGCATGCTTTAGCGATGAACAAGAGCTTCCATTTTTAATAGTTTGCTGTTATCTGTCTATCTACCACAGTAAGAATGCCTCCTTCAAATTTAGATTTTTTATTTTATTGAGACAAGATCTCTAGGATAGGCTCTGAGTCGCGGGGACCCTCCCACCTCAGCTTCCCAATGTTAGGATTTGGGGGTATACTACTACACCTAGTTTAATTTGTATGTAGTCAAGTTATCTTGTTCAAAAGAGAAAAACATTATCACACAAATTAATATTATTTTTACAGAAGAATTCAAATTTAAGGAAAAAAATCTACATTTCATAACTGTTTTTCTTGTTTGTTTGTTTGTTTGTTTGCTTTCCAAGACAGAGTTTCTCTGTGTAGCCTTGGCTGTCCTGAACTCATTTTGAAGACCAGGCTGGCCTCGATCTCAGAGATCCGCCTGGCTGGCTCAGCCTCTCTGAGTGCTAGGATTACAGGCTTTTTTCTTTTCTTTTCTTTCTTCCTTCCTTTTTTTAAGATTTATTTCTTCTTCTTCTTCTTCATCATCATCACTATATACAGTGCTCGGCCTGAATGTACGCCTGCACACCAGAAGAGGGTATCAGATCCCATTATAAATGGTTGTGAGCCACCATTTGGTTGCTGGGAATTGAACTCAGAACCTCTGGAAGGGCAGATCGTGTTCTTAACCTCTGAGCCATCTTTCCAACTTTATGTTTATTTCTTAATTTATCATGGAAGCTTTTAAACACATGCAAAAGTATAGAGAACAAAATGAAACCTTTTATACCACTACCCAGATTAAACAATGATTAATTCTTACATAATCATGTTTCACCTACACCTTTTACCCACTTCCTAATTATTTTAAAACAACCTAAGAAATACCTTCTTATTCATAATATTTCAAAATATGACTACAAAAGAGAAAGACTTTTATATACTATTTTTTTAAATGTCATCCTAAAAACATCAGAAAGTGCTGTTCGCTCAAGTAATGGGTGCAGAAATACAGTAGTGGATGGGGATAAAGGAAGAGAAATTAAAGTGCTAACGAGATTATTACTGTTAGCTTCAAAGAAAAGACAGAAAAGCAGAGTGTCACATTCTCCCTTCAAAGAAGAACAGTCGTCATGTATCTGGGCCAGCTACTGATAGGGAGATAATTACAAGTTCTTAAGTTACTCTGTATTTATTATAAAGAGTGATCGTCTGCCCAAGAGACATGCTTCTGAATAAAAATTTACAAAAACAATTTACTCTATGTTATAATTGTCTATAATTAAAATGTGCAAATCAAATGTGTGCAACTAAAAAAGAAATACAGTAAGCAAGGCATGGTAGCACACATTCCTTAGCACTGAGGAATCTACACACCTTACTGTACAGGACAGTAAGGGCTGCATAGTAAGGGGGGGGGGAGTAATAAGAAACACAAAGCATTCTAGTGTCTCCTTAGAGAGTAAAGAGAATAAAATAATTCAATTGCTATCACTCTTCGAGAATAGAGATCTCCTACCAATAAAATATATAAGAAAGAATGATTCAACTGCCATCATTCTTTGATAAGAGAAAAGTTGTGTGTGTGTGTTTTGTTTTTGAGACAGAGTGTCAAACTACATAGCTTAGGTGGGCTTAAACCGTATGACTCTTCTGCCTCAGCATCCTAAGTAACTAGAGTCATAGACCTGAACCACAAAGTCAGGCTAGAAAAGAACTCTTAAAGAAAAACTGTATCTCAGTGGAGTGGAGATTGTGCATAATCTGAAGTCCCGATAAGGACTCAGGGTTAAAGTTTATTTAGTAATACACCTTATACATTCAGACTGATAACGAAGAAAAGGATCTCCATACTTCTCCCTGTAGCTCTGTTCTTCCATCTCTATAAAATATTCAGTTTACTCTCCAAAATTATCTGCCTTCCTTGAGGAACGATAAAGAGGCTAGAGATTTTTTTAAAAATATACTTTTATTTTATTACACACGTATAAGACAAACTACATACAGCAGGGAGCACCATGTCACAATCATGAGAATAATGAGTTCTATACATGTTACATTCATAGTGACTTGGCCATCTGCATTCGTCTCCTTTGAAGTGTTTTTCCTGTCTTGTTGGGTCTAAGTTTCCGAATGAGATTGAATATCTATCCTATCTCAACTCTAATAGCTTAACTTCTTTATCTTGATCTAAAACGATCTTGTTCCCTATCCAACTAAACTTGGTGGTAAAACTATACTATCTTGTCTTCAATGCCCCTCAGAGACTTGAGAAGGAATAAAACTTAAATTCCTGAGTGAACCAGCAGTGTGGGTTAGCAGCTTCCAAAATGTACAAATTGACTTAAGACAGTTTACTGCCTGACCAGTCACCCAAAACACTTTATATCGTTGGAGCCTCATCTTCAGCTTTCTGGCCTAATATCTCTGCCAGACTTGTTCGCAGGGCAGTAACTATTGAGGACTTGCTTACCCTGACTTGGCAGAGTGCCTCCGCCGACTCTTCCTGCATCTAAGTAGCCCATTTTTAGGCAGATTCTGTTTGTAGCAGGAACGAGGACATTTTGCCCAGTGGCTATTATATTTAGGAACATAGAGGGAAGACAGAAAAAAAGCTAGGGAGAACAGAACAAAAGCTAGATGACTGAACCTACTCCTTAACTCAAGGCTTTAATTGTTACTTATAATGAAGGTTATGTCTAAGTCATGGCTATAGAATTTAGTATATTGATACAAAACATGGGCATGTCAAATACTTGGCAGATTTTTACACAAGAATATATAGCCTAAGGCTAACAGATAGATATGACTCTATCAATATATGAGGTAAAATAATTGAAAAGCCTCAGAGACACACAAAATATGGCATTTAAAGCTGTTCTTACAATCCTAAATTTCTTCGACAAGACAAGTTAACTCCTGACAACACCCAGCCGACCTCAAAGAAGATGATAAGCATCAAAGAGCCTCCTTATGGACATGACTTCAGAGGCCAGGGATTTTTAATTAACTTTCTCATTCTTGAATTTTGCTTGCAAATTCTGTAGGTTTATAATTTTAATTTCATCTGGTAAAATTAATTGTAGAAATTTAAATTTTAAAAATGAACGGACTGAAAATACAATTTTTCTGAAGTAAAATAGTTTTGCTAGTTAAAACTGAAATTTAACTTTTATTCAATTGAATAAAAGTTTTACACAAATATCTAAAAGAAAACTTCAAGCATCAAATTGAGGGACTAGGAGTTAGAGTCCCTGATAAGGAGCTAGGGAGACAGGCCAGGCTAGGTAATAAAGATGATGAACTTCTAAGGGGGCTTCTCTCCCCTGAAGGCCTCAGGCAGATGCACTGACTCAACAAGGTCAAAGCAGGACTCATCCCACAACAGTTGTGAAGCCATCAGACATCCCATCCCTCTTCCCCTGAGTCATAAAGAAGACTCTTCAGAGACTTGAAGCCTCAGCCCTGGAGAACAGACTGGAATCCCAGCTTCCCAGGTTCCCCCTCTACTTTTCTCTCGGTGTGTGTGGTGTGTGTCCTCACCCTCAACAAAAGCCTTTCTTCACCTGCTGATTCTATCTGCTCCTGTTTGTAGTGAATTTTCTCTGCTGCTACCTCCTTCATTGGAGAGTGCTCCTGACTTTCAGTTCTTCAACTGCCAGAAAAAATTAACTAGATCAAAATCCATAGACAGTAAGAAAAATCACCTGATTGTTTCTATACAAAAAAGTTAGGGGTAAAATAATAAGTTTAGTATTTACTTTGAGTACCTAGTTACTACAGACAAAAAGAAGAGCTAGTAAAATTAGCCATTTATAAGAATTGAATTCTTACAGAAACTCCTGGAACTACTAAATAGGTTTGCATTTCAAGTACTTAGTACAAAATAAAAAGCTTACACCTAAAAGAAACTGAACAAGAAGCCGGGCGCAGTGGCACACTCCTGCAATCCCAGCACTCAGAGAGGCAGAGGCAGGTGGATCTCTGTGAGTTCCAGGCCAGCCTGGTCTACAAAGTGAGTCCAGGACAGCCAAGGCTACACAGAGAAACCCTGTCTCAGAAACAAACAAACAAACAAAAACACATATGAAGGCAGAATTTATATATTTTTTAAAGATGTATTTATTTTTTTTAATTAGTATACAGTGCTCTGCCTACATATACACCTTCATACCAGAAGAGAGCATCAGATCACTTTATAGATGGTTGTAAGCCACCATGTAGTTGCTGCAAATTGAACTCAGGAGCCCTGGAAAAGCAATCAGTGCTCTTAACCTCTGAGCTATCTCTCCACCCCAATATTTTTTTAAAAGAATAAAAATAGGAGGAAAAAAAGCACCTTAAGGTTTATCATTAGATTTTCTGTTATACGTTTCATGCAATTCTAATGATTTCCAGTAAATAATATGTCAAACTTATAAGAAATACATCCTTTCAAAATATTATCACCAGCAGCTTTCTGCTTCAGGATTCTAAGAAACAGGCAGTTCTTTCCAGTTAGGTAATTTAGTATATCTAGATTCTTAGTTTTTTTGTTTTTTTCTTTGCCTTTTCTTCATCATAAAATTAGCTTTAAATCCGTAACAGATTAATGATACACTTTTTCTAAAAATCTATGCAAGTGACAAAGTATGATTTTAGGCAATCAAAAAGATTAGCACCGACTTAATAATAATGACCAGTGGAGAAGATTCTGTTTCTACTCAGTTCTGCCAAAGAGAGGCCTTTCCCTGGAGTAGTTCCTCAAATTCTTTGGTTCCCAATCTTACTGCCCTGAACAATATTGAAGAATCATTAATTTTAAGAATGTTTCATTCTGGGGGGTGGCACACAACTTTAATCCCAGCACTCAGGAGGCAGAGGCAAGTGAGGCTCTGTGAGTTTGAGGCCAGCCACTCCATAGTGAGTTCCAGAACGGCTAGGCATACACAGTGGAACCCTGTCTCAAGAAAGAAAGAAAGAAAGAAAGAAAGAAAGAAAGAAAGAAAGAAAGAAAGAAAGAAAGAAAGAAAGAAAGAAAATGTGTTGGAGGTTAGTCTGATGTATTCTGATGCTAATTACTGGCTCCAAGACCCAGTTACTACCCTGGATCTTGTCTCCCTGATTGTCTGAATAAATATAGCTGGGCAAGACAGAAGGAAGGTGCGGAGTGAAGTTTCAAGGGCTTTCAGCAGAGAGAATCTTGGGAAAGAGAGACCACAAGGGAGGACGAGGAGGAAGAAGACAGGATTGGAGGAAAAGGAAAAGGGCCAACGCCATGGGTTAGCGTGGGAAAGGGGCATATGGCTGGGTCTGCGTGGACAAAGACATGAGAACATTAGCAGGTATTTTGGGATCATGGGTTGGAGGTAGCATGAGATGGGGCTGGGAGTTAAAGATAGTTTAGAAGGTAACTATCTGCCACGCTCCAGGTAAAGGCTCGTTCTAATTAAATATAACAGGTTGCCTGTGTTTTCAATGATTGTTAACAGGTTAGAAAATACACCATACTGCCTGAATAAAATAGAAAATTCTGCATGTCTAATAAATAAGTAACTAAAATTCTCTTCTTCTATCAAACGATCTATTGAACATACCAGGAATAAGAAAAAATACCCCTTCACTCTCTCCCTTACTTAATATTTTATTTTTTAATATTAGAAGCAAAAACAAAAGCCACACCCAATGGCACTGGCCTATACCACTAGTTACCTGGTAGGATGAGGCAGAAGGATTGCAAGTTCAAGGTCAACTTGACAACAAGTGAGTGCTTGTTTTAAAAGAAAAGGGAAAAAGGTCCTGGGGGAATGGTTCTGTGAATAGTGCTCCCAGCACAAACATAAAAGCTGAGGACGGGGGCTGGAGAGATGGCTCAGAGGTTAAGAGCATTGACTGCTCTTCCAGAGGTCCTGAGTTCAATTCCCAGCAACCACAGGGTGGCTCACAACTATCCATAATGTGATCTGGTGCCCTCTTCTGGCATGCAGGTAGAGTACTATATACATAATTAATAAATAAATTCTTTTTTTTTTTAATGTGGGGAATAGCAGAGCACAACTATAAATCCAACACTGGAGAAACAGGAGGTATACACTGTAAAGGGGATGGAGAGATAGCGCTGTTGTTAGAAGTGTTTTCTGCTCTTCCAGAGACCCCAAAGTCCATTTTCACACCAGGAGGCTTACAACTGCAGGCAATTCCAGCTCCCACTTCTGGCCACTTCGGGTACCAGAAAACAGATAGCATACATTCACACGCACACACATGCACAAATCTTTTTTAAAAAATAAGATAGAAAGCAATCCAGGAGAAACCCACTGTCAATGTCTGACTTCATACACAAGTGTGCACACACGCACACACACAGGAGAGAAAGAGAGAGAGAGAGAGAGAGAGAGAGAACATGAGACACGAGAGACAGATAGACAGGCAGACACAGAGAAAGTGTCACAAAGGGCTGGGGTTATATAGCTCAATGACAGATAGAACACTTGCCCAGAATATGCAAGGTCCTAGTTTCAATTTTCAATCTTAAAAAAGGTCATCATAATGAGTAAGGTGATTACACCTATGTAATATCTCGCAAAAAATGTTTAGTCTAAATGTAATTCTGAAATAATAACATAAAACAAAGAGACATCCATCAAATAACTAGACCAGGCATTTAAATTATTACGATAATGTAACCTCAACACTTAGGAATTAGAGGGAAGAGAATCTATGTGAGTTCCGTGCATACATGCATGCAGGCAAAACATACACATAAAACAAAAAAGTTTTAAAAAAAGTATTTTTAATAAAAAGAATAATATTGGTAAACTAATAAATATACCGATGTCTCATGTGTGACAAGTTTGGCTATGTTAACTTAAAAATCATCCTTTTCATTAGAGATACACATAGTCACAGAGGAGGGGAAAATCATGTATTCCCAAGATTGCAAACTTAAGGCCAACCTAGGTAACTTAGTCTCAAATTTTAAAATGTTTTAAAAGGCCAATGATGTAACTCAGTGGTAAAATGGTTGCCCAGAATGCTTAAGGCACTCTTCCACAATCCCTAGTTCTGAAACAGAAGAAAGGCAGAAGGAGAAGGCACAGGAAGGGAAGGGACAAATAGTCGTAAAATGTTTGAAATACACAGTCATGACTTCCATAACTCTCAAATGTTCAGTCAGTAAAAACTATGTGTGAGTTTGTCTATGCAACTTTGGAGAGGGAATTTGAACAACTGAGGCTAAAAGGATTTCAATTAGCCAAATCTGGGAAGTATACAAAGTCTTGGAATTTTCTTAATGTCTGAAATTTTTTTGAGTAAGTAAGTGAGGAAGAAATGAAACAGTACTCACTAGCTGCTTGACTGTGACTGCCTGTGGAATGGCAGCTGAGTGTGGAAGGAGGGCACTTGGCTGTGCAACTTTGATCTGGACTGGAGTGCCAATGACAGGTTTGTCAGGTTTGGTCCCAGCAGAGGTACTGACAGGCTTCACAGATGGAAGACAAAGCGGTGCAGCTGATGTTTCTCCAAAAGTTCCTGATGGAAGGGCCAGCGTCACTGCTGCCCCAGACACAGCCGGCTTCTCAGGCTGAAGGGAGGCTGCCGTCATTGTACTTGGAACTGATGTTGGAAGTGGTTTTGAAGTCTGAAGCAGAATAGTTGGAGCTGTTGTATTTCCTGCTGCAGCAGCTGGGGCCACAGAATGCAGTGTCACAACTCCAGTGTTTGCTCCTCCTGGACCAGCAAGTGGACTCAGAGTCTGTTGAACAGATGAAGTTCTGGCTGCTGTTGCTCCAGAGACAAGGACTGGAGAAACTGTACTTGTCACCACAGGAGAAGCTGTTGTCCTTGTGGTACAAGAGGCAATGACCACCTCACCAGAAATTTCCTTAACACAGCTCTCAATGAAGCTCTGGGAGTTAGGAAGAAGCTGTCTTAAGGCAACCACACTCTTCTAGAAACAACAGAGGAAAGGAAGACACAGGTAACTTGTCAATGGTCAACTTGATAAAATAGAACACGGTAGCATACTACTCTCTACTCATCTAAGCTGATAAGCAGATTATTTTTTTAATTTATTTAATTTTATTTTAGTGTGAGGGTGTCAGAACCATTGGAACTGGAATTACAGACAGTTTGTGAGCTGCCATGTGTGGCTGGGAATTGAACCTGGGTCCTTTGGAAGAGCAGTGCTCTTAACCACTGAGCTATCTCTCCAGCCCCATAAGCAGATTATTATTACTTTAGTATGTATAAGATTATAACACAGAAGAATCTAGGCCATTTTGTTGAAACAGTGTAAGTTCTCAAGAAAACCTAATTGGGAAAAAATGTTAAAGTAATGAGAGTTAAACAGACAGTAAAAGTGTGTATTTAGTTGTCTCTTAATCATAATCAGGATTAAGCTGACATGACAAATCCATTGTCTCTATGAAGCATTTAACACCCAAACTCTCTTGGTGATGCCAGGAGATATCAAGTTAAAAAAATGAAAAGAGGATCCACAGGTCCTTAGAAAGCAGATCAGTCAGGCTGTGGTGGTGCATGGCTTTAACTGCAGCACTCAGGAGGAAGAGGCTAGTCTGGTCTACAGAGAAGTTCCAGAACAGGCAGGACTACACAAGGAAACTGTGTCTCAAAGAGAGGAAGGAAAAAAAGCAGATACAAAGCACAAACTCTTCACAGTAACATGTGGTAACTTACAGGTAGTGTGGTCTGACAACAAGTATCAGCCCAAATTCTAAACAAGTAAGTTTGATTTTAAAAAGATTGAATTTAAGCTGGGGTATGGTGGTGCACATTTCTAACATGAGTTCAAGGTTATCTTTGGCTACACAGTTTGAAGCCATTCTAGGATGCATTAGATTCTGTCCAGAAAGAAAGAAAAGAAACAAAGAAGAGAAAAAGAAAAAAGTTAGTGAACTTGCTGGGTGTTGGTGGCGCACGCCTTTAATCCCAGCACTCGGGAGGCAGAGGAAGGTGGGTCACTGTGAGTTCGAGGCCAGCCTGGTCTACAAAGTGAGTCCAGGACAACCAAGGATATACAGAGAAACCCTGTCTCAAACAAACAAACAAACAACAAAAACAACAACAAAAAAGTTAGTGAACTTAGCTAAGATACTAGAGTTCAAAGCCTTAGGTTCAATTCCCAATACTACCAAAACAAAAACAAAAACCCTTTAAGGGGGGGGAGGGGCAATTGTACTAGTACTAATCAAATACTGGCACACATGATACAAAGCGGGCAACACTAGGGGATAGAAAGATTTAAGAAAGGAGAGGAACGAAGATAAGCGAGGAGGGGGAGAGAGTCAACTAAAACTAACAATGTATGGAAAGACACAAACCCAATGCTTGGTGATGAATTTTTGAGACCCTGCTACTGTCATGATCAAAAACCAGTAAGAGTTAGAATGAAGGTCATTAAATAACCTTCTCATTGCCAGGAGTGGGCTACTGCTTCAAGTTGTTGGTCAGAGAGTCCCAAGGTTCCAAAACAATATAAGGAATCACCACTGCTGCTAGTTGCTCACTGGGCCTAAATAATAAGGCCCTATTACTGAGGATGTCCTATGCTAGGGTCATAAAACAAAGAAAAACCAAGTTGAAACTGGGCTGGAAGCTCCAGCCTGTTGGTAACCATCATAGTCCTTAGATGTACTATTTAGGCCACTTGAGAGAAAAGTCAAAGACTTTATGTAGACTCTGTATGTACCAAGACCACCAGCCAGGCAGGAGACACCCACTACGACAACAATGGCAGTTCTGCTATAGAGGTGATCAACCAGCTTCTTTTTGCGATGGTCAGTCATAACTGCAGAGACTAATAGTTGGTCAAAGTGCTAAGGATGAGTAGCTGTTAAAGGCAATGGTGAGACATGTATAGGCCCCTTCAAGGCCCACGGAGTAGCACAGAAGTGGGGGAAAGACTGTTATAGCACCAGAGGAAGGGAGATGGGTGTGGAACATGGATTCCAGCCATGATTATCTTCGCAAGGTCTACATAAAAGAAAAAATAGGGAGAGGATTTAGTAGGGAAAAGGAAGAGAGAATATGGAGAGGGGGATAATGAGAACGAAGGACATATATAAAAGGCATATGGAAACCTATAGATCTCTCAGTTTGAGGACAGCCTGGTCTACAGTGCGAGTTCCAAGACAGCCAGGGCTACGCAGAGAAACACTGCCTCAAAAAACAAATGAACCAGAAAAAGAAGAAAAAAAAAAAACAAACAAACAAACAAAAAACCTGCTAATGAGAAGACTCAGGTTTTGCAGACACCAGGACTGCAAATGGCATTGCTCATGCCACTGAAGGAAAAGGATCTCATGGAGGTTAAACTTGGAGAGCTGCCAAGCTGGATACTGATGGGGAATTTCACCCCCAGTGGGACTGCAGGACCTTCCAGAGAGATTATGACTGCTATTACAACAAGTACATCAACATTAGGAAGGCAGCATCTCAGGGATTACCACAGTGCTGGCAGCCTATGTGGTTTCAGCTACTGCTTTTCTTACAAGGAACTCAAACATGAGTGGCAACAGAAGTACCACTGAAGAGGGGTCATCGTGGAGGGTACTACGTGCCTGAGCATAACTGCCTGCCCCAGTCCATCCATGAAGAATTCAACTGTGACTGAATTTTCATATCCTGAGAACTAGTGTCCAATAAAAGGTGACTGACTTGGGGGGGGGGGGGATAGTCAGACAGACAGAGACAGAGAGATATAGAGATAGAGACAGAGAGATGATTCAGCAGTTAAGAATTTGTAGTAGTTTCCAGAGGACCCCAGTTCAATTCTCAGTATCCACTGGGTGGCTCAAATCACTAGTAACTCCATCTCCAGGGTATGAGAAGGCCACTTTTGACCTCTGAGGGTACCCACACACACATGGTATACTCAAATGGACATATACACAGAAAATAAATCTTTGCAAATAGAGAAAGGGCTGCATCAATTGCTCAGTGGTTAAAAGTATTTATTCTCTTAGAGGCAATCCAAGTTTGGTTCCCAGCCACTCACATGCCAACTTACAATTATCCATAACTCCAGTTATAGTGGTTCTAACACCTTTTGACCTCCTGGGACACCACACACACATATATTGTATTTTTACATACATGCAGACAAAACACTCATAAAATAAAAAAAGAAGACAATTTAAATGGTTCTTGTATTCTCTGAAATAGAAAGGAAATACTACCTGGCATCTATTCTCAAAAGGTCATATAATAACGAATGGACATTATATCATTCATTGTGGCTTCACACTATGGAAAAGTACCAATAGTAGGTACCAATGTGAGACCTCATCTTAAGACCTCTGGGATATGCTATTAATGGGACTGTAGGACCCTTGTCTCTTCTTTTTCTTTCACTTCCAGGCTATGTGATGAGCAGTTGGATTTTTTAATGTATTTTTTAAAAATTTATTAATTCATTCATATTACATCTCAATTATGGCACCAACCAAGAGCAGTTGGATTTTATCACATGCTGTTGTCATGATGTGTTGTCATAGCTAATGCCATAGGCAAGCCAATCACAAAATGGAAACCCTAAAATCTGTGAGCCAAAATATGCCTTTTTCTTTAAAAGTTCATCACCTCAACATTTATTGTTATAATGGAAAGCTGATTGACATCATCTGTCACATAGACAGTCATCAATTTTCCTCCTTCTCCCTCACAGTACATCCAATAGGGGCAAAACATCAATGGACTAAGTAGAACATCACTGCTATGAACAGCACCTACAACGAAAACACCTTAGCAATGTAGGGGCCTTAAAGGTAATGTCTCTACTATCTCAATTAAGTAGGCCAATGCATTCAAACCATGGCCATGGGTCATTTCACAAATAGAACCTCACATTCTAGAATAATCTGCCTAATCCTAGCTATGGCTCTAGATGTACAAAGAGCAAATCTCATTTTATTTATGCTTTAAAAATTAAATACTAGGTAGTTCACTAATTTTTCAATTTTTCCTACCCTAAGGCTAAGTCTCTGGCTAACTAATACTTTCTCAGTTTCTCTGATCCTTCTTATCACAACCTGTATCCACCAATTCAGTCACTCACTCAGAAAGAGTTACTAGTGTTTAAATATCCTCATGACAATAGGGTATTCTCACCACCTTCCCACTCACCCTTCACACACAGAGCACGTCTTCCCTATGAACTGCCTTTTGTCTCCCCTGGACCATTACTCCAACATTCTTAAGAGCCAACTCTTCAGTCTATGACTTCAGTATTTATACAGCAAACTTTTAACTCACTGCATACAGTCCTGAGTCGTTCATGACTTTATAATTTCAAGCCTCTTCAACACACACACACACACACACACACACACACACACACTTACATACACAAAAAACCTAAAAATAAAAATCTTTGATTATATTCCAATATAAACATTAGACAACATCAAGACATCAAGTTACATTCATGAACAGGATATTATTCCTAGAGGGACCAATGGAATGGCTCAGTGGGTAAATGTGTTTGCCACCAAACCTGGCAACCAGACTTCTATACCATGAGGCTCCGTGGGAAAGAAGAAAACCTACTCATACAAGTCCTCTGCCCTCCATGCATGTGATATATGCCCCTCCTCCTACCCAAATATCTAAATGCAAATAAAGTTTTAGTTATTGTTATGCCTGTTTTCTAAACTGTGCAAGTCAATGCTATGAATGCTGCCTTATACTTCATAAAAGTGCTAAGGTTTCTCTCATTAGTTTCTTCATACTGATTTCCATTTAAACAAGTAATTTAACCCAAAAATTTCTCCAAAGAAAAGCATCCCTACCTTAAGAAAAGGAACAAGGTGCGGCTGAGGTGCAGACTTGAGTTCGATATATAGTTTCCTAGTAAACTCTTCTGCTTCAATTTCTGCATCCTAAGGAAGGAGAGAAAGCAGATAGTTTTAGATCAACAAATATTTTAAGAAACAAAACTGGGTACAGTGATAAATGCCTGTGAGCCAGCTACTCAGAATGCTGGCCCAAGAGGATCACTTTAGCCTAGGCCCTGAAGGCCAGCAGAGACTGTAGTAAGCCAGTCTCTTAAAATTAAATGAATTCACAACATAAAAGGTGAGGTACTTAATTCATAATTGTAGACAACATTTTGTTTGTTTGTTTTGAGGCAAGGTTTCTCTGTTTAGGCTTGGCTGTCCTGGAACTCTCTGTAGACCAGGGTGGCCTTGAACTCACAGAGATTCACCTGCCTCTGCCTCCCAAGTGCTGGGAATAAACGCGTGCGCCACCACCTGGCTTACAGGCAAGTTTTTAATAAGTGGTAAATCCCATCTTTACAAGGCCTTTTTATCTCACGTCACCAGAGAACTAAATGAACAATAAGTAATATACATGTCCAACCAGAGAATACAGTGAAGATATTATTGTCTTTATGAAAAAGATTCCCATATACAAAGTGAGAAGAGCTAATTGTGAAACTTTTGTTTCTTCAAATTTTAAATTACCCTAGTAAGCCTAAGATTTAACTTTTGAAATATTATTGCAAATTTGTAATAGTTCTAAAGAAACAATGAACCCTTAATTATTTTCTACTATACACATTTCAGGGATCTTGTGGTGGGAGGGAGAGGGGGGTCACTGTGCTGAGATTTACACTAATAGTGTAAAGTTATCTTAGAACTACTGCTAAGAAGTCAATGACAGATGGAGCCAGTCCTCAGCGTACTGCTGTGCACTTGTGATTAAAAAGAAGGGCTGAAGAGATGGCTCAGCAATTAAAGAGCACTGGCTGCTCCTCCAGGGGAACCCCAGCACCCACAGGGCAGCTCACAACTATCCAACTATCTATCACTCCAGCCTCAGGGGAACAGATGCCCTTTTGTGGTGCATAGACATAGATGTAGGCAAAAAAATAAAAGGAATTTTAAAGAGGAAAATTTTTCACATTAAGACAAAGAGAAAGCCAATTCTATCATATCAGAATGCTTCACTGCAAAATAGTTTAATATTGTGTACCAACATATATCATGTCTACAGCACAACCAAGAAAATAATAGAGGAAAATTGCTGTGCGTGAAGCACTAGCCAAACCAGCAGTGTACTGCCATGCTTGCTTACCTATCTTTCTTTCCTTCCTTCACTTGTACTTGGATATTTGGTAGCCATCTTTCTCAAAAACATAGAATTTGTTATCAATGATTAAAAACTAGAATTCTCACCAGGTGGTGGTGGCACACATCTTTAGTCCCAGCACTTGGGAGGCAGAGATAGGTGGATCTCTAAGAGTTCAAGGCCAGCCTGTTCTACGGAGTGACGAATTCCAGGATAGCCAGGGCTACACAGAAAAACCCTATCTTGAAGAAACTGAATTTCTCAATCTAAAAAATGACAATTCTGGAAAATGTATAACTATTTTTTCTGAAGCTGATAGCGTCCTAGAATTTAAAGCTTTTCTTAAAAGATTGCTGAGGGGACTGGAGAGGAGGCTATGATTTTGGAGCTCAACATTAGCACAACAATCGGGTATAATCTCTCAGGCACCAGTAACCCCAGTGCTATTCGGACAGAAACAAGATTACAGGGCATGCTGGCTGCCAGTCTAGCCAAAAACCATGAACTCTAGGTTCAGTGAGAGATTCTGCCTCAAAGAACAAGAAGCAGAGTGATACAGAAGGATCCCTGGTGCCTCTTCTGGCATCTGTGTACGGCATGTACACAAGTACACGTGCCACCAGCCACACACACAAGGGGGTAGCTGCTATCCGAGGGGCCATCATCTTGGCCAAGCTTCCCATCATCCCTATGAGGAGAGGCTACTAGGGGAACAAGATTGGCAACCCACACACTGTTCCACGCAAGGTGACAGGCCACTGTGGCTCTATTTTGGTGTTTCTCATCCCTACCCCAAGAGGCACTGGCATTGTCTCTGCTCCTGTGCTCAAGAAGCTACTGATGATGGCTGGTATTGATGACTGCTACACATCAGCCAGGGGATGTAGTACCACCCTGGGCAACTTTGCTAATGTCGCTTTTGATGCCATCTCTAAGACCTACATCTACTTGGCACCCGACTCTGCAAAGAAACTGTGTTCACCAAGTCTCCTTATCAGGAATTCACCGATCATCTTGTGAAAACCCACACCAGAGTCTGTTCAGAGGACTCAGGCTCTGGCTGTGGCTACGACATAGGGCTTCTTATACAAGAAAAATAAAGTGAATTAACTCTGTTTTTTTTAAAAAAAAAAAAAAAGAATATCAAGGTATCCCCTACCAAAATATTTGAGATCTGCTGTTTGCTGGTCTTAGATAAATAGATCTTAAACTAAAAAGGATTATTTAATGAGTTTAATAACTTGATATCTGTCTACAAAATATACATAAAAAGATTGGCATAAAAATAACTATTCAAAGCTGGGCGGTAGTGGCACACGCCTTTAATCCCAGCACTCGGGAGGCAAAGGCAGGCAGATCGCTGTGAGTTCGAGGCCAGCCTGGTCTACAAAGTGAGTCCAGGACAGCCAAGGCCACACAGAGAAACCCTGTCTCAAAAAAAAAACAAAAAACAAAAAAAAACCTATTCAAAATATCATGTTTATCTTAGATATGATAAAAATTAAACATATTGCCAGGTGTGGTGGCGCACGTCTTTAATCCCAGCACTTGGGAAGCAGAGGTAGGTGGATCTCTGTGAAGTCAAGGCCAACCTGGTCTAGAAAGTGAGTCTAAGACAAGGGCTGTTACACAGAGCAACCCTGTCTCGAAAAAAATCAAATAAAAAAGCATATTAAAGATTTACTTTTCTTTTTTTTTTTTTTTTTTTAAGATTTACTTTTCTATATGTAGTAATTACAATGTTTTAATAAAGCGAAGTATATTTAACTAATATACTTAAATCTCATTAAAACATCACTATTTCCCATTTAAAACATTTCCTCTGGGCTGTCATTAAATTTGTAAAACTATACACTACCAACTTACCAAAAGTTGTTCCACCAGCTTCTTCACATTCCGCCCCATTTCTGGAGACTGTGATCCACTACATGCTAGTTTTATTAACATTGAAAGGAAGTTTTTACATTTTTTCACATTTTCTAGCACTGCCTGATATAGAAAAATAATCACAAATGTTAGTAAACGGGAATTAGAACATAGCAAGGAACTGTATATAAGATATAAGTGAAAGTTTACCGGAGAAAGACTAGTCTGAGCAGCTACTGAGGTCTCTGCTTTGAGATTGGAGTCATTTGAAGGAGTAGATAATATTCCCAAACCTGGTGGCTTCAGGACAGATACAGTATTCACCGGCTTAGCAGGAGTAACCGTGACAACACTGCTTGGTACAGCCACAGACTGAAATTAAATTAAAGGTTAAATGTATACTGCTATGATACCCCATAGACACTTTACACCGCAAGGACTAGGAATGAACTTTGACCTCGCTGCTTTCAGGTGATGGTCTGAGGCAGGTCTGCGGCTCACGCTCAGCCATCCTTCTACTCTTCATTGTCATCTACCACCATATTAATAACCAGCAAGTTACTTAATCTTCTAACACTGATTCCCAGCTGCAAAAGCAAAAATAGGAATATAATTTACTGTCCCTAGGGTGGTCTATAAAAAACAGTGTCACACAAAAAAGTCCTTAAAATATTAATGAAAATAGATATTAATGGAGCTGGGAAGATGCTGAGTAAGGTATTAAGTTCTGATCTTCAGCACCCACATAAAAGCTGGACATGGTAGTACACCCCAGACATCCCGGGGCTTGTGGGGTGGAGTTAGGTTAATCTCAGGGTGGAAGACTCCTCGCTGGACAGCCATTCTAGGATAAATGGCAAGCTCCAGGCTCAGTGAGAACCTCTAAAACAATAAGGTAGAGAGCAATTGTGGAAAACTTTATTTAACACTCATGCATGCATAAGTGAGCATACAAGACTACACACACATACTCTCTCTCTCTCTCTCTCTCTCTCTTACATTTGCATTCTCTAAAATGTATTTGTAACAGCAAATCTTCATACTTTCTATAAACTTCCTTTTTTTTTTCTTTAGTATGAAACAGTTATCAGCTAATTTTCATAGACTCGGCTATACTAATCTTAAGTACTCCATCAGAGTACGTAAAACAGCATTATAAGAGATGGATGTCTTATTTCCACGCTACAAGGAATTTCATTAACTTCTACATGTATTAGAATGAGGTAGTGTGATTCTAGCACCACCTGCAGGACAGAAAACTTAACATAAAAACTATAAGCTATGGTATGAAATTAGAGAACCACACATAAAGCAACAACTATCTAAAAGTTATATAACCGAAGAAAAATGGGATAGAGTGAATAGTACGCACAGAGGAGACTAAACATTACAACATTATCAAAATGTTTGCATTCTCCTTAAGAAAAGTTTTTTTTTTTTCTTCTGTACAAGTCAAGATAAGTGCGTGGATACCGAAACTTTCCCTTCAGAGAAACTGGTACATATATCAGACAGAATATCCTGGTAAAATGGGAAATAAACTTAAAATATTAATGAATAGTGATTATAACTGATGATGAAATTCTGAGCAAAAGAGGTAAAATTAAGGTCCTGGAGAGATAGCTAAGATTAAGACCACTTGCTGCTCTCCCAGAGGACCTAGGTTCAATTCCCAGCACACAGAAGGTGGCTCACAGCTGTCTCTAACTCTCATTACAGGTGGTTCAACCCTCTCTTCTAGCATCCATAGCAACAGGAACATACATAGTACACATACATATATGCAGGCAATAATTTTTTAAAAGAATAATATTTTAAAAGTTTAAAAATAAAAAAATTTAAAGGAAAAATTGCAACTAATTTTAAAGTAAGAATTACAACTAATATCAGTCCCATTTCATTAGATAAACAGAAAGCTTCAATTTCAGCATCCAAATGAGTTCTTCCCCAGTCTGAACCCTCCACAGTGTCTAGAGACAAGTCCTATGACGTAGCTTCTGAATCCTTCTGAGGACTCTGTGCTTTCAATTTCTGCTCACAAGGGACACATTTCCCTTAGGAGACCAGATACTATAGCTGCCACCCGGCTCTATGTCCACCGAACAGCAAGAAAGATGAGTCTGAACCTTGAGAGGGGTGATTAATTCTCATTATCTGAAAGATGTAGAGTTGCTATCACATAATAGAGGTCCCTGTAGTTTGAATATCGCTTCTAAAACTCATGTTGAAATATAATTGTGATTATAGTGGTATCAAGAAATGAGACCTTGGACTACAGAGATGGATCAGAGGTTAAGAGCACTGGCTGCTCTTCCAAAGGTCCTGAGTTCAATTCCCAGCAAACACATGGTAGCTCACAACCATCTATAATGAGATCTGGTGACCTGTCATGCAGGTATACATGCAGGCAGAAACATTATACTTAATAAGTAAATGAATCTTTAAAAAAAGAAAGAAAAAAAGAAAGAAAGAAATGAGACCGTTAAGAAATGATCAGTACATGAGTACTTTTTGACTGTAGATGGATTAAGGCTGCTATTACAGGAGTGAGGTTCATTCTTAGGAGAAGCACCCTAATAAAAAGGTTAAGTTCAGCTCCGTCACTCTCCTTCTCTATTTTGGCTCTCCTCCTCCTGGGACACCATGCGCTTTTGCTATGATATCTCTGCCATAGGATAAGGCTCTCCCGTATACTGACAACATAATCTTAGACTTCCCATCTCTAGAATTATGAGTCAAACAAACTTCTGTTCGTTGCAAATTATTCAATCTGTGCTATTCTGTTACAAGTGGAGAAAAACAGAAAACCCAGTGTAGGGCAAAAATATATAGTCCACATAAATCCCTAAGAGGGGAAAGCCTACTAATAGGCAACTCTCAAGACCAGCATAGCCAGTAGGCAAGAATGTGAGTAGTATCGGGGCGGGGGCGGGGGGGGAAATGGGAGAACCGACATGTTACTTTTAACCTCTTTGTTTCTACAGGAAAGAAGCCTACTGGCATCCCAGAACAGTTGTCTAAATCATGTATAAATATACATACAAGTGACATAAGATGTAAATTTTAATGAACCCTTGCAAGGAGAGGTTTGTTCTGTCCTGGCTGCTAGAATGCTATTGGATGGCTTTCAGTTATCAGTTCATTAATTTGGCCTCTGCTGCAAAGAAGAGACTTTGCACAAAAGTACAGTTTTCCCAGTAGAGTCCAATAAAGCTTGGTAGACAATGTTGACTCACAGGAGGACAACGCTGACGAGATATATATGCTCCAGTGTTCTTCATTAGGTTGGCCGAAACCTTTATCAACTTTGAATCTAGGTTGAATTTATTCTTCTCTTTACAAGTATTGATTCCTAACAAATAACGTATCTACCAAATTCTTATTTAGCACCTCCTTCTGCAGACTGCAATACATGGTTATTAGATGTATTTATATTACTTAACATACTATGCAATGAATGTCTGATAATAACAGATAGCATGTTCTCTTATTTCTGCTTCTCCAACAGTTCACAGTCTAATAAGCATCATCATATATTATATGCCTTCAACAACACACAGATACTTAAATATCTGGCAAGAAATAATTGAATAATAGTGAGCAAACAGCCAGTATGCGCACACACACACACACACACACACACACACACACACACACACACACACCCCACTTACTTGTCCTGAGGAAGTACTGGAGACAGTGGTTGCCACAGTAGTTCCTATCTGTGTCAAATTTTTAACAGGCGCCACTGTTACTGTCTTCATTAATTGTGAGCTAGAATTCTTGGGGAAAAGGAAAAGATGACATAGTTATCGATACTAGTCATTTTGTTTATTTACTTATTATTCTTTAAGAAAAAGTCGCACTATGCAGCCTTGGCTGGTCTAGACCTCAATACACAGACCAAGTTGTCCTGGAACCCACAGGGTTCTACCTGTCTCTGCCTTAAGGAACATGTAACCAAACACCATTAATATTAGTCATTTTAAATCACCAGTATTGAAGGCAAAGTAAAAAGACTTTTAGCAAGTTTATTTGGTATACACTGTATCTTATGAACATCCTATACTATCAGCTTAACTGGTGAGTTGGTTAGCTGACATTTCTTAAAAGAAGGCAACTGATTCATAAAATAACCTTTTCTTTTATGTTAATTTTCCAATTAAGTAAGTTCTACAACATTGAGCAATAAAAATCTTCAACTTGGGCCAGAGAATAAACATCTTGCCATACAGTCTAACAATATGATTATGAGCACCAGAACCCATGGTGAAAAGACAGAACTGAGTCCTAACAGTGGTCCTCTGCCCTCCTCATAAGCACTGTAGCATATATGCACCCACACTCATACACACAATAATAAGAAAGTAAAAAATAAAATCTTAAACTTGATTTGTCATACAGAAAAGACTCTTATTTAATATTTAATTATAAACAAAAAATCTGTTAACCCATAGCTAAGCCAAATTAGAAGGAAAATGGAATACTGACAGAGAAAATAACTAATTGAGCAACCAGTATCAAAATTGGAAGTAGGACAAGCAAGATGATAATGACAAGCAAGTCTGATGATCTGAGTTCCATCCTGATAAAAGAAGTGACTTCTGAAAGTTGCTCTCTGACATCCACAAGGGCAGCCATGGCATGCACACTACCCCCCCCACACACACACAAAACAAACACATATAACGGTAAGGTAAAAGGAGAAAAGGAAGGAGGAAAAGAGGAAGGAAGACAGTCAACCTTTGACATTGGATGTCACCTCAGTTACTCTCTCTCTCACTGAACCTGAAGCGGCTGAGTTTGGCTCCACCAACGGCCAGCAAGCCCTGGGAACCCTCTTCACTTTGGTGCTATACTTACCGGTGCACCTTGCATACAGTGAGTGGTGGAGATCAAACCCAAATCCTCAGGCTTGGGCTACAAGTACTTTACCAACTAAATACATCCCTAACACCCGCACTTTCCAGTTAAATAAAAATGTTCATAAGAATATTTTTTAAAAAATCATTGACACAAACTAAATTTCAATTACATATAAACACCTACATAAAAGTTACTTCAAACAAGGCAAAACTAATGAAATATTAAAACAGATTGCTGTATTACATAGAAGTAACTTCTATAATGTATGGATGAAAACAAATACTATAAAAAGCAGTCTTACTAACTACAAATTTAAAATGAAAGAGATGAAGAGACGGATCACGCAGTAAAGTGCTTGTTTCATAAGCATGAAGACCTGAGTTCAGACCCCAACACCATGTAAAAGTAAAAATAAAACAAAATAGGTGAGGGGTTGCTGGGGGAGGCATTGACAGGAGTATCCTGGGAGGTTGCTGATCATCTGTGACTTCCAGGTTCAATGAAAAACCTGCCTCAGAAAAAAAAACTGAAGAGCAACTAAGGAAGATAGACAGTGAGTATCAGCCTCTGTCCTGCATACGCACAGGAGCACACATGCAGGCACATAGCCACACACATATAGCATACGCACAGGAACACACTTGCAGGAACACAGCCACACACATATTGCATACGCACAGGAACACACATGCAGGCACACAGCCACACACATATTGCATACGCACAGGAACACACATGCAGGCACACAGCCACACACATATTGCATACGCACAGGAACACACATGCAGGCACACAGCCACACACATATAGCATACGCACAGGAACACACATGCAGGCACACAGCCACACACATATTGCATACGCACAGGAACACACATGCAGGCACACAGCCACACACATATAGCATACACACAGGAACACACATGCAGGCACACAGCCACACACATATAGCATACGCACAGGAACACACATGCAGGCACACAGCCACACACATATTGCATACGCACAGGAACACACATGCAGGCACACAGCCACACACATATAGCATACGCACAGGAACACACATGCAGGCACACAGCCACACACATATTGCATACGCACAGGAGCACACATGCAGGCACACAGCCACACACATATAGCATACACACAGGAACACACATGCAGGCACACAGCCACACACATATAGCATACACACAGGAACACACATGCAGGCACACAGCCACACACATATTGCATACGCACAGGAACACACATGCAGGCACACAGCCACACACATATAGCATACGCACAGGAACACACATGCAGGCACACAGCCACACACATATTGCATACGCACAGGAACACACATGCAGGCACACAGCCACACACATATTGCATACGCACAGGAACACACATGCAGGCACACAGCCACACACATATAGCATACGCACAGGAACACACATGCAGGCACACAGCCACACACATATAGCATACGCACAGGAACACACATGCAGGCACACAGCCACACACATATAGCATACGCACAGGAACACACATGCAGGCACACAGCCACACACATATTGCATACGCACAGGAACACACATGCAGGCACACAGCCACACACATATTGCATACGCACAGGAACACACATGCAGGCACACAGCCACACACATATTGCATACGCACAGGAACACACATGCAGGCACACAGCCACACACATATTGCATACGCACAGGAACACACATGCAGGCACACAGCCACACACATATCCCAAAACATCTCTTATTTTCTTTCAGCAGAGGCACATTGCCCCCTTTGAACATTTCCTTTAAGGACAATAAAAATCACTGAGTATGAAGGTACAACTTTCATTATTTTAGAATTACCAAGTATCAAAAAACTAAATTGGCACTTAATTTTAAAGTTGAGCAAAATCATCTTAAAATTTTATTGGCAAACATGTACATGTTTATATGAAGACAGTGGCTGAAAACCAAGTAGATTAAGGTAGATTACCGGCACCGTACAGATCTTGACTGTTTGAGGGTTTGCTGGTAATGCTGGCCTTGGAGTTAAGTTACTTGTGGTCTTGGCTCCTGTTACAGCTTGCTGAGGAGATAACAGCATCAACTGACCACTGTTACTTTTGATCAAAACTGTACCTATAATTAAAAGAAAAACAACTGTTGACTCTGAAGCTGATAAATAAAACACAAGCATCACATATTTTTGTTTCAACACTGGGAAATGTTTGGAATAAATGCTTAATATATAATCAGCTTCATGTTCACTAATTACCATAAAATGGTAAAATATCTTAATTCAAAGCTATTTAAGATGAAGTGCAACACATACCTGTAATTCTAAGACTAGGAAGCTGACCCAAAGGAATTCAGGCTCAAGACCAAATGGCAGTACACAGTAAGAACCTGACTTAAAAAAAAAAAAAAAAAGAGCTAACCAAAATATTTTAAAATCAGCTGGGCGGTGGTGGTGCACGCCTTTAATCCCAGTACTTAGGACACAGAGGCAGGCGGATCACTGTGAGTTCAAGGCCAACCTGGTCTACAAAGTGAGCCCAGGACAGCCAAGAAACCCTGTCTTGGGGAAACAAAAAATTTAAATCTAAGCAGATGCTCTCAAAGTAGGCAAAGTGCTTTTCCTTAGTGATACTGGCACTACAATACTATATAAAGATGCACAGGGGGCTGGGGAAATGTCTCAGAGTATGTGCTCTTCTTCGAGAGGACTGGCATTCTGCTCCCAGCACCCATAGGCTTTCCCAGACCATCTTTACCCTGAAACTATGACATCATTCAATATGCTCCCAAATTCAAAGCATTCTGAGCCTGACACTGTTATAGTAAAAACTGGAATCTAGCGATGGGCATGGTAATCCCAGAACTCGGAGGCAGAAGCTGGCATAACTCTGTGAGTTCGAAGCCAGCCTTGTCTACAAAGAGAGTTTTAGGACAACCAAGAAACTGTCTTGAAAAACAAGCAAAGGAATCTATCTTACGTAAAGACATTCCATTGTCCCGTAACAGTTAAGTTAATTCCAATGGCTGGATTAAGGATCTGGTAAGAGACAGGTTCACCATAAGATAACGTACTTTTCCTTCCCAGAATTCCCACTCCCTAGTGCAATCCCTCAGCTGCCACACTAAGAATTGTTAGACTCCAAGGACTTAACTCCAGCTCTTTTACAAGGTATATCTCCATCTTCTGTGGGGAAGACAACAGTATCTCAGGTCTACACAGTATCCTGCTCCGATAGTAACAATGTCACTCAAAGAGAAGTGTGTGACAGGCTAGCCCCCCTAAGTATCTCTTTAGATGAACTGATCCCCCCAAATGCTAAATTTTTATTAAAATATTATGATATACAAAAATAAATCCACTTAGCCAGGCAATGGTATCATGAAACATACATAGACATGTTTTAGAACATATATGGTATGAAAGGTAGGGACTAACCCAATCTTAACTAGTTTTAGGCACATACACAATAAAGCAAACTATGTTTCGAGTGAACTCTAAAGAATCCCCTATTTACCTGCCTATGCCTACGCGAAATTGGGTGTGTATATAATTAAAAGTAGATTCATTGGGCTAAATAATTTGTTTTGTTTTGCTTTGTTTTGTTGGTGTGGGGGGGCAGGTTGTTGTTGGTTTAGTTTTTAGTTTTGGTTTTTCGAGAAAGGGTTTTTCTCAACGTAGCCTTGTCTGTCTTGGACTCGATTTGTAAACCAGGATACCCTGGAACTCACAGAGCTCCACCTGCGTCTGCCTCCCCAAATGCTGGGAATACAGGTGTGCACCACTGTGCCCTGCTGTGCTGAATATTTTTATGTCAACTTTACACAAGCTAAAGTCATCTGAAAGGAGAAAACTTCAATTAAGAAAATGCCTCCATAAGATGGTGCTGTAAGCGAGCCTGTAAGGCATGTTTTCAATGAGAGTCCAACCCTTTGTGTTTGTTGCCATCCCTGGGCTGGTGGTCCTGGGATCTGTAAGAAGTCAGGCTGAGCAACACATGGAGAGCAAGCCAGTAAGCAGTACCATGGCCTCTGCATCAGCTCCTGCCTCCAGGTTCCTGCCCTGCTTGAGTTCCTGTCCTGACTTCTTTTTATAAAGAACGGCAATGTAGGAGTGTAAGCTGAATAAACCCTTTCTTCCCCAACTTGCTTTTGGGTCATGGTGTTTCACCACAGCAACAGAAATTCTAATTAAGACATTCATTAAAGGATGGGATATGCACACTGAGCAAAGGCTTACATAGTCCAAACTTGTCAATCAAAACCAAACTAAGTCCCTTAACAACCAAACCTTCCCTTCTCAAAAGGAAATCCCAAAAGTCCTTAATATATTCTCAATGATATGGCCAGCTATCATTATTGATTTCTGATGCATATACTATGACTTTGCTTTAGAAAAAAGTTTCCTTGTTACTTTGCAACCTGTGCGCATACCACCTTTATTTCAGTCCTTAAATAAGAGGTCAAGAATCCAGAAACAACTACTGGATTCTATCACAGGAAAAAAAAAAACTACAGAGCCTAAAATATATAAAGAAAAACTGTAAATGACAAGAAAAATAGTTCAACCTTGTAAAATCTCCATTTTCAGGTAGGCATAATCCCCGCACTCAGGAGGCAGGAAAAAAACAAAAACAAAAACAAACAGAAGCAAAAACAAAAAAACTCCATTTTTACTAAAAGAATTAGACAGATCAAGGGAGGCAATGCCAATGAAAATAGAGCATTTACACTATGGACAAGCAATGCCTAGGAACACCATCAAAAACTCACAGGAGACCAGGAGGGGAGGCCAAGATTCTTTTTCGAGGCAGCGTTCTCTGTGTAGCCTTGGCTGTCCTGGACTTGCTTTGTAGACCAGGCTGGCCTCACTCCCAGTGATCCACCTGCCTCTGCCTCCCAAGTGCTGGGATTAAAGGTGTGCGCCACCATGCCCGGCTAGGAAGGCCAAGACTTAAAAATAAGTGTAAATCAAGTAAACTTAGTACACTTTCAGAGAATATTTTATCACACAGTAAGATTTTTACTTAAGGGGGCTGAAGTGATGGTTAAAAGCATTGGAAGCTCTTCCAAAAGACACAAGTTCAATTCCTAGCACCCACATGGCAGCACACAACTTTCTGTAAATCCAGTTCTAGGGGACCTGACACCCTCACACAGACATATCCTCAGGCAGAATACTAATGTACATAAAATTTAAAATTTTTAAAATATTTTTATTTAAATGTACAGAGAAAAAAATTTAAACATGGACTGTTCAAACTGGGTGTGATGGTATTTGGTAATCGCAGCACCCAGGAAGATAGGGCTAAATCACTGCAAACTCAAGGTCAGCCTGGCTTACTTAAGCAAATTCTAGGCCAATCAGTACTACACGGGAGTAGGGGGTGCTGGAAAGATGACTCAGAGGTTAAGAATGCTGTTGCTCTTTCAAAAGACCCTGAGATCATTAGCAGCCTGAGGCACCCACATAAGACTCACAGTCACCTCTAACTCTAGCTCCAGGGGATCTAAACTCTTAGAGCACCTGCACTCACGGGCACACATCCATACAGACAAACACATAAACACATAATTAAAAAATAAATAATAATAAAATCTAAAACCAAAAACAACATTTACATTAGTACACAGAACAAGCCCTAATAAATTTAAAAGTACTGAAATCATAAATGTGCTGAGTCCAACTATATGAAAGTAGAAATAACAGGAAAGGGGTTGATAAATTTTCACATATACAGATATTAAGCAATACATTCAGAAACCAATAGATCAATTTAAGAAATCATAAAGGAAATTGGAAAACATACAGAGATAAATGACAATGAAAATGCAAACTAGCAAGACTTATGGGGTGTAGTCAATGTGATGTTAACAAGAAAATTCATAGCTATAAATATCTATCTTAAAAAGATATAAAAACCAGAGCTGGGCATAGGTGGCACACACCTTTAATCCCAACACTCAGGCTACACAGAGAAACTCTGTCTGGAAAAACAGAGAGACAGAGACAGAGAGACAGACTCAAACCATTAATATCCCATAATCTTTTGGCACTGGAAGCAGAACAAACTAAAACCAAAAACAAGATTACATCAAAGATAAATATGAAACAGAGAAATAATTGAGAAAAATTAATGAGCCAAAAACTTGGCTCTTTGAAAAGACTATCAAAACTGACAAATGTGCAGAATTGGTAGCATGGGCCTTTAATAAGATTAGGAGGCAGAGGCAGAAGGATCTCTGTGAGTTCCAGGACAGCTATTATTATAAAGACCTTGTCTCAAAATAAAAACAAAAACAAAACAAAAAACCTGACATCGTAGGCAACAAACAAACCAACACCTCAAAAACCAGTGACATGTGGAATGACGAAGGCAGCAGTACCTCCAATTTGCCCTCAGCACCCATAGTATGGCCTTATTATTCTTCCCACTTTAACCTCATAGCCAAGAACAATGGTTGTTCAGCAAGCATCCTGTTTGTTTATGAGCAAATCACAGAGGTAAAATACTAAACAACTGTAAATCAGTAAACCAGATAAATTTATAAATGAAAGAGACAAATTCATAGAAATACAAAGTACTGAACTTTATCATGAAGAAATAAACAACTTGAATATGTCTTAAAAAAAAAAAAAAACAAATCAAAAAAGCATTCATACAATAAGCCCAAGTTTAACTGGCTCTATTGGTCAACTCTACCGAACACCGAAGGAGGGAAATAATGCTGAAAACTTGACATTTTCAAATAAATAACATTTAACTTATTTTGTCAGGTCAGTATTAGCTATACAAAAACAGGCAAAGAGATCACAACAAATTATAAACCCTTTTAAACCATGCACACTAAAATTCCCAATCAATTATCAGCAAGCTGAATCTAGTATCAAACACAAGGACCAGATATTATCTCAAAGTGTGGTTCAGTAACTGAACATTAAATAAAATACCCTACCAACAGAAAAACCAAAAACAAAACTAAACACAAAAACTATTATGATCCTATCAAGCAGAAGCATAACAAGCATTTGACAAAGTCCATTGTCTTTTTCTTTTTTGGTTTTGTTTTGGTTTTGCTTTTCCAAGACAGGGTTTCTCTGTGTAGCCCTGGCTGTCCTGGACTGGATTTTTAGACCAGGCTGGCCTTGAACTCAACAGAGATCTGCCTGTCTCTCCCTCCCTGAGTGCTGGGATTATAGGTGTGTGCCACTGGGCATGGCTCAATGCCTTTTTTAAAAAGATTTATTATTTTTCGTTATATATTATACATACATACATATGTGTGTGTGTATATATACATGTATATATTTATAAACACATGTATATATTTATAAACACACATATATATGAGGGGAGTATTGCACATGAGTGCAGGCACCCAAGGTGTCCAGAGCAGAGCAGCAGATGCATTGGAAGTGGACAAGCCTCCCAATGTATGTGCTGAGAACTGAACTTAGGACCCTGCAAAAGCGGTACAAGTTCTGAACTGTTTAAGCCATCGCTCCAGTCCTTTAATTTCTTTTTCTTTCAAATAAAAATATTCAACAAGATAGACATTTCTTCAATCTATAAAAGATCTAAAAACAAATAAACAAACAAACAAAAACCATAGCTAACATCACACTCATAGTGAAAGACAAAAAACCTCTGAGCTAGTACCAGGAAAAGGTGTTGGAGATGATGAATTTGGGCTGGGCATGGTGGCACACGCCTGTAATCCCAGCACTTGGGAGGTAGAGGTAGGTGGATCGCTGTGAGTTTGAGGCCAGCCTAGTCTACAGAGCAAGCCCAGGACAGCCAAAGCTACCCGGAGAAACCTTGCCCACCATGCCCAGCACAACATGTTCATATATATAGAAAATTCTAGCAAATTTCCTAAGAATCCAGTAGATCTATTAAGTTCTGCAAGGCAGGAAGAAAGCACAATCAATAGACAAGCAAAACAAACAAAACATTTTTTGACATTTACAGTGAACAACTAAATGAAATTAACAATTTACAAAAGCATCAAAAACAATATACTTGAGAAGCTGGGAGTGGTAGTGCACACTTTTAATGCCAGCACTTGGTTGTTTTCAACTCCAGGTAATACAGGCCAGCTGGAGATTTGAGACCATGACTTGAAAAACAACTAACTCCCTACTCAAACAAAATTAAGAAAGTAAGTATAAAACTATAAAATATGTAAGTAAAACTAAAAAATATTATGGAAAATAAAATATCCAAATAAATGGGAAAATGTTCTGATGTTCTTGGATTGGGAAATATAATACCTACTTTGCGTGACTATTAAAGAGATTAAGTGAGAAGACACACGAAAAGGCCAAGTTCCAATAAACAACCCAAACCTAGTAAAAATTACTTAAATATATAAATGACAGGCTGGAGAGATAGCTCCAGAGAGGTTAGGATCACTGACTGCTCTTCCAGAGGTCCTGAGTTCAGTTCCTAGCAACCACATGGTGGCTCACAACCATCTATAATGTGATATGATGCCCTCTTCTGGCCTGCAGGTGTATGTGCAGACAGAGCACATTATTATTATTATTATTATTATTATTATTATTATTATTATTATTATTATTATTATTATTATTATTATTTTATTATTATTATTATTATTTTAAAAATGGCAAGCCGGGCATGGTGGCAAACACCTTTAATCCCAGCACTCTGGGAGGCAGAGGCAGAAGGATCTCTGAGTTTGAAACCAGCCTGGTCTACAGCGTGAGTCCAGGACTGCCAGGATAATACAGAGAAACCCTGTCTTGGAAAACCAAAATGAGAGAAAGGAATGAAGGAAGGACGGAAAAAAAGAAAGAAAGAAAAAAAGCTAAAAACAAACAAAAAATATATAAAGGAAATTGAACTGTAGCCCCTTCTAGTAACTAAGATGTATTTTTTCTACTTACAAAAGGTTGGGTAGCCCTGCTTACTCATTCTATATAAAATAGGCAGCAAGCAATACAACAACCAGATGTACACCAGACCTAAAGGATCACAAAGGCCAAAATGGAGTGCAGGAGTCCATAACTACTAGAAAAAGATTTACAACCTCTCCTCCTACACAGACCAGAGCCCCAAAACTCCTGAGGCTGCAGAAGACAACGATCCAATCCTTTGCCTCTCCTACTTTCAACCCAGGCATCCAGAGGGACCAAAGAACTTCACGTTCAATCCAGTGCAGCTGTGCCAGCAATTGGTTCCTAAAGTATTCTTTTTTATTTCTTATTTTCTACTTGCGTGTGTGTGTGTGTGTGTGTGTGTGTGTGAGAGCGCGTGCGTGCGCACATGCTCGCATGAGTGTGTGCATCATGTGTTGTTTGTATATTATTCAGTTCCATTTTAAAACTGTTGTTTGCATTTCCCTACACTTTACTATGTCTTTTTTATTTACTACACTCTTCAACCACACCTTATAGTCTTCCTCTAATTCTTACGGTTTTTTTCTCTCATTCTCATCTTTTTTACTTCCAAATGATAACCCCTTATAGCCATAACAATTTCTAAACTCTGTGGATCTTTTTTATTTTTTATTTATTTATTTATTTATTTATTTATTTATTTTTTTTGGTTTTTCGAGACAGGGTTTCTCTGTGTAGCCTTGGCTGTCCTGGACTCACTTTGTAGACCAGGCTGGCCTCGAACTCACATCAATCCGCCTGCCTCTGCCTCCCGAGTGCTGGGATTAAAGGCGTGCGCCACCACGCCCGGCTTGTGGATCTTTTTAAAGATTTATTTATTCTATTTTATGTGCATGAATGATTTGCTTGCATATATGTACATGCACTTTGTGCATGACTGGTACTTGTTGAAGTAAGAAGGTATCAGATCCCCTGGAACTGGAATTATGGATAACTGTGAGCAAGAGCTAAAAATTGAGCCCAGGTCCTCTGCAATAACAAGGACTCTTAACTGATGGAATATCTCTCCAACCCCCAAATATGGGGATCTTCTTCTTTCTTTGTTTTTTTGAGACAGGGTTTCTCTGTGTAATAGTCCTGGCTGTCCTGGACTTGCTTTTGTAGACCAGGCTGGCCTCGAACTCAAAGCAATCCACCTGCCTCTGCCTCCCGAGTGCTGGGATTAAAGACATGAGCCACCACTCCTGGCTAATCTGGGGATCTTAATAGTCTCCCAACTACTGCTGCTTCCCCTTCCTAGCTATTTTATTCACTTCCATCTCTCTCTTCAAAGTTGATCTAATACTTACTCTGTCTTTTCAAAGTCCATTAAATACTTCATTTTTATCCTTATCCATCCCACTCTTAATTGTAGTAACAGATATCTGAGTATACCGGATACTATCTTTGGTTGTTTGTCTTCCAAAAATAAGTAAAGTCAAAGTGGCTGCTATTATTAATTGCCAAGTATAACGATTGCATAATGGTACTATCAAGCAGTTATGTATGCTTTCCCAATTAAATTCATACCCCAGAAATGAAGTAGAGCTTACGCCAGGCCCCCTGAGGCCCCTGATCTGAGGAATTATTTTCTGAACTACTCACTCTTGGCTACTAACCCCAAAACACTGCAAACTAAACTAACATTTACTTGAACTAAAAGCATATAGTTGAAAGAAATAGATGCTGGGTATGGTGGCACACACCTTTAATCCCAGCACTAGGGAGGCAGAGGCAGGCAGATCTCTGTGAGTTTCAGGCCAGCCTGGTCTTCTGAGTGAGTCCAGAACAGCCAGGACTGTTACACAAAGAAACTCTGTCGCTAAAACAAAACAACAACAACAAACCCACAAAAAGCCAACACAACAAAGCTCTTTTAAAAATTCACATTCCTTAGCAAAGACATCTAACGAGTGTCAGTCAGATAAAACCTCAAAGAACTCACAACAATGCTTAGAAGTAAGTTCAAAGACAGACATGACCAAATAAATAAGGAAAGGATGGATGGTGTGAAAGAAGATTTCAACAAATATTTAAGGGAAAAGCAAACCAACCTGAAATGCTAGAAATAAAGTCAAATAAAAAATTCTGTGGAAAGTCTCAGCAATAGAATAGATCAAGTAAAGAATGGAATATCCAAGTTTGAAGACAAGGTGGAAAAACTGTAACAATCCAAGGACAAAGATAAAATAATAAAGAATTATGAGATATAAAAAAGAGTATGGTTGTGAGAGTAGAAGAAGGGGTAGAATCTCATCCTAAAGGCGTACAAAACATCTTTAAAGAATCATAATGGAAAATGGCTGGAGTTGCAAAAAGCGATGCCAAGCTAGATATAGTAGGCATTTAGGACATGAAGGTCCCAGAGGCCCTCAAAACAACACATGTAATTACCATTACTCATTAGCCCATGAGAACAAAATGGTAAGACACTATTGCTGAAGACACTCCACACTTTGGTTACAAGACATAGATAAACCAAGCTAGAACTGCCCTGACAAGATCTTCCATGCTAGAAGGTACTATGGCAGGCCATGGGGAAGAACAGGCATTAATGGTGATAAACAAACCACACATGAGACAAGATGGGCACCACTGCAATAGTGACATGACAGTTATGAAAGTAAACTACTTCCGGATTGGATGTCAGGCCAGTTCCACAAAAGGGAATTGATGCCTGGAGTTGTAAACTGGTCAAACCCATATCTCGGAAGGCTATAGGCCTTAAGGTAAGGCACCCTACTACCGCTATCTTTTTTTAACAGACAAATTTCAAACTCCTCTAAATATATGTTTACACACATAGATTGGGCTGTCTTCAACTTTGGTCAAAACAGCTTCTCTCAGCAGTGGTCAGCAGTTAATGCAGACTCATAACTGATCAAAGTGATGAGTAAGTGACTACTGAGTACTCAGTCCTAAATGGAACATCCATTATCAACCCCTGCCAAGCTCAGAGAACACCAAGGAAGAGGGAATGAAAAGAATATGAGTCAGAAAATGGCAATCAGCACAGGTTATCTACCCAAAAACTGCTCAGGATAAAGCTAAACAAGATCATTCCAATGGGTAGCATTAACTGAACTCAATCGTGTTAGCTTAAAAAAAAAAAATGACATGAATGGCGGAGTGGGCACGTTGGGGTGCCTAGGGGAGTGGAATGGGTAGCTGGGGTGAATATGATGAAGACACACTGTTTACATGTACAAAACTGTCAAGGAATGAAAGAGATTCTACTTTCTAAAGCGGCAGCGGTAGTTCGTGAAGAGAGGGAACAAGGTAGGAGAGGGAGCAGAGAAAAATGAGGGTGGAGACCAGACCTGAGGAGTGGGGGTAAGGCAGGAGGGCTTAGGGTTTGCAGAGCGAAGGGAACCCATGGCCAGGGGCATCTCTGTGACAAGCTAGAGACCTAAAACAGGGTAGGCTTCTGAAAAGATATGGGGGTGACTCTAGCTGAGATTCCTAGTACTGGGGGTCATAGAGACTGTAGAGGATACGCTCTAACTAGACAAGATTCCTAGTGGAGGGAGAACATAGAGCAGAATTGAGGGAATGTCCAACCAATCAACGAATGCCTGGGGCAGCCTGAGACCCACCCATGTGAGAGAGCCAACCACTGACACTATTAAGGATACTCCGCTGTACTCCCAGACAGGAGCCCATCAGAGTTTCCCTCTGAGGTTCCACCCAGCATCGGTTGGAAACAGACACTGAGACTCAAAGCCAAACATTGGGCTAAGCATAGGGAGTCTAGTGGAAAAGTGGGGGAAAGGATAAAAGGATCTGGAGGTAACAGGAGCTCCACAAGAAGACCAACATAGCCAACTAACCAGGGCCCAGAAGGGCTTGCAGAGACTGAAGCACCAAGGGCCATGCATGGACTGGACCTACGTCCCCTACACAGATGTATCTGATGGGCAGCATGGGCTTCATGTGGGTCCTCTAGTAAGAGGAGTGGGTGCTGTCTCTGACAAGGACTCTGTTGTCCGCTTTTCAATCACTTCTACCTAACCGGACTGCCTTACCAGGCCATAGGGGAAAAGGAAGCGCTCAATCCTAATGCGACTTGATGAGCTGGAGGTGGCTTGGAGGGGGGCGACTTCCCCTTTTCTGAGAAATAGGGGATGAGGAGTGGAGGAAGAAGGGCAGGTAGAACCAAGAGGAGAGGAGGAAGGGGACTACAAGGGAGATTTAAAATGAATTCACTACTTAATTAACTAGTTTTTTAAAAAGATATTCTATTTTCTTAAAAAAAAAAAAAAAACTGGGTAACAAATTACCCGTTCCTCTATAAATATTATTTCAAAAACAGACTAGTATTCATTCTCTACCTCACATATAATTTAGTGATCTACTTTTTTGCTCTGTGAACTGTTGTGTTTCAATGGCAGAGTATGATGTGAACGGAAATACTTTGATTTCTCCATATTCTCAGCATTTGTAAATAGTGTCCTGAAAGAGGAACAAATCTATAAAAATCTAGATCCAGAAAAACTCTAACTCAACTGCTACAATTCAATATACCTGACTAGTGACTTTCTAGTCTCTTCTCAAATAACATAGAGTTAGGAAAGTGAGATCACAGCCATTACTCTTCTAAAAGAATACTAGAAATGCAAGCCCTTGATACACAAACAAAATGTGTTTCCCTTTGATATCCATAAGACACAGGGTTTATAACCATATTAAATTACCTTAGTTACATTTTCTCACTTAGTTCTGTAAATACATGTATGTCTAAGCTGTATTCTTCTCTAGGTGCCATGGGCCAAAATCCTAATTTTTTATATAATTTCCCACACAGAGTTTAAAGCCACTTATATTGCCCCATGTTCATTTCCTAATTTAGTAAAAAAATAATAATAATTAAATCACTAGGTTTAGTAAAATAATAATAATAATTAAATCACTAGGTTTTAAGCATCCTTCATTGATCAAAATAGAGCCTGATTTGCCAAAGCAGGGTTTTGTTTTCTTTTGGTTTTTTTTTTTTTTGTTTTTTGTTTTGTTTTGTTTTTTTGTTTTTTGTTTTGTTTAGTTTAGTTTTGTTTTGAGACAGGGTCTCTCTGTGTAGCCTTGGCCATCCTAGACTCACTTTGTAGACCAGGCTGACCTCAAACTCATAGAGATCCGCCTGCCTCTGCCTCCTGAGTGCTGGGATTAAAGACATGTGCCACCACCCCCGGCGCGCCAAAGCAGGTTTTATTTCTCTATTAAATTTCACCTTTGAAGGTAGACACATAAGGGCCACAGTTGGTGGTGCACACCTTTAATCCCAGCACTTGGGAGGCAGAGGCAGGCAAATCTCTGTAAATTCCAGGCTAGCCTGGTCTACAAAGTGAGTCCAAGAAAACCAGGGCTCTGTTAAAAAAAAAAAAGACACATAACACTTTAAGTGATTATTTCTTTGCATATTTGTTGTTATGAATGCACTGATTATTTTTCAAAAATAATAATGTTAGAGAAGATAATAAGACCAAAATAATCTATGGAAATTTAGAAAACCTATTGGATTTCCAAGAGAGGATTGCTGTCTCTCTTACTTACTGATGTATTCATAGTATTCAGCACTGAACCCAGCTTATACTGCAATTATCAATACATAACAAAATACACTTTTGGCCATGTTATCTACCCCAACAAAAAAATCATAGTGTGTAACATAACCTAAGTGCAAAAAAATACACTTTAGTAAATAATAAAAAATAATAAGCAACCAACCTAAATGAGTAATAAAGGAACTATTAAATAATAAATTATACTGCCATTAAAATTTAAACTTTTTGGATGCTGAGAGGCTTAGGAGGTAAATGAGCTTGCCCCCAAGCCTGGGAGCCTAAGCCCTGGAGCTCGCATGGTGGGAGAGAACTGACCCTTACCAGCTGTCCTCGGACTTCCATGTGGTCAACCCTCTCCCAAAAAAATATAATAAATAAAAATTAAGCTTTTTCTGGGCATGAGAGAAAACACCTGTAATCCTAGTGCTCTGAAAGCAGAGGCAAGAGGGTCACAAGTTCAAGACCTCAAACTCAGAGACCTGCCTACCTCTGCCTCCTGAGTGCTGGGGTTTATTAAAGGCATGCCTCACCCTAACCAGACTAGCTGGTATTTAAAAATTAAGCAGGAAGCTGGGGAAGTGGTAGACTGTTTGTTTAGTATACACAAGGCCCTGCATTAAATCCCCAAAGCAGCCAAAAACTTAATAAAAGACTTTTTTTACATACATCTACTCACACACACAACTCAAAGAAGCTAGGAATGTTAGGTCACAGCTGTCATCCCAGAATGCCTATAATCCTAGCACTAGGGAAGGAAGCTAAAGGTAGCTTGGACTACAAAGTGAGTGAATTATGGCTGCAGGAAGGTTTAGGGTAGCCAGACCTAGAGCAAAAGCAAGCAGTAATACTGAGTTGTGCAAGTACAGAAGAGGACTGGGAACAATACTAGGGCAAATCTGAGGACTGCTGTGACTTTCTCTGGGAGGATAACTACAGACACACACAGACAAACAGACACACACACACACACACACACACACACACACACACACACACACACACACACAAATGCCTCTGACACTGCATTAAACTAACTCAGGAACGACCACACGGACCTAACTGTCCCACATGTTTCCCTAAGGAGTGTACTAAAGAGAGGACAGTATTGAAGAGAGGACAGAAACCTTTTATTTCCTCATAAATGCCCCTTTACCTTTTATGTTTAGCCCCTACTCACCAAAAAAACCTGTAGTCACGCATGTTTGCTTTCTGTTTCAAGATTGATTTACTCAGTGTGGAGAGAAGCGTGTACATGGAAGCCAGAGGCTAACTTTTGGGGAATCATTTCTCTCCCTTCATCTTGTTGTCCTTTTCTCTGATCTCACCTTAGGATGGTAGATATTTAAAATGTATAGCGCTGCATCCAGCTTTTTACATGCGTTCTCAACCAGTGGGTCCAGACCCCCCCCCCCGGGGTGGGGCGTGGGGGGCGGTATCACATTATCCTGTATACCAGACTAAGAAGAGTAGAAAAATTACAGTTAATAAAGTAGCAACAAAATAATAGTTTTATGGTTGGGATCACCACACCCTGAGGAACTAACTATATTAAAGGGTAAAAGCATTAGAAAGGTTGAGAACCACTGTGTTAAGGGATCAAATTCAGGCTTGTTTGTCTAGTGCTTTTATCAGCCATCTACCTAGACCCCTGGCTTTGAGACAGGATCTCACTGCACAGTAGGCAAGGCTGACCTTAACCCTGAGGTAATCCTCCCAGCCTCAGCTTCCTCACTGCAATTATAGGCCCAATTCTCCAGTTAGAGGGGTTGTATATTCTCAGACCTGGCTGGTATACATATTCTAAAAAACAAGTTGTATCCAAAGGAAACTCTGAAAGAACTAAATTAAGAACTGACACACAGCAGGGCGTGGTGGCATATGCCTTTAATGCCAACACTTGGGAGGCAGAGGCAGGTGGATCTCTGTGAGTTCAAGGTCAGTCTGGTCTACAGAGAGAGTTCCAGCCAGGGCTGTCACACAGAGAAACCCAATCTCAAAACAAAACAAAACAACAACAAAAAAGAACTGACACACATTCTTGAGGAGCTGTTAATCATCAGTGCATGAGAATTGTGTAGAATTTAAAATGTACAGTTAGTCAGTGTGATTTCATTCTATTGACTTATACAGTGATCACAAGTCCTTTAAACGTTTCTCCTCCCTTGTGTAGAGCTTCTTCAATAATATAAAGACTTAGGCTGTGATCTTACTTTGCTGTTATAAAACTCAAACCCATTTCAGTTTGGGCTTCTTGATTTAGAAAATACAAGTTTACACTCACAAATCTTTAAGTCACCTTTCGGCACTTGCATTCCATGAAGAATACGTACACATTTATACCTAAATAGAGCTGGATTCGAATCCCCTCTGAATTCTACGAGTAACTTGCCTGGTATTGGGCAATTATCTAACCTTACCCTCATCTATCCTATCTTTTCCTTATTCTCTCTTTCCATTATGAGGAGAGAAATACAATGTGTTAACAGTGACTACATGGCAAGCCCTCAGTAAATAAATTGCTACAACTTATCAGCAAGCTTTCCCCCTTGACAATGTTTCCTATCTTAATACTTTTTAAAAATTGTTTCTACAAAACTTCCATGATGCTGGGTGGCAGTGTGCACTCCTTTAACCTCAGCAGTAAGGAGAAAGAGGCAAGAAGAGCTCCTTGGGTTCAGGCAGCCTGGTCTACAGATTGAGCTCCATGATAGCCAGGAAACCCCTGGGGGAGGGGCAGGCAGACTTCACTGAGTAGGCAAGAATGTGTACTGTAACAGAGCAGCAAGCAATTCCACTCAAACACATTCGCCACTACTTTGTAAGACTGTGGGCAGGAGAACAACTTAGAACTGTCAAATGCTGTATCCAATGATTTACTGTTTTTACAAGTGGAGGTACCTTGTGTACCTCACAACACTGAAAGACTTCTGTGAAATTCCCAGAACATAATATGTTCAGGATGTCCATAACCAAACGCAGCAATAGCCCCAGTGTTAATAAGGGTTACTATTGCTATGATGAAACACCATGACCAAAGCAACTTAGGGAGAAAAGGGTTGTTTTTTTGTTTGTTTGCTTGTTTTTGCTCACAGTTCCAAATAACAGTTCATCATAAAAAGCAGTGAGGGTGAGCCTGCCATGGTGGCACAAACCTTTAATCCCAACCCTGGACGGGGGCAAGAGGGTTTCTGTGAGTTCGAGGCCAGCCTGGTCTACTAGTCCAGGACAAGCAAGGATACAGTGAGAAGCCCTGTCTTGAAAAACCAAAACAAACAAAAAGCAGTGAGGGCAGGAATCTGGAGGCAAGAGCTTATGCAGAGGCCATGGAGGATGCTGCTTACTGACCTGCTCGTCATGGATTGTTCAGTCTGCTTTCTTTTAGAACCCAGGACTACAAGGCCAGGGATGGCACCACCCAGAATGGTCTGGGCTCTCTCCCATCAATTACTACTTAAGAAAATGCCCTACAGATTTGTCTACAGCCTGATCTTATATAAGCATTTTCTTAATTGAGGCTTCTTCCTCTCTATGACTTTAGTTTGTATGAAGCTGATATAAAACTATCCTACACACACCTCCCCCGCCCCCCAAAAAAGCCTCTGTCCTTTTGCTAGGAGATACTAAAGAAATCTTTTCAGTTAATGTTTCCATTTCTTTGGCATCCCTCCCTCCCTTTTTCTCTCTGATATTCCAGACAGGGTTTCTCTGTGTAGCTTTGGCTGTCCCAGACTCCCTCTGTATACCCTGCTGGCTCAAACTCAGAGATCTGTTTGCCTCTGCTTCTTGAGTGCTGGGATTAAAGGCTGCACCACTATGCCCGACTTTAATTAAGGTTCTTTGGCTGTCTTTTCTTTTCTTTTTAACACTAACTATCAACATGTTCAATTTATACTTTCTGCTTAGAAAATTTAATGGAAGCCAAATCAAGATATTTTTCAATTAAGGAACAAGTGACAACCCCTCAGACATTTACAGTATGTAAATTATCATGGTGGCCCACGCCTGCAATCCCAGCTTTCCGGGGGGCAGAGGCAGAAGATCTTTGTGAGTTCAAGGCCACCCTGGTCTACAAATTGAGTCCAGGACAGCAATGGCTATTACACAAAGAAACCCTCTGGGAAAAAAACAAAAAGTCAAAATGTAAATTATCACAAAGCAAAACTTTTATGCAAATTATAAAAGACAGTCCAACAGAATAATAAGCTTCCAATGGATAAAAAGCAGACTCATTAACACAACACTCCCACATCACATCACACACAACCGTTGTACGGCTCAGATTTGTCAACACCGGCACTTGTTCTCTACCGGAAGGACTCTTCTAACTTAAAATTACATTTATTGCACATCTAAGATGTGTAGAGGGCAGCAGTTGGCCAGGTGCAGTTACACACACAAGTAATCCTAGCTCTTGGAAGGAGACAACAGGAGCTCAAGGGCATCCTCCTCTACACATCGGAGTTCAAAGCCACCCTGGACTACAGGAGACCTTATCTCAAATAGGAAAAAGAAAGAAAGAAGAAAGTAATCGCTTCTGCAGTAAACTTATTTTAACTTGCTTAAATGTAAAAACCTCTTTGCCCTCACTTTCAAACGCTTTCTTTTTAAACGACATCTTTTTCCTGATCCTTACTCCACATGAAAATTAACTCCAGCTAGTCCCTATGTCCCCATCTAGGTGCCAGCCAATGCCACCAGGGACATCCTGAAAGTGCTTCTTCCAGATCCGACTGTGTCACTTCGATGGAAAGACCGCTTCCTTAGAGACGAAATGCAGTAACCAACCTAGAGGTTATATGAATGGTAAGGCCAAGTCACTGCCCGCAAGCTTGCTACAAAGTCAAGATTCCGAGCTCTCTTGGCTCCAAATTCCCCAGTTACAGGTAAATTCCTCAGTTACGAGAGGTTAAGGGGGACGGGACAACACGACACGCTGCCATGTCCCCGAGTCACCTCAAGCGAGCAGGGATGTTCCACGTACCTGGAGGAAGCTGCAGATTAGCAGGCAGCTGGATTGTCGTGGTGCCCGGAGTTTTCACGGTGACTATTTGAGGAGCGGGCAGCCTAGGACTGCCGAGTTTGGGGAGGGCAGGGACGGGAACCACTTTTGTCACTAGGGTCCCAACTGGGGATGGCAAGGGCTGGGGCGCCACTGGCTCCACGCAGACACTGACAGGAGCCTTAGTCACAGGGCCCAGGGCCACCGGGGTGCTCTCCACCCGCACCGGCAGCGCGGCGGCTGGGGCCATGGCCACGGTCCCCGAGGCGCTCGCGAGGACAGGAGCAGCGGCGCCGCCCGCCGGCTCCGTGAGGCCCGCCGGCATCCCCCTCAGGGACTCAGCGGCAGCGACGCTGCCCTTCCCGGAACTGAAGCAGGCGACAGCCGACTGACTCGGTCGCAGTCCAGGCGCCGCAGCATCGCGCGGGGCACACGCGCGCTCCGGGCCCGACCGGCGGCGACACCGCCGGGCACTCCCTCTTCAGCGGCGCTCACACGTGCGCGCCTCAGCCCCGGTCCCGCGGCAGAAGCGCCCGGATCGGCAGCTCCCTCGGGGGCGTCACTTCAGTTCCCACCCGAGGAGCTTTAAGTCTGCGCTTCCCCGCCAGAAATTTCAAAACCCTCCAGACCCGCGGAGCCCACACTCGCCCCGACACACGCTCCGCACAGCCAGCGGCGCAGCGCTGCCAGCCATGTTTATATAGCCACGCGGAGCCCGTGCGCACGCGCCCTGGCAGCCCCCGCCGCCCGGGGCTTCCCTGGAACCCGGCCTTCTGATTGGTCCGCGAGAGGAATCGCGCTCGTGACGTCACGAGGGGCGGGTCTGGAGTGGCTCAGAATCTTCCTCTAAATCCTGAGCGCCCAGGGGCAGGTTCCCGGAAAGTTATCACGTGCGGGCGGCGGGCTGCGCGGGCTGAACTGCGCCCCTGCGCCCCTGGCTGGCTCGCCCGCCCGGCGGAGCGCCTCGGAAAACCTACTCCTGCCTTTCCTAGGACGTTAAACCTCAAGAAAACAGTGCGGAGAACTGATTCTGGAGAAGGCAGAATTCAGTAACTCAGTGCCAGTTTCTGGATTTTTTTCTTCGGCGTCACTGGAAAGAAAGCCTTACAAAAATTTTCATTACAGTAGACATTGTGAAAATCAGAATAGTGTATAATTTTATCGTTTTAAAAAATAATTAGACTTGGAATGCCTAGAACATAAACTGGATTTTTTTTTTTCCCTCCTTACCGGTTTAGATGTCTGTATCCACTCTTAGCTTATTTGTTTTTATTGAATTTTCTTTAGACTGGGTCTTGGTATTAGCCCCGACTGACCTTGGACTCTGCCTCCCAATGCTAGCATTAAAGGCTTGTACCACCACACCTGAATCTTGTATTTTATTTTTTGGTTTTTCAAGACAGGGTTTCTCTGTATAGCATTGGCTGTCCTGCACTCACCTTACTGACCAGGCTGGCCTGAGTGCTGGGATTACAGGCTTGTGCCACCACGCCAGGTTTATTTTATTTTTTATTTTTAGACAGGCTCTCACAATGTAGTTAAGGATGATCTCAAACTCATTCTGGTTTCAAAGTGTAGTAATCCTTCTGCTTCGGCTTCCTAAATGCTATTTCCTAGCGTATTTAAATTGTTTACATGTCGCAGGCCGGGTAGTGCATGCATGCCTGTAATCACAGCACTGGGGAGGCGGACGGATGGCTGTGAGTTCCAGGCAAGGCGAGTCCAAGACAGACAAGGCTACACAGAGAAACTCTGTCTGGCGGGGGCGGGGGGTCGGGGGGATGCGGGGGCGGGTGTGAAATAAAGAAGAAAGTTTATGTCATCTGCTGGGAAACTAGGACAGGTCTGATTCTTAATCTTCAAATTCCAGCTCTTTGGGAATGGGGGGAGTAGAGGGGTTCGAGTCAGGGTTTCTCTGTGTAGCTCTGGCTGTCCTGGAACTCACTCTCTCTGTAGACCAGGCTAACCTTGAACTCAGATCCAGCTACCTCTGGCCAGCACCCCACCCACCCTCACACCGAGCTCCTCACTCTTACCCCAGTGCTGGCTCCAGATCTAAGGTCTTAAGTGCATTCAGCCTACTTTTTTTTTTTTTTTTTTTTTTTTTTTAGCAAATGATACCATACTGAGGGATTCTTAGCTCTAGGGGGGGTCCCATCCTCCCTACCATATGTATGTTGAAATTTCAATGGTATTAGGAAATGGGTCCTTTATAAAAGAGACCCGCCCACTACAAAAATGGCAAGTATGTGAAGTGTTTCTGGTAACATGATCTTCCCCCAATTATGCATGCATGACACAGCACTTGGCAACCTACAAATATGCTGTATTTGTTGCTGTGAGGTATGAGGGTGAACACTTAGAATCCCAACATTGGGAAGATTCCAGCAGAAAGACTGGGAAGCCTTCCTGTGTTCCAGCAGCTCCAGGCCAGACAAGGCTACATAACAAGACCCTCTCTTAAAAAGACAAGAAACAAAACACACTTTAACTACTAAACATTAAAATAGTTAGGACTGGAGAGATGGCTTGGTGGTTAGAAAACCTATGTGTTGCAGTTAATTTACCAATATGGCCTAATAATGTTTATTATGAGGTCTGTAGTTGTTACAGCGGTATTTTCTAGCCCATTAGCAATCAATCAAGACACAGACATCTGTTATATTTTAAAATAGCCTTAGTTGACCTGGGGCAGGGCAGATATTAATCCCCTAAACTACTTCCCATAATGGGGCAGGCATCCCACACCTGCCCCAATCCCATGCCATCTGCTTCTAATAATGTCTATCAAGTTACCCCCCCATGCATAATCCCAAATACTTGCCAATTATCGTCATCTGGGCCAAGTCTCCATCCACGCCGGCCATGTGCTTCTCCTCCACTTAACTCCTGATGCAACCTCCTTCTCTCCTTTCCTCCCTTCCAGTCATCTCAAGCCCAGGACCCCTTAGCCACGCCTATCCCTATCCTGTTTGCCCTGCCCAGGTCTGAAGGCCTTTTATTGGTCAAACAGGTTAGGCTCTTAGGCAAAGTGGTTCGCAGAGACAGCAAGCAGTAATTAGCATCAAAATACACCAGACCAACCTCCAACACTAATGCTCCTTCAGAGGGCCTGAATTCAATTCTTAGCATCCATATCAGGCAGTTCACAACCAACCATCTGCAACTTCAGGAGCTCTGACAACCTGCCCATTGTGAGCACCTCAACTCATGTACACATACCCACACACAGGCACAGACATGTAATTAAAAATAATAATTGCCAGGCATGGTGTCACTCACCTGTAATCTCAGCACTCAGGAGGCAGAGGCAGGTGGATTTCTATGAGTTCGAGGCCAGCCTGGTCTACAAAGTGAGTGCAAGACAGCCAGGACTACAAGAGAAATCCTGTCTTGGAAAACCTTAAGTAAGTAAATAAATAAATAGATAAGTAAATAAATAATAGCAAATACATAAAATAATAAATTAAAAAAATAATCATCCTTAAATGCCATATTCTATAGGACTCTGAGGTTTTGAAGACCTTATCAAAATATTTTACCTTATCTATCTATAGAATCATACCTATCTGTTACATTTAGGATGTATATTCTTGTGATATAGACAGACTAGTAATCGAAATGATCATGATTTAATGAGTTAACAATTAACTTAACTTGTCTAACTTACTTATCTTAAACAGCCTACAGTAGGATTTTCAAAGAATTGAAGGTAAACCTTGTATTCTACTTGAGTGGTAGTGGGTACAATACCTCAGAGTAGAAATATATATAATGTGTGTGAAGAATAATCTTAAATTTGAATTCTATACCAATGTATCAAAATTAAACTTATTTTGCATCATATACAAATGTCTATGCCAATGAATTAAAAATAACCTTCTTTCTTTTCAGCTCCTTTCTCCAAATCTAAGAAAGAAAGATAAAGGAAAAGAGAGACATCCCTGAGTCCAATCTTGTTTTCTCTCTGGATAAGACCAAAAGTAAGTTAAAACCAACTCTCAGAGAAAATAAACATCTAAAAATAAATAAATAAAAAAGAAAATAAACATCTAAAGCCCAAGAAAGCAACCAAAAACCTATCCACTCCCCCTTAAGGGAAATGGGGTATCGTTTTCTTAGGGTTTCTTCTGGCTGATTTGGGGCAAATAATACCTTGGTAGAGACCCAAATAAAATTGGGGAAATGGTTAAGCAAGGTAGGAATATCATTTATGGTCTAGTCTCTAAATGTTGAGAACTTCCAGGCTGGCCTGTGTGGGATAGTTTGAAATGCTGGACCACTTGAGACCAGACACTTTCTTTGAAGTTGTCTTGGGAGCTGTCTTGTTCTGATGGAGAACAGCAACTGAAGCATTTGGTGCAGGAACATGAACGATGTAGGATATCAGCGTACAGCATGCTGAGAGAAATGAATCCTGTCAGCTCTGGTTCAGCTTCAAAGTCCAGTTATTTTGTTCTGAAAGTATATAATTTCTCACAAGCATCATACCATCCTAAAATTGTAAGTGCAGTTCTCTGCTCTTTGCATGAGCAAAAGAAAGACATCTGTAAATTTTCATTAATTCCATACAAAGAATGGCATCCAAAATAAAAAATAATCACCCAAGCTTAACAGTATATACCTTTAACCCCAGCAGTAGAAAGGATGAGACAAGCAGTGGATCTCTGTGAGTTCAAGGCCAAAGTGGTCTACACAGTAAGTTTCAGGTTGGTCAGGGCTAGTGAGACCCTGTCTTAAAATAATGATGATGATGGTGATGATGGTGATGGTGACGATGATGATAATAATAATAATTCATGAGAGCCTGAGGGAAGAGGATTGTAACAAGTTTATGGTCAGCCTGGGATATATAATGACTCTGTCTTGTCCATCAAAATTTAAAAAGCCAAACTAATTGTATAAGTACTTTTGAAAGGGTTCTGAGAGAATTCCTTTGCCTCTCCTGCCATGCAAGGTAAGGTCCCACTAAAAAGATGACCACCTACGAAGCCATCCCTTACCAGACAACAACTCTGTGTTTCTCTTGGATCTCTCAGACTTCAGAAACCTGATGGACAGGTTTTTAACCACAGTTAATTATTGGGAGGGAGGGGGTGCCACACTATGTATGCAGCTCAGGGAACAACTTTCAGGAGTCTCCTTCCACCATGTGGGGTCTGGGAATTGAACTTGGGTCCTCAGGCTTGGCCACAGACACCTTTATTGGCTGAACTATCATGGCACTGATGTAGGGTAATATTTTTGTTGTAGCATCCCAGGTCACTGTCTGTCATTCTTCATTCATGCTTTTTTTTTCCCTAAGATTTATTTATTATGTATACAGTACTCTGTCTGCATGTACACTCGCAGACCAGAAGAGGGCACCAGATCTCATTGTAGATGGTTGTGAGCCACCAAGTGGTTCCTAGGAATTGAACTCAGGACCTCTAGAAGAGCAGTCAGTGCTCTTAACCACTGAGCCTTCTCTGCAGCCCTCATTCACAGATTTTAGTCTTCTCCATCGCTGTAAACCCTTCTGGACAATCCTCTGTCCTGTGCTTTAGAAGTACACACACACACACACACACACACACACACACACACACACACACACACACACACGTGCGCGCGCGCACTGTCTGTCTCATTTATCTCATCCAGGTTAGGTGAAAACTGTCCATGCTGAGTGTGCAAGTTTATAAACCTAGGAAGTGGAGGCAGAAGGGGCGAGAGCTCAAGGCCCCATTTGACAGTACATGGCTCAAGCTAAACCCATCTGGTGATCTAACTCATTTACAGCTCTCCCCATCCCCCACGCCAAGTATTCCACAATTTTCCTGCTCACTTACATTGATTCTGACTCCCCAAAATTAAGTTCAGGGGATGAACACTGACAGGACATTCACTAGAGTGCATTCCCTTTTTCTTTTCAACAGTAACTACTTCACGTCAAGGGACCTAGCAGGGAAGTTAAGGGCAGAGGCAATTTAGTGAAAAAGAATGTTTGACTAGGACGCTCCCACAAAACCTTGCTGTTAAAATACTTTATCCAAAACACTAAGATTCAAGCCAGTTTGTAAAAAGCCAGTAGCTTTGTTTCAAGCTACTCTACAAATGCCTGATTCGTTATATGTCACGCACTGTCTGTGGCAGAAGTCCCTGCTCATAAAGATATTTCATAAATACTAAGTGAATGGACTGAATAGAGCCAAGCAAAGCAAAAATTTAAGCAAAGCAAAAGCAGTGTAGGCAACCTAAAGTTCAGTACTGTTTCTCAAAATCTGAGTAGATGGGTTAGCCTCGATTCCCCCACCCACACATCCCCAGCATAGTCTCCATGCCTAGCTTTTTGTTTGTCTGTTTGTTTTTTGTTGTTTGACCTTTTGTGAAGACCTTGGCCTCATGCTAGGCTATGGAAAGGCCACACCAAGAAACACTGGCTACACATACTCTGTGGACCATGCCCCCCCTCTTTTGAGATTATGTTTTAATTACTGTACTGAATGGTGTGGTGTCAACTTAACACAGGCTGGACTTATCTGAAAGGAAGGAGCTGCAATTAAGAAATGCCTCCGTATGGTCCAGCCATAGCACATTTCTTAATTAGTGATTGATGTGGGAGGGCCCAGCCCATTGTGGGTGATGCCATCCTTGGCCTGGTGGTCCTAGGTTTTAGAAGAAAGCAGGCAGAACAAGCCATAGGGAGCAAGCCAGAAAGCCGCACCATCCATGGCCTCTGCCTCAGCTCCTGCCTCCAGGTTCCTGGCCTGCTCGAGTTTCTGTCCTGACTTTGGTGATGAACTGTGGTATGGAAGTGTAAGCCAAATAAACCTTTTCCTCCTTAACTTGCTTTTTGGTCCTGGTGTTTCATTACAGCAATAGTGACACTAAATAAAAAAATTACATTTCTCCCTTTTCTTTCCTCCCTCCAAATCCTTTCATGTACCCCTCCCAACTCTCCTTCAAATTCATGGCCTCTTTTTTCATCAATTATTATTGCATACATGCATGCATTTGTATATGCACATAAATTCCCAAACATGTTTGGTCTATATAGTATTATTTGGAGGTATGTTTTCAGTGGTATTTGGTGTTTTTCCCCCCAGGGGAGGGCTACCCATCCTGCCCCCAGCTTTACTCGGTTGTTATAGCTCTTTGTGTAGGCTTGAGGCCTCATGGATTTTTCTATGTCCACTTTTGCATATCCATTGGTGTCAACTTGGTTCAGCTCACATTTGGGCAGTAATGTTGGTGATACTTGATGGCTGTAGCTCCTGACACAAGATCACAACAGATCCTAATCTCTTGGCTGTTGCAATACTCCCTGAGCTTAGGTACAAAAGTGATTTGTTAGAAGCCACTGGGGCCAGGCTCCACAACTCTGCATTTCTTCTTTTTTCTTTTTTTCCAGGCAGGATTTCTCTGTGTATCCTTGGCTTTGGAGACCAGGCTAGCCTCAAACTCAAAGAGATGATCTGCCTCTGACTCCAGAGTGCTGGGACTAAAGGTGTGTGCCACCACGCCCGGCTAGAACTCTGCATTTCTATTGGCTGTGGTTTTCTGTAGTGCTCTCCAACTATTGTGGGTAAAAGGACAAAGATTCATAGGTTGCTCTTACAGATTGTGCTGGTCTTGTAAATGGTTGGTTACAGGTTCTCCTACAATAGCCCTGACTTCTCTAGTAGTCACTCCTTAGACAGGTCTCCAGGCCAGGGCTCCCTCTGGTTGCTGAAGGATCTTAACAGAGCTGCTGCTTTCTCTTAAAGCTTTCCATACACTTGCTTTGTGGCAGATACTTAGTATTTTGACTATATGCCATGGGGATTTTCTTTTCTGGTCTTGGGTGTTCTGTCTCTCTTGGTGCTTCTTGAATCTCTAAGGGTGTGTCTCTCCTTAGTTTGGGGACATTTTCTTCTATGAGCTTCATTGAAGATCTGGTCTGTGCCATTGACTTGAGATTCTTCTCCCTCATTTATGCCTAAAGTCTGAAGATTTGAGATTTTTTGGTTTTGTTTTTGTTTTTTTCATTTCCTGTATATTCCTTCCCTGTGTATTTAAATTTTTTTTTCATGTTTATTACTTATTTGGTCTGGATCTTCTACTTTGTCTTCTCTTTGGTTCATTTTACCTGTAAGGCTTTCCTTTGAGTTTTCTAGTTGGGCTGTTGGGTGTGTCAACTCCATCTTCATTTCAGCCTGAGTCCTCTTCAATGTTTCTGTCTCTCTACTGAGTTCCATTCTCAAGTCCTGTATGGTATTCATCATCTCTACCAGACTCATGTTTGTGTTTTGTTGGGCATCACTCAGAGGTTTATTCTTCTTAAACTTTTTCTCCCTGATTTTACTGAGATGTTTCTGTCTTCTTTCAACTCTAATTCTCTGAGAAGGTTTTTGACTGCTCTTTCAATGTTGTTGTCCTGAAGTTCATTTATGTAATTCTCACTGGCAAACATTTCCATAGGCCTGGCAGGTATGGGGAGAAACTACTTGATCTTTCATATTGTTGGTACTCCTGTGATGAGGTCTGAACACATGGATTCCCTTGTTAGATTTAAGTTTACTGTAGAGAAGTGGGGCAGGTTGCATGTAGAGATATTGGAAGTCGCTTGGGTGGGCAAAAGGGACTAGCCTGGTCTACAGAATGCACTTCCCGTTTCAAGCTTGGAGTGTGGGCATTGATAGCTGTGAGTGAAAAGGTTGGCTATGATGTGGCAGAGTCTGTTGGTAGGGCAGGTAAATATGGCCCAGCCCTAGAGTTCCTTTGCAATGAAGGCAGAGAAAGCAAGACTAGGCCTGTACACTGGCTGTAGGCCCCAGGCTAAATATTGTAGATTATGAAAAAAGACATGGATGAAAAGGTAGGGGTTAGTCAGACACCAGGCTAAACCTTGGAAGTCTAGGTATGGAGAGGAACGGTAGAGGCAAGTGCAGAAGTCCTTGGGGTGGATGAAGGTATGGCAGGTCCTGAGGGAAGCCTAAATGTTGGCTGAGGTGAAGGAGAACATGGTGGGACTAGGCCAGAACACAGATTTGGCACCCTGCAAAAGCTTATAATTTGGTTTATAATATATCTAATGATAGAAACTTTTGTTCTCTTATTGCCCAAAATATCCTACTCTCTACCTGGCATTAATGGCCACTGGCCTGAATCTGCAGTTCAGTAGTAATGGTGTTACATTTCTGTAAAAACTGAAGTAGGATGCTGGGGGACACCATGATGCATTTATCTCCACATATGAAAAGAGTGAAGGAAAATAATCAGTTGATTGTATTATGTTTATCTGTTAATATCCGTAAATGTAATTGTCTTAGGATTTCTGTTGATGTGAAGAGACACCATGATACATCAAGTCTGATGTAGGAAAACACTTCACTGGAGCTGGCTTAGAGTTCAGAGGTCATCGTCAAGGTGGGAAGCATGGTGGCACATATGGCAGACATGGTGCTGGAGAGGGAGCTCAGACTTCTATATAGAAGGAATCCCTTGTGTATTGTATAGATGTAATACCTGTCAATTAAAAAACCTATGGCCTCTGGCTGAGGTGGGAAATAGGTGGGACTTCCCAGCAGGGAGAAGGTATTCTGGAATGGAGACAGGCATGGGAGATTCAGGTGCCAAGATGAGAAGACGATCGATGCATGGTGCCTGAACTCAGGTAACCAGCTATGTGGCAAAATGTAAATTAGCGTAGTGAGTTCTTTTAAGTTATCAGCTAGTGTGTAGCAATATGGCTACACAATCAGAAGTGTGTAGCAATATGGCTTAGGTATTCATAAATAATTATCTTGAGTCTCATGAGTCCTTATTCTGGGAGCTAAGAGATAGGAGGAAAAAAAAAAATCACCGGAAACATACTGGTATCATACTGCTACAGTTCTGGATCTGGATCTGCAGGCAGCAGGAAGAGAAAGTGATCCACTAGGCCTGGCTTGAACTTCTAAAACCTCAAAGGCCACTCCCTCCTGACACACTTCCTCCAACAAAGCCAATCCTACTCCAACAAGACCACACCTCCTAACAGTGCAGCCACACCTACTCCAACAAGACCACACCTCCTAACAAGGCAGCCACACCTACTCCAACAAGACCACACCTCCTAACAGTGCAGCCACACCTACTCCAACAAGACCACACCTCCTAACAAGGCAGCCACACCTACTCCAACAAGACCACACCTCCTAACAAGGCAGCCACACCTACTCCAACAAGACCACACCTCCTAACAAGGCAGCCACACCTACTCCAACAAGACCACACCTCCTAACAAGGCAGCCACACCTACTCCAACAAGACCACACCTCCTAACAATGCAGCCACACCTACTCCAACAAGACCACACCTCCTAACAAGGCAGCCACACCTACTCCAACAAGACCACACCTCCTAACAGTGCAGCCACACCTACTCCAACAAGACCACACCTCCTAACAAGGCAGCCACACCTACTCCAACAAGACCACACCTCCTAACAAGGCAGCCACACCTACTCCAACAAGACCACACCTCCTAACAAGGCAGCCACACCTACTCCAACAAGACCACACCTCCTAACAGTGCAGCCACACCTACTCCAACAAGACCACACCTCCTAACAGCGCATTCCCTATGGCAAAACATTCAAACACAGGAGTCTATGGAGACCATTCCTATTCAAACCTCCACAGTTGTGATGTTGAAAACTATTTCTTTTATTTTTGTTTGTGTTTGTTGAGTGTGTGCATGTGAGCAGGTAAAGAAGCCATTTGCCTTTCAAATAAGGGACATGTCACTAAATGTCCAGATATCCTGAATAAAATAAGACTGTGGATAAATGCAAAATTATTTCTAATAATTCACTATTTGGAACACACAAAAAGAATTGTGTTAAATTGGGCAAATCTGAAGACTAAATTTAAAAATTATTGAATGAACAAAGTAAGTTATTCTTACTGTTCATTTGAACTTGCTAATCAAGTAAAGATGTTTGCGACACAAGCCTGACCATGTAAGTGCGATCCCCACACAAATGGAAGCAGCAAACCACCTTTACAAATTTTTTTCTGACCTTTTTATGTGCATCATGATGCATGTAACCCCACCTCAATCACACACACAAACGCTAACACTAATAGCCAAAACACAAGTTTAAACTTTTTTTTGCATTTGTTGAGTAAATTTATTCTATATATGCATGTATGTATATACACATTTCTATTAAAACATCACATTGAGCTCCACATGTCTATATATTTTTGATTAATTTTAAACGTTAAAAGGGAACTAAGAGCGATTAAACATGAAGTATGCCTTAGAAAATCTTTCTGAGGCCAAGCTTCAGATTGTACTTAGCAGCAGACATCTTCATGGGCGATACTTTAAACCTGGTCCATGGGTGTATTTTCATCAATTCTTTTAAATACCTCTCGCAACAAAGCACTCTTACAACATGATGTTTTGTCATTTTCCTTCTGAAAGGAATAGGGGCTAGACATTTCTCAAAGGCTTAATTGCATAGTTCACTTTCTTTTAAAAATTTTTTATGAGATGGGTTTTTACTATATAACCCTGGGTGGCCTAAAATTCAAAATCATCTTTTCCTCAATTTCCCAAGTGCTAGAATTATAGGTGAATTTCACCATGCCAAGCTATTGCTTCCATTTTTATGGCTCCATTACGGGTTTAATAGTCTTTTTAAAAGATTTATTTCTTTTATGAGTGCTCTATCTGCATATACACCTGCATGCCAGAGAGGGCATCAGGTCACATTATAAATGGTTGGAGAGGATTCCAAGATGGCGGCACCGATCACACACTGCATCTGATTAGCAGGAAATCCAGGACTGCACAGAGACCTAAAGACCAAACTGAGAACTACAACACACAAGTGGTGCAGATTCTCAGATGAGAAGGATCCAAATTGTGTGGGGCACAGGTGGGTCCAACCCCTGGCCACCCAGATAACCCTCGGAAAAATCCCTGGGAACAGCCCACATTAGCCACTATCTTGGGAAGGGCTGTAGGAAATCCCTGCGGCTTCGAGCCCTCACTGCCAGATACTGCTTGGGGATCCTGGACAGAAAAACTGTGGGATATACTTGCAGCTCCGGGATACTCCCCACCCCACCCCACCCCTGTCTGCCGCTTACTGGATCCGGATAGGGAACCACCAAGCAGAGCTTAGTCCCAGCACAGAACACAATCCACATTAGCTGCCTCCCGAGAAAAGAGTGGTGGGCACCCAAGTACCTTTGAGCCCTGAGCTATCTCAGTCCCCGCCAGTGCCCCCAGCTGCTTGCTGGCCTAGACTGGCTGGGTCACAGAGCAGATAAATACAGCCCTGCCATCCCAAGACAACCTGTGGAACTTCTGAACAGCTTGGAGATCCGATCTCTTACAACACCCCCAACTGCTTACTAGCTGAATCCAGGCTCTGGCCATGGTCCGGTCTGCATTAGCCACCATCCTACAAACAACTTCAGGCCTTGGTCTGTATGCGCACACCCGCCTGAAGCATACCACTCAGACACAGCTAAGACACAAGGCAAGCCCACAGAACAGAGAACTGCTTGGGCCACATTACTCACTAGCTGCAATCCTGCTAGCACCTTCTGGCCCTGATCTCACCCCGCCCACCTACAGCCTATTGGCTAGATCCACCTAGGGGACAGAGTAGAGACTTGTGCAGGCCACACCCAGCATTAGCTGATGTTTCCTGAGAAGCTCGGAGCTCTAGTCTCTCTCAGTTGGCCTTACCCAAATGGGGCACAGAGAACAAACTAGAACGCAGCAGATAGACAGAGCCCTGCCATCTCAAAAAGGACTGTACAGTACCTGAGCAACTTTGGGCTTAGAAATATACCAGCTACCTCCTCCTCTGCTCGACCCAACTGGAATACAGTCAAGGAACCTACTGTCCAACATCCTAAGGAAGCCTCAGGGGAGCTCTAGCAAACAAACTTTGGCGCCTCATTGGAGGAACCCCTATGACTGCTAACACAGAGACAACAAGATGACTGGAGGACAGTGCAGGAAGGCTAGCAACAAAACTGAGAGCCATATAACAACACAGGAAACCAGTGATCCTAACACAGCAAGCCCTGGAGATATGAACAGCCACGAAATGCAAGGAGAAGACTTTAAATCTGAGATGATAAAAATGATAGAAGCCTTGAAAGAGGAAAATAAATCACTCAAAGAAACACAGGAAAATACACTCAATCAGATGAAGGAATTGAATAAGTCCTATAAAGAACTAAAGGAAAATACATCAAAAGAGATCAAAGAGATGAAGGAATTGAATAAATCCTATAAAGAATTACAGGAAAATTCAATCAAACACGAGAAAGAAATGAATAAGACTATTCAATACCTAAAGACAGAATTAGAAGCAACAAAGAAAACATCAACTGAGGCAATCTTAGAGTTGAAAACATAAGGAAGAGAACAGGAACCACAGACATAAACCACACCAACTGAGTACAAGAGATGGAAGAGAGAATCTCAAGTGTGGAAGATACGATCAAAGATATCACTACATTAGCAAAGAAAATGTTAAAACTAAAAAGTTCTTCAGCTGGGCTTGGTGGCATACACCATTAATCCCAGCACTTGGGAGGCAGAGGCAAGCGGATTGCTGTGAGTTTGAGGCCAGCCTGGTCTACAAAGCAAGTCTAGGACAGCCAAGGCTACACAGAGAAACCCTGTCTTGAAAACTCCCCCAAACAAACAAAACAAAAAAAACAAAAACAAAAACAAAACCTAAAAAGTTCCTGACACAAAACACCCAAGAAATCTAGGACACTATAACAAGGCCAAATCTAAGAATAATAGGAATAGAAGAAGGAGAAGATTCCAACCTCCAAGGCCCAGAAAACATTTTCACCAAAATCATAGAAGAAAACTTCCCCACCTAAAGAAAGAAATGCCCATTAACATACAAGAAGCCTTTTTGACCAGAAAAGAATATCCTTCCACCACGTAATAATCAAAACATTACATGTACAGAACAAAGAAAGAATACTAAAAGCTGCAAGAGAAAAAATGTCAAGTTAAAGACAAACTCATCAGAATTATACCTGACTTCTCAACATAGACTATGAAAGCTAGAAGGGCCTGGACAGAAGTCATGTAAACATTAAGAGACCACAGATGCCAACCCAGACTACTATACCCAGCAAAACTTTCAATCACCATAGATAGTGAAAACAAGATACACCATGACAAAATCAAGTTTAATCAGTACCTAACCACAAACCCTGCCATACAGATAGCAATAAAGAAAAATTCCAACCCAAGAAGGCTAACTAGGGCTGGAGAGATGGCTCAGAGGTTTAGAGTGCTGCCTGTTCTTCCAAAGGTCCTGAGTTCAATTCCCAGAAACCATATGATGGCTCACAACCATCTACAATGATGGAAATCCATCAATGTAATTCATAATATCAAGAAACTGAAAGAAAAAAAAAACCACATGATCATCTTCTTAGATGCAGAAAAAGCATTCGACAAAATACAACACCTATTCATGTTAAAAGTTCAGGAGAAAGCAGGGATACAAGGCACATACCTAAACATAATAAAGGCAATATACAAGAAGCCTATATCCAAGATAAACCCTGAAACCAGGGACAAGACAGGTTGTCCACTCTTTCCGTATCTCTTCAATATAGTACTTAAAGTCCTAGCTAGGGCAATAAGACAACTAAAGGAGATCAAGGGGATACAAATTGGAAAAGAAGAAGTCAAACTACCACTATTTGCAGATGATATGCAGATACATAAGTGACCTGAAAAATTCTATCAAGGAACTCCTACAGCTAATAAATACCTTCAGCAAAGTGGCTGGATACAAAATCAACTAAAAAAAAAAATCAGTAGACCTCCTGTATACAAGTGACAAAGAGGCTGAGAAAGAAGTTAGGGAAACAACACAATAGCCACAAATAATATAAAGTATCTTGGTGTAACTCTAGCCAAGAAAGTGAAAGATTTGTATGAAAAAAACTTCAAATCTCTGAAGAAAGAATTTGAAGAAGATTTCAGAAGATGGAAAGATCTCCCATGCTCATGGATTGGGAGAATCAACATAGTAAAAATGGTCATCTTACCAAAAGCAATCTACAGATTCAGTGCAATTCCCATCAAAATACCCACACAATTCTTTGCCAACCTTGAAAGATCAATTCTCAATTTCATATGGAAAAAGAGAAAACCAAGAATAGCTAAAACGATCCTGTACAATAAGAGATCTTCTGGAGGAATCTCCATCCCAGAGCTCAAGCTAGACTATAGAGCAAAAGTAATAGAAACAGATGGTACTGGAGTAGAAATAAGCTGGTTGATCAATGGAACCAAATTGGAGACCTAGAAATAAACCCACATACCTATGGACACTTGATTTTTGACAAAGAAGCCAAATTCATACAATGGAAAAAAGATGGCATCTTCAACAAATGGTGCTGGTCTAACTGGATGGTTACATGTAGAAAATGAAAATAGACCCATATCTATCACCCTGAACAAAACTGAAGTCCAAATGGATTAAAGACCTCAACATAAAACCAGACACACTTCTAACAAGAAGAAAAAGTGGGGAAGACCCTTGAGCTCATCAGCACAGGAGACAACTTCTTGAACAGAACACCAACAGTTCAGGCCCTAACATCAGCCATCAATAAATGGGACCTCATGAGGCTGAGAAGCTTCTGTAAGGCAGGAGACACTGTCAAGAGAACAAAGCGACAGTTTACAGACTGGGAAAACATCTTCCCAAACCCGATATCAAAGGGCTAATATCCAAAAAATATAAAGAACTCAAGAAATTAAACACCACCAAACCAAATAATTCAATTTAAAAATGGGGTACAAAACTAAACAGAGAATTCTTTACAGAGGAATACCAACTGACCAAGAAACACTTAAAGAAATGCTCAACATCCCTTGTTATCAGGGAAATGCTACTCAAAATGACTCTGAAATTCCATCTTATACCTGTCCAAATGGCTGGGATCAAAAACCCAGGTAGCAGCACATGCTGGCAAGGATGTGGAGAAATGGGAACGCTTCTTCACTGCTGGTGGGAGTGCAAACTTGTACAATTACTTTGGAAATCCATCTGGTGCTTTTTCTGGAAATTAGGAATAACTCTATCTCAAGACCCAGCCGTACCACTCCTGGGAATATATCCAAATGATGCTCCACCATACAACACGGACATTTGCTCAACAATGTTCATAGCAGCTTTATTTGTAATAGTCAGAATCTGGAAACAACCTAGATGTCCCTCAATCGAAGAATGGATAAAGAAACTGTGGTACATCTACACAATGGAATACTATTAAGCTATTAAAAGGAAAATTTGAAATTTGCAGTCAAATGGATGGAACTGGCAAAGATCATCCTGAGTGAGGTAACTCAGACCCAGAAGGACTGGCATGGTATATATTCACTCATAATCAGACATTAGCCACATAATACAGGCTAACTACACTACAACACAGAGTCAGAAACATCAACTAAGGATCATGTATGATATGGACCTAGACCCATTGCTTGGATGTAGTAGCACAGCCTCTTTGTGGATCCCACTGTGAAGATTATGAACTACTTCAGACACGCACTCTGGTCACTGACCTTTGATCACGTCCCCCTGACAAGATGGCCTTACCAGGCTACAGAGGAAGAGGTTACAGATAATACAGATGAGACTTGATAGGATGAGGTCAGATATTAGGGGAAAAGTGCTCCCCTATCTGAGTACTAAGGGAGGGAGGGAGACGGGATGAGGGAGGGAGCTACAATCAGGATGTGAAGAATTTAAACTGCAGAACAAGCAGGTAACTTATATTGCTACCATATGGGACTAGCTCTGACTGGCTGAAATGTGAATGTCTGGGCATAGACAGTGATCCTTGTTGACTACAGAACCCCTATGAAATACTATTAGATACCATTCTTTATATGGCATGAATAAAGATTTACAGGTGTCTTCCTTTCCTGTTCATACAAAGAACAGAAATCTAGCCTTAATTATTTTGTGCATCACATACACCTTATACACTTATAATTTTAGGCTTGTATAATGCTTGTGAGAAATTATATGCTTTCAGAACAAATGAATCAGACAGTGACATTACATCAGACCTGCAGGATGCATTCCCTACAGCATACTGTATGTTGACATCTTGTTTGGAGAAAGGGGTTGAAAAGAAAGAAGGGGGAATATAGAAATATATATGAAAGATAGAACAAAAAGTAGATTAGTGAATCTACTCCTCAACTTAATGCCTCAGTTGTCACTCACACGGTATTTTTAATTCAGTGGTATAGAATTTTGTATATAGATGCAAAATAAGTCTAATTATAGATACAGTGGTATAGAATTCAAATATAAGATTATTCTTCACAGACATTATATATATTTCTACTCTAACATGGGTTATTGTACCCATATAACTCAATTATAACACGAGGGTCACTTTCAATGCTTTGAAAGTGCTATAGCAAGCTGTTTATGAGAAAAAAGTTATACAAATTAAATGTTAGTAGATTAAATCGTGGTCATGTCAATTGCTAGTCTTTTATCACAAGAATATACATGTTAGGTGCAGCAGATAGATATGACTCTAAAGAAAGATAAGGTCTTCAAAACCCCAGAGACATGCAGAATATGACATTTAAATGTTTTTTATTACTTTAAAGATTCATTGACAATGAGACAGGTTAACTCCTGGCAACCCCCAGCCTACCTCAAAGAGGACGATGAGCATCAAAGAATCTCCTTATTGAGACGATTTCAAATGTGGCTAACTAGCCACTGGGCAAATGTTCTCATTTCTACCACAGACAGAATTCTGCCTGAAAAAAAGGGCAAGCTTGGATGCAGGCAGAGTCAATGGCTAAACTCTGCCAAGACAGGGTAAGCAAGTCCTCAAAAGTTCCTGCCTCACAAATATGTCTGTCAGCTATATTGGGCCAGAAGGGTGAAGAAGATGCTCCAATGTTATAGAGAATTTTTGGTGACTATTCAGGTAGAAAACTGTCTCTGTCATCTTTTCATTTGGAAAGCTACTGACCTGCACTCCCGGCATACTCAGGTAATCAAGTTTATTCCTTCTCAAGTCTCTGAGGGAGTTGAAGAACAGGTAGCTTAGTTTTACAATGAAGCTTAGTTGTTTAGGGGTTAAAGATGTTTTTAGGTCTAAATAGGTATTCTAAGTTGATAATAACGATATGTGATGGAGATTGATTTACACTCAGAAATTTAGATGCATCAAGATAGGAAAGATGTCTTCTTCAAGGCTATCAACTACAAATAGCCAGAACACTAAGAATGTAACTTTTATATAACTTCTGATTGTGTCATAGTTCTTCTTGTTATAGGTAATCTATTGTATATATGTGTAATACTATAAATGTATATATAAGACTAAAATAAATAGCTACTTAAAAAAATAAATGGCTGTGAGCAGCCATATGGTTGCTGGAATTGAACTCAGGACCTCTGGAAAGGTAGCCAGTGCTCTTAATTGCTGAGCCAGTTCTCCAGCCTGGTTTAATAGTCTTAATAACATAAGCTTTTTCAGTGTTTAAAAAGCAATCTCTTTTTAAGATTTATTTCTATGCTGGGCGGTGGTGACACACACCTTTAATCCTAGGCAGATCTCTGTAAATTCGAGGCCAGCCTAATCTACAAAGTGAGTCCAGAACAGCCAGGGCCCGATTATACAGAGAAACAACAAAGATTTATTTCTATTTATGTATATTGAATCTGTCTATGTATATATATGACATGTGTGTGCATATGCCTGCAAGGCCAGAAGAAGACACTGAATTCCCTGGAGCTGGAATTCCATGCCATTGTGAGCTGTCTGATGTGGGTGAGGAAATGGCACTTGGGTCTTCTAGAAGACCAGCATGCACTCTGACCTTTTTAGCCATCAATGCAGCCACAAATAATACCTCTTAAAGGAACAGGAATTGCCAAGCATATGGTACATGCATTTAATCACAACACTCAAGAGGCAGAGGCAGGCAGATCTCTGAATTTAAACAACAAACAAAGAATAAACAGAAACAATTAAAAAAATATTTCCTTTTTTATTCGTTTGTCTGTTTTTCCAAACAGAGTTTTTCTTTGTAACCTTCACTGTCCTAAACTTGCTTTGTAGGCCAGGCTGGCCTCGAACTCACAGAGATCCACCTGCCTCTGCCTCCTGAGTGCTGGGATTACAGTTGTGAGTCACCTCTCCAGGTTAACTGGAGATTTCTAACTGGAGTCATTCTCCATGCTAGTTTCAGCTTTCTGATATTACTACAGTAAATCCATAATAGTTGTACATTCAAAACCTAACACCAGATTTTTGTTAAATATATGCATTTTAAATGACAGTTAAAATGTATAGTGTCTCCAGTCTGTTCTTAGCCGGAGACGCTTTAGTGGACTTCTGAAGCTGGCAAATGCACAGCCTGCCGCAGTAATGCTAAGAAGGATCTCATTGCAAATATTTTTGTACTTCTCTAACCTGAGAAAACAAGTTTTTGGTTTTTTTTCTTTTTCAACAAATTTGTTTTATTTTTATTTCTGTGCATTGGTGTTTTGCCTTCATGTATGACTGTGTGAGGCTATCAGGTCCCCTAGAATTGGAGTTACAGACAATAGTGAGCCACCACGTGGCACTAAGTGGTGATGGATGGAGTGCTGGAGTCCAGAAGCCCAGAGCTTCCTGTGGCTGTAACTCTGCACTATCACTCAGCGCCCTCTATTGACAAGGAGGAACATTTCACCAACTAACACAGGAGACCACGTTCTCAAGTCTTGGCCCAGCTCCTTTATCACAGAAGAGGACACGGGGAAGGTGTCTTGTAGTAAAGCCCAGAGCTTCATAACTAGCACATGTGTTATCAGAACCTTATACCTCAAGTTCTTTTAGTCAAAATATTTTTCAAAGACTAATGAGAACAGCATTGTTTCATATTTGTTGGAAACATCTTTAATGACCTGCATAACAAGAGCTGGATCTTTGCCTCTGCATTTGTTCTGTTTCAATGTTATTTTGGTTTGAATACATGAAGAAAATCTGGCCATTAGCAGATATGTAGTGGGAAAAGAAAAGGGTATTTCAAGAGACTTTTCATATTATGGTGGACAACCAAAACTTGGCAAGTAGTATTTTTTAAAGATTGTGTGTGTGTGTATGTGTGTGTGTGTAATGAGTGCTCTATCTGCATGTATACGTGCAGGCCAGATGAGGGCATCAGATCACATTATAAATGGTTATGAGTCACCATGTGGTTGCTGGGATTTGAACTCAGAACCTCTGGTAGAGCAGACAGTGCTCTTAACCTCTGAGCCATCTCTCCAGCCCGGCAAGTAGTATTTTCAAAAAGATGAGTGGTGATTTGGAAATTGAAATATTTATCATATTTTTTTTGAAACAGGGTTTCTCTGTGTAGGCTTGGCTGTCCCGGACTCACTTTGTCGACCAGGCTGGCCTTGAACTCACAGCAATCCGCATGCCTCTGCCTCCCGAGGGCTGGGATTAAAGGCGTGCGCCACCACGCCTGGCCCTAGCATATTTTTATATTCTGATACATTACAGTTCTTTGGTTACATCTCTTTGTTGATTCTTTTGAGCCTCATCATATGGTTTTGTAGTTGCTGACTTCCTGGCTCAGGCCCCAGAGTGCTGAAACAGCAGGCATGCTATGTTACTGAGTTCATTCTTTTTGTTTGTTTTTTTGAGACACGGTTTCTCTATGTTACCTTGGTTGTCCTGGACTCTCTTTGTAGACCAGGCTGGCCCCGAACTCATATCGATCCACTTGCCTCTGCCTCCCAAGTGCTCCCAAGGATTAAAGGTGTGTGCCACCATGCCCGGCTACTGAGTCTATTTTTATTCCTGCTTGATTTCATTTTGTAAAGTATATTGGGAAAATATTGGTTCACTATCAAAGCACGTATAGCAGTCCCCTTTTGCCCAAGGTCTCTTTTCAGAGGCTTTAATTACTCAACTATAATTCAAAGAAATTACATGGAAAGTTCCAGAAATAATTCATAAGTGTTAACATGTAAGCTAGCATGAGGAAGTCTCATTCTTCGTGCTCTCCTACCTAGGATGTGAATCACCACCTTGCCTACTGGGTGTCCACACTGGGTATTCTACCTGCCCATGAGTCCCTTAGCCATCTCGGTTACCAGATGAAGTGTTGCATGTTCCCCTGTTCAGATAATCTCAATGTTGTAGCCTAGGGTACTCCAGAAGGCTGTGCCACTACCTCCACTTCAACTAATTACACATTTAATCATTTCATCATAAGGGAGGTGAATATAGTGGGGTTATAAGTGGGGATCAGTTGCTTTACTCTTTTTACTGCTGTGACTGCTTGACAGAAGCAACTTGAAGGAGTAAGGAGTGTTTTAGTTCAGTTTCAGTGGTCATAACTCATCATTGTGGAAAAGGCTAAATGGCGCTCAAGGTGCCATGTGCAGCTGATAACTATCCCTCACATATTGTTGGCCAGTAAAGAAAGCAGACTAGAACTAAGGCATGTGCAACCAATCCTGAGTGGCCTACTTCCACCCGAGCGGCCCTTGCATCCCAAAGGTTGTACAACTTCAAATACAGTGGCACAATCCAGAGGCCAAACATAGGAACCTGTGTGGTAAAGTTCACATTTCAACCATAATGTAACAGAATAAGGTACCTGAGAGGCCACATTTCATACCTTCTATTATATTGTACTGTTGTAATTGTTCTATTTTAATACTTATTATTGTTGATCTCCTAGTGTGCCTAACTCAAAATTAAGCTTTATCATCAATATAATAAATACACATTAGTCAGGGTTCTCTAAAGGAACAGAAGAGGGGAGAGAGAGAGAGAGAGAGAGAGAGAGAGAGAGAGAGAGAGAGAGAGAGAGAGAGAGAGTGTGTGTGTGTGTGTGTGTGTGTGTGTGTGTTAGTTATCAGAGAGTGGCTCATAACCTGTGGTCTGTTAGTCCAACAATTGCTGTCTCTCTTGATGGAAAGTCCAAGGACCTAGTAGCTGCTCAGTCCAGGAGACTGGATGTCCCAGGATTCCCAGTATGTGCTGGAACCCCTGGGAATTCCTAGGCAGCTGCTTTTCTTTAGGCTAAATTGGAATCATGAAGAAGCAGGCTCTAATGCTAATGAAGAAATACCTAAATAGCAGGACAGATGAACTTGCCAGAGAGAGTTGTTTACTGGAAAAACTTGTTTCTCATTGTGCTGTGGCACAGCCCTAGCACACACCTCTAATCCAAGAGCTTTCTGCTTGAGTATTGTAAACAGGACTAAATAAAGTCAACCATAGGTCAAGAAGCAGAGCAAGCAACCAGTTGGCAGGAAGTGAACTTAAGGAAAAAAAGAGTAAGAGGAAGTCAGGATGGATAGAAAGACCCACAGGAAGTAAAATGGAGGAACACTCAGTTTTGAGGGTTTTTTGATACGGCATTGAGAAGGAGCATTCCTTTTTTCCTTTTGGGCCACCGGCTGAGGAAGGTCAGATGGGTGCTGACTGTGCCTTTCTGAACTAGCAGGTTTTCACCCCAGCACCTGGGTCCTAAGTCTTTATTGGTAAAACTGAGCACCTGAGATTTGGGGTTTTGTTTTGTTTTTAGAGACAGGGTTTCTCTGTGTAGCCTTGGGTATCCTGAAACTCATGCTGTAGCTCAGGCTGGCCTCAACCTCATAGAGATTCATCTGCCTCTGCCTCCCTGAGTGCTGGGATTATAGGCATGTGCAATTAAAACAACAGGAGCAGCAGCAGCAACAACAACAACAACAACAACACACACACACACACACACTCACTCACTCACACACACATATATATTCAAGAGATAACACATGCAAAAAAATTAATTTACCAATGTTTTAGTCCAGACTACATTTATGACAAAATGAAACAAGCTAAAACCATCCATAGCAAAGCTCCAGACCCTGGGCTGGCATTACTGCCTTTTGGACTTTCACAAGAGTCTTTTATACATGTTTTTCTTGTTTCACATGAGATGGAACATTACATTCCACTGAGAGCTGGCCAAGATAAAAAGACTTCAAGACGACCTTGAAAAATAAAGCTATCAGTACAGACAAGAAAACAGAAGAGTGAGAAAACACGCAAAAGCTCCCCCACTGAATGTTTGCGTATTAACCCTGTATTTGTTCCCTGAAGACCCAGAGAGATGGCAAATAGCGACATTTGCCTGGAGGATTGGGTGGCAGGAGATGGGAGAGCTAAAGGCTGGACAAAACTTGCCATTAGACCAAGTAGAAGCAGGCTAGAGTCTGAGCTTTTCAAGATGCCTTCTTAGCCATTCCGGCTGTCAAAACTCCTGGGGGACACCCAAGTGAATCTTTCTTTGAATTGAAGCTGGCATATGAACACAGCATAGTCATCAAAATTCAAGAACCATAGCTGAACTAGGCGGCCTTGAATGGTCCCAGTGGCTAGTGCGGTATGGGAACCTTTAGCCCCAGCACTTGGGAGGCAGACACAGGTGGTGGATCACTCTAAGTTCGAGGCCAACCTGGTCTACAAAGCGAGTGCAGGACAGCCAAGGCTACACAGAGAAACCCTGTCTTGAAAAACCACAAAATAAAATAAAATGAGGCAGAACTAACAATTCTAGTGGGCAGTACAGTCAGTAAGCATACACAAACATATCTTTACAAACACATTAGTTGGGTACTATTGGGCTGGGGGGATGCAAGTACTGTCCTATCCGTGGTGACCCTATGTGTAAAGTGATAATGTGCAGCAACTAGCAAGTGGTGAGCATAGGGATACATATTGTATACCTATCACTGTGACAGGATATCTGACAGGTAACTTAAGGGAATGGGCTTATTTTGGCTCATGGTTTTAGAGGGTTCAGCTATACATGGTTACTTGACATCATATTTCTCAGACTGCTGTGAGGTAGAACATCATGGTGGCAAAAGGTTGTATGGAGAACAGTTCACCTCACATCAGACGTATCAGACAGGAAGTGTAAAGAAAGGGACAAAGGAAGGGATGAGACACTCTCAGTGACCCATCCTCAATGACATGATTCCCTTACTACATTCCCTTTCAGTACGTTTCTAGAATTCTCCAAGAGTCCTGTCAGTTGACGGCCATGACAAAGGCTGTGACAGGCATTTCACATTATTAGAACAGTTCCACAGCTCTGAGGCTAAGAGTTTGCTTAGTGTACACAAGTCAGGGAAGCTGTAGCTTTGGAAGAAGAGAGGGAGGGAGAATGGCGAGAGATGAAACAAAGATAGGTGTATGAGTGAGTTAGGCAGGATCTCAGTGCCTGTCAGACTCCTGGGCTCCACCCGAGACCTGCGGTCAGTACACTGAAACAACATCTCCAAAGCTAGGTGTGGTGGCATGGTGGCGCACACCTTTAATCCCAGCACCAGGGAGGCAGAGGCAGGTGGATCTCTGTGAGTTCTAGCCCAGCCTGGTCTACAAAGTGAGTCCGAGACAGTCAGGGCAGTTATACAGAGAAACTCTGCCTCGAAAAACCTTAAAAAAAAAAAAAAAGAAAAAGAAAAAGAAAAACAAAGCTAAGACTCTGGTTGGACACAGTGTGCAGTTTGAATCCAGAATTCCTGGCTGAGCTTGGTGGACAGTTCAGGCCCTGAGTCAATAACTGACCAAGGCACACACTTTGGGCCAAAAGCCCCTAGCTGAGCTTGGTGCGCAGTCCCAGCCCCCCAAAATTCTGATGGACCCTGTGTGCATTTTGTGTCCAGAATCTCTAGCTGAGCTCGGCAGATAGTTTAGGCCCTGAGAATCTAGCTGAGCTCGGCGCGTGGTTCGGGCTCAGTGTCCCTGGCTGGACTTGGCAGGGAACCCAGAAGGCTGTGGATACCTTGGCCTGACCCAACGCTCATTCAGAGACCCAGAACGATTGCAGGACCCACAGCACAGGGGAGCTGAGGATCACTGGCTGTGAGAGACCAAAATGACAGGGCTACCCTCCTGCCATCCACACCAGTGAAGTATCAGAGCTTCCAGCCTATGGAAATCGTGAGAAAACAAGTGAATCTATCATCAGACTCCCTCCATCCAACTCTGGAAGCTACCCAACAAAAACAAAGACACCAAGATGTCTAAAGGACAGTGTAAAAGCATACACAAAACCCCCCAAACTAACATGGCGTCTCCAGTTTCCAGCTATCCCAAAGAAAACAACCCAGAGAATTCAAATACAACGGAAATACAAGAAAATGACCTCAAATCCTTAGTAATGACGATATTAATGGAGGAAACAAATAAAATTTGTAATCAAATGCAGGAGGACACAGCCAAACAGGTGAGAGACATAAAAGAAGCACATAGAGGGGAACTGGAAAAATTTCAGGAAAATGCAAACAACCAGATGAAAGAAAGAAGTAAAATGGTTCAAGTTTTGAAGACCTATAAAGAGGCAATGGAAGAAAATCAGGAATATACAAACAATCAGATGAAAGAAATCAAAAAATCAGTTCAAGATCTGAAGATGAAAATGGATTCAATAATAAACACAGAGACAGAAGAAAAACGAGAACGTGAGACTTCAGAGAAGAAGGCGAGCAACACAGAGGTGAGCTTTTCTAACAGAATCCAAGAGAAGGAAGAACAAATCTCAGGTCTAGAAGATACAATCACAGATCTTGAAGCAACCATTAAGGAAAATGTGAAATCTGAAAAAGTCCTGACACAAAACATCCAAGAAATTAAGGACACCATGAAAAGAAGAAATCTGAGGATGATAGGCATTGAAGAAAGAGAAGATATCAGTCTCCAAGGCCCAGAAACTCATAGAAGAAAATTTCCCCAATCTAAAGAAAGAGATGCCTATAAACATACAAGAGGCCTACAGAACACCAAATAGAACTGACCAGAAAAGAAAAACTGCCCATCATATAATAATCAAAACACAAAACATACAGAACAAAGAAAAAATATTAAAAGCTGCAAGGGAAAAGGGCCAAATAACATTTAATGGCAAACCTATCAGAATTACACCCGACTTCTCAGCAGAGGCCATAAAAGCCAGAAGGGCCTGGACAGAGATCCTGCAAACCCTAAGAGACCACAGATGCCAGGCCAGACTACTTTACCCAGCAAAACTATCAATAACCATTGATGGAGAAAACAAAATACTCCATGACAAAAACAAATTCAAACAGTACCTATCCACATATCCAGCTTTACAGAAGGTACTAGAAGGAAAACTCCATCCCAAAGGGTCAAGCTACAACCAAAACTACTCAGGAAATAGATAACTATACCATGGCAAAAACACAACTACACAAATGCTCGACTGGAATCAACATCAAAATTAAGACTCTTAACAGTCACTGGTCATTAATATCTCTCAACATCAATGGTCTCAATTCTCCAATAAAAAGACATAGACTAACTGAATGGGTGCATAAACAAGACCCAACATTCTTCTGCATTCAAGAAACACATCTCATCCATAATGATAGGCATTACTTCAGGGTAAAAGGTTGGAAAAATATTCCAAGCAAATGGTCACAAGAAGCAAGCAGGCGTAGCCATTTTGGTATCGAACAAAATAGACTTTCAGCCAAAATTAATCAAAAGGGATGAGGAAGGACACTTCTTACTCATCAAAGGTAAAGTCAACCAAGATGATATCACAATTCTGAACATCTATGCTCCCAATACAAGGGCACCCACATTTGTAAAAGATCTCCTAAAAAAGCTTAAACCACACATCGATCCCCACACAATAGTGGGGGACTTCAACACCCCACTCTCACTGGGATAAGTCATTGAAACAGAAACTAAACCGAGAAATAACATCATTAACCAATGCCATGGGTCAAATGGATCTAACAGATATCATAGAACCTTTCACCCAAACAAGAAAGAATACACCTTCTTCTCTGCACCCCATGGAACCTTCCCCAAAATTGATCACATCGTAGGTCACAAAGCAAGCCTCAACAGATACAGAGGATTGAAATAATACCTTGTATCCTATCAGATCACCATGCTCTTAGGCTGCAATTCAACAAAAACAGAAATAACAAAAAGCCTACACGTACATGGAAACTAAACAACTCTCTGCTAAATGACACCTGGGTCAGGGAAGAAATAAAGAAAGAAATCAAGGAGTTTCTGAAATTCAATGAAAATGAAGGAACAACATACCCAAATTTGTGGGATACATTGAAAGCAGTGCTAAGAGGAAAATTCATAGCACTAAGTGCCTTTAAAAAGAAATTGGAGACATCGCACATAAGCATCTTAACGACACAACTGGAAGCCCCAGAAAAAAAAGGAGCAAAAACACCCAAGAGGAGTAGACGTCTGGAAATAATCAAACTCAGGGCTGAAATTAACAAATGAGAAACTAAGAAAATAGTCCAAAGAATCAACAAACCCAAGAGTTGGTTCTTTGAGAAAATCAACAAGATAGACAGACCGTTAGCCAAACTAACTAAAAGGCAGAGAGACAGTATTGAAATCAACAAAATCAGAAATGAAAAGGGAGACATAACAACAGACACAGAAGAAATACAAAGAATCATAAGATCCTATTTTGAAGGCATATATGCCACAAAATTTTAAAATCTAAGGGAAATGGACGATTTTCTTGATCAATTTCATTTGCCAAAGTTGAGTAAAGAACAGATAAACAAGCTAAATAGTCCCATTTCCCCTACAGAAATCGAAGCAATCATTGATAGTCTCCCAACCAAAAAAAGCCCAGGGCCAGATGGTTTCAGCACAGAATTCTACCAGACCTTCAAGGGCGAGCTAATACCGATACTCTTCAAGCTACTCCAAAAGATAGAAATGGATGGAATATTACCAAATTCATTCTATGAGGCCATAGTCTCATTGATACCTAAACCTCACAAAGACTCAACAAAGAAAGAGAATTTCAGACCAATTTCTCTTATGAACATCGATGCAAAATTCTAAATAAAATGCTTGCAAAACGAATACAAGAACACATCAAAGATATCATTCATCATGACCAAGTAGGCTTCATTCCAGGCATGCAGGGATGGTTTAATGTAATCCACCATATAAACAAACTGAAAATAAAAAACTACATGATCATCTCTTTAGATGCAGAGAAGGCATTTGATAAAATCCAACACCCATTCATGTTTAAAGTTTTAGAGAGATTAGGGTTACAAGGCACTTTCCTCAACATAATAAAGGCTATATACAGCAAGCCAATAGCCAAAATCAAAGTAAATGGTGAGATACTCAAGGAAATTCCTCTAAAATCGGGAACAAAGCAAGGCTGCCCACTCTCTCCATATCTCTTCAATATAGTACTCGAAGTTCTAGCCAGAGCAATAAGACAACAAAAGGAGATCAAGGGTATCCAAATGGGAAAGGAGGAAGTCAAATTATCCCTATTTGCAGATGATATGATAGTGTACATAAGTGACCCTCAAAATTCCACCAGAGAACTCCTACAGCTGATAAACACCTTCAGCAAATTAGCTGGATACAAAATTAACTCAAAAAAGTCTGTAGCCTTCCTATACACAAATGACAAGCTTGCAGAGGAAGAAATTAGGAAAGCCACACCCTTCACATTAGCCACAAGCAATATAAAATATCTAGGAGTCACTCTAACTAAGCAAGTGAAGGACTTGTTTGAAAAAAATTTCAAAACTCTGAAGAAAGAGATTGAAGATGACCTGAGAAGATGGAATGATCTTCCTTGCTCATGGATCGGGAGAATTAACATAGTAAAAATGGCCATCCTACCAAAAGCAATCTACAGATTCAATGCAATCCCTATCAAAATACCTACACAATTTTTTAAAGACATTGAAAGTTCAATTCTGAACTTCATATGGAAAAACAAAAAACCCAGAATAGCTAAAACAATCTTGTACAATAAAAGGTGCTCCAGAGGAATCTCCATACCTGATCTCAAACTGTACTATAAGGCAATAGTAATTAAAACAGCTTGGTACTGGCACAGCAACAGGCTGGTTGATCAGAGGAATCAAATCGAAGACCCAGATATGAATCCACACATGTATGGTCACTTGATTTTCGACAAAGAAGCCAAATCCATTCAATGGAAAAAGGATAGCATCTTCAACAAATGGTGCTGGTCTAACTGGAGGTCTATGTGTAAAAAAATGCAACTGGACCCATATTTGTCACCTTGCACAAAATTCAAATCCAAGTGGATTAAAGATCTCAACATAAAACCAGAGACACTAAGTCACTTAGAAGAAAAAGTGGGAAAGAGCCTGGGACATATTGGCATAGGAGACAACTTCCTGAACAGAACACCAACAGCCCAGGCCTTAATGTTAACAATTAATAACTGGGACCTCATGAGGCTGAGAAGCTTCTATAAGGCTGGAAACACTGTCAAGAGAACAAAGCGACAGCCTACAGACTGGGAAAAGATCTTCACCAACCCTACATCTGACAAAGGTCTAATATCCAAAATATATAAAGAACTCAAGAAGCTAAGCACCACCAAACCAAATAACCCAATTGAGAAATGGGGCTTGGAACTAAACAGAGAATTCTCCACAGAGGAATATCAAATGGCTGAGAAACACTTAAAGAAATGATCAACCTCCTTAGTCATCACGGAAATGCAAATCAAAACAACTCTGAGATTCCATCTTACACCCATCAGAATGGCTAAGATCAAAAACTCAAGCGACACCACATGCTGGTGAGGATGTGGGGAGAGAGGAACACTCCTTCATTGCTGGTGGGAATGCAAACTAGTACAGCCACTTTGGAAATCTATCTGATGCTATCTCAGAAAAATGGGAATAGGGCTTCCTCAAGACCCAGCTATTCCACTCCTTGGAATATACCTAGAAGATGCTCCAGCACACAACAAGAAAATTTGCTCAACCATGTTCATAGCAGCCTTATTCATAATAGCCAGATCATGGAAACAGCCTAAGTGTCCCCCAGTAGAAGAATGGATAAAGAAACTGTGGTACATATACACTATGGAATACTACTCAGCTATTAAAAACAAGGAATTCCCGAAATTTGTGGATAAATGGATTGAGCTAGAAATTATCATAATGAGTGAGTTAACCCAGAAGCAGAAAGACTTAAATGGTATATACTCACTTATATCTGCATACTAGCCCAAGGGGCATGTCCCACGAAAGCCTTACCAGGAAACTGGGACAGAGGGGAGGACATCCTATTGGGACTCTAGATGAGAGAAGCATGGGAGAATGGCAAAGTAGAAGGATCCAGAGGGTCCTAGAAACCTACAAGTAGAACATTATGATAGGAAGACTTGGGCCCAGGGGTCCCGCTCAAACTAAGGCACCAGCCAAGGACAATACAGGCGGTAAACTTTAAACCCCTACCCAGATCTAATCTATGGTCAGAACAGTCTCCACATTTGAGTGGAGAGTGGGATATGACTTTCTCATGTACTCTGGTGCCTCACATTTGACCATGTCCCCTGGGGGGTGGGGGGGGGAGACATGGTGGCACTCAGAGGAAGGACAGCAGGTTACCGAGAAGAGTACCCTATGAGCATATACAGGGGGAGGTAATCCCCCACAGGAACAGTCATAGGGGAGGTGAATAAGGGGAAAAGGGGAGGGAGGGAAGAATGGGAGGACACAAGGGATGGGATAACCATTGAGATGTAACAAGAATAAATTAATAATAAAAATTTTTAAACAAAGAAAAGAAAAAAATAGAAAAGAAACAACATCCCTAGACATTTGTGTGTAGCTTACACCATAAAAAGCAGGAGATTATGTACATTTGCCTTAGCATTTTAAACGTCTTTGCTTAAGATGGAATATAGTTTTTCTTGCTCTACCTTTGGTGTACATCACTAGGTTCACACCATGCCTTCACAGTTGCTTCTGTTTTGAGGAAAGTTTTCAGTATATTGCGCAGGCAGGTATGCCCTACACTAGCAATTCTCTTGCCTCAGTCTCCCAAGTACTTGGGATAACAGGTGTGTGTGTGTGTGTGTGTGTGTGTGTGTGTGACTACCATTCACAGCTTAGAAAGGATCTTTGCATTTCTGCGAAGACATTTCTGGGGTTTGGGGAGTTATGGCACTGAATATGTAGAGAGGTTTGGCCCATGATCTAGCCATATGGCCTTTCAATCTGAGTACAAATCTTTAACAACAACATTTTATATTTTTCAGTGTGTAAATCCTTTACTATGCTGGGCAGTAGATTCATCCCTAAGCATTTCTGCTTTGTGATGCTATCAGAAATGGACTTGTTTGAATTTTCTTTTGGATTATTTATTGGTAGTGTAAGTACACACAACTCTTTTTGTATGTAAATTCTGTGATGAACCATACATTAATGCTGTAACTGGTAAATATCACCTGTGGACTGGAAAGGTTTTCCTGCCTTCTTTCTGTCCCCTCCTACCTTAATTTCCAACACTGTGGGGACTAAAAGTAGGCATCCTTCATCTTTAGGTTTTCAGTCTTCCACCATCATTATGTTACCTCTGACGCTTTAGCATGTTTAAGAAGTTTCCTTACCTCAATTTATTGTCTTTAATCACAACTGATAGCTTACTGAAGATAGACACAGGAAAATTGGAAGCTTTTGAGACAAGGGAAGAAAAAAAAAAATAAAATGAAAACAGTTGTGGTTCCTAGATGTTTGCTTCAAGGACTACGTCTGTCAGCAATAGGTTTGTTATTAAGAAATAAACTTCTACTTCATGGCTTCTTTGTCTTAATACGTAATAAGAAAAAGGGAATTCTTTCAAATGTATCAAAATCTGTTATAAATCAATGAGATCAAAAGCCAAAACCGTATCAAAAATTAAGCAAACAATACAATAAAAAAATTTTAAACTTTAAAAACATGCATTGTCCACATATTAGAAAGTCAAATCAAAATTGGACTTCTTGGCAAAGAAGTCTGAGGCTATACTGAGTCAGTTTTGGTCCAACAGTGAAGCAAAGCCTCAGGACGCAGAAAAGCACCACCTGTGGGGAGCAGAGCTCACAGGCATGAGATGATGGAGAGGCTGTGGCCCCAGGGTCTGGTGTGGGAACTGCAGGGACAATGTTGGCTCATTCTCAATAAGCAAACTAGATGTGAATGGAGAATAAGAGAACCCACAAGAACATAGATCCTTCCGCTCTTGGCAACCTGGACACTGTGACCTGTAAGAAAGGCACACGCCTTTAATCCCAGCACTCAGGAGGCAGAGGCAGGCGGACTGCTGTGAGTTCGAGGTCAGCCTGCTCTACAAAGTGAGTCCAGGACAGTCAAGGCTACACAAAGAAACCCTGTTTCGAAACCACCCCCCCCAAAAAAAATTGATATTCTTGCACTTGAAGAAACATAGGTGACGATGGTTCAGCTGCTGGAGAATCTGAAGGAAAAGAACAGGAAGTCTTGGATAAAGCTGAGGCGCCATGGCTGTTTCCACAGCAACTAAGTAGGTGAGCTTATTGTTTGGGAGCTGCTCCCATACCCTATACACCACACTGATTTACCACCCTTGCCTTCCCAATCATGTGCAGATTTCCCTTATAGTCATCCCTAATTTGGAGCCATACAGGAAAGGGGAAATAGTGAGTCCCATTTCCAATTGGTCAGAGACAGGACCAGCACAACTACAACGGGAAGCGTGCAAGGCATTCTGTTACCAAAGGACAGATTTATGTAGTTGCAATTCCAATTCTACTGATATAGTCTTTTAAAAATTCTTCTACTTATGTGAAACATATAGCTTTCATTGCAATATTTGCAATAGTAAATGTAAAAATACGAAAAACTGGCATCTAAAGAAAACTGGTCAATTAATGTTTTACTTACATGTTTCTGGAAAAGCAAGCTAGAAGGCAGTATTTCATAAGATACTATTTGCGTTAAGATATTGTATTATTTGTCTCCCCGATGTAACAAAATCCCTGGCAAAAGCTAGTCATGAAAGGGATTTTTTTTCCTCCCAGTTCAAGTGTGCACTATGGTGTGGTGAGGAAGCCATGACAGCAGAATGCTGAAGTGGCTGGCCACATTGTCCTTACCATCCAGGCAGGATGCAGAGATGATTGAGCTCGTCTCAGGTTTCCATTGTATTCAGCCTGGGTTCCCAGCCATGGAGTGGTGCACATATGTTTGCAGGAGTCTTCCAAATTCACCTAATTTGGGTACTCCTACAGGACTGCCCAGACAGTTGCCGCTTTGATGAGTCTACATCCTGTGAAGTTGACAATCCGAACCATTTCAAGTCCATCTCTTGCCAATGCGCACCCAAACTTAATGCTTTTAACACGTAACCTGTTACCTTTGCACCCATAGGCTTGTAGCCATCTCATACTGCAAAACGCGTTTACTCCAGCTTCCACAGTCTCCACGTTCTTTGTCAGTCTGTGCTGGCTAGTTTTATGTCAACTTGATACAATCTAAAGTCTTCTGAGAGGAGGGACCCACAATTAAGAAAACGGTGAGCAGTGATACGGAGTGTAATCTAAATAAACCCTTTCCTCACCAGCTTGCTTTTTGACCATGGTGTTTTGCTGCAGCAATGGAAACCCTACCTAAGGCACAGTTCCAGAGCTGTTCTAAGGCGTAAGTGCAGATTCCCTTGTAAGATTCATGATCTCTTAACTGTGACACCCTGTACAATAAAAACCAAGTTACATAGCTCCAACAAAAGCGTATTCCAACAAGGCTCCACTCCCTACAACTCCACAACCTTCCAGGGGAACTAAGTGTTCACACGGGGTACTGGGAGTCCTCCATGCTGATACAGAGCTGTAGTGCATCCTCCCTTCCTCCTGTCAACAATTGCAAACTTATGAGTAAGTGGTAATTTCTCACTTAGAACTTTGTTGTTTTTATCTCCTCCTTTTGTTCATTAAGACATAAAATGTTTCGTTTCCCTTTTAAAAGACCTGGTATTGTATGCTACATTTATTATAGTTTTGTTTTGTTTTTTTACTTCAAAGCCATTAGCAACCTAGCCTTTGTTAAATTTACAGATGTAAAGGGAATAGACTTTTAGCACTCATAAATTTATAAAAATGAGTTCAACTATTTGGCATTATGTTCTCTTCTGGGCATGAATAAGACGGTGTCCATTTCCATATTTGCACATGCCCACTGAGATGAGCAGAATATGAAGGTCATTTTCAATTACTGTACTTTCAGCTTCCTTAGGACCACATAGTTTTACATAAAAATGTTGTCTCCCACTCCTGGAAGTTTGCCTGTTTTGACTTAGGAATCCATGTTGCATGTGCATATACATATACATATGTGTGTGTATGTATACATGTATGTATAAATTTTTCAATAACTGTGGGATTTTTCATTATGTGCCATAGAAATGAACAAATTGGATTTTATTTATTTATTTATTTGGTATTTTTGCCTGCATGTGTGACTGCACACCAGAAGACAGCACCATATCTCATTGTAGATAGTTACGAGCCACCATGTGGTTGCTGGGAATTGAACTCAGGACCTCTGAAGAAGAACCAGTGCCCTTAACCTCTGAGCCAACTTTCCAATCCATAAATTGAGTTTGTGACAAGTAATTACATAGGGTGATTAGTTTACCATTCCTCCCAGTGCTCAGCCCTTTAAAGGAATCAGTCTGTACATTAATAACTTTACATTTATTAAGTCATACCACAGGCAAGCCGTCAGAAAAGGAGTATGATCTGGCGCCTAGCCTTAAGGCTCCTATAGAGCCTCTAATTACAAGAGAAGACAGACACAAAGAGTTTCACAACACCGATCCCAAATGAAAATTGTTGTGGCTTTGATGCTTGTCTTCCACTATATAGTAATAGGGACAAAACCTAAGCCTACTGGGCATGGGGTACCACACCTGCAAGTGGAGACAGGAAATCAGGAGGTCAAGGTCATCCTCTGACTACAAAGGGTATTTGAGGCCAGCGTGGGCCACACGAGACTCTATCTTAAAAACGAAAAACTAACAAACTGAGCTTATCTTGTCCCTACATTCTTAGCAACTATCACACTGTTTAACTTGTCATCCTCCTGCCTCAGCCTCCCAAGTCAGCACATATGGATTGTGTCATATTATTGCAACTTCCCCAACACATTGATGTTCTTACTGTCATCAAAGAGTGCAACTCGGTATTGTGCACAGTTTATTCTGAGACAACTGGGTTCGCAACTAACAGTAAAGAAGATAAAGACTTAAAAAAAGTCACTAACTTTTATCATCTTTTTTTTCCCCCTAGAATTTGCTTGTATGAAGAAAAGCATTGTACTGGGCAAGTTCCACAGTACAGTCTTCAGGCTTGTGTGGAACTGAGGAATTAAAAGAAAATCTTCCCATTAACCTATATTTGGAGACAACTGAAAACCTGACATTCTTGAAGATGAACACAGATAACCTCAATGGTTGGTTCCAATTCACTTATTTCTTCCAAAACCCTAGGAAGGAATTCTAATCAGCACAAAACTTGAGCTTCCAGTTCTCATCTTAAGAGTTAGGTTGATGACTTCTTTGATTTTTTCTTCTCTGCTTCCTCCTTTTCTTTTTCTATTTCAGTTACCTGCAACTCAATTTCTTTGGCACTAAACATCTGAAAAAAGAAAACATCAACAAGTTTTTCATTTATACAAATACTTGAATATTTTCTATCAGTATTGTATAACTTCAGGAAATACAAAATGATGTGCGTGTACTAATGCGGTTAATTTCAGGTGTGTGGCATCTGGTATCATTATTGCAGGGCAGGGCGTGACACTTCCTTAGACACCCTACACATGCACTGTTTACTCTGCAACACCTAAGTGCAAGGCTTGTTTGTGAGTAAATAACTTCGTTGACCCTCCTCTTTGTAAGCATAAGGCTATTGTGCAAATTCAAATGCTAGTTTCTGTACCCCCCCCCCCCCATATTTGGTTGCAATCCTTGTTCTGAGAATCTCCTGTCTCAATGTTGTACAAATTCTGCTCCTCAATTGTACCCTGGTATGCCAATAAAGCAGCTTACAGCCAGTTGCTGAGCAGGGAGAAAGTAGGGCTGGACTTCCTGCCAGCCAGTGGAGGAGGAGTTAGAGGAGGAAGTAGGGGACTGAGCCATGAGAGAGGCCCAGGAGCCATCAGGAGAAGGACCTGGAGCAGGAAAGCCGCAAAGTGCAGGTATCTCTGAGATGTATGCTGGGAGGAAACCAGATTAGCTTAGAGGGTTAATAATACAGTAATAACAGCTCAGGTATTGTGTTGTGAAGCTTATTATTAAACCAATATAAAAAAGTCTAAGTTATTTGTGTGATATCTGAGTTAAGAGAGAAATTGAGAAACAAACAGTTTTATAAAAATAACCTTAGCACCGCTCTTCCATTCTACCACGTGCTTCTCTTACAGACTTCAGCTACTGAGATGGTTAGAGTACGGATTTCTCCACAGGCTCAGGTATTTTCGGCATTTGGTGACAAGCTGTTACTCTTTTGGAAACCAGCCTTAAGTTTTATAGACTGGTGCCTCTACTTCCAGTTCTAAGAGTATTTGTGAGGAGATGAGGCAGGAGTTCTAGCCTAGATTATTGGGGGCAGACAGCATGAGCACATGCACATGTGTGTACACACCTGTGAGGATACTACGAGAAGACAGTCCTTACACGAAGCTGACTGTACTGGCACTCAATCTTGGAGTTTCAGGGCTGAGAGAAATATTTATGGTTTAAGCCAGCCAGTTTATGATAATTCTGTTAAGGCCTCCGTAACTAAGACACACTTACAATGATGTTATAGTCTCCGATTCAGGGGTAAGCAGTATGTTGTGGAACACAGCATGCACCAGGCAAGGAGACCTGAGCATGACACGCCTGGTCCTTCATAATGGAGTCAAAGGGATAATGAGCTGGCTCGCTGCGATGAGAGGAGAGTCTGAGACATGGTCCCCTAGAGCTGCTCAGCTCACTGTTCCAGCTCCTGACTAAGCAGTCTCTTGCCCCCCCCCCCAGTTGGCAGTTACTCCCTCCTTCCAGCGTGGCCTAGAGTTCTAGAGCATGCCTATCATCCTTAACCTTCATGCAGCTCCAAGGTTTCTTTCAATTTTGCTTTACTAAACCTTATTTTCTGAATTCCACCTTTAAAAACTGTTGGCATTACTCATAAGAAACATCTGTGCTTCTTTTTCCATCTTGGTCATACATTTTTTTCCTTCTGTTTATTATTCTCCCACCCCCACTGTCTTTTTGATTTTCATTTTTGTGTGGGTGTTGCTGCTTTTCCTAGACATTATAGAAACCTGCTTACATGGGCCTAGAACCAAACCCTGGTATTTTCTACCTAAGTATAAGAGCACACACAGACATCGTTTATCTTTTCTTTTTGTTTAATGATACTCACTGAAATGGGTGCCATTCACTGAGAATCTACTGAGTAGCACACTAACATTTCATTTACTAGTAGCTGTTTTGGGTGGTGGTGTTTGTTTTTGTTTGAGTCAGCATCTAACTATGTAGACTTACTTGGCCTGGAACTTACTATGTAAATTAAGCTGGCCTTGAACTCACAAAGCTCTGCCTGCCTCTGCCTTCTGAGTGCTGGCATTAAAACCATGCCTACCCACACTCCTTAGAAGGATAATGCCTTGCTATGTAGCCACCCATGGCTTGCCTAGAGCTTGTGACCCATTGCTTTGGTCTCCCTAGCTAGTATGACAGGTAGGTATCATCACGGTAGGCTACCCAGCAATGCTTGGATGGAATAATTCCTAGCCTCATTTGTATACAAGAAAACTGGAAACTAATGGTGGGGACTGTTTGCTCCAGGTCATCCTATGAAACAAATTAGCCTGCTAGAGTGTGGACTCAGGTCAGTACACATAAAAATTTTAAAGAAGGTCTACTAAGTCCGAAGTTCTCTCCTCACTATGCAGCCTATGCTGAAATGTTATATGAAACTGTGCTGTAACTTAGCCTCCAGCCAATGTGCCCTGCTACCATTCATCAAGAATGGTACCCAGCAGGTACGCAGGTGTCATAGCTAAAGAAACCATCCTAATTTTTGTGGCTTCAGAGCCCGCTGTTGTTGGTGTATCTGCCCCTAAAGTCTTGTCAGACAGGTGAAAACTGAGCCCACTACCCATCTCCATAGCCTGAGTTCACACCTGTTGTTTCTGTGGGGCTATGCAGGGGGCTACTCCAAGGTCTGTCCCCATTCTTTTTTTTTTTTTAATTAAAAAATTATTTTATATGCATTGGAGATTTGCCTGCATATATGTCTATGTGAGAGTGTCAGATCTTGTCAAACAACCTACTTCTTTAGCTATGTCACCTGCGTACCTGCTGGGGTAGACATACACACAAGCTGAGCATATATTCTTGATGAATGGTAGCAGGGCACATTGGCTGGAGGCTAAGTTACAGCATATGTAACTAAGTTACAGTTGCCATGTGGGTGCTGGAATTTGAACCCTGGTCCTCTAGAAGAGTAGCCAATGCCCTTAACCACTGAGCCATCTCTCCAGCCCCGCGCCCCCCAATTCCTCTTATTTATTGAAACTTTGCTGCTGCCCTATCCTTTTGTCCGATCTGTTGGGAAAGTAGTAAAACAAACCTCCATTGTTCTACTGTACTGACTATGGCACAATTTTTTTTTTCTGAAAATACTTTCCTTACCCGAAAAGAAAACATATATAAAACCAATCTTCTAAGCATATTTTAGTACAGCTCCCCATGTTTTGAGAGGTTCTGTACATTCTATATAGAGAACTATTGGTAAGCTAGACTGCTGACAATTCTACCTCAGGGACAACAGGAAACCACATAACAAATGCTCTTTAGCCACTGAGTCCTCTGGCATAATGACCTGACAAGTTGTTCTGAGTCTAACTCAGTAGCTGAAGAAAGTCATACAAACAATGTTAGGACTGTTACCAAGAAACATGAAAAGGCTATGATACTAGATTAGCATTCAAATGTGAAAGAGGCTCAAGGCATCTTCAAGTGAAATGTAGGGACAACAGATGAAAAAACCAGCACACAGGTCGGAGGTGTGCAGCTCAGCGGCACAGCATTCACAGTGCACAAGGCCTTGGGTTAGATCCTCAGAAGGAGGAACTGCCCTGATCAGAAAGAGTGGGCATTCTTCATGTAGTGGAGGTAACCAGAGTTACTGTTCTCGGGGTGGGCAGACTACAGGGTCCCTACTTACAGGCACGAATGCCATGGGCAGTCTGTAAGACACTCTCATCACCTACAAGTCATCACAAAGCAGGGCTGAACACCTGCTTGCGAGAAGCTCTAAGATTAGCAACTCTCAGCCTAGCCAGCAGTCGCTGTGGTGCGATGGAGGCATCATGCTTGCAGTGGCCATTCCCAGGGACCAACAGCATTTTAACGCCTACCAAACTGCTCGGGATGTTTCTACTGTGGTCAGTAACTTACCTTCAGTGGTTCATCTCTTCTTATTACAGCCAGTTCGATGTTCTTTCCGCCAGACTGGACAACCTAGTGTAGAGCAAGGATACATAAGGACTTCTTCCCCTGGCTCGGGTACAGCTCAGTGGTAGAGTGTGTGCCTGCTATGTGTGTGTGGCCCTGGGTTTGATTCTTCAACACGACAAACAAACAATCTACCTCTGAAAATTGTGTGTTTAATGGACAAAATGATAAAGAAACCAAAAGCAGATTCTCAGAACACATCTTATAAGGTCACTCACTTCGAGCAAAGCTTTTATTGCTAGTTTGATAGCTTCATTGTCATTCGAAATAGCATCTTCTGTATAATTCTTTTCTAGAAATTCCCGGACAGTTTTAGCACTCCGGCCTATTGCATTTGCCTAGGAAAATTAAAATAGAATTGTCAATACAAGTGGGTTTGTTACCATATATGTTCAGGTCTTTTGGGTTTACTCCAGTGTTGAATAATAGAATCACAAACTGAAGGCTTGACCACCATTTCAGGGGCTCATTGGTTATTATGTGATTAATCCATAATGGTGACAGCACTTCAAGTTTACCAATGCTTTGCCCTAGATGGTGTTTTCTATTGCTTTTTGGGTTTTGTTTTATTTTGTTTATCAAGACAGGGTTTCTCAAAAACCCGTGTTTTCCTGGTTGTCCTGGAACTCACTTTGTAGATCACGATAGCCTTGAACTCACAGAGATCACTTGCCTCTGCCTCCCAAGTACTGGGATTAAAGATATGTGCCAGGGTTAGGCTTAGGGCTAGGGTTAGGGTTGGGGTTAGGGTTGTGGTTGTGGTTGTGGTTGTGGTTGGGCTCAGGGGCCACCAAGCCCAGCTTGTTTTCTTTTACCTTAATGGTAAATTCCCAAGTTCTTTCTAACTTGACAAGACTGAATAAGTTCAAACTCCAAAGACTAGGGCAGGAAAGCTGGTGTAAGTTTACAATAGGGAGTAAAAGGGAGAGAGGAGAGGAAAGCAGGAGAGGGGAAAAGGATGGAGACGAGATATTAACCACTGATACTCATCATTAGAAAGCTGAGGCAAGATGGCTTGAGTTTGAGCCTATCCTAGGCTACATGCACAAGGTGATCTCAGCTGCACAGTGAGACCCTGCCTCAGAAAATAAAAACAAAATCATCAGTGAAAATGTAAAACAAAAACAAAACAAAACAAAAAACAACCAAATTATATGACTAGAATTGAGCAATGTTTTCTTAGACCTTAGGTTTCGCAATCTCTTAACTATACATTATCTTCTATGACTCTATAAACAAAAAGGGGGTTTCAGTTCATCCACTATTTTAGTTCTTCTTTATAAGTCTTCATCAAATGAAGGAAAGAGGCAAATTAGTTTCCCTGAATGCATGGCTACAGGTAGCACATAGGTAGCATTTCTTTTACAGGTGTGTGCCATCGCACACAGCTAGGACCAAATATGCACTAGAGAGCTTATTGTTGCCCACAGAAGCCAAAAGACCTGTCACCTGATCTGAGTGCGGGGAACTGAACTCAGATCCTCTGTGAGGCAGGATGCACTCTTACCATCGAAAATGAAAACTTCCGCCTGGCATGATTACGGAGCCTAATTTGCTTCTGACTTTTGTGTTAACTGGCTGCTTCCCAGAGGAGAAGCATAGCGTGGTTTATCAGAAAGATCCCCCAGGCCCTGAAAGTCTCACACGCTCATCTCACAGGGACTCACTATGCCACACACTGGCCTCTGAAATGAAGTAACACTCCGTAACATTCCTCACTCATTTTTTTCATGCATCAAAAGCTATATGTTGATGCTACATGTGGGCCACACTGCCAATTGTGGCTGCCAACTTGAGATGAACTCGAAACTGACGTGCAGCAGTTTTTGTATACTGAGGCCTTTTCCTGCCTCAAGTCGGAAGCTTAGCTGAGGGCACTGTTCACTAAGTGTGTTAATCTCTATAACAATCACAACCTCTGTGTCACCACACGCCCTCATACAACACTAAGCTTTCTAGTGCTCTTTTTTATCCAAACTCTATATTTTGAACTTCTTTCTGCACAAGCGAAATCAGTCATAATCATGGCACAGATTCAATGTTTTGCAGTATTCAAATTTCCTCCACCGAAGAAATTAGTCCAATACATTTTAATTTAGCCTCAAGCAAGTTCTGAGGACATAGGCAGAAGGCAGTCAGATTCTTTGCAAATTATCACAAGAATGGTTTTATATTAGTTATTTTTAGTTGCAGCGATTATATACCAGGACCAAAAGCAACCTATAAAACAGAGTTAATCTGGGACTTTCAGAGAGTCACAGTCTGTCAGGGAGGGAAGTACAGCAGCAAACAACAGACATGACAGCAGAAGCAGGAAGCTAAGAGCTCACATCTCAACCGCATACACAATGCGGAGTGGGATGAAGCTACAAAAATCTCAAAGCCCAGTAGGAGTCTGGTGGTGCCATTCAGAAATGGCTCTTCAAAAGCGGAACGAAAAGAAGAACAAGTCATCAGCCTTGGACCTCAAGTGGATGAAGGGGAGATTTTATTTGATGTCTGTCACATCTTTGCATCCTTCGAAGATACCTTTGTCCTGTTACCAATCGATCTTTCTAGCAAGGAAAGCATCTGCTGAGTGACCGGTGGAATGAAGGTGAAGGTTGACCAAGATGAGTCCTCTCCATATGTATAGCCATGATGGCTTCCCAGGATGTGGCCCAGAGATGAAAGGAGCTGGGCATCACTGCCCTGCACATCAAATTCCAGGCCACAGGAGTAAACAGGACCAAGACTCCTGAGCCCAGTCAGCCCTCAGAGAGCTTGCTTGCTCAGACATGAAGATTGGGCAGATTGATGATGTCATTCCCATCCCCTCTGACAGCCCTCGAAGGAAGGGAGGTTATCCTGGTCACCGTCGTGTGAACAGGACTTCTCAAGTTATTTTCTGTTAATGAATTGCTTTGTGTAAGCTAAAAAAATAAAAAATTCTCAAAGCCCACCCCCAGTGACATACTTTCTCCAGTGAGGCCACACCTCCTAACCCTCCAAAGACATGTGGGGACATGACAGTCATCCCTAACATGATGGCACTGACTGCTCTATCTCAGTCAATGAGTGACACTTCTCCCACAGTGCTCAGACCTGTGTAATAATACACACAACTCCTCCATGGTGGCTAAAGAAACGTAATATACCCTAGGCATCCCTTAAGGGCCTTTGGCCTTTGACTCTGGAATGCCTATGAGGTCTTAGCAGCCTGCTGGTAAAGTAAGAACAGGATACTGGTGTTCCTACTGTGTACTTGTTTTTTGCTTTTGAAAACTTGCTTATCACTGGGTCTGTGATGACGTGGTCTTTTTATTATTACACAATGGTAAAGAGAAACACCTGAGGGAAGGAAAGCAATTCTTTTGCCCAGCTGTGGACCCATAGATACCTGGAGTGCACACTTTGATGCCCATCTGTACAAGGCCTTCCTCTGGCCCCCTCAGCAGGGCATGCTGTCTGGCTCTAGGGATGCCATCCTTCTGTAGTAACGAGAATACATTCACTTAACATATACTGAATTGAGTCTAAGGCTCTGGTCTCTCCCAGTGGATTCAAAGGCTACAACAAGCCATCAACTGAGAATCAAGTGTTCAAAGAGCCAAGCCAATGGGGAGAATTCATTCAAACCAACACATTTTACTCCCTGACCACCACAGGCTCAAGGCCACATCATAATGCAAAATGTACTTATAAGGTCCAACTTCAAAAGTCCTCATAGCCTTTAATAATCCCAATGGTACTGAAAACTCCAAAGTCTCTTCTTGAGTCAAATTCTTAATTTTAACCCCTTATACAATTAAAAAAGCAATATACTATATACTTCCAAGATGCAATAGCACAGAATATACATTTCTGTTCCAAAGCAGAAATTTGGTATAGTGATAAAATGTAGGCTCAAAACAAGAGGAGAACCCAGCAAGGCCAAACACCAAATCCTGTAGCTTCATTTCTAGTGCCTGGGACTTTAGTTTCAAAGGACTTATATGGCTCATCCCCTCCATCTTCGCTCCCTGCACCTCTCCCTTCCCCTCTCTCTCTTTCTCATTCTCTCACTGTCTATCTCTCTCTCTCTCAGGCTAGTTATGCTCCTCGCATGCAGCTCTCCTTGGCGTGTGTCCCATATCTCTGACATCTCCAACATCTTGGGGTCTCTATTAAGGGACAGCTGACTCCATTTTTCTTTTCTTGTTAAATATATTAGAATTTGATTTATTTATGTATTGTTTATGTTTCTCTCTCTCTAATCACATTCTCAGCTATAGGTCAACTTATTTTTTTGATTGGTTCTTCCTCTATAATCTTGTGGTGGTTCATGTAGAGGAATTTTAATCCAGCAACATGGCTACTTTGGCAAGGAACCACATCCAAAGAGCTTTTAGGTCTGTGTTGTCTGGCTGGAATGACATATCTTTACTCCTTCTGGCTGGGATATAGACACACCCTTAGTACACACCTTCCCAAACAATGAAGTGACATCTGATTGAGGGGCAAAGTGATGAATCAGAGAAAGATTTGACAGAATGAGTCAGAGATAAGATATGCCCAATCCCCACAAGAACAGACAGGAAAGAGAAGCTACTTAAGGACATACAGTCGAGTGGAGACAGTAGAGAAAGAGTAGAGAAGACATTCCAGTAGAGAAAGAAGTAGAGTTGAGTACGGTAGAGAGTTCAGCAGAGAAGGCAGTGCAGGAGAACTGAGCACAGAACACTAGTGAACAGGAAGTTCAATCACTTGAGTGCAGTGGAGGTGAGTTGAGGTCTATAAAATTTGAAATATGTAGAACAGAAAACAAGATAAGCCAAGTGTTTTCAATAATGACGAGTCAGATGTTTCTATTAATTAACTTTAGAAGCTCTCCAGGTCTGACAAGATGAGTCAGCAAGGGTTTATGAAAGTGTTTGTGGCATAAATCTGAAGACCTGAGTTCTATCTCCATGGCCCACATAAAATTGGAAGAAATCCACCTCCTGTGTCCTGTGAGCACCGTGGCATGCATGGGGTCACACATGCATACGCACACATACACAATAACAACGGCCCGCAGAGGTGGCTCAGCAGCTAAGAGCTCTTGTTGGCCTTGCAGAAAATCCAGGTTCACGTGACAGAACCTGTTTGGTGGCTCACAAGCATCATAACTCCAGTTCTAGAGGATCTGAAACCTTCTTCTGGCCTCTACACAAACCAGGCGTGCATGTGGTGCACATAAATACATAGAGACAAAGCATTCACACACATAAAGAGATAAATAAATTTTAAATGTAAGAAATCTTTTCACACAAGGTTTTTTCTTTTTCTTTCTTTCTTTTCTTTTCTTTTTTTTTTTTTTTTTGGTGGGGGCCGTTTCGAGACAGGGTTTCTCTGTGTAACCTTGGCTGTCTTGGAACTCACTATGTAGACCAGGCTGGCCTTGAACTAAGAGATCTGCCTGTCTCTGCCTCCTAAAGGCTGCCAAGCTTTTAAAGTAATTCCCATAGACAGTCAAGAGTTTAGAGAGGGAAGATGTAAGATGAAGTAGCTCTAAATTAAGAGACTAGTTATAGAGTTAACCACACTTAAGATATCTATAGTGCTTTTTAGAAGACCTGAAAGTATTTCAATAATGAAACAATAACTTTCTTTAGAGAAACGCCTCCACCAAATACTTGGAACTCATTATACCCTTTAATATAAAAGAAAAACATTTGGAGGAATTATAATCTTAAAGATATAACATAGTATCTTATTTCTCAACTTTAAGCATTATGGCCAATGTTGAGAACAACACAGCATGTCCCCAAATCATAGTACTATTGGTGCTGGGGCCTTAGTCTATGAAAACGAGTTTTCTACAAGGTGGTATAGGATAATCTTTTCATTAAAAACTACTGCACCCATACTAACGTTGATTATATTCACTCATTCTAGGCTTTACCAGTATTCATTGTCAGCTAATTTTAATGTTGTTTTTTTTTTTTTTTTTTTTTTTTTTTTTTGAGACAGGGTTTCTCTGTGTAGCCTTGGCCATCCTGGACTCACTTTGTAGACCAGGCTGGCCTCGAATTCACAGCGATCCGCCTGCCTCTGCCTCCCAAGTGCTGGGATTAAAGGCGTGCGCCACCACGCCCGGCTCTTCATTTTAATGTTTTAAAATGCAAACCTTAAAAAAAAAATAGTAAGCAAAAAATATTTGAATATAAAGTCTGAGTGGTAATGAGAAGAACGTACTAAAAATTTATAAGCTATAACATAAAGGAAACAGATTTTTATAAGACTATATCATTTTTTAGGTACATATTTAGGTATCTGTACTTCAGAACTGCTCTAGTCACATATTTAAATTTTATAATTGTTATAAAATATTATTTTAAGAATCAGTGAAACAAGACTACAGAAAAAGAAATTCTGAGTTAATAGCCTCAAAGCCATATTTTCATCATAAAACACATGATTAGAGTTTACCATAAAACAAATCTTGAATGCTCAGGACACAAGCTTTCTCTAGTACATTTTTGTGCAATAGAGGAAATAACTGGAAAAAATACTTTTGAAAATAAGAATTGATAAGGTTTCAAAAGTTCAAGAGAATACTTCCAGCTTGGTGGTGGTGGCGCACGCCTTTAATCCCAGCACTCGGGAAGCAGAGGTAGGCAGATCGCTGTGAGTTCAAGGCAAGCCTGGTCTACCAAGTGAGTCCAGGACAGCCAAGGCTACACAGAGAAGCCCTGTGTTGAAAAACAACAAAACAAAACAAAACAAAACAAAAATATAGAGAGAATACTTCCAGCGGAGATTCAAGTAGCACTGTTAGATGCCTTCCTTCTTTATTCATTAACTATAGTTAACGCCCCTCTGCTATGTAAGGGTCTAGCCACTTACACTAGGATTCCAGTAACATAAGACATAGACAACAATCCCTGACCTTAAAGCTCGTGGTCATGGGGAGACAGACTATCAACAAGGAACTACTATGTAAATGCTGGTAGAAAACCGAAAATAAACCACGAAGAGAGGACACTAGGAATGGGCTGTAGTAGCAGGAAGGTTGACAAAGGACGGCAGCCATGTACACATATTTAAGAACAAAGCTCAAAGTAGAGAAAAAAATGTGGGAAAACACACAAGACAAAAATCTCTGAGGAAGACACATGCTGGCACAGAAGACCAGAAGACCCCAGAATGGCTGAGGCAAAGCAAGTGTGGGGTGGACAGCTAAGCAGACCCAGATAGATAAGGCTTTGATAAGAGGCTGGATAAGAGCTTTGGAATCTGTAGGGAGTTGCAGGGATTCAAGAGGAGATTTTGTACAGATCTGATGTATCTTTTTTTCTTTCTTTCTTTCTTTCTTTCTTTTTTTTTTTTTCATTTTGTTTTGCGAGACAGGGTTTCTCTGTGTAGCCTTGGCTGTCCTAGACTCACTTTATAGACCAGGCTGGCCTCGAACTCATAGCAATCGCCCACTTCCGCCTCCCGAGTGCAGGGATTAAAGGTGTGCGCCACCAGGCCGGGCTGTAGCTTTTAACAGAATCATCCTGTTGACAATGAGACCATGTGGCTAATAAGCAAAGCTAAACCATTTGCCATCAGGCCTCCTTTCTTGATTCTTTTTTTTAAACAAAAGTTTAAAGATTGTATTATTTATGTACATGAGTGCTCTATTTGCATGTACATCTGCATGCCAAAAGAAGGCATTAGAACCTGTTATAGATGGTTGCGAGCCACCATGTGGTTGCTGGAAATTGAACTCAGGACTCTGGAAGAGTGGTCAGTGATCTTAACTGCTGAACCATCTCTCCAGCTCCCAGGCCTCCTTTCTTAACTTTCCTTATTCCTGCTAGAGATCAGCAGTTTACACTCCTAAGTATCACCCAGCATGCCAAGGCACTTGTGCATGCGCTGTATGTGTTGGGAGTCACCGAATCTTGTTGAAAGAGAATACCCAGGAGTCCTGTGAGGGCCAATCTTGTCAACCTGACGGGGTGAACAAGCCTGGAGGAGACACTTGTAGGGCACACTCCGCTGTGAGCGTGAGGGCATTTCCAGACACAACTAGATCATGAGCCTCTGACATGGCGAATGATTTCTTCCATTAATGACTTTAAATCTGAGCAGACCACTAGGGTGTGGTAGGGCTGCGCAAGGCGGAGCCTGGCTGGGAAAGGTGGGTTACAGGCTGTCTTTGGGAATGTATCTCCCCTGCCCCGTCCTGTTAGGGCTCCGCTCTGCATCCTGGCTGCCAGACCTGCACAGGTCCATTTTCTTTAATCCTGTAAGGTTGGAGGACAAAGACAATCCTTGCACATATTCTGTTCCTTGTGTCACTTGTGCTGCAGTAAGTGTTTCTGACTCAGGGACATAGCAGCAAGCTAATTTACACAGCATGTAAATATTATGGTATAAAATCAAGCCCAAAGCCAATAATTAAAAACAGAGGCTCTTCCCGAGCTGGCCTGAACTCTCTATGCATCTCAGGTCAGGCTCAAATCTTTGATTCTCTTGACTCAGCTCACAGACTGCCATGATCAGTTTTAACGTTGAATAGTCAACAATCATTGGCAGTTTTGAATGAATCTTTTATACTGTGCCTTGGTCACCTGGAAAATATGAGCTCACTGAATTATACAGATATTCTAAATGTTGACTTATCTCATTTCTAAAATACCAAAATATTTATGCTCCTTCATTTTATCAATAGTTTCATTAACCCCCGCCGCCCCCCCAAAAAAAACACTGAGAAAGTGTCAGGAACATTGTGATAAAAACATTTTCCAAATTTTGATTTATACCTTGAGCTGTATCATTAGCAACAAATACTATCTGATATTTTCTGCATAAAGCAGGCTCAGTCTGTTCAATCCTGACCCCATCCTGCCAAGTTCCACATCTGAATAAACACTATTGTTGTCTGTTGTTCTATCAAACACAAATCAAGTTCCATTAAGTATGAGCTGTTTTGACTTGCAAGTGAAAGAATAGCCTAGTTGTTTTTCTGAGAGCAAACCTCACTACACTTGCAGATGTGCTGTGCGCACATCACGCAACATGCTAAAGTGCTATGCATGTAATTACCAGCATCAAAGATGACGTAGTGCAAGTTGAATTTGCTCATTAACTCGCTGCAAATTCATGGTGGTGCGGAGTACTGAGTACCATTCCGGCTTGGTGCTAAGGCACCAGCAGCTTTACCACAGGCAATGAGGACACCTGTCCACATACAAAAACGGAACTGTTGTCTTGGTGTTATGAGTTTTTCCTCATGGGTCACAGAGGTACAACTAGCCTCAGATCTACCATGGGATGGAAGGGGGAGGACACACAGTGATCTGGGTCAGTCACATGAGTACTGACCTAGCATTTTAAAAAAGTTTTTTAAAATTAATTTATTCTTGTTACATCTCAATGGTAATCCCATCCCTTGTATCCTCCCATTCCTCCCTCCCTCCCACTTTCCCCTTACTCCCCTCCCCTATGACTGTGCCTGAGGGGGATTACCTCCCCCTGTATACCTAGCATTTTTTAAATTGGGTTCCATATGTTCAATCTTTCCCTTTTATAGAAATTCTGAGGAAGTACTGAGAATATCAAAGGGGTAGGAATGGGAAACTAACCCTCAGAGATTTCTCCAAATATTGGTAGGGCCTCAACCTGCAATCAGGCAGTCTAGTTAGCCAGCTAGTGATTCAAGGCTCATTGGCTCACCTGTCCACCTCTCAATCAGCCAGGGCTGCAGGACATTTGATCCCACTTGAACCCCATGAGTGCCAACTGTAAGAACCTGTTTCTTTATTGGTGTGGCTCAGCCCTAGCACACACCTTTAATCCAAGAGCTTTCTGTACACAGGGTTTAATAAAGTTAACTCTAGGTCAAGAGATGGCGCAAGTAACCAGCTGACAGGGATTAAGTAGAAAAGGACTTTGAGAGAAATATTTAAAACAGCACTAAGAGGAAGAAGAAGGAGCTTTTTGGCTTTTAGCTTTTGGGTTTTGGGCTTTTTCCTCCTGGGCTGCGAGGCGAACTAGCAAGCTTGTGGCTTTTGAGGCTTTTATCTCTGAGCATCTGATTTTTAGCTTTGGCTTTTTCCTTCTGGGACGTGAACTGAGTAATATTGGCTTTTTCCTTACAGGGTGTTGGCTGAGTAGGAGATGAACTGTGTGCTTTCTCTGCTTCTCTGAGCTAGTAACTTTTCACCTCTGCATCTGGCTCCTAAGTCTTCATTGGTAAAATCAAGTGCTTGAGATTTTTCTGTTTTTAAACAACAAGCCAGAGGGACAATGAGGTTCCCGTTGCAATCTTAGCCAGCTGTTCTTTACATCTGTGGAACTGGTTCTCTCTGTTCACTTGCTCACATTTGCAAAATGCCACAGTTTTCACTGCACAGAATGAAACCCCACTCCGCAGTTTAATTCACATGCTGATAGACAAGGTATCATTAATACTTCTGGATTGATATGATACAGCAATGCCCAGCTATTAGACTGAGTCAGCTTGCAGGCTTGAAGAGACTCAACTATGGAACCCATCTGTTCTTAGAGCAGGATGCAGTCACACAATTACTTACCAATTCACTTTGGATTGGTGGCTGTGATATTGTCTCCTCCCACCTGAACTACAAAATTAGTTGTAAACTGGCCAAGCTCCTTCGTCACCCCGATTTAAAGGTCTCCCTCGTATAGGTCAGCCAGCTCCTTACATGTAACACCCCTGCTGGTGTCGTGAAACCACAAAGTGCAGGCCACACATCCTAGACCCAGAGGCAGTTCCATCCATGCAACCATGACTTGCCACTGCTCCAGACACCATGACTGAACTCTTAGCAGCTCCAGGGCTTCCTGATTCCTCTGCTACCCTGTGCATGGCTTCTGTGTCACAACCCCTCCAGTGGAGCCTGTGTGACAAATACTACACAGGCCTGAGGCTACAACCCCTGAAAGGGGGAGAGTCTCCTGGACTGGGGCTGATGTTTCTGCCAGGAGAAAAACTGCAGTTCTTTTCTCTCATTGTGCTGAAGGTTTTTCTTTCTAACTCTATTTCACTCCCAAATCAGGACTTCTCAGGCATAAGCACGGTCGCTAGGAGACGACCCTGACTCGGGACTGTAGCCAGGCACTGTCCAGGTCTGGAGTAGCTCTGTTTCACTTCCACTTATTAAAAGGAACATGACTAGAAATTAATCATTAGTTAATAAGTTATGCTATGGTCTACAAAGAAATGGAGTATTTCAAAAGACTCCAGGCAGTGGCACTTAGATATCAGAAGAGGGAACTAAAGAAAAGGAAAAAACTGTCCTGGCAGACAGGTGCTGGGCACAAGTTTTCTTAGGGAGAGAACGTTGACCCTGGACAAAGGGAGCACAGGCTTATTGATACCAAGCCAGTAACTTAGAACTGATGACGTCTTTGCTGTGTGTTCTGTACCCTGCACTGTTATATTCAAAGTTGTAATTCAAAATATGACAACACAATGACTTCGCATTCTGTACCTGCACTGTGTATGTGTGATTGCTCACGGACTTCCTTGAATCTGCTCTGTGGGAAAATGTAACCACAAGCCCTTTTGAAATGTATGTTTAAAAACTTAGACTGCTTGGCTGCAAAATATACTCAGATGCAGACTCGATCTTGAGTTTTGTCTCTGTTTGGCAACTGCCTTATCTTCTGTTCACAGACGCTTCAAGAACTCCTGTTCCCAAGGACCTATCCCCGCCTGAGCTGGTCCGTGCACTTCTGTATAAGGTGTTGGAGGTGGCTTTGTGCGCTGTGTACTCAGATGCTGATTTCTGTGCCCAGAGATTTGGTTGTAGCCCAGATTTGAGCATTGTCATTACTACAGAAGAATCTCCTGTCTCAATATTGTATAAAAATTTTTCTCCAGCATCGTTGATTGGTTAATAAAGAGCTGAACAGCCAATAGCTGAGCAGGAGAGGAAAGTTGAGGTGGGACTTCTGATTCCAGTTAGGGGGTCCCATGTGGCGGGGAGAAAGTGAGAAATAGGGTGGAAGAGAAAGTTGCTATGAAGAGGTGAAGGTAGCCATGAGATGCACTGTGAGGACAAAGATGGAACAGGAGTGGCCAGGGCGAGACTAGATGGCAGATAAAAGGGCACAGGCTGGAAAATAGTTCAAACCAGCAGAGAGAGAGATTAAAATAGATGAGTATCTGCCAAGCTACAGTGCTTTGAAGCTTATTAATAAATGGAATAGGTCTCTCTGTCATTATTTGGGAGTTAGAACTGGAGTAGGAAAAAACATACTATAAATTTTACAATGAGAACTGTGGTTGTTATTAATAAAGAAAATCCCAAACATTCAATTTTACCAATGGAGACTCAAGAGCCAGATGCAGGAGTGAACCCTACTAGCTCAGAGAGGCAGAGAAAGACCCCAGCTGACCTTCCTAATCAGCTCACATTTCAGAAGGGGAAAAGTGCCTTCATCTTCATGTGTCTTAAATACCCTTCACTCACGTCTCTCCTATCTGCTTAGTCCCTGTCAGCTGGTTGCTTGCTCCGCCTCTTGACCTAGGGTTAACTTTATTTAATCCTATTTACAGAAAGCTCTTGGATTAAAGGTGTGTGCTAGGGTTGAGCAACACCACGACTTGTTTATAATAAACAGAAAGCTCTAGGACCAAAGACTGAGCCATACCACAATTAGAAACAGGTTTTTCCAGCTCACAATATGGGAGTTCACAATGAGATCAAACACCCTGCAACAGGTGGCACTAACGGAGGCCACAGACCCCTGCATGGCCAGCTGTTGCCAGGTGAAAATTCCCAGTGGACACTGAAAGCAAGAACTGGCAGGGGACATGGAACTGGCCAGCCAAATTGGTGATGTACAGGCAGACAAAGAACAGACTTTCCAGCAGAGAAGGACACACCCAGAAGGACTCATACCAAATGTAGATTTCATATCCATTCTACACATCCTGGTCCTCTACCTAGATTATCAAGCTTCTGTCTGAAGACTCTAGGGTTTGCTTGCTAACCATGGAAGGTGTGGTAGGTTTTGTACGCTATTACTTCAGATATGATATTGTAGCTCACGCTTTTGGGATACCTTTTCACTCACAGTGAGTCTTTTATCATCCTGTATTTCTGGAGTTTTATAGATACCAGCTAAGGCACTACTAGGTACAATAGATATGAAGAGACCTTCTGAGGTAAAGAAATCTACCTCAAACACAGGATTCCAGGGAGAGCCCAAGGTCTCATTGGGTCAGGCCTGAGATCAGACATGGTCACTGTCTGGATACCAAAGCTCATCAGCTAGGGAAGATGTAAAAAAAAAAAAAAAATACTGTACCCATGACAGCATTAAGCCAGGGACATCTATGAAAACCAGTTACCTCCTGGACCAGAGGTATGCAGATCATATTTTGAGATACAGTATAAATTTATTCTTTACATATGATTTGGCTAATAACTTAAGACTTCTACACCCAGCAACCACTAAATAGGTAATATTTGATACACATCTACTTTTATCATAGCATGTCATCCAGATAGTCTTCCATAATCCATCTAACATCCCACCACATGCCTTTCTCTAACATCTAGAGTGTAACAGTTTTGTTCTAGGCCCTTCTATCTCCAGTGTCTAGAACAAGTCTTGGCAAATAGAACTTTTGTTCTTCTTGTTGTTGAAGGAAGAAAGCTCATAGTATTGCAAACCTGGGCTTGTGAAGAGTCTCCTTGCACCTATATTCCCATGTAGCTACTGTTGTATTTATACGAACCTCTTCATAGTCATTTTTATAAAAACTATTGCTACTTCCTTCCTCATCACCTATTTTTTGAGTGAGGGTGGGGGAGAGATTTCAAAACTTATGAACATATAATGAACAGTTAATAATATATTCTTGATCTTTATACAAGAACTATAACAATGAGATACATATTGCGTTTTTCTCTACTTACACACCCCCCCCATACACTTCCAGTGTTATAAATACCACGTTTTACTTCTATGTAACTGAACATCTAACACATTAAGAATATTTCTAATTTTTTAACATTCATTTATGTGTTGTGTAGGAATGAGTATGTGGGGTGGGGTGGATGTCAGAGGACAACTTGAAGGAGTTGGTTTTCTTCCGTCAGGTGCGTCTTGGGAATGTAACTCAGGTCATGAGACTTGGCAGCAAGCATCTTTACCTTCTGAGCCATTTTAACAGCCCTAGGAAGTCTTATTTGACTATATTATACCTACCACACCCAGAAAAACATCACAATATTATCTAACATAAGTCCACATATAAGTATCTCTGTCCCTCCAAAATGTCCTTTGAGTCTATTTTCCCATCCAGATTATTGTCAACAGTTATGGTTCACATTTGTCCTTTTTGATTCCATGGAATGAGAAATGTCTCCTTATGTCTATTCCATCTTTCAATAGCATGAGCACACTCACATTCTGAATGTATCTGATTGTTCCTTATGAGACTCAGGTTAAACTCCGTGGTATGGATACCTCAAAAACAGCCCCTCCCACTGCATCAGTCAGGAGGCACATCTGTCACTTTAGCCACTGTGATGGCTACTTTTGTCAACTTGATTACATCTAGAGTGAACTAAATCCCAAGTGGCTGGGTACACCTGTAAGGGATTTTTCTCTTTGTTTGTTCATTTGTTCGTGTGTTTGTTTCTCTTTTGTTTTTCGAGAAAGAGTGTCTCTGCATAGTCCTGGCTGTCCTGGAACTCACTCTGTAGACCTCTAACGGTGTGTGCGACCATCACCCAGCAAGGGATTTTTCTTAATTAAATTACGTGAAGTAGGAAGAGCCACTTTAATCTGGGACACACCTTTTGCTCGCAGTCTGTGCAAAGGACATGGAAGAAGGAAGCTCTTGCTCTGCTGCTTGCTTGCATGTGCATCCCACGCTGGCCTCGAGCTTACTACATAGCTGAGAAGGGGCCAGAACTTCCCATCTTCCTGCGATCCTCTTCTGAGGCCAGGGTAAGTGCTGTGGGGAACCACACCCAGGGCTCCTTGCGCACGAGGCAAATACTCTGCCATGTGAGTCGCACCCTCAGCTATCAGTCAAACTCTTTGCTTAATCCAGATAATAAAGTATTGTTTACCCCATCAATTTCTTTGGCTTTTAGTACTTGTAAAATAAGCACAATGTGAAATTACTTAGAGCCTGAATACTTAACTTTAATAATTGAGTTAAAATCACTTATGCTATATTCTGCAGTTGTAGTCTTACTCTTACACAGGGTAGTTTATGAAAATACACTGCGGAAACTTGGCCTGCATTTCACTTGAGCACACTACTGAGGAAGGTGGAAGTGCTCTGAAACAAGAGTAACTTATGCAGAAGAGCAATTCCACTTTTCACATAAAGATTATTGCTATATATCAACACACAGTATGTATCTGAGTTTATGGCTATCCTGCTCAAGGACATGGAGAAATGGCTCAGGAGTTAAGAGCTCAGCAACATCGTGACTCACAACAGTTCCAGAGGATCTGACTCCTTTTTCTGGCTTCTGAGAGCACTGAGCTCTCAGAAATATATATAAATAAATGTGTAGTTTTTAAAAGAATAGTTAACAAATTAAATATTTCACTATAGAAACCAGACTCAAAAAGACAAATATTCCACTGTCTTCCCACAAAGACATGAAAATGGGATTGCTAAGTAGAAAGGTAAGAAACAGGGAGGGTAAAGAAGAGCAAACATCAATGGAGTCTAATGACAAGCATGAATGAAAATGTTAATTGAACTCAAATTTCGATGTGATTTTCATTCATCTGTTTGGAGTTTGTTTTATTTCTTTTCTGAGACAAGATATCACTCAGGTTAACCTGAAACTCACTGTGTAACCGTGGCTGCCGTTGAACTCCTACCAATTCTCTGGCCCCAGCTTCCTAAAAGCTGGGATCACAGGCGTGCACCACCGTGGCTGGGATCACAGGTGTGCACCACCGTGGCTGGGATCACAGGCGTGCACCACCGTGGCTGGCTTAACCCAAGGCCTTTGGCTATCCCAAGCCATCATTCCTGAAGAGCTAAATGACTGCAACCTAAAGTCTGTGTCACCATCAATACTTTAATGCAATATAATTTTGTCATGTACCTGAAAGCAATAAAGCATTCGCATGTATTACAATTTTTGCAATACATTAATGCATTTAACTGTCAACTTCTATGAAAAATGAATAAACTCATTACTCACTTTCCACGCATGGTAAGTACCAGAGGGATCTGTCTGATACAGTCTTGGGATACCATCATCATCAAAGCCTACAATTAAGGCTGAAATACCAAAAGGTCTTCGTCCATTGCTCTGGGTATATTTCTAAAAAATAAAATTTATTTTTACTGTAACACTGTCTTAATTACTACTCGATTGCTGTGAAGAGATACTAAAGGACCCACCTCCAGTGCCTTCATGGAATGGGACAGCTGCCGAGGCCTTTGCTCTAGCTGCCTGGCACCCTGTCTCTTGAGAGTCCCCCTAATTGTGGGAAAGGCCAAGTGGCCTTCCTCAGGCAAGAGAAAGAGACAGACCTGCTGCTTCACCTTGAGCTATGTGAACATGCCACTGCCACAAAATGATCATTCCCAGAATAGGCCCTTTCCTCAGGAAGGGGCCTGTCATTTCAAGGAATGGCTGAACGTTTACTTCGAAGAACAGTTGAACAGTTACCTAATCCTCTCCTGAACACCTGGTTGTGGCTTTTTACTTGAAAAGAAAAGTGGGGGAGAGGACCCCTCAGTCTTAGACCTAGGGGAGTGGAATAGGGTGAAAGAGGGAGGGAGGGAGGAACGGGAGGATACAAGTGATGGGATAACAATTTAGATGTAATCTGAATAAATTAATTAAATTTAAAAAATGAAAAACAAAAGAAGAAACTAAGGTTCTGCCTTCGGGGCCACAGCAGCTCCTGAGCCTGTTTCAGTCTTGGCTTCCTATTAGTCAGTTCCTCCATGTTGAATAAAGTCACTTTTTGGTCTACCTAGACTTTGATGGTTCTCTCCTTATTTGCATGTCCCTCAGACCCAGCAATACCATGCAAAGGCAAGTACTATACAAGAAGGCAGTTAATTGCAGGCTTGCTTACACTTTCAGAGGCTCAGTCCATTAGCACTGTGGCGGGGAGCATGGCGGCAGACAGGGGTGCTGCTCCAGAAGTAGATAAGAGCTACATCCTGATCCGAGGTGGGGGGTAGAGGGGTAGACAAACAGAGAGACAGACAGACAGACAGAGAGCTAGTGTGGGCTTTTGAAACTTCAAATCCCACCCCCTGGTGACACACCTACTCCAACAAGGCCACACCTCCTAATTGGTATAATCCTTTCAAATAGTGCCAGTCCTTGGTGACTAAGCATTCCAATATATGAGCCTATGGTGCCAGTCTTACTCAAAGCACCATCATATCAAATACAATTTTAGTAACTAAAGCATTGGCATCAAAATTATCTACTCTTCTGATTTTTTAAAGATAATTTTCAGAGAGGGGTGTGGTGGCACACACCTGAAATCCCCGCACTCAGGAGGGAGCTGCAGGCAAGATCACTGTGAGTTCGAGGCCAGCCTGGTCTACAAAGTGAGTTCAGGACAGCCAAGGCTACACAGAGAAACCCTGTCTCAAAAAGCGAAAAATTGTTCTCAGTACTTTTAATTATATACATGTGTGTGTGTGTTCATATGGGTATGTTGTACATGTGAGTGCAGGGTCACAAGTTGTCATGAGCTGCTAGTACCTGCACTCCCGCTCTCTGGAAGAGCAGTAAGAGCTCTTAACCCTGAGCCACATCAAGTACATTTCATTTTTCAGCCCACTCAGTATGCACGTGTGGTAGTTTGAATAAAAATGGCCTCCATAGGCTCATATTTGAATGCTTAGTTATCAGGGAATGGCACTAGCTGAGAACATTTAGAAGGTGTCACCTTGTTAAAGGAAATGTGTCACTGGGGTGGGCCCTGGGGAATTCAAATGCTTAATCCAGGCTCTGTGTCTCTCTCTTCATCTCCTGCTGCCTGCTCATCTGGATGCAGAACTCTCAGCTACCTCTCCAGCACCGTGTCTGCCTGCATGCTGCCGTGCTTCCCATGATGATGACAACGGACTAAACCTCGGAAACTATAAGGCAGGCCCAGGTAGATGTTTTTATTTTATAAGAGTTGTGATGGTCATGGAGTCTCTTCATAGCAATCCAAGCACGACCAAGGCAGTAAGTATGCAATCTCTCTGAGCCAGCAGAGGATGGGGCATTTGTTTTGCTTGTCAGGAAAGCTGAGGTAATAAGCTGCTCTTTCGAAGCACACCCTTGTTTACCCTGAGGGACACTGTGTTACTGTCGGAGGCTACTCCTCCTTGATAACACTGCTGCCCAATGCTCTCTCTTCACTGTGCTCTGTCATCTCCTTCAGTTCCCAGAAAAGGGATCTTTTGTTTCTCTTGAAGAAAAGCATATGTTTTCCCTACAGACAATGTAACACTGAAGCCAATTATATTTCTTATTACTGTTGTGACTGGGAACTTCCTGGATTTGTGCTCCAAGGAGTGACATTCGCACTGAGACGGATCATATGAAGAGGCAGCGCTGACAGACCTAAGGATGGAATACATAGGTAACTTTACTTAACGCTGGCTGGGTGTAGCTCTGTACAATTCAGTGGTTTGAGACCGCTTTTTACTGGCTTTCAGTCTTACCTACATATGGGATCTATTTTCTTATTTTTTCAAGCTTATTATATTTCATGTCTTATAAGCAAAGTTTGAGTTTGAGTGCAAACAACTAATCTATGAACATAAATATCTTCTCTTAAAATGGTGGTTTTGCTTAATCCCTCTACACTGTCTCATGTTCCGATGGCACCAAAGTATGAAGCAGATGCGTTTGCATATCATCTTAGAAGAAAGACCTTTTTGTTTCACTTGTTCGATCTTTTCATTTTAGCTAAAAGGCAATATAAACAAGCTAAATATGTAAGGTGCACGTGAGGTATCTCTGGCCCGGAGTCCCAGGCCTCTCCAGTGATAATCTTATTGTCACAGATTTAGAACTGTCTTCCTAGTCACAAGGCATGGTCTCTCCAGCAGCGACCTTAAAAACCACTCTTAAGAACCTTGTACACATGCTGGTCTGTGTCTTGCTACTTGATATATTCCTTTTTAAAACCAGGAAAATCGAAACAAAATACAGAAGTAACAATACAAAATTTTTGGAATTTCTTCTAAAATGAAGTAACAAATTTTTAAAATCCAAAACAGAGTGATTTAATATGTTATTCATCTCAAAACTTTTGTGTTTGGATTTACAAAAAAGTCTATAAAAAATCCCCATGTAGCACCAGGGTATCTCTCCTGCCAGGGCAGGTAAAGGTGCAAGCCAGCAAAGTGGGCAGCATCCAAACACTCGTGCTCATGTACAGAAATGCAAGAAAAACAAACTGAATAGTTTCTTAAAGGCATAAGAGGGAGAAAAGCCAGGGTTCAATCTTAAAATTATAGCTTTTGCATATTACTCGTAACAAACTGCTTGTTAACCGAGGGATAGCTGAAGCAAATATGGAATGCACATAACACCACAGTGTGCTGACCACAAAGAAAACCAAATTATGCCTTTTGTAGAACAGCAAATGGAACTGGAAACAATTATATTAAGTGAATTATACCAGAGACAAAATTATATATTCATTCTCTCTCCTCTCTCTTTCTCCCCGCCTTGTTCCTGTATTTTATATAGACACATAAAATCATATGTGTACAAATGACATGACAGTACAGAGGAACAGAAGGGATTGGCAGGAGGAGAGGTGAGAAGAGGAAGGGCAGGGGAGACCACAGACTTGGGAGAATTTGCTCAACATACAAGTATACTTACATGGACATCTTTAAATTCAGAAACAAATCTGAGAGAGGAAGTAGGCCTGGTGAGACGGCTCAGTGGGTAAAGGTGCTTGCTGCCAAGCCTGACCTGAGTTTTGTCACCAGGACCAACTCCTGCAGACTGTCCTCCATGTGTACTGGGACACGTCACTACACCCAGAAAAGTGTTATTAAATAAATAAATATATATTTATTTATTTTAGGGCATTGGAGAGATGGCTCAAAAGTTAAGAGGCCTGCCTGCTCTTCCAAAGGTCCTAAGTTCAATTCCCAGCAACCACAAGGTGGCTCACAGCCATCTATAATCACATCTGGTGCCCTCTTCTGGCATTTCGGTGTAATGCAGACAGAGCACTGCATACTTAATAAATAAATCTTTTAAAAAACTTTTTAAAAAATTTTAAAGTAAACATAAATTGACACAAATCTGTACAGCAGGCACCCTGTTTAAGGAGGTTAGGTGATAAACAACAAACCCCAATGTTTCTGTTGAAGGACAGTTTGCACAAGTAGAAATAAAACGGTTGAACCAACATGGGAAAATTCAACCTTAGTAACTGTGAAACACAAATTAAATAACTACTATATTACACAACACTCATTTACAAAAAGAAAAAAGAAAAATGAAAAACTCAGCATTGATGAGTCCTCTGGGATAGCTGGCTGCAGAATAAAAATGGGTTCAATCTTTCTAGACAGCAGTTTGGCACATATAATAAGAGCCTTAAAATCAATTGTAATCGCCAATCTAGTAACCCCTTATTTAACACCTAACTTAATAATACAATTTTAAAAAGAAAAATAAGCCATGAGCAAAGCAGAATAATGTTGTTGGGGTAGCAGAGAGAAGGAGAATAAGAAAGAGACTCAAGTGACGCCCATTTTCAAATTACCATCAGAGACGGCTACAGCTTCTAACACTACAGCTGGCAGAGGGGGAGAGTCCGTGCCACATACGCGGTGCACACACGGCAAGTGAAAACCAGCCCGTAGGCCACTGCTGCTCTTGGCATTCAACGACACATCTCTGATTAGATGTCTTTTGGTTTGCAGGTAAAACAATGGATATTATTTTGGAAAACTTTAAGGAATGACATTTTTATTGTGTCTCCACAAGTGTGGAAATTTCCCTTGAACTCTGATCTTCTCTATAGCTGATTTTTATTGCTGGTGATTAATGCACCCCACTTCACTGAATAAGTGCCTGAGTAATTCTGAGAACAAATACGGAACTTAGCACATTCAGTAGACTAGATGCTTGGTGCTCCTGCAGTGCTTCCAGACGGGACCAACGACAGCGGAGGCGAGAACGCTGAAGCGCGGTGTTGAGAGTCGCTCACCTGCTTTAACGTTGCTATGAAGCGGGTTATGTACTCCACAGTGACCGGGTCCTCCACCGTAAGCTTATGGCTCTGGCATTCCACCCGGGCCCTGCTGATGACCACTCTAGCATCAGCTGTGAGACCTGTAAGAACAGTCAGAACTTAAAAGTCTATACATTTTTTCAAAATATATTTTCCCTGTCAAAAGGTTTTATTTTCAATTCTTTCTTATAGCATCCTTTCTCCTGTAGCCATCTCTTCATGAAGAAACTAGAAAAGTCCATGTGCCTTAACAGTGATTCATTTCCTCTCCAAGACTTAATTTCATATGTTCCTGTTTCAGTTGTAGAGGAAATAGCAAATGGTTTGGTTTAAACACTATTAGTAAGCTGGATTTTTCCCCTTATGAGAGCAAGAATAATACTCTATCCTGAAGCATATAAGCATTGTTTTCAAAATGTGATAAAACTGTGATATACCAATTCTCAAATTTTTTTGTCAAAATGAAAACTTTGAAAGCCAAAGCTCTTAAGACAGGCAGACCTCTGACTAGCTTCTGAACTATCCAAATGACTCATGCTTCATGCTCAGGTCTAAGGAGACAGAGGCACTGTTGCTGACGTCAGAGACAGACTAGGACATGTAGCTGATGCAACAGTTTGAGTGCTCGCACCAACTAAGGACTGCACGGCAGGCGCTGCCCGAGAGCTTGGATTAAAGGCATGTGTGACTACAACGTGTGTGTGTGTGTGTGTGTGTGTGTGTGTGTGTGTGTGTGTGTGTGTAAATGCAGCTGCCTGAAGAGGAAGAGGAGGGCATTAGATTTGCCAGAGCTGGACTTATAAGCAGTTATGAGCTGGCTTGGGCTCAGTTTCTGGGAACAAACTCAAGCCTCTGCGAAAGTATTACACACTCTTAATGGCTGGACCATCTCTCCAGACCTCTTTCACCACTCTCCTAATACTTACTAGATTGTACTCAAAGCCAAACTCCCTCAAAACATCACGGAAACGGGCACGTCTCACATAGCCATTGATCTGTAGTCACCACACGCATTTACCTTCCCCACCATGTCAACTCCTGTTGCTATATACACTTGGATCAGCTTTGCTCCTTCAAAACAGGAGCATAGGCAGAAAGCAGAGCTGTCTGAATATGCCCCTGGTTCAAATCACCCTGACACAGGTGGAGTGTGATTAAAGGAAGAGAAACTAAGTCTCTGTGCAGAAGTTACCTCAAAGCAAGGATGAGCAAGAGATGGACGAGCTTACCCCTGCGTTCAAGTTCTATGGAGCTAGAAAAGTTCAGATAAGCTCCTTGAGAATACATCCTCTCCCCACTGTGACCATGACCCACAACTAGGGAAACACAAGCATCCCACTACTTAGAGTGGGGGCTGGGGAGATGGCCAAATCAGCTTTGACTTTGGTGTTAGGGTCACACCAAATCCTTGCACTAGATTTAACACTTGTGACACCTCTGCTTTGTTTTCACAAGTTTCACCAGGACTGTGTGACTTCTCTCGTGGTTGTGGTGTCTGCCTCCTGGAGCTCCGGCAGCTGGGCTGAGGCAGACTCCTTCCTACTCCCCTGCGCCCTTCACTGCTTGTGGCTCTCTAGCACCCCTGATTCCTGGTGGTCTTCCTTTCTCTTTTGTGGAGGAAATCATTTAAACTCCTACTATTTTCACTCCTGGGGTCACACAGAGACAGCTTCTAACCTGCCATCTCACTCCAGATACCATTTCAACTCAGCGTGTCTAACAATTCTTTGTAGACTCTGTAGGGCATTTGTGATTATGTTACCTGAGATCAGAGATTACTTTCGTTTCTCCCTTTACAGTTGGGATCTGTTTTCTTTCTTTTCCTTGACTAATTACTCTGGATTGAACACACATCACTATATTGAACAGCAGTGACAAAGCAGCTGTCCTTGTCTGTTCCTGACTGCAGAGGTCAACTTTCAATTGTTCCTCAATGAACCAATGCAGCAGCTTTGAGTTTTTTCACATATAGCTTAATTTGTTGTGTTTCTTTTTAACCTAGAAGAGTACTGAACGACACAAACGCATTCTGTGTGTGATTGACGTCATCAGTTAGTTCTCTGGTCAGTGCTCACTCCTGGGAGTGTGGGAGGGGTCACATCGTCAGACACCTGGGAGTGTGGGAGGGGTCACATTGTCAGACATCTGGGAGGTCTGTGTCTTATGAGCGACCAGGTAATCTGTGTGCTTCAAGGAATGTTGTCGGCACATAAGCACACAAATATTCTCTTAAATCCTTTATATTTCTGTGAAAGTAGAACAATGACTCCTCCTTTCATTTCTCATTTTAATCAAGAAAACAATAGTGTTACTTAGTCAATATACCTAGTTTCTTAATTTTCTTCACCTTTTCAAAATCACTTTTTGTCTTTGTTGTCTATTCTCTTTCTGTTCTGTTTGTCTCAGGTGAGATGGTGGCTTTGAACTTCTTCTGTTCCATGCTTTCAGGGCAGAGTTGCTGCTGACAAAAATATTCCTTAAGAGCTGGGTGTGGTTGCACACACCTTTAATGCCAGCACTCAGGGAGGCAGAGTCAGGTGGATTGCTGTTTGAGGCCAGCCTGACCTATAAATTGAGTCTAGGACAGGCAAAGCTAAAAAGAGAAATCCTATCTTAAAAAACCAAAACCAAAAAAAGAAAATAAAAGGGGGGAAAAAAAGAAAGAAAAAGAAAGGATATCTTAAGTGTTTACTTCACTTTCCTCTTAGCACTCTTTTTTAACTACAGTCCATAAATTTTGATGCCATTGGTGCTCAATTTTATTTCTCTCAAGATATTTACTAATTTCACCTAAGGTGGCTATTTGTTTACTTTTATTCATGGCAATTTAGAAATACATAGTTTAGTTGATATACATTTGTACATTTTACATTTGCCTTCAGCTATTGATTTATTTCATTCCTTTTTAAGCAGAAACGATGTTAAATACAATTTCAGTCTTTTAGATTTGTCAAGAATTGTTTTGTGACAATTACAAGGCATAGTAGGATAAAGGCTCTTCTTGGTTTTTTTTTTTTTTTTTTTAGGGAGGAGGGGGAGAGAGAGGAGAGAGGGGGAGGGGAGGGGAAGAGAGGGGGGAGAGAGAGAAGAGAGAGGAAAGAGAAGAGAGAGAGAGGAAGAAAAGAGAGGGGGGAGAGAGAGGGAGAGCAGGAGAGAGAGAAAGAGAGAGGAGAGAGGGAGAGAGAGGAGAGAGGGAGAGAGAGAGCGAGAGAGAGAGAGAGAGAGAGAGAGAGAGAGAGAGAGAGAGAGAGAGAGAGAGCGCAAAGGCTCTTCTTTGTGAAATGAGTAATTTAAGTGTCAATATAAAATCCCCATTTAAAAACCACAATTAAAAACTAAGCAAAAGGGGCTGGAGAGATAGCTCAGTGGCTAAGAGCACCATCTGCTCTTCCAAAGGACCCAGGTTCAATTCCCAGCACCCCCATGGCAGTTGGGAACTGTCTGTAGTTTCAGTTCCAACCAATGCACATAAAATAAAGTTAAAGAAATCATTTTTAAAAACTAAGGAAAAAGCGAAAGAAAGAAAGAAAGAAAGAAAGAAAGAAAGCAAGCAGAGATGAGCCATGTTGTGGGGAGCTGAGGACGCCTTGGGTGAGTGTGTGAGAGAAGACGGAATGTGGAGCGAATGTGTACTGGTTGCATGGCTGTCAAGGATCAATGCTTCAGACCCACAGGAACTGGCAAAACCTTTCTCCAAGGTCAGGCTCAGAGTGATGGTCATGCTTCTCTGGTCCAAGTACAAATGCTGGCAGTGCATGCAAGTGGGAGTGCTCAGGAACAACTGGCCAGTGTGCCCAAAGCCTCACAGCTGCAGCTTCTTCCAGATACGTACAGCTTGGGAGTACTCCCCAGTAGACCCCTCCTCCCAAGGCCAGATCGCTCCTCCCCTGTGCCGGACATAATAGATGTGCAGAAGATCCAGCCTGTTGCAAAAGTTAGCATGGCTCTGTCTCAGCACACTGCCCACCTGGCCCCAGCTTTTCTATACATGTGTCCATCAGTCTGTCCTTTCTTCATTACCTCACTAATTTTAGTCAGGTTAAGGTACCATGCCATGCATAATGCAGCAACATGTCTTATTCAATGTAGAAAGGTAAGTATTCATGAGAAAATATGGTGCTCAGTATTAATTAGCCTTGAGAAAATAGAAGCTTAATCCAAAGTCAGAAATCACTGCACATTTAAGAGAATGATCAATAAAATTGGAACAAAATCAAGTGCTACGATGTGTGCAGAAAAAACAAATCACTCATCTAGTGACAGTGGGAATGTAAAACAATACAGCCACATTTACAATCTGGCAGTGTTATAACACTAAAGATGTACTGCCATACAGGCCAGCAAATGCACTGTATCTATCCCAGAGAAATTAAACCGCACACTCCCCAAAGCACCTACCCCAGGATGGTCACACTTTATCTGTAAAAAGCAAAAACTGGAAGGCCTAAAGGTGAGCAGATAACCTGTTAACAACAGCGGCACAGCCATACCATGCAACACCACCCAACAACAAAAGGGAAGCGTCCTGTCCCCCCACCCCCCACCCCAGCACCCCTCCCCCACCCCCACCCCCATCCCCAGGCACTTCCAACCACCAGGGGCAGCAGCAGAGGAGTTACAGTGAATGAACAAGGAGCATCAGAAAAGGTTCCACAAATAAGATGCAAAATGACAAAATTATAGAAATTATAGACAACTAGCTAACAGGATAGAGGACTAGCATGAGTTACCTGGTAGTAATAGAGGAATTGTGCCTTGAATATGATGGGAACATCATGAATCTACACATGGGGTAAATATGACCAAGCTACTGAAAGTATCTGGTCCAGAGAAAGGAGACCTCTATACCTACAAGCCTTGTACACAAATGGCCCAAATACCGTTCCATTGCCAAGCTGTTAACAAGAGTGATGCGTTCATACACCACACCCCCACTGGACATCACATGCACATGTAAAGGAATGTATAGAAGGCTGCTGAAATCTCAGCAGTTTTGTACTGATATACGCCAAGGGTCTTCAAGATGGTATCAGTGAGGGAAACCGAGAAAATGCAAAAGACTTCTCTGTGTTTCTTCAAACCTCTTTGTGACTCTTTATTTATAAAACTTATTAATAGCCAGATCATGGAAACAGCCTAAGTGTCCCTCAGTAGAAGAATGGATAAAGAAACTGTGGTACATTTACACTATGGAATACTACTCAGCTATTAAAAACAAGGAATTCCCCAAATTTGTGGATAAATGGATTGAGCTAGAAATGATCATAATGAGTGAGTTAACCCAGAAGCAGAAAGACTCAAATGGTATATACTCACTTATATCTGCATACTAGCCCAAGGGGCATGTCCCACGAAAGCCTTCACTTACCAGGAAACTGGGACAGAGGGGAGGGCATCCTATTGGGTCTCTAAATGAGAGAAGCATGGGAGAATAGCAAAGTAGAAGGATCCAGAGGGTCCTAGAAACCTACAAGAAGAACATTATGGTAGGCAGATTTGGGCCCAGGGGTCCTGCTCAAACTAAGGCACCAGCCAAGGACAATACAGGAGGTAAACTTCAAACCCCTACTCAGATCTAGCCAATGGTCAGAACAGTCTCCACAGTTGAGTGGAGAGTGGGGTATGACTTTCACACGTACTCTGGTGCCCCATATTTGATCACGTCCCCTGGATGAGGAGACCTGGTGGCACTCAGAGGAAGGATAGCAGGCTAGCAAGAAGAGACTTGATACCCTATGAGCATATACAGGGGGAGGAAGTCCCCCTCAGTCACAGTCATAGGGGAGTAAGGGGAAAATGGGAGGGAGGAATAGGAGGATACAAGGGATGGGATAACGATTGAGATGTAATAAGAATAAATTAATAAAATAAAATTTTAAAATTGAAAAAAAAAAACTTATAAAATACTCCAGGACAGGAAATGGTTCAGCTGCAAAGTACCTGTAGCCTAAGCACCAGGATCTGAGTTAGCTCCCCTGCACCCATAAAGAAGCCAGGCACAGGTTGCCATCTCTGTACCCCAGTGCTAGAGGAAGCAGAGCCCAGCTGCGCCCCAGAGCCTGGCTGTCCTGGAACTCACTAGGTATACCAGGCTATCCCGGAACACAGAGATGTCCCTGCTTCCTGGTGCTGGTAAAACATATGGTAGAAAAGCAACAAAGGAAGATATTTAACATCAATATCCAGCTTCCACATGCATGCAAAGACATGTGCATGTACAACATAGGCATGGCCACACACAGCTATATGTATACCCCACCGTCACCCACACCCACACACAGTTTCTGGGCTGAGGGTAGCTCAATGGTCAAGTGTTGGCCTGGCCTAGGGCTTCTTGAAACTTTCTCCCTTTTTACCAGGGAAACTTTTACATGACCCAGATGTACAGATATATAAAACAAGTACATAAACCAAACATTTTCTGACAGTAAGTTCTTGGTATAAATATGTATATCATTAAAAGGAAGCAAATTTGCATACTACTGAGATAGCTTTTTTGTTTGTTTTCACACAATTAAATTCTGGCTAAATAATTGATACAGTCAGCCACTGAGGGACTTCAGCCTTTTTCCTAGTTGATCAATACTTTGATTTTATAGTCCTCAATGCTGAGAATGCAACTTCACATAAATAATAGAACAAAATGACAGATATATATATATATATAAATTTGAGACAGGGTTTCTCTGTGTAGCTTGGCTGCCCTGGACTCACTTTGTAGACCAGGCTGGCCTCGAACTCACAGTGATCCACCTGCTTCTGCCTCCCGATTGCTGGGATTAAAGGCATGCATTACCACGCCTGGCTCAACAGACATATATTTAAATTTCAGAAATAACTGGAAATTCTGTAGTATCTTAGTATTCTATTGCTAGAAAGAGACACCATGACCATGGCAACTCTTGTAAAAGAGTATTTACACTGGGGGCTTGCTTACAGGTTCAGAGGTCTGGTCACTTGTCATCATGAAGTCTAGCAGCATGTAGGCAGACAGGTGCTGGAGCAGTAGCTGAGAGTTTAGATCACAGGCAGCAGGAAGAGAGAGGCCCCCGAGGCCACCCCCAGTGACACATTTCTTCCAACAAAGCCATACCTCCTAAACCTCAGGTAGTACCACTCGCTGATGACCAAGCATTCAACTATATGAGCCAATTGGGGCTATTCTTACCTAAACTACCAAATGTACTAAACCAAATACATTGAATGGTTTTTTGTTTTTAAGGAACTCAAGTCAACATTTCAAACAATGTTTAATATAATTTTTATTTTATATCTTATATATATATATTTGTATATATAATTAAAAAATATATTTTAATATAATTCAAAGGTACACTGATTTGATATATTTTGAGGAATGATAGTAAACAATATTGTCTTTGTTTCCCATAAAGAAGCCACAATACAACCACAGAGGAAGATGCTTTGCATATAGGTGAAAAGCACTGCAACTCTTAATATACATGCATATACATGTATGTGTGTGCGCGCGCTTGTGTGTGTGTGAGCTCAGATGCTTCAAGGATAAATGGTGGCATGCACAGTGCAAAATACACATGTTCACATGTGGTGTGTTCACAGCCAAGTCTGCAGAATTGCTCCATGCATCAAAGCTGAGCACTTCCAACGGCAGCTAATTATATGTTAAATTTTGAATTTTGGGTTGTGCATTCTGAAACCTTTTAGTATTGTCACTTTTTCCCAACCTCACTTTTAGTTGGGTTACAACCCACAGTTTAAGAAGTTGAGACTTAGCATGGCTGTAGTGCAGCACACACAGGTCTATCCTTCCCTTCACGCCTCTCAAACTGGGGTGGGAGAGATGGCTCACTAATTAAGAGAGCAGCCTCCTCCTGCACAGCTCCAAGGTCAGTTACCTGCATCCACGGCCAGGCAGCTCACAGCTCCAGCTGCAGGGTACCTGACACCCTCTTCTGGCCTCTGCAGGCACCTGCACTGGCCACACACGTACACATACACTATACACATAAATAAATAGAATCTTTTAAATTCTATCAATGATAAGTTCTATAAACTTTAACATTGATGCTTTATCACCAAAGATCATTGTTTTTTAAAAAATCATTTCATAGAGCTGTGGCCTTTTAAATATATAGGTGACAATTTGTATTTAAGAAGAAATAGGGCATGACTACATATGATGTGTAAATGAAATAAAACTATGACAATGGGACAATTGTGTCACCCCACTCTACCACAGTAAAATACCATATATACCACTGGGAATCTGTCCATACCTGCAAAAGCCATGCAGACATGGTCATCAAGGGCACAAATCTTCCTTACAGTTCTTTCATCTTGAAGCTTGGCCACTGACTTTTTTTCTACTCCAAGCACAACTATATTAGTTCCTCGAATTCCAACCTGCAAAGACATTTTTAAAAAGTAAATTTATAGTTAAAACTGGCTAATTATTCTAACACATGACATAAAGGATTTCTCTTAAACAATTAATAAAACAAAAAACGTGTCATCTAGGAAATGGGATGTGCAGGTACTGGCTGACTGGATGCTTAGTCCCCAGCTTCAAGGCCAGTAGGACAAATAGGTAGAAATTACAAAGAAAATGTAATCAGTGGTCCATGAAAATGATACTTAACTATATAACAACTTTAGGGAGAATGAAAGAAGATGCTGGTAATCCAAGTATATTCCTTTTTGTGGAAGAAGCAATGTGGGTAAAGTAGGCTAGAAGGCTGGGGCCGGGGGATGACTCTTTGGGTGAGAACGTCGCTATGTGAGAATGAAGACACCACCACATAAAATGCCCAGCGTTGTCTATGAGTGGCTAACACCCCTGGTGGACTGCTGCCGTGCTGGCCAGCCTAGGTGAAATGGCGAGTGTCTAATTCAGATGACAACACTTGGAATTCAGATTTCTCCCAGGACCACTTGGTTGCTGGGGTTTGGACTCAGGGTGTCAGGCTTGACAGCAAGCACCTATTGCCCTCTATTTCTAGTCTCTTTAGGGCTTTTATTGCAAAAAGATAGATTTTTGTCAAAAGCCTTTTCTGTATCTGTCAAAAAATAATCATGTGATTTTTGTGCTTGAGTCCATTTTTTTTCCTTTTTTGCTCACTTTGTATTTATTCTTTGAGGACTGTATTTTGAACATATTCTCCATACCTCATCCCATTCTGTGAATTGAGTGAGGAAGGCTCCTCAAAGGCCTGGGTATTTGAACACCAACTCTCCAGTGGGTAGCGCTCTCTGGAGAGGGTTAGAAGGGGCACCCTTGCTGGGGAAGCACGTCACTGGAGGTCAGCTTTGAGAGTTTGTAGCCTGGCTCCACGTCTAGTCCATCTTCCCTGATTCATGCTTATGGTTTGAAGATCTGTACTCTCGGCATCCTGATCCCATGCCTGCCGTTTGCTGGTTTTCCCCCTACTTTGATGGACTCTTACTTTTCTGGAACTGTAAGCTAAAATAAACACTTTCTTCCACAACTTGCCTTGGACATAGTATTTTATAAGTCAACAGAAAAGTAAATAATATACTCTGTTTCTTCACTAAAAAAAACAAAACAAAACTGAGGCAAAGTCTCATGGTGTCCATGCTGGATCGTAGCTGAGGATGATCTTAGCTTTAATCTTCTTGTTTGTGTCTTTCTGCTGGGGTATTCAGACCACTAATATTGACTTATTATTGAAATGTGCTAATTCCAGAGTCATATTTTCTCAATGTTTTGTGTGTTTTCTTATTCTTTATTTGCTTTTGTTGTATTCTTGTATGGTTTAGTCTTTCCTTTAGCCTCATAGATATATTTCATTTTTAAGTAAAAAGGATTCCGTCAAGAGCCCCATTTGGAGCTAGTATAACAGTCATAAATTCCTTTAGCCTTTTTTTTTTCTTCCTTCTTTATTCACGACCAATAGCTGTACTGCATATTGTAGTCTGGGTTGGTAACTTATCTTTCAGAACTTGAAATATATCATTCTAAGAACTCATGGTCTTTAAAGTTTCTGTTGAAAATTTTGGTATTATGATAGGTTTGCTTTTGTACGTGACTTGGTATTTCCCTCTTGCAGTCTCCAAATACCCTTTTTTCTTTTGTATATTGATTTGATTATAATATGAAGTGGGGGGTTTGTCTCATCTTTTTAGTGTCCCATGTGTTGTGGTTTGAATGAAAATGGCACATAGGCACATAGGGAGTGGCATTATTTGAAAGGATTAGGCCATGCTGTTGGATTGGTGTGGCTTTGTCGGAGGAAGTGTGTTCCTGAGGGTGGGTTCTGAGGTTTCAGAAGCTCAAGCCAAGCCCAGCGGCTGCGCATGTGTGTTCTCTCTCTCTCTCTCTCTCTCTCTCTCTCTCTCTCTCTCTCTCTCTCTCTCTCTCTCTTCCTGCTGATCAAGATATAGAGCTCTCAGCTCCCTCTCCAGCACCATGTCTGCTTGCACGCTGCCATGCTTCCCACCATGACAATGATGGACTAAACCTCTGAACCTCTAAGGCAGCCCCAGTTAAGAGTTGCTGTGCTCACAGTGTCTCTTCACAGAAACCCTACGACAGACGCTGCTACCAGGGACAGGGGTATTGCTATGATAGGTCTGAGCATGCTTTTGCCTGGAGAAATATGGAACATTTTGGGACTTTGGAATAGAAAAGTGATTGGACATGTTGTTTGTTTGTTTTGTTTTGTTTGTTTTGAGACAGAGTTTCTCTGTGTAATAGCCCTGGTTGTCCTCTGGGTTCCAATGCCATCTATTAGCTTCTAAGAGCACTGAACACAGACATACATAAGCAAAGTACCCATACACTTAAAAATAAATTATTTAAAAATATGGTGGGTGCTACGAACTAAACCCAGATTCTCTGCAAGAGCAGTCAAGTTGTACTCTGATCACACCACACAAGTGCCACAGTACACATGCACATGTGAGTGCACATACACCAAGTAAACAAATAAATAACTGTACTCACATGTACAAACACACACTTAGATACACAAAATAAACACATAATTAAAAATAAAATATTTTAAAATGTAAAAAAAATCTTAAGCCCCAATACAAATTATCTAAACAATATTAAAAATGAATGTATTAACATTAAAGTACTTTTCAAGTGGTCAAAAATATGTTTAGAAGCCGGGTGGTGGTGGCCCACGCCTTTAATCCCAGCACTAGGGAGGCAGAGAGGCAAGCAGATCTCTGTGAATTCAAGGCCAGGCTGGTCTACAAAGAGAGTCCAGGTCAGCCAGGGCTCTCAGAGAAACCTTGTCTCAACAAAACAAAACAAAATGAACAAACAAACAAAATATATGTTTAGAGCATGGTACACATGCCTTTAATCCCAGTACTCAGAGCAAGTCCAGGACAGGCAAGGCTACACAAAGAAATCCCTGTCTCAAAAAAACCAAAAAAAAAAAAAAAAAAAGTTAGGAAAAAATTTGTAACTTTTTTTTGGCTAAAAAACAAAAAATTAAAATAAATAAAACTGGATGTGGTGACACATTCCTAGAACCTCAGCACTTGAGAGGTAGAAGACACAAGGTCAGATGTTCAAGGTCATGCTTGGCTACATAATGAACTAGAAGTCGGTCTGGGTTATATGATACTGTCTCAAAAAACTAAAAAGTACCAAAAAAAAAAAAAAAAAAAAAAAAGACAAATATTTAAGTTAGCTAAAAATTTTTAAAAAAGCAAGAACGATAAAATTGATAGCAATATCAAGAGTTTAAAAAAGAAGAGAATTCTAAGAAAAAAGTAAAAGAAATTTATAGAAATGTAAAAAAAAGCAAGTAAAAAATTTAACTATCATAAACTGGGCATGGTGGTGTACACCTTTAATCCTAGCACTCTGGAAGCAAAGTCAGGCAGATCTCGGCTGAGGCCAGCCTGGTCTACAGAGTGAGTTACAAAGACAGTCAGGGCTGCACAGAGAAATTCTGTCTTGAAAAACAAAAAGCAAAAGAAAACAAATATAACTATAAACTAATACATTTTATAAATAAGAATATTGTGGGTGTGGTGACACATGCTTGTAATCCCAGCACTCAGGGACAGAAACCCTGTCTTGAAAAACAAACAAACAAACAAACAAACAAGATAAAGATTTTAATTGCTTATGTTGACACAAGGAAAGACAAAAACACTCATCCTCACAATAAACATGGGATAGTATAATTTATGCTATAAAACATATAAAAAGATGAAGAAGATACAAGCATCAGCGTGGGAGAAAGTGTTTGCAAACCACATCTGGAAATGGACTAGTACCTAGGACATATAAAGAATGTTCAAATTTAACAGTTAAAAAAATGATACATTTCACCAACGATGACACACCAATGGCAAATAAAGCGAATGCTTTGATATTAATGCTGAATGTAATTGGTTAGTTAAGACCGCTGTGGCTCTCCTCTTCCCTGGGGGATGATGGCCACCAGCCCTCTGAGGCAGGAGCAGCAGAAGACAAGCTGCAGGGCCCGGAAGGCCGGAAGCTCCGTGGAGATCAAACACTCTGGGAGCCACTTCAACTTTACTCAGGGAGAACAAAGGCTGTACAGTCCTTGGGGAGTGGGTGGGGGGGGGGGCGGGTTCCAGGACAGGTGTTCATAATTGGTTGGGACCAGGCAGCTTGTTTTGCATTTGGCAGCACAATCCTATCATATGCACAGGAACATGGTACTTCATTATGCTATAGGGGCAGAGAGGGGAAGCCAGCGGGGAGCTGTGTCAAGGGCCATATTTCTAATGTGGTTAGGGGTGTCATTGTCTAAAGACATTCTCCAGACAGAGAGCCGGAGGCCCTGCCTAACACTGAGCTCAGAGTGGCTACACAGACCGAGAGGACCGCACCCTCAAACACCAGGGTTCTTCCAACAGATCACAGTGAAATATTGCTACACACTTACCAGCAAAAACAGTAAAGCCACCAAATGCTGGCTAGAATACAGAGAAATTGAATTGCCTATATATACATTGCTAGTCCGAATGTAAAATGACATAGCTATTCTGTGAAACCATCTGGAATCTTCCTAGACTCACCCATGTGATTACCTTATAAGCCAGAAATCACATACTTGGGGATTTATATCAGAAAAACAAAAATCGACACTCACACAAAGATGAGTAAGAATACCCAGAATGCCCTCCCTCACAGCACCTGCAGAGCCGACATGGGACAAGTGCTCATCAGCAGGAGAGCTGTGCAGTGGGCTCTCAAGCAGGGACACTAGTAGTAAAACAGCAACACATGGAAAGCAAGGATGGCTCTCAAGCTGCACACTGCACGACACCATTTATGTAACCCTTTCCTGCTTTGGAGCGTCTTCCTGTGTAGCTTCCTGTTCCTCCTGTGCCGGCCCCTCGAGCAGTAACACGACACTATGTCCCTGCCGAAGCATTAGAGAGTGAGCACAGCTGGGTCACTATCTAGTAAGTAAGAAAGACAAGACTAGACTGTGCATTAGGGGCGGGGGCAGGGACTAAGACAGTGGTTACATGAGGCATCTTTGTGAAACTGGAAGTGTTCAGTTCCATAACTGTGCAAGTGTGAATATACAGGAGCAATAAAATTTCATATAAACTTATATACATAGTGGCACCAATCTACGATCCCAGCACTAGGAAGGCAGAGGCAAGATAATCGTAATTTCAAGGTCATCTTCAGCTACATAGAAAGTTCAAGGGCAGTTTGGGATACCTGAGCCTGTGCCTGGAGATGGGGGTGGGTGGGGCGGAGCAGGACAATGATGATGATGACGATGAAGAGCTCTACTGCTAGAGGACACAGCTTAGTGACTGGGAGCAGGTATACTCTCTCAGTTTGACCCACAGTTAACACACTACACACGCATGCGCAGACATACATACACACACGCCCCACCATCACCACCACCACCAAACCCAGCCACTCCATTGTACAGAGGGGGAAGTTGATGTAAAGATGAAAAGGGTGTGGGATGTGCTTCACTGGTAGAGCATGCCCTGGACTGAAGGAAAAAAGAAAAAAATGATAAAATGTTTGTAACTGTTGAAAATGGGCAATGAGCATACAGAATATTGTATGACTACTTTTATATTTTGTACATTGAAAATATTACAAGAGAAAAATTTGAAAATACACTTACATAAACCTCAAATTTATCTATAGGTTTTTCCGTGCCAATATATTAAAGTTCTCTTAAGTAAAATCTTAAAAGATGACTCCACTTAATCCCAAATTTTTGCTTTTCATACTTCTAAAAGCCCAGTGTTATCTCCAGAACCCTAGTTACTATTCCTGCTCCCTGCCCACTGGAGTCTCAGCAAGGAGGTTCCACAGAATTCAAGGCTCAGCTCCAGGTATTCTCTCTGGCTACCACCTGCAGAACCAACATCAGGAAGCTGAGGCAGAAGGATGCTACAAGTTTGAGACCAGACTAGGCCACAGACTCCTTTCAAACAGAAGTATTTGTTTAACCCAACTTTCAACAGAAGTTTTAAGAATAGGAAAGAATATACTTCAAAATTGCTATGATCTCCAGCCAAGAGCAATCTTGTCAGCTTTAAATATGTATACTGGTTGGGGGCTGGAGAGATGGCTCAGAGGTTAAGAGCACTATATGTTCTTCCAAAGGTCCTGAGTTCAATTCCCAGCAACCACATGGTGGCTCACAACCATCTATAATGTGATCTGATGCCCTCTTCTGGCCTGCAGGGGTACAAGCAGGCAGAGCACTGTATATGTAATAAATAAATAAATCTTTAAAAAAAAATAAATATGTATACTGGTTGTATACTAGATTTTGTTTCTTGACACAAGGCCTGGCTCTATAGCCTAGGCTGGCCTCGAACTCACAATCCTCCCACTCACTGTCACCATCCTTTGCACTGTTATTTGAACAGCTCCTCTGAGTTCTCCTGCAACACAGGTCTCTGTGTGGGGCCAAGCACAGCATGGCAAATGGGCTCCACTAGACGAGCCGCAGAAAGCAAGAGAGGGCAAGCAAAGATGAGCAAGAGGACTCATCTCTACGTTAGTTAATGTCCAGCGTGGCATTCCATCCCTTTTATTTTACTCATTAGAAGTAAGCCATTACATCCTTCATCCAAGACGCCATCACGCACAGCATGAGCACTAGAAGGTGAGAAACAGAGGCAATTTCAGAATGACCTCAATCTCACCAAGTCGGCTATAGTCTCACTCAAAAATCCATGTTCACACTCTTCAAGAAAACTGCAGCTGAGCTCAGAAATGGAGGCACCACCTTACATTTCCCTGGCCATCACCAAAGAGACAATCATGAACCGTTTCTCTGGCATCTGCTTTTATTTCCATTTTTGTTCCAACCCTAGCAAACACTAGCGACGGCCTTTTTTCCCTCGCAACAGCTTTTATTGATACTATTATCGCAGACATGCAACTGGTCTTTAAGATGCTAGTTATGATTTCATGCAATCCCTATGCTCACATGTAGCCAGAGAACTCTGGAAAGGATGCAGGAAGGAAGAGAGGGAGGGAGAGAGGAAGGAACAGAGGAAGGGATGTGTCTCCTTACCCTTCTCTTTACTTCCTAATTTGTATAGATAGGAGCAGTTTCTCACTAAGCGAACTAGGACAGCAGAAACCCAGGACAACAGGATCCAAGAACTGTAACATTTGCCCTGCGCATAACATCTGCCCTTTGTTCTGAAGCAGACAGGCATCATCTCCATGGAAACAAACCTTCACCAGCATCTTGAGCCTCATATCCCATCACCTGCCCAAGGGAAGAAAAGTTCCCACTGTCACTAGGTGGATTTGCAGGCCTGAGTCCCACAGCCAAGAGCAGAGTGGATACGTATGGTCTGTTTTGAGAAGAAAAAAGCAATAACCTATAAAGGTGACAACAGGCACACCAAAAGCCTTTCAGGGTCCTTCAAGAGCAAGCATATTCTCACTGTAATAGTGGAGTGTGTCTGTAATTCCAGCACTCGGGAGGCAGAGGCAGGCCAATTGCTGTGAGTTCGAGGCCAGCCTGGTTTACAAAGTGAGTCCAGGACAGCCAGGGCTACACAGAGAGACCCTGTCTCAAAAAAATCAACCCCCCAAAACAACTAACAAATAAAATATTCTTCCTTCTTTTGCTTTTCACCTCTCTCATCACTTGGCGACCTTCCATCTTTCTGGTGATTTCTTAAATACGCTTCCTAAGGAGGGTTTCTCTTACAATTGCAATTTCTGTAGCCGCTCACTGCGAATAACCTCTGTAATTAGACTCACTGGGGCCTTGTGAAGACTTTCTCCCTACACACGCAGGCTGGCCTGGAGCCCACGCCTGTCCAGCTTTTGCTTCCTGCGTGCTGGATTTACAGCCCTGTGCCACCCTTCCCACCTCGGACTGTTTTCTTAATCTTCTAAATTTATTTCTAGACAGTACGTTCTTGTAAACGGCGATTGAGTCTACCACTTTCACTCTGAAACCCTACAGTCCGGGTTACCATGTGTAAAAAGTCTTAAAAATGACATGCTGGAAGGACCAAGGACAAACCTGAATAAAAAAAAATCATAAATAATAATGGACATAATTTATTTGAATTATATCTTAACACTTATTATTCTTTCAACACATGTCAATCTTATGAATCAAGAGCTATTTTGATGTTTATTTTACTAATAAAAAAAAAAAAACCTACAGCTAGAGGCTGAAGACAGGCTAAGCAGACCAGAGCACTTACTGCTTTCATAGAGGACTCAGATTTGGTTCCCAGCACCCACATAAGGTAGCTTACAGCTGCCTATAACTATAATCCAGAGGACCTTGCGCCCTCTCCTGGCCTCTGAGGGTATCGCATGGTGCACATCGTCTTATCAAGGCACACACTCAAACACAGATATAAAACAAACAATCTTTAAAACTTAAAAAGAGGACAAAGAAAGAAAGAAACTGTAGGGTGAAGAGATGGCTCAGTTAAAAACACTGGTTGATGCTCTTGCCCAGGAACCATATAGTAGCTTACAAGTATCCAAAGCTCTCGGTCGATTAGGCTAGGCTGGCCGGCCAGTGAGCTCCAGAAACCCTGTTGCTTCCACTCTAATTACAAACATGTGCGAGGCAAAGTGGCGCACGCCTGTAATCCCAGCCCTCTGGGAGGCAGAGGCAGGCAGAGCTCTGTGAGTTCGAGGCCAGCCTGATCTACAAAGCGAGTCTAGGACAGCCAAGGCTACCCAGAGAAACCCTGTCTTGAAAAACCAACAACAACAACAAAAAACCCCATGTGGCACCACTCTGCCTTTTATCTGAACACAGGTTCTGAAGACTGACCTCCAGTCCCTGTGCTTGCGCAGCAACCATTTTACCACTGAGCCATTTCTCAGCCTCAGATGGAAATTCTTAAAGGACTAGGAGTGCTGCTCAGGAGGAGAGACATGCATAGGACGGGCATGGCCCTGGGGTGATTTCCACCAGAAAACACAAACCAACAGTGAAGAAAAATCAAACGCAGGCGGCTGTGATGCACGCCTTTAATCCCAGCACTAGGAGGCAGAGGCAGGGGAATCTCTTGATCTATGGAGGGAGTTTCAGGGCAGCCAGGGTTATACAGAGAAACCTTGTCTTGAAAAAAAGAGAAAGAAAAAAGCAAAAAGAAAATGTTTTTCCTTATTCCCTGTAGAGAGGCAGAAGCATTTATTAGTGAGATCAAGAATCTACCCCTTAACTGAAAAAGTAGATGGTGACTAAGAAAGACTGCGTGTCAGACTGCAGAGCTGAGATTTGATAAGCTAAAATAGTCCCAGCCCCAGGAAGAGTCTGGGGTCAGGGAAAGGATAAGACGAGGAGTGGGAATAAATCTTAACTTTTTACGATAATGCTGTGATTCACCCGTTCTCCTAAGACTATGGCACTTTTCCAAAATGCCGTTCAAACATATTTTGCCTTTATAGAAAAGGAAACGGAACCAACAAGAAGCCAGCCTTCTGACTCCATTTTGTGCTGTCAGATAATTACCAAGCAGGAGCAGCACCTGTGCTCTCCAATTATGGCCCATATGGTTTTTATATTACTAAGAGATATAATGTCTGCACAGTGGTCAAAACTGGTCAGCCAGGCTTGCTTGTAACTTATCATAGCTAGAGTTCATAGACATAATATTTAACAGCCTATTTTAATAAACAAATGCAGCATAACTTTATTCTGTGTAAAAGGTCATAGCACCCTCAAGGAAACACAATGAATAACTTCATAAAAAGATGCAAATTATAATTTCTGAATCCTGAGGTAAGAGTCTCATCCTTCCAATGTATCTTTAACAATGCCCACTATAGGTATTTTTATATCCTTACCCTTTTACAGCTCATTACAAAGGAACTATCAATCAGTTCTATAGCATTCTTAAAACAGTTTAAATGAGCCGATGTGGCTTCTTATTACACCCCCATCTTCTCACATTACTCCCTTTATTTTAGGCTCTAAAACTTGGGCATTATTTTCTAACCATATGCTACACACTATGCTGGGGACTATATAACTTTTTGTTTTTATCAAAATGGTACCCTTTTGGTTTAAACAACACCACACTTTGCTTAGACTTACAATTCTAACAAAGCTTAACTAGTGGGCTCAGTTAAGTGAAAAAATACTTTTAAATGATCTCCTCTGTAATTATTTTTGCCATTCTACATTTGATAGATTTATTAGATTTATAGTAACAGCGAATTGACTTCTTTCTATATCAAGTTGGCATAGAAATGCAAGTAGACACTTGTAGACTGAGATGTTCTGTGTATTTTCATAGCTAGTCTCAATTTCCAAAACACATAAACATACTCATGAAATTTGAGAGGTTTTTTTTTTTTTTTTTTTTTTTAATCATATCCCGTATTCATAGACTAGGGCGCAGAAGCCTGGGGCGTTAGATCTTTCAGTGTGGCACTTTTGTCCTTTAAATATTTCATAAATTACTATGATTATTGAATGCAGTTAAAATTTAGCCACAGTATAATAGCTACCCTGAGTATTTAAAAGTTTTAAGGAAATGTGAATTCGTAAGTCTAAAATAGGGTAGAATCTCATGAAATTTCCAGTATTACTTGAACACACACACACACACACACACACTGCAGTACAAAAGTGAGAATTCTTGGGGATGGGGACCTGTGAAACGTTGCCAACTTCTGAGGATGAAATTTGAGACAATTACTTTTAATGAAGCCATTTGGATTAGCATTTCTAACTGTGGGGTGGGGGCTGGCCGGGCTTCAATTTTTATCATTATTCAACAATAGCTTCGAGAATGAAAGAACTATTAAACTATTAACCTTACCATGGGTCAGTGGATTCCCGAGGGCCACGAGCGCTGTGATACAATGACCTTAGGTGTTTCATCAGTTACCTCAAACACGCACCATAATTTTACAATGGCTGTAACAGTTGTTAAACAACGGCAGGTGCTGAAGAGAAAAGGCTGAACTCTTCACCAGCCATACTTTGTAACCACCACCCACCGCCAACCTGAAGCCCAGTCTCTACTAAAGGAAGTAGTTCTCACAGCAGGGCCCGCGCTTTGGGGGCCAGGACTGGAGCAGCTGCAGCCTGGGGAGCAGCTGCAGCCTGGGGAGCAGCTTACCGCGGTGGAGCCTTTCTTCACTGCTTCCTGGGCATACTCCACTTGGAAAAGGTGTCCGTCCGGGGAGAAGACAGTGATTGCCCTGTCGTAGCGAGAAGCCATCACGAAGGCCTTTGAGGTTCTACCACTCCTCAGAAGCTGCCTCGGGTGAAGCTGAAGCCCACAGAGCTCCGCGAGCGAACGGCCGGAAGTGGTCACTCATGAACTCCAACCGCCTCCGGAAGTCCTGGAGGGTCTGAGGGCCTTTGGCTGTCTCCTGCTTGCCTGGCCTGAGGGATAGGAAAAATGGACCTACCTATGTGCTCGTCAACGAGGCCATCCTGGAGTACAGAGTAAGTTCCAGGGTAGCCAGGGCTACATGGAGAAACCTGTTCTTAGAACAAAACAGGTGAATTTTTGTGTTGGTGGTAGACTTTGAATCTAGCGTCTTACACACAATGGGACAGGTGTTCTATATCCTTGAGATACATTCCTAGCTCTTTAAATTTTGAGACAGTCTTACTTAGTTCCCCAGGTTGGCAAAAAAACAAAACAAAACAAAACACAATAACCAAAACATTTTCCCAAGTGTTATTGTTTCTTCCTCCTTTCCTCAGCTTTGTAAACAAAGTAGAACTTTTGGACAAATAAGACGTTGACTCAAGAAAACACTCCATCAAATTAATACTAATAGCAACAATTGAGATAATACTGTTTTAATTAAATAAAAAAAAATAAGAGCCCAAATATATGATTTAAATGTCTGAAATTGAGGAGAAACAAATGTTATATATAACTTGTTGCAACATCGCTGCTTATGATACAAGTCTTTTGTCCTCATCAGTAAGATGGGAATATTTAAAAACCTGCAGCAATGTGTTCTGAGGTTAAAATGTGCTTATAGGTGTAATAACTTAAAATGGCTCCAGATGGGCACTAGCAGGCAGGTACATTTAGCTATTATTACTTGCCATGTATTTTTTATTAGATACCATTTTCCATTGGGAAGAATCTTAAAGTTGATGAAATCGACCTTAACAAGGGGCAAGGGGGTGGGGGGGGAGGCGAGACTCATTTCTCTCCATCCAAAAGCCTAGATTTTAGTTGATATCTGAAAACTAATTGTATTCATCCCTTGCCCCCCTACAACCCTTTTCTTCCATATTAGCCACTGGTAAAAAATGTTTGATCTACTTCTTGGGGGAGGGGCATTCTTGACCAAAATTATTTTCTCTATGCATTTATTTCACAGGGTCATGACAAGCCAGCATTTGCTAGACAGTGTTTTTGATAAGTGTTTGATTTTTCTTAGTAAATACTCACTTTCCTTTTTAAAAATTTATTATACTCTTCCATGCACAGGAAGTCTCAAAATCAGGGAGAGAGGGCCTCTTTTCCCTAGTGCAGTATGAGGGCAATGGCTTACATATCTACGATACATTAGCAAAACCAGACTCAGACATCATTACAGCTCATAGAGCTTTGCAAAACACACTTAACTGCCCCACCACTACCCCGCTTCAACCACCTTTGACAAACATGAATCTGTGCTCTGTCTCTATCATTTTCTCTGAAAAAGTTTATACAGAGGAAGGTAAATGTTTTGTGATGTAAAAAAAAAAAAAAAAAAAAAAAGTTATATTATTTAATACAGTATTCTGCTTGCATGTGAGCCAGCAGGCCAGAAGAGGGCATCAGATCCTATTATAGATGGTTGCTGGGAATTGAACTCAGGACCTCCCTAAGAACAGTCAGTGCTCTTAACCTGTGAGCCATCTCTCCAGCTCTGTTTTGTGACTTTTTATTTTAAAGAATAAATACAGACTCACAGGAAGTTAGAGAACAATGTAGGGTGCTCCCTTATATCAGCCAGGTGGTATAACCTGTGCAATTACAGAACAATGCAAAAGCCAGGGGTTAACATCAGTATTCATGTGGCCGGGCCTAGTGGTGCATGCCTTTAATCCAGCACTTAGGAGGTAGAAGCAGGCGGATGCTGTGAGTTCGAAGACAGCCAGGGAAACCCTGTCTCAGAAAAACAGAAAAAGAAAAAGAAAAAAGCAACTTTTAAGCCAGGTGTGGTGGCTCATGACTTTAACCCCAGCACCTAGGAGGCAGAAGCAGGCAGATCTCTATGAGTTCGAGGCCAGCTTGGTCTATAAAGAGAGTCCAGGATAGCCAGGGCTGTTACACACACACACACACACACACACACACACACACACACACACACACACAAACCCTATTTCAAAAAATCAAAAATCAAAACCAACCAAAACCAAAAAACAAACAAACAAGCAAACAAACAAACCAAAAAAAAAAAAAATCAACCACACACACACACACAAAAAACCAATATATAGGCCAGGTGTGGTGGGTGTACGCCTGTGATCCCAGCACTCAGGGAGACAGAGGCAGGTGGATATCTGTAAATTCCAGGCCAGCCTGGTCTACAAAGTGAATCCAGGACAAGCCAGAGAAACCCTGTCTCAAAAAAACAAAATAACAACAACAAAAATGAGCACACAGAATGTCTATACATTAAAGAAAAATTAACTGGGCGGTGGTGGCGCACACCTTTAATCCCAGAACTCAGGAAGCAGAGGCGGGCAGACCTCTGTGAGTTCAAGGCTAGCCTGATTTACAGAGCAAGTTCCAGCATAGCCAGGGCTACACAGAGAAACTCTGTGTCAACAAAACAAAACAAAACAAAACAAAAAAACCAAAACATTAAAGAAAAATTAATTTTAAATTATGTGCATTGTGAGATCAGAGTGAGGGTGTGTGCATTTACATGAATACAGTCTTCTAAAGGCAAGAATAGGGTGTCAGACCACTGGATATGGAGGCTCCTGATCATGGGTTCTGGGAAACAAATTCAAGTCCGCTATAAGAGCAACTATTGCCTCAACCACTGAGCCGTCTCTCTAGCCCTATCTCTAGCTTTGACTTAAACTCATTTTGTAAATAGTAGAACGTCTTAGAGGATGCATTTCAGAAATATTAAGAATGACTGAGCAGGAATAGTGGTGCACATCTCTAATCCCAGCTTCCTGGAGTCAGACATTAAAGCAAATTTTCTTTGCATGCTCTTGGAGGTCTACTGCCTCCGGCTCTAACCTAGGAAGCTTCTAGGCTCCAAACAATAGAATCTAGGCCTAGAATCCTTTCAGTCTCTGAGGCTTACTGCTGAATAAGCTCACCTTTTCTTTTTCTTACTGAGCTCTAGCTGGCTCATCAACTTAGCTGTTCTGCCTCAAACTCCTCTACAAGCTGACTGATTCCAACTGGCTTCTCTCTGTTTCTCAATGAATTGCTCTGCTTGGCCTCAAACTGACTAACAACCAGTCTCATCTTGTGGCTCCTTCTTATTCTCTGGCTCATTCTGTCATCACCTGTATCTACCTTGCTCTCTCTTCAACCCCTCTCTGTAAAACTGCCTCTGAATTCCACGAACTGAACCGCCATAAACTTAAATCTGGCTGCACTAGTTCTAACACTCACTCTCAACCCAGCTGCCTGGACAGAGCTCAGAGATCTGCATCCTCTGTCTCCTAAGTGCTGGGATTAAACGTGTGTACCACCACGCCTGGACCCAAGATTTTCTTTGTGGGAAACTTGCTCTATACCAGGCTGGCCTTGAACTCAGAGATCTGCTTGCCTCTGTCTCCTGGGACTAAAGGCATGTGCCAGATCACACAGACCTAGTAGGTCTTTGTGTGTGATGACCTCTTGCCAGAGCAGCCATATTCTGAATTAAAATTCCTCTACAATCAGGGGAAGGTGGGTTTTGTGAGTTTGAGGCCAGTCTAGTTTACATTTTAAGTTCCAGGATAGTGAGCAGCTGTGTAGAAAGAACTTGTTTCAAAAAAATTTTTTTTACATCCAACTTCAACAAACTCCATCTTAAGAGTTTGACACCTGGGCTAGAGAGACGGCTCAGAGGTTAAGAGCACTGGCTGAGTTCAATTCCCAGCAACCACATGATGGCTTACAACCATCTAGAATGAGATCTGGTGCCCTCTTCTGGAGTGCAATTGTAGATGCAGGCAAAACACTGTACACATAATAAATAAATAATTTTTAAAAAGAGTTTGATACCTTTATGTAAATATATGTATGCATATATATGTTAACACTTAATTTTCTTACATATAAAATCAGCTCTTAAAATACTTATAAACTACTTATAATACCTAGTTCACAGGTTGTTGCAATAAACATATTAATCAGTAGATTAATCCCTATGACTATCTGTTACAGAGGAAGCGCTTTAAAATGTTAACTATTATTATTAATTATTGAGTTAAGTAAAGTTGATAGCTTTTTATTTATTTGGTTTTTTGAAACAGTTGTGTGTGTGTGTGTGTGTGTGTGTGTGTGTGTGTGTGTGTGTATCTGTGTGTGCGTCTGTCATGGAAATCACTCTGTAGAGCAGGCTGGCCTTGAACTCACAGAGATTCACCTGCCTCTGCCTCCTAAGTGCTGATATCAAAGTCCTGTGCCACCAGGCCCAGCAAGTTAATAGTTTTTTAAAAGAGAAATCTGAAAGAGGAAAACTAACAAAAAGCAATTTATACCTCTTTAAAGTGTATATTTAAGCAGGCATGATGGCTCTTGGGAATTGGAGGCCGAAAGATCAAGAGCTCAAGATGACCTACAAAGGGCTTTATATAACCTGAGCCTCAAGTGATCCTGCCTTAAAAAAGTCAGAAAAGGCAAATTCATGTTTGGAATTGTATGGAGAAGAGAGTGAAAAGATGTGTCAACTTAACAAAAGCCTTTTTGCTAGGAGATGGGGGCACGCGCCGTTAATCCCAGCACCTGAGGGGCAGAGGCAGGCAGAACTCTATGAGTTCGAGGCCAGCCTGTTCTACAGAGTGAGTTCCAAGATAGCCAAGGCTACAGAGAAGCTCTGTCTTTAAAAATCAAACCAAACCAAACAACAACAACAACAACAAGAAAAACAAAAAATAAGCCAGGCATGGATGTGCACGCCTGTAATCCCAGCACTTGAGAGGCAGAGGCAGGTGGATCTCTGTGAGTTGGAGGCTAGTCAGGTCTACAAAGAGAGTCCAGGACAGCCAAGACTATAAGAGAAACCCTATCTCAAAAACAAACAAACAAACAAACAAGAAAACTAAAGTGGTCCTTGATAGATAGAAGAGAAATTTAGACCTGTCTCGGTGTTATGATACACATTTTGGCTTTTGTTGAGTTTCAAAGGCCATGGCAACAAAAATGCCTGTTTTGTGTTCTTCTGTGGCATATGTCTTCCTCTACAAATATGTCTGGCAGGTCTGATGTGAATCACCAAAACACAATGATCCATTGCCTAAAAGTAAAAAATTTAAGTTGGTGCATGTGTACATGCATGCTTGGGAGTTCATGTGTGCATGAGTGTGTGTGTGTTGTGTAAATGTGCATGTTGTATGTGAGTATGTGCCATGGCATTGCATGCATGTGGAGGAAAAAAGACAATGTAAGTTGGCAGTCCTTGAATTTCCTGCCATTTTGGATAAGGTCTTAGTTACTGCTGCCCTCATCAGCATAGCTGGCCAGAGCTTTTTGGGATTCTCCTGTCTCTGCCTCCCGTCTTAGGATAGAAGTCCTGGCCTTACAGATTGGGCTACCACATCCAGCTTTACATGGGCACTGGGGACCCAAACTCCGGCCTTGTTCTTTACCACTAAGCCACATCCCTGGCCCCCAAATAAAATGAACAGGAGAAACAAGCAGGTAAATTATAATGAAGCCTGTGCCACTGATATGCACTGTACGTTCCACAAGCACTAACTTATTTTGCTTATTTTAGTTGTTTAACTTTGGAAGATGCAAGGAGACTGGGTCAGGTTGTAATGCCCAAGTCGTGAAACACCCCAAAGACCACCAGGAATCAGCCAGATGCAAATCACACAGGGTTTTGTTTATTAGTCAAGCTCAGAGCCTGGACCGTCAGCCCCCTCGTGAGGAGGGAAGATGGCAGTCCCTAGTGCAAGGGGCAAAGTACTAAATGTTTATTGATGCTATTTTAGAGTATGGATGTCAATTAATCTGTAGGAAATAATTTCCTGAGTTTTAGTTTACTGCCAAAGAATATCTAATATGAATTACTGTTATGAAGTGTTCAAAAAAGACTCCAAGTGCTCCTGTGCTTACTAACATTGTTATAAGAATATTTTAGTTATATATTCAATCAGAATCTCATATTGTAATAGGTTAAATGTAGAAGCAGATATGAGAATCTATATGTAAATAGGTTTACACACAGATTTAAAGCCAGGCATTAAAAGAGACCCAGTGGTAAATAATTTCCTCCTGTGGGTAAGGTCTGAGTCCAACCCTAGGCACTGGGAGAGATAGCAGGTGGTAAAAAGGAAAGGCCTTGCCACTCTTCTGAAGAAAGTGATGGTTTTGAGGTAGGAGAGATTGCTCACAGGTTAAGACACACACTGCTCTTGCTAAGGACCCAGCACCCACATAGGGCTACGTACAAGTGTCTGCAACTACAGATCCAAGGGACCCAGCACCTCTGGGCTCCACAGGCACCCATGTTCACATGCACATACACACAGAGACATCTAATCATCATTAAAAATAATAAAATGTAAAAATGAAATAATTGTTTATAGAAATATGTTAATTATGTGAGCAGATAAAATCATTTTTCATGAGTTAGTAACTAACGTATCTTAACTTTCTAATCTTTAAATATTAATAGATATGGCATATTTTAAAAGTGCTTCTTAAGATATTCAAAATGATTTAAGATGGCAAAGTAAGCACTGCAGCTTTGAACCCTGGGAGTATAGTGCTCCCAGTGATGAGGTACCTGCCAGAAGCAAGGAGCAGCTTGGATATGTACAGAATTTTTCATAGGTGATGTCTTGTGCTTGGTCAAAAATCATGACAGAATAAGTAGCCAAAGAATTGGTGCACCCAAACAGTAAGAAGAGCTGTCGTCATAGAAACCGGCAATGCATCTTAGGATACTCTTTACTATATCTCAGTTATAGAGCTATGAGATGCACACCTTTAAAATGTAAGATACTCATAACCAAGGGATTAAAGACAAGGTTAAGTTTTCAGGCTAGAGGTATAGAAGTGAAAAGTATATCAAGTGGAGCAAGAGCTCCGTGACTGGATTTTAAAGTGGCACACAAAGATAAAGAAGATAATACAAAAGTGGTCAGCACTGACCAGAAGGCAGATATAGGGAGATGATAGTAAAAATAAAAAACCATTATGAAAGTACAAACAGATAAAGTATAGAGACACTGAAAGATTTGACTAGATGTGTTAAAACATCTACTTACATATATATTTGGGATGCCGGGCAGAAGACTTGCACAATAAATAAGAATGTTATATAAGGGTGCTTCATTTGGAATATTTCAAAATTGACAGAAGAATCAAACTTAATATTTAGGAAAAACCCATTAATACCATACATAATGAAATTTACTCTTAAACAACAGTAAATGTGTAGGAAGTGAAAGACACTGAGAAAATCTTAAAGACCACCTGAATATAAAAGTGTAAGAGGCTGCCAGCTGATTTCCATATTGGCGGGAATTCTGTTCTCCTCATGGCTAAGGAAACAACTCTAAACATGACATCCCAGTGTAAAGCACAGCCAGTAAGTGGAGGTGAGTGAAGGCATTGTTCTTAAAAACAGAACACATTAGCAGCGGCAGACACTCACTGAAGGAAGCACTAATAAATGTTCTTCAAGGAGAAAGAGGTGATCACAGGAGAAATAAAAATATAATTTAACAAACACACACATAAAATCAAATAAATATCAATTATATGAAAGTATCACAATCTCTTATGCACTTATACAGAGCATTAAACTTGGCATCAAAAATAATATATAATATGTAAAGGGGCAAATGAAGTTGAAGTGCCCAAACTTTCCCTATTGTGCAAAACTGTAAAACTTCTAATTTATATTGTTTGATTGGTCTAAAAGGCATGTTTTGTTCTTTGGAGAAACCACTAAGAGATTCATATAAAAGAGTTTAACCAAAAATAATAAAAATTAATCAAAGACAAGAAAATAGCTGGCCATTGTGGCACATGACTGTGATCCCAGCACTTAGGTGCCAGAGGCAGGAGGATTCTCAGAAGTGTAAGGCCATCATGAGCCAGTCTGCCTGCACCACAGAGTAAGAACTCTGGCTCAAAACAAACAAGAAACAACTGGACCTGGGGTGTCCTTCCATTCAAGATTATAAGCATAGCACATACACAGTCTTGCATGCCTTGTCCTATAGGACAAGGAAAGAAAAAAAATAAAAAGAAACGAAACAATACAGGATGAAAATAATTAAATGGTTGATTTTAAGATAATTATATTAATATGTATATTCTCTATCATGATTTAAATGTTTTAATTAGGTCTTCAGAACATTTTTTAGGCAGGGCCTCATGTAACCGTGGCTGGCCTCAAACTAGCTGAGGCTAGTCTTGAACTCTGTAATTCTCCTGCCTCGACTTCCCAAGTGTTGTGGTTACAGATGTGCCTAGCCACGAGCTCTAGGCACAAGTGAATCTTAGGAGGACTGGAGAGATTGCTCAGCAGTTAAGAGCACTTTTCACTCTTCCAACAGACCCAAGTTCAATTCTCATAACTCATGTCAGATGGCTCATGGTACAGTTCCAGACAGAGGGATCTAAGGCTGCTGGCCTGGAGGTTACCTACATGCAGGTACCCCTACACACACACACACACACACACACACACACACACACACCACAGTAGATCTTAAGTCTTGATATTAGTGTTTGGGTAATAGACTTTTATCTTTTCTTCTATTTTTAAATTTTATTTATTTGTTTATTATTGAATTAATGCATATGCATGTTTATGCATACCACATACATACAGGAGCTCAGAGGGGCCAGAAGATGGTGTGAGATGAGATGCCATTAAATGCAGTTACAGGAGCCAGGCATGGTGGTGCATGCCTTTAATCCCAGCACCTGGGAGGCAGATCTCTGTGAGTTCAAGGCCAGCCTGGTCTACAAAGTGAGTCTAGTGTAGTAGAGCTAAGACTGCACAGAGAAACCCTGCATCAAACAAAAACAAAGGCAAAAAACAAAACAAAACAAGAAAGCAAGCAATAAATAAAAAGAAATGGAGTTACAGGAAGTTATGAAATACCACACAGGTGCTGAGGACTGAGCTTGAGTCCTCTGAAAGAGCAGCACACACTTTAACTGCGGAGTCTGTGTCCAACTCTACTTTTCTGTTTTTCTGATGTGAGCACTAGTGCTATTATTCCCCTCCTATTCATTATTTTGGCTATAACACAATAGCTTTAACACATTATGTTTTTATCATTGTCAATTTTTTAAAATTTTTAGGAAAAACCACACATCATAGAAGAATTAACAATAGGAATTGAAAAGAACAAGAAAAAAATAAAAATCAAGCACCCACACACTAGTGTCAAGATGACTTATTTACTTAGTGTATTTACTTTTATGGTGCTGGAGATTAAACATATATAGCTTTGTACATGCGAGGCAAGTGCTGTGCCACTGAGATACAGCCCAGTCTCATCCTATGCCCCATCATAAGTCCCATAAGTTCATCTCATGAACTTTCCATAGTCCCAAAAGGAGCAGGCTTAGTGACTGTGGACCAGCACAGGGGTTCTAGTCTGCAGACTGGGCCGCAGTGCGCCTTTCCCTTTATAATCCTGATCCAAAACCAGCTGGCCCAGGAGAGCCCCTCAAAGTAATATAGAGGAAACCTCAAGAAGACTAGGTGAGGGGAAAACCAGATTTCTGAATGAATGGCTCCCACTGACCTTTAGACACTCAATGCAATACCAACAAGAATTCCAACACTACTGGCTGTGGTGGCGCACGCCTTTAATCCCAGCACTAGAGAGGCAGAGGCAGGTGGATCGCTGTGAGTTTGAGACCAGCCTGGTTTACAAAGGGAGTCCAGGACAGCCAAGGCTACACAGAGAAACCCTGTCTTGAAAAAAACCAAAACCAAGCAAACAAAACACACACACACAAAACGAATTCCAATACTTCCATTTTTTTCAGGAAGGGCTTCAGCCAACATTTAAATATAGTCTGATATGCACCCACATATGGAGCCATGACCACAGTGAAGAAAATAGGGAATGCCCCCCGTTTCCCGAAGACCCCTCGTGCTTCTGTGTAGCTGTCCTCACACATCCTCGCTTTAGTCAGTGGTCTATTGTGTGTCTGGCTTAACTCATTTTGCCTTATGTCAATTTTTACACAGATGCAATCAACAGAATATACTTTCTGTTCTGAATTTTTTATGAGATTTATGCATTTTATTGAATAATGTGCTGCTCCTTTTTACTGCTAACTAGTATTCTGTTATAAAAATGGACTACATCTACCCACTAACTTGCATTCATACTGTAGGCATAAAGTTATTAAGTAATTTACCACCAGCCAACACCCCCCGCCCAATCTGGTTGCAATCCTTGTTCTGAGATTCTTCTGTCTCAGTATTATATAAACACTGCTCCCCAGTTGTCCCCTAATATGCCAATAAAGCAGCTTCCAGGCAACTGCTGTAAAGCAAAGTATTCTAACTTACCAACCTCTATAATGGAGAAATAAATTTATATTCTTAAAGCAGTATAATCTATGGTATTATGTTACAATTGTCTAAGTAAACAGAGAAATTTTTTAGCATATTATTTCTTTACCAATTAAAAACAAATTTTCTTAGCACATCTTCAGTCCCAGCACTCAGGAGGCAGAGGCAGGTATATCTCTGTCAATTCACGCTTAGCCTGGCCTACATACCAAGTCCCAGGTCAGACAGGCTACGCTGAGACGGTGCCTCAAAAACTATCATTTAATTTTTGGGGATTATAATTAATACCCAAAGCAACCTGTTTTGGTTTAATACCTTAATTTAAATCAAGCAAGTTTTTTTTTTTACTTCTGCACACACACACACACACACACACACACACACACACACACACACACAGTCACACACAGCCCTCTATGTAGCTCTGGCTGCCTTGAACTCATAGAGATCTATCTCACACACATCCAGCCCCTTTCTCGTTCCTAATGTTATTTTTTGACACTCAGATTCTGTCAGCATATATTATTGGCTCCAAAACCATAACTTGACTTTTGTAGTTGTCTTTTAATATGATAGATTTGTAACAAAAGTGTATATATGCTGCTTTTTGTCATGTTTACTATGTGGTTACCTTTACCACTAAAAAAACCTTTCTTTTATGGATTTAACTCATTTTCTAGGATAGTATCACATTAGCATCAAGGCTTCCCTTCAGAACAGGGTATGCTGTTCTGGTACACAGCTGTAAGACAAGTGCTTGGAGGATGAGCCAGGAGTATAAAGGCCATCTTTGTGAGTTCCAGAACAGCCTGGGCTACCTAAGACCTTGTCTGAAAAGGTTTTTCTTTAGTATTTTTTTGTAGGTCAGTTATTCTAGTGAAAAATTTTCAATTGTTTGTAGGGAATATCTTAAATTTTCCTTCATTACCTGTGTGTGTTTGTGTGTGTGTGTGTGTGTGTGTGTGTAAGTAGGTGTGTGTGCACATGTGTGAGGGGGCAGAGGTTGACATTGGTTGTGTTATTCTCAATTATTCTCCAACTTATTTTTTGAGACTGGTGTCTCATTGAACCTACAGTGCAGAAATTTGACCAGCTTAGCTGGCCAGTGACCTCCATGGATCTGCCTGTTCCTGCCATTCTAGCCCTGGAATTAAAGATACTCACTGCCATGTCCCTGGTTTTTATGTGGGTGTTAGGTACCCAAACTCAACGTCCTCAGGCTTGTGTAATCAGCACTTTAGCAAATGAACTGTCTTCCCAGCTTTACATTTCTCCTTTATTTTTTGGAGGATACTTTTGCTGGATATAGAATTCTTTGACATTCTTCTCCCTTCATTTCTTATTTTGAGAAATACAGATTTTAATTAACTATAATGGGGTAAACTCAGGCAGCTAGGCGGCTCAGTGGATAAAGGAGCTGCTGGCTGCCAAACCTGATGAAACTGAGTTTGATCCACTAGATCTACATGGTGAGAGGAGAGAACCAACTCCTGTGAGCTGTCTTCTAGCCTATACATGGGAACCACAGCATACATACATGTACATATGCACAAGTGCGCACACACACACACACTCTAAATGGTAATTCTTCCAAATTAATAGACTATGCATATATGTCACCTGTCTTTCTTTCTTTATTTCTTTCTTTCTTTTTTGGCTTTTGATTTTTCAATACAGGGTTTCTCTGTGTAGCCTTGGTTGTCCTGGACTCCCTTTGTAGACAAGGCTGGCCTCGAACACACAGAGATCCACTTGCCTGTGCCTCTCTGAGTAGTGCTGGGATTAAAGTATGTCAACTTTCTTAAAAGATGTATTAATTTTTATTTTATTTTATGTTTTTATTTTTATTTCATGTTTATGGATGTTTTGCCTATGTCATGTGTATGCCTTGTGCCCACGGAGTCCAGAAGAGGACAACAGATTTTCTGAAATTAGAATTACAGAAAATTGTGACCCAGTCTGTGGGTTCTGTGAATCAAACTCACATCCTCTGGAAGAGCATCCAGTACTCTTTTCCTCTGAGAGGACTGTTGAAGTTATTTTTATAAAATTGTGTTTATTTCTCTTAGTTTATCTCTTAGCCTGACTATCACACAAATAATTGAGACTCTTTTATAATACAAGGCTTCACAACACAATCCGAGCAGTTTAACTCTGTTCTTAGCCCTCCGTGCTATTTTGTCTTACTCCCAGCAACCATTCCTGTGATACTTGCACTTTGTAGCTTTCCTTGACTCCAGTTTTTCCTCCTGATCTTCCTTGGACCTCTACCCATGGCCTAATCCCCTGCTTCCTCTCCTAGCTCCTCCTCCCCTGGCTGGCAGGATGTCCAGCCCTATTCTCTCCCCTGCTCTTTAATTGGCTGTTGTGGAGCAGTGTTTATACAAATCAAGACAGAAATTAGAATTTAAACTACACAGTAACCTTATTCCTACAGATATCTCTCCAGCCCACTCTATTATTTTTCAATATAAAGGGGGCTAAAAAGATGGCTCAGTGGTTAAGAGTGCATACTGCTTTTGCAGAAGACTTAATTTTGGTTCCCAGTACCCACATCTGGTGGCTTTCACACACCAGATGTGTGTGCTATAGAAGTGAGTCCAGGATAGTCAAGGCTACACAGAGAAATCCTGTCCAAACAAAACAAAACAAAACAGATAAAACGGGGCTGGAGAGGTGACTTGATGATTAAATTAAAACTGCTTGTTGTTTTTTGTTTGTTTGTTTGGTTGATTGTTTTTTTGAGACAGGTTTTCTCTGTGTAGCCCTGGCTATCCTAGACTCACTTTGTAGACCAGACTGGCCTTGAACTCACAGAGATCAGCCTGCCTCTGCCTCTGCATGCTGGGATTAAAGGTGTGCACCACCAAGCTGGTCTACAAAGCAAGTCCAGGACAGCCAGGCCTATTATGCAGAGAAACTCTGTCTCAAAAAACCAAAAAAAAAAAAAAAAAAAAAAAAAAAAAAAAATCTGAATGTAAATCAATATCTATCATATCTCATCATTATCAACTTAAAATATCTGTCTAGACTTAAAAACATGGTAACCCCTAAACAACTAAGCTTCATTGTAAAACTAAGCTACCTGGTCTTAAACCCCATCAGAGACTTGAGAAGGAATAAACCTGATTACCTGAGTATGCCAGGAGTGCAGGTTAGTAGCTTCTCAAATGAGAAGATGACAGAGACAGTTTGCTGCCTAAACAGTCATCCAACACTCTCTATAATGTTGGAGCATCATTGTCAGCCTTTTGGACCAATATATCTGACAGACATAATTGTGAGGCAGGAATTATTGAGGACTTGCTTGTCCATCAACTCTGCCTGCATCCAAGCTTGTCCATTTTAGGGCAGAATTCTTCTGCGGTAGAAACAAGGACATTTTGCCCAGTGGTTTGTTTGCCACATTTGAAGCCATCTCCATAAGGAGGTTCTTTGATGCTCATCATCTTCTTTGAGGTAGGCTGGGTGTTGCCAGGAGTTAACGTGTCTTGTCAAAGAATCTTTAAAATAACAAAAACAATTTTTTTTTCGAGACAGGGTTTCTCTGTGTAGCCTTGACTGTCCTGGACTCACTTTGTAGCCCAGGCTGGCCTCGAACTCACAGCAATCCACCTGCCTCTGCCTCCCGAGTGCTGGGATTAAAGGCGTGTGCCACCACGCCCGGCTCAAAAACATTTTTAAATGCCATATTCTGTAGGTCTCTGAGGTTTTTTGAAGACCTTATCTAACTATTTTATTTTATCTTTCTATAGAATCATATCTATCTATTACACCTAGCATGTATAATCTTATGATAAAAATAGACTAGTAATTGATATGCCCATGATTTGATCAACTAAAAATTAACTTGTGTAAGTTACTTGTCCTAAACAGCTTGCAATGACACTTTCAAAGTATTTGAAGTAAAACCTTGTATTATAATTGAGTTGTACGGGTACAAGAGTAGAAATAAATATGATGTGTGTGAAGAATAATCTTAAATTTGAATTCTATACCAATGTATCTAGTATTAAACTTATTTTGCATCTATATACACAATTTTATTCTTTCTTTGTTTTATACATGGCTTTCCATTCTAGCTCAGACTGGCCTTGAACTCACGATCCTCTGGACTCAACTCCTGAGTACTGGGCTTACAGGCATGTGTTCTATGCCTAACTTTTCCTCTAACTTCTCAAGCATGATTTCCTTTAGTTAACTGGAGATAACTGACAATGAGTGATTGGAAGCCTTTGTATAATGAGTGAATCATCTGGCTGTTTGTCAGGGTCCGTTTGCCAGTCACCTCCATCCCTGGGTATGGACTATGCTTCCTCATTTCTCTGTCTGAAATTCTATGTTGATAAATGTACATTTTATTTTATTTTTAAAGATTTATTTATTTATTACTATGTACACAGTGTTCTACCTGTATGTACATCTGCATGTCAGAAGAGGGCATCAGATCACAGTATAGATGGTTGTGAGCCACCATGTGGTTGCTGGGAATTGAACTCAGGACCTCTGGAAGAGCAGTCAGTGCCCTTAACCTCTGAGCCATCTCCCCAGCCCAATAAATGTACATTTTAAATTATATATTTTGGAAGCTGTGGGAATCCAGTTTTTCCCTCCATGTGGTTTATTGTCATTTTTTGTCACTTTCTTGGGGGCAATTGTTTTTTTTTTTAAATATTTTATTTAATTTTAATTTATGTGTGTTGGTATCAGGGTGTCAGGCCTTGGAATTATAGACAGTTGTGAGCTGCCATGTGGGTGCTGGGAATTGAACCCGGGTCCTTTGGAAGAGCAGGCAGTGCTCTTATCCACTGAGCCATCTCTCCAGCCCCCAAGGGAGCAATTGTTTGGTATGTGCATTTATATGTAGCTATCTGACCCTCTGATTGATTAATTTAATTACCAGCTAATCCATGGAATAGTTTTTGAAATGCCCTTCTCTCTCCCTCCTCTCTCTCTCTCTCTCTGTCTCTCTCCTGCCTCCCACGTTACTCAGCCCCCCCCCCCCCCGCCCAGCATCATTTCAGTGTTCCTGAGATTAAAGCTCTGTCTGCTTTAACTACTTCCTGTATCCATGCCCTCAAGTTCTAACAAAAGTGAAAGATTAGGTTTTTTCCAGGTCTTACTGGGCGTGTGTGTGTGTGTGTGTGTGTGTGTGTGTGTGTGTGTGTGTGTATGTATGTATGTATGTATGTATGTATGTATGTATGTATGTATCTGATTATGAATCTCGCCTTCCAGGTCTCTAGGAAGATGACTCTTTAGGAAATGTTTATTCCCTTAATAGTTTGGTGGTAGAACCAATGTGGAGGTCAGAGAACACCTAGTGCGAGTCAGCTCCCTCTTTCCCCAATTTGAGTCCTGCTGACACCACTCAGATGACACACTTGGTGGTGAAAACCTTTCCCTGCTGAGACATCTTGCTCAGCTGACTTTAAAAAACATTTTTTTTTAAGTTACTATGCAAAGTAATGGCTTTCACTGTGCTACCCTCATATGTATGTATTATTACACTTTGTTCTTACCCACACCACCTTCACCTTGTTGGTTTCCTCCCTCCCCTCTGTTTCTGTGTCACTTATATTCCATTATCCTGACAGCCTTGTGAAGCAAGGCTCTTATGTACAACTCATTCCCTCACTGTTCACTTTAACTTTTTAAAAATTAAGTTTATTTATAATTAATTAATTTTTATTTAATTAAGTTTATCTGCATTGGTGTTTTGCCTGCAGGTATGTGTGTGTGATGATGTCAGATCTTGGAGACACAGACAGTTGTGAGCCGTCATGTGAGTGCTGGGAATTGAATCCTGGACCTCTGGAAGAGCAGTCAGTGCCCTTAACCTCTGAGCCATCTCTCTAGCTCCTCACCTTAACTTTTTTGATCAACTTTTTTTTTTTTTTTAAACTGAATGCTAACTTCGTTTCACCGAGGTGTGATATTATAAAATTGATACTTACTATATTTCACAAAAACATTTCCAAAAAGGATTTTCTACTGAGTATACTCTTAGGCCAAATAAAGATGTCTGGTGAATGTAGCTTTTCCAGGTCATGGTCTCTCCAGCCAAATAGTCACAGATCTCTGGGGTGGAGGATTTGGGCTCAGTGCGTAAATTCCGAGCTTTTCTGCCCTTTCCAGTCAGTGGGTCTGTGCAATGTATAGGGCTTTCATGGTCATGAGCTATGATGTTGAGGAATGCCACAGAGCCTTGGAAATGTGATGAGAATGCAGCAAATTGAAAGCCACGAAGTTTGCAGTTAGCTATTGTCTTGAGCACAAGTGTTTGCAAGGCTTTGGCTAATTTTGACCGTCTGAGAAAGGGCTGACTTGACCCCAGCTTTTTATGGAGAGCCAGGGTTTCTGAGATGGAGTTCTGCCTTTATCATAGGACGTGCTCCTCCTAGTTTGCACCTTATAATTGAAGTGTTTGGACTACTTATATTTAGTGTAATTATCACGTTTGGGTTCATCTTACTTTTTTTCTCACTCCCATCTACTCCTTCATTAGTCATTTTCTGTCTCTGTTGCACATAGTAGGAATTGGACTCACAGCTTCATGTAAGCGAGGCAAACCATCTACAGCTGCTTTATACCATGTAAAGAAAACGTATCAACATAACTGGTAGCTTTAGTATCTAACAGGGCAGTACATAAACAACATAAATATTTTACTAAACATTCTTTAATTTATTCACAGATGTTATATTGGAAAATGACATTTAATTAGTTTTCTGTTGCTCCTTTTTGTTAGTGTTCTCGGGACACAGTCGTACTCTGTAGCCGGGTTGGTTTTGAACTCAGTCTTCTTGCATCAGGTTCCTAATTCTAGGCTTAAAGGATGTGCCATCATGCCTGGATCTCTAGTGATATCCCACAAATTATCATAACGTTTATGGGCTAAACAGCACATGTTGATACATTGCTTTAAAGTATTAGAGGTTAGATATCCGAAATAGGCTGAGGTAAAGGTACCAGTAACACGGCCCTCAAGCCTTTCTCTTTCTGATCTCGGATTCTTCAGCCTTTTTTTTTATCTCGTATATGAGGACCCACCAGGACACTCAAGGTAACCTCTCTGCCTTAAACTCAGCCATTTAAGCATACTGACTCCACGTGGCTCCTGACCTCCAGTTGGCTGTCTGTGTTCACATCATATCAGCATAGGGGAAGTGTCATCTTTGGGTACAGAATTCCGTCTGCTGTCCCGCTTACATGAAAACCATTTAACAGGCATTAGATTACAGCCCTCTCTAGAAAAAGAACAGCTATTCACTAAGGATGGGGACAGTGACTCACACATATATTTTCTTAGAAAGAAATTCTTGGTTTTGTATGCACACTGCAGTCCTGGCTACCTGGGAACATACATGGTTGAAGCTGGCCTTAAACTTATGGCAATTCTCCTGCCTCAGCTTCCTGAGTGCTGATACTGTAAGCATGACCCACCATACCTGTCTTAATAAATACTTTTCTGAATCACTAAATCTCAACATTTAACTGATTTAGTTCATCCTTCACTCAATGTTTGATAACAGAAGAAAAGATGAAAATGGCCCAGATAGACTTTGCTAGAATCGACTTGGATGAAAATTTCTGGACTATTGAAAACAAAGTTTTACAGAGAATTGGGGAAAGTGGTTTGTTCTAACTAGAATAATGAGTGTGCACAAGATGGATGCTGTTCTTTGTATAGCCTTGAACTCTGTGGAAGACATCCCTCACATTGACTCATCCAATGTGATGAAGGCTGAGCAAAAATATTGTGAGAGAGGCACTACCTGTGGGTTTCTGGTCCAAGTCCAGTTACTAACTAACAGACTTGGGCTCTGACTTCTCAGTACATTCTAAAAACTTATGGGAGCCAGAGGCTTAAAAGAGCAGCAACTTCTGTACTACAGATGTTCTCATAATTACAAAGCTAAGTATTAAGGAAACCCCCCTATGCAAACACATAGGTATGGATGACACTTGCATGTACAGGACTTTAGGGAGATTAAAAAATGCTTTTTAAATTCTATCATCTTAGTTTCACTAAATATTGAGCACATTACAGGAATACATCATTTAGTCATTTCACTGAAATGCATTTAAGGGATACCAAGAAATTCAGAGGAAAAAGCGAAAAGTGAAGCATTTGGAAGTCAAGCATGCAGTTTTCTCTTAATACACTGTCAGTATTAGATCTACCTTTCGATTTCCGTTTCTGTCTACATTTGTAGTATGAATAGTCAGGAATTAATTGTTCATCACGGGGCTGATGTGTCTCTCTGGGAAGATGACTACCTGGGAGCATTTTTTTTTTTTTAAGTCCCCAAAGCCATTTCTCTTGGTTAGGTAGAATTCCCATATTCATTATTGGTTTCTTCCTTAGCTAAATACTACAGTCTATTTTACTCCCAACCCTCTGCCAATTCACTGCCTGTCTTAGTGTTTTATTGCTGAGAGGAAATATCATGACCGTAGTACCTCTTTGTTTTGATATTTTGGTTTTTCAAGACAGGGTTTCTCTGTGGAGCCTTGGCTGTCCTGGACTCACTTTGTAGACCAGGCTGGCCTCGAACTCACAGCGATCTGCCTGCCTCTGCCTCCGGAGTACTGGGATTAAAGGTGTGCGCCACCACGCCTGGCATCATAGCAACTCCTACAAAGAGAAACATTTAATTGGGGCTGGCTTACAGTTTTAGAGGTCCATTACCATCATGGCAGGAGACATGGCGGCATGCAGACATTATGGTGCTGGAGAGCTGAGAGTTCTCCATCGTGATCCAAAGGCAGCAGAAGGAGACTGTGTGCTGCACTGACATAGCTTCTGCATAGGAGACCTCAAAGCCTACCGCTGCAGTGACAGGCTTTCTCCAACAAGGCCCCACCTACTTCAACGAGGCCACGCCTCCTCATAGTGCCCCTCCCAATGGGCTGAAGATTCAAACAAATCCCTGGGGGCCAAACCACCAATCTGCCCCAGGATTTCTTGCAGAACTAATGTTAAAGATGATAGTGTTTGCAACACTGGTATTCCCTAGCTCAGGGCTTCTCCAGGCTGCAATCCTCCTTCTCTGAATTCTCTACTTTTCCAGGGAGTGCTAACTGATAGGGTTTTTACAAAGGAAGTTTGAAGATGAAGTAGGGTCCTTTAATAGGTGTCTTCTTTCATGGAGCTCATTTGCATTTTTGGATGGGTCTTTTGGCCAATGCTTCCAACGGATGTAATGCAAAGAAACATAGAGAAAACCAGTGCTTTAATGTTCATCAGACAACCACAGAAAAGGCTATGGCTGTTTCCTGCATGATACCTTAAGGGCTTTTGGCTCTATCCTACTACTCCCAATACTTGAAGGCTTATAACCTATGGTGTGTGGAGTCCCCCTTTCTGCTCTTGGTAAGCTATGGTCTAAGGTATCTGAGTCCTCCCTGGACTGTGAGGACTTTTCAAATGCGTTTGTTTTCTTTTTAAATGTAGAAATTCAGACAAGTGTTCACTGGTGTGCTTTTAGGATTTCCGTGCTATCTGCAGGGTGGACACAAGTGGAGCAACAGGACTGTTTCAGATCTACTTTTCCCTCTGAAACAGTGTTCCCAATCCTAAGGTAGTGTTGGGAAATGAAATGTGGCCCTCCATGCCAAGCACTGGGCACACCGTGTTAGCAGTGGGCAATAACTGGTTACTGTTCGGCCTTTGGTAGAATTTTTAGTTGAGTGGGATTACAGGAATCCACTTACACAAGTGGTACCACAGTGCTCTGCTCAGGGTTAGGATGGTTAAGGCAGAGAGTTAACTCCAATAACAGTTACCACTGTAAGAGAGGGAGGGTTCCATCCTTTATTCTTAGAATGGCTTGAGTCGTCACTGTGTGTGTGTGTGTGTGTGTGTGTGTGTGTGTGTGTGTGTGTTTATATGCATGGGGTTGGGGAGAATAAACACGTGAACTCAGAATAAAACTTGCCTGGGTTGGTTGTCCCCTTCCACCATGTTGGTCCCATGGATTGAACACAGGATGTCAGGCTTGGCCACAAGCTCCTTTACCAGCTGTGCCATCTTGATGGCCCTGTCTTCACCTTTTAGATCTCTTTAAATATAACGGAGAGTTCCCGCCAAGTCACATGACTAGCTCTGTAGTTCTGTGCGTGTTTGCTAATCGTTAAACTTTACATCTATGCACATTTGCTTTCATGTAACATTTTTTTGTGTGTGTGTGTGTATCTTTTCTACAACGGCAAAAACTCCTTGCGAGATTCCTGTGTGGCTGGATAGTTCTCACGTACTTCCTAGCAGCAGGGCACAGACGCCCAGAACTGCTGAAAGAATTAAACTGACTTGTGAAATTTATCTGAAATAACATTAAAACATACGTTTGTTTTTCACTTTTTTATGTTTTTGTTTTTTGTTTTGTTTTGTTTCAGGACAGGGTTTCCTGTGTAGCCTTGGCTGTCCTGGAGTCACCTAGTAGACCAGGTTAGGCTGGCTTTGAACTCAGAGATCCGCCTGCGACTGCCTCTTGATTGCTGGGATTACAGGCGTGCGCCACTAGGTCTGGCACTGTTTTTCACTTTATTAATAATTTAGGAATGCTTTTTGGGGGGAGGTTTGAGACAGTGCCTCTCTGTGTAGCTTTGGCTGCCAGGCTGGTCTTGAACTGCCTCTGCTGGGGTTAAAGGCAATGAGCATCACATTTTGCAAAACTAACCCATAGCAACGTGTTCCCTACTAATTTGCAGCTGTTTGTTTTATTCCCATCATATTGACTCAAAGCCTGGAAGCTTGGGCCTAATTAACAAGCACTAAGTATTTAAGTGGAAAAGAGAATGCCTTTTCACAGCTTCCTTCCAAAGGCCCCAGGTCAGATCGAATAGATCCACAAGTGTGGGAAGGGTTTATCCCTAGCTAAACTGCGAGTGCGGGCGTCCTTTCAACTGTTTTGCTAGACTCCGCGAGCGTGCGAGCGTGCGAGCGTGAACTCCGAAGTGCGCACGTGGAGCCATTTAAACTAGCGAATCGGCGTTCTCGGTGCTGAGCCGGCAGACCCTCCGGAGTCCCGGCTCTCCTCTGTTCCTCTCGGTGGCGGCCCGGGCGACTCAGGACCGCCGCCTCTTCCCCGGAGGGTCCACCGCGCAGTTAGGTACAGCGTGGCGGGCGGGCCCCGCGTTTCCTGTGACAGCGCGGCCGAGCCGCTCCCTCCCGCGACGGCGGGACCATTTCCTGAGCGTCCGGGCGGAGGCTGCCGGCGCGGCGCTACCACCAGCAGGCGGACGCGGGGGTGAGTCCCGCGAGCGTGCGCCGGCGGACGGGCTGGCCGCGGCAGGCTCCGGGGCTCGAGCCGCCCTGGCCGCCACGAGCTTCGTGCATGCCTGCGTGGCTGGGAGCTGTAGCTCCGCGCAGAGCGCGACTCGGCCGGCGATGCGCGCGGCCCCGGAGCATCCTCCCCTACCGCGCGCGGTGAGGTGGGACTGCCCGGGAGGCGGGCATCGGGCCCCTTGCCCCGCGGCCCCCCAGAGCGCTCGGGACTCGCCGGTCGCGGGCTCGGCGGCAACATGTCTGTGGCGTTCGCAGCCCCGAGGCAGCGGGGCAAAGGGGAGATCACGCCCGCCGCCATCCAGAAGGTGAGCTGGGAGAGGCGGTCGGGCGCGGGGCCGAGGCGAGGCGGCGTGGCGGGGAGCGGCCGGGCGGTGGTGGGGGCGGGCGGGCGCCGGCTTCCCGGAGGAGCCCTTTGGCGCCTGCTCCACCCGCACAAAAGCGCCGGCAACCGCCGCCCGATTTCCCCGCGGGTCGGGTGGCCTCGCGTTGCGGGGCCGGGAGAGGAGCGGCCCGCGAGACTCCGGCGTCGCTCCGCCCCGCCGGGACCCCACTCGCGGAAGCCGGAGCTCGGAGTGCCGCGCTGCAAACTCCTCCGAGTTGAGGCCCTCCCTGGAGAACTTGGGAACCTTCCGCTGAGGCTTGGGGCAGGCGAGGAAGGAGCCTGTAAGGCTCGGGGCTTCCCCGGGGGCGCGCCCGGCATCCATTCCGGTCTGCAGCAGATAGATGCGCCTGAGCGCGCAGGACAGGCGCTGGGGCTCAGGAGGGCGAGCCTTCTCCCGCCGGCCGGAGTTGGCTGTCTACGCGGACGGGCGGTCGGTTTGCATTAAGTCGCGTTAGAAGCGTTTGGGAGCTGCGTCCTCAGAGGAGACTGCCACCCCAGTCGCCGCTCCGGGACTGCCAGCTGGGGACACAAAGGTTCTTTATTATTCCTCTGAGCCTGTGCCTAAGAGCAAGGCAGTATTCTAGATCTCAGCGTGGTAGATTTTTAAAAGTCGCTTGTTAAGTTTAGCAATTTGCCTTGAGTATTTCCATCTTGTTTATTGCCGTGCGGCACGGTTAAAAAGAGAAAAATCAACTTGTAGTACCAATCAGGGCACTCTTGCAGACCTGTCGGTTACTGTTTACTGTCAGGGTCTTTGTAGTGTGGCATTTGACATTTGCCCAACTGTTGCTTTATTTTCTTTGAAGAAACCCGCCTGGCAGTGCTTGGAAACGCAGTTGCTTTCTCTAGTGCGCTGGGTTGAGCCTGTCTGGTGAACAGCTTCCTTTAAGTACACACGTGCAGAAAGCCTGTTTCTGGGAGTAATTCACGCTTTCTTTTTGAACTTTAGAAAAAGTCTGGCGTTTTTCTTTTTCTCAATAGAGTTTTTTTTTTTTTTCTTATGTAAGTCTATTTGTTGCTTATCTTGAGTGATCTAGAAGGTGCTAGCTGGTTATTTTTCATTCTCAGATGCGAAGTGAAACTGGGTTACATTTTTTTAAATTTATTTTTTGTGTATGTGTCTGTCAGTGCATGCATTGCCTGGAGAGGTCCGAAGAAACATCCTTTTCCCTGAAAGTGGGATTAACAGCCAGGCGTGAGCCTCTTTGTGGTGCTGGAAACCCAACCCTGATCCTTAGCAAGAACACAAAGTGCTCTTGTCCTCACCATCTCTCCATCCCCTCAAAAGTGGATTCCAGCTTAAGTTTTGTTTGCTGTGTCAGACACTGGTATTAGACAGGAGACAGATGGTTGGGGTTTATTTAAGGAATTCCTTGGTTTGAGTTGAATTGATGGCACTCAGGAGGCAGAGGCAGAGGCAGGCAGACCTCTGTGAGTTTGAGGCCAGCCTGGTCTACAGCGCTAGTTCCAGGGCAGCCAAGGCTACACAAAGAAGTGCTGTCTCAAAACAACAAAACAAAACAACCGAAGTGTATTTTTCATATCTAGTGATTGTATTTAAGAAGCACATCTTAGAAAAGTGGTTACCGTTAGCAGAGATTATGATAAATGTGCAGGATATATCAGTTAATGGTAATGGGATCTTTGTTTTTAGTTGAAAATCACATTAAATGATTTAGTTTTGTTGTTGTCCCATGGTTATTCATTGAATCATGAAAAGTGGCTCACACCTTTAATCCCAGCACTTGGGAGGCTGAGGTAGGTGGATTGCTGTGAGTTCGAGGCCAGCCTGGTATACGAAGTGAGTCCAGGACAGCCAAGGCTAACACAGAGAGACCCTGTCTGGAAAAACCAAAACCAACCAAACAAAAAACTCCCACAAACTTAGGTGGCGTGCGTGGGACAGTATACTGGCTGGCACTAACATGGTCTTTTGTAGGTCTCTGTCTAGTGCCGTTGGCATAGATGAATTATTTAACCCTCAAAGCCGAGGTTGCTTAGATTGTTATAAGATGGTAAAATAATAATTGATGTATCTTACGGTTTTTAAACTTTCTGAGATGCCTCATTTTCTATTATAAGCTTAAATCCTATTAAATCTTACCGCATGCATGGAGATCCTCAGTTATGTGTCATTTTTGGAGAATCATAAATCTATACAGTTAGGAATGAAGCTACCCAACTCCCTGGAGTCCCCTGGGCAGCAGGAGTCACGTGTTTGTTTCCTTCTGGTTAAGAGCAGGTTTCCCCCTCATACTGCAAAGCATGAGAATGCTCCAAAATCACCTGCGCTAACAGAGGGGAGAGATGATTAAATGTCTCTGTATTAAAGACACAAAACCGTGGGGCCTGGAGGATGGCTCAGCAGAGAATCAAAGCCACAGAGGTGCCCTGTGACCTCACACCATGCCACTCAGGTGTGTGTGCCCATGACGGCAACAGGAGAGAACACACACACTCTAGTGATAAACAAATAAAAAGAAACAGCGATTTCCCTTCTGTGTTTCAGGAAAGAGTAATTGAAATATGTATTAGACATAATTGAGTAATGTGATTTCATTCCCAATATACAAAAGTCAGATTTTTGTGTGTGACAAGTTATAATCTGTATATTAACAGAAGATTGCACCAGTAGGTTCAGTTTCCATGTAGATACGCATTTCTAGAAAAATCCAAATTACAAAAATTAGTTGTAGGATTATCTATGTGAGTCATATATAGTTTATGTTGTGATTTATACATTTTAACACTAATGGAAAATTTTAACTAAGTTAATTCAGTCTCATGTTTCTTTTTATAAACTTTGAAGTATTTTGTAGCAGCAAGTAGAAACGCTAACACAAAGCAATTCCAAGAGGATGTGTTTTCCATGTTCGCTTTGATGGTTTTGTAATCTGTCCTGATGGCTTGGAAAGAAACCATATTTTGTTGCTCTGCAAGCCTCTCTATGTAGCGTGCATTTCTCCCCCTTCAGGCTCCTAGGTTTTCATTTTACTTGATGCACTAGATTTACAGTAAACTCTCTGGTTTTTATTTCAGATGCTGGATGAAAATAACCATCTTATTCAGTGTATAATGGACTATCAGAACAAAGGAAAGGCCTCAGAGTGCTCGCAGTAAGCCCGAGGAGAAGCTCTTTGTGTTTGGGTCTTGTTGTTGTTGGTGTTGTTGCTACTTTTTTACTTTTCTTTTGAACAACAGCTTTAGTGAGTTCTATTATTTCAAAAAGTACATTTCAGTCTTTTAACTTTTACCTGTGGAGTTGTGGGAGTGTCACCTCAGCCCATTGAGAACATTTTCATCACCACAAAGAGAACATGTGTTTCATGGCCGTCATTGGGACCCCTTCCCCCCAGTCTCTTAGCCCACAGCCTACTTTCTGTTGGTGTAGATTTGACTGTTGGGGGACATTTTGTGCAAATGGATTCCAAGAGTGTGTGGACTGTTTTGACTGACCTCTCTCCTCCCCTGTGGGTTTTGAAATAGGGTCTCATGAAGCCCAGGCTGCATCAAACTCCTGCTCCCCGTCTCTGCCTCTGAAGTGCACATCACAGCCAACACTCAGCTTTGATTCTCTTATTTTACATGGCATGTTGTATCAAGACTGACTGATGCTGGCAAATGCATGAATACTTCCTTATAAAGCCAAATGAGCTTCCGTTGTACCCTGTCCTTTGGTAGTTTCCAGGTCTCCATTCATGAGACTGCTGCAAATATGTCTTTTCTTGATTTTTTTGTTTGTTTGGTTTTTTTTTTGGTTTTGGTTTTGGTTTTTTGAGGCAGGGTTTCTCTGTGTAGCCTTGGCTGTCCTGGACTCACTTTGTAGGCCAGGCTGGCCTTGAACTCACAGCAATCCACCTGCCTCTAAGTGCTGGGATTAAAGGACTGTGCCACCACCGCCCAGCTTCTTTTTTTTTGTTACAAAAGAAAATTCCTTTGTGATAGGAGGTGTTGTGTGTGTGTGTGTGTGTATTTTAACCTTATATTAGAAAATAATGACTTTAAACTTTACAGAACCTCATCTATAGAAAAAGAAATCTTAGCCTGGTGGTGGTGCGGTGGTGCACACCTTTAATTCCAGCACTTGGAAGGCAGAGGCAGGCAAATCTCTGTCTCTGAGTTCAAGGCCAGTCGGGTCTACAGAAAGAGTTCCAGGATAGCCAAGGTTATACAGAGAAGCCCTGTCTCAAAAAAAAAAAAAAAAGTTAAATTTTCATGTATGTAATTACTTCTGAAGATACCATACCGATGAGGGAGCAAATCTTTTTGGTTTTTCGAGACAGGGTTTCTCTGTGTATCCTTGGCTGTCCTGGACTCACTTTGTAGACCAGGCTGGCCTCAAACTCACAAAGATCCTCCTGCCTCTGCCTCCCGAGTGCTGGGACTAAAGGCGTGCGCCACCACACCTGGCGTCCTAGAGAACTGCTTGTCATTTACAAGGACCAAACTTTATTTTCAAGAGATCTCTCAGAAGGAAGCAATGTGTGCCCGAATAGAAGCAGATGTGAGGCTGGGTGTGGTCAGGAAGCCCAGCACCTTTAAACTAAGGCAAGAGAAATTCTAGGCCAGCCTGGGCCCTACCTCAAGACCCTGTCTTAAAAACAAACAAACAAACCACAAGAACAGATCAAAAGAAGATTCTGACGGGGCAGAATTGTCTGTTTTGTCCAGCAGATCTGTGTAAAGTCACGCCCCATATTCTAGTAGATGCCGTAGGGAGAAACGACGTGTATATGCTCACTTTATTTATTTTTTGTTTTTTACTTTTTACAAAATACTGTCATATATAAACAATAGGAGAGCACTGAGAACTCAGGCTCCCTTTCCATCCCGAGCTGTGTGGAGTGTTTTGGGTTACAGGCAAGTGTGTTATTTATTGCACTGTGTTCAGCGGCTGCTGCACCTGAGAACACAGCTTTACTTTAGTTTGGGGCCGGTCCTTTCCTAGAGCGCTCACTGGCCTGCTCCCGGGAGATAGTCCCAAACAAACGCTTGGTTTGCTTTTCTATCTTTGTTAGTGTCTTGCCCTCCAGTGAGTCGCTCTACTGCTGACCTTCAGGTCTCTCTTTTCCCTTTATTTAAAATTCTGATGTTCTGGTACTTATAGAAGTTTTTTCTTTTCCCCTCTTTCTTGTTGGGCCTTGTTTCCCTTTGGCAAGTGCTATCTCCACAGAGTGATTGCCAGTCCTAGGTTGCAACTTAAATGGATTACTAGGTCAGAAACCAGGCTAAATTGCCAAACTACCCTGCCAAAAATTTCCTCGCTTCATTTCATCCCTGTCCTGGTGTTCACCCACTACTGCCAGCTGTAGATATTGGCCGTCCTTTACAAAATTCTGTATATCTGTCTGGTAAAACTTAAGTTTTTGAACAAATACTCCTTCCTACTTAATGAAAAAGGCTCAATGATAGTAAAAGAAATTACTGAATGCCCTTTACTGAGATTCTTAGGATGTTAACAGATGAGCCCAATCACGCTTTATTTCATAGACATTTGAAGCTGACTGCAGATACGATTCTCTTACCTTTAGTAACCTATGTTTCCCTAAGGTCGGGCACCGTATTCATACACTGCCCAAGTATAAATTATTGAAGTGGTGAATCAGGACTGTCAGCTCCAGAGCTTTTAGGTTTCGCCAGTTGTCCCATTAGTGTGTGTGTGTGTTTTTTTTTTTTTTTTTTCAGATCCCAAGGTGAGTCAAACGTTGCACTTGGCGGGTACATCTCGTGGGTATGTGGTAACTGCCGCTGCGCCTCAGACTTGATGCGGTGTTGACGTTGCAGAATGCAGTTGTTCTGTGGAGTGCTCCTCACTTAAAACCCAGTTTATGTTTCTGTGCCCGCCCTCTGGCATTAATGTGACTGCGTCCTCCCTAGCTGAACAGCCCCTCGTGCCTGTTGTTTTGTCCACCAGAGAGTTGCTGTTTTCTCTCTCTACTTCGTACACACATCACTAGGCAGGCACCTTGACGCACACGTACCTTTTCTCATTATAGGTGAACACCCTAGTTTTGGTACCCACTGATGAGTTCCCCATGATGGCTCTTACTGTCCGCAACTCCTGAATGTATGTGGAGCTCTACTGTACGGAAGTCACCTCACCCTTTCTCTCCATTATTTCACACCTCTATCTTTAAATGGATTTGCACTGCATTATACTGCATTTGCTCTACCGTTGTGTTACTCTAATACTTTGTCTTCTGTCTTAGGTTGTTGTAGAGCTGGCTAATAGAAGCCGTTCTTGTCTGGCTTCTTGACATTTCTCTATTAATTTTTTTGAGTATTTTTTTTTTTCCTCCTCCTCTTCCTCTTCTCTGTGTATCCTTGGCTGTCCTGGGCTCGCTTTGTAGACCAGGCTAGACTTGAACACACAGAGATCCTCCTGCTTCTGCCTCCCCGAGTGCTGGGATTACAGGCATGCGCTACGATTCCTGGCTGAGTGAGCATTTTATTTTTCTGTACCATGAAATGTTTTAGTTTTACTTTGGACTTCTTCTTGTACAAATCTGGAGCCATCCATTTCTCTTAAGAGTAGATTGGTAGTGGTTTTGTTTGTTGAAATATATAGGCTGAAATTTAGAAACCAAAACATTGTTACCAGATTATCTTGTTTCGCAATCACTTACACATTTTGCATTTCCTATGGCCATTTCCATTTATGTGTTTTGTTTCTTCAATACATTTTGTTTGTATGTATTTGAAATTTAATTTTTAAAAAGTAGTGGATCTCATTGTGTTGTTTGTTCGTGACTAATCATCTGTGGTGCGGTGACTGCCAGAGCTGGGCATGCAGGCACTACTGGAGTGACCTTTTTCACCTGAGGCATTTCAGAACCTGGTATAGAGCCGAAGGATTTTATGGTGCAGGACAGGTTTTGTTCCTCTGTATGAGCCAGCATTACTGATAGCAAGGTGTTCCCAGCTGTGCTTGGTCCTGTTTGGTTTAAATTCGAATCCTTGGCGTCCATGTGTGCTCCATCAATCCCCCCTCTACACATCAAAGAAACCCCTCCCCTGTAGTGATGCACCTGGGGCCCAGACTGAGCTAAGGTAGAAGCTTAAACTTTGCCCTTTCTGATGAGTTTTCTAACTCTTCTACCTTCAGTCAAGGGGCTTTGCTCTGCCACTCAGCACTGCCCTCTGTTCTTGGTTGTTGGAATTCTTATTTTATGTTTTTCAACTTCATGTGTTCTCTTACAATTTCATACCTGTATGTAATGCCCTGTGATACTACTCTCCCCCATTGTGTCCTCTGTCCCCTCTGCCCAACCCTTCTTTCTTAGCAAGTCCCCCACTTCTACTCCCATGTCCGTGTGTGTGTGTGTGTGTGTGTGTGTGTGTGTGTGTGTGTGTGTGTGTGTGTGTTTCTCCTGTTTCAGCCTCAGAGAAACGTGGTCAGAGCTCTGTGCTGCTTTGATGGGGTACCTGTGTCTTGACTGTTCTTTTGGTATTTGTGAGTTTTCAAGTTGTTGATGCAGTCTGTGAATAAAGTGAACAAAGAGAAGGAAACCCCCTGCTCTGAGCACGGGCAGATGCTCCTGCTGCTCAGGGTTGAGTGAAGGGACCATGCCGAGAAGCCTTAGGACTGACAGCTGTCTGGGAACTGACAGCCTGGCTTTCATTCAAGTTTCCCTTGAATACAACTCATAGATTAAAAATACCTTATTTCCACTTGGCGTGAGAGAGGATCTTTGAGGCAGCTAGTGGTGCTGGGAGAGGGCATCCTGGTCCTCAGTGGTGTAACATAGCCCTAGCCAGCTCTAGCAGGTTAAGTAATGTGTGGATCTCCCTCACTCCATTGTGGAAAAAAACCAGGAGCTTGGAACCCCCCCCCCCCCCTCACACACAAAAGAAGACTTTTAGCTGTATGGTTCCCATCTGTAATCCTATCACACAGAAAGATGAGGCAGGAGGATTGCCATGAGTTCAAGGGCAGCCATATAATGAGACCTTGTCTCAAAAAAAGCAAACCAAACAAAACCTGTTTTTAAACTGTTGACAGTATATGCATTTTTAAAAAAAAATTAGAAAGCAAATAATTAAAAACAAGTCAATGAACACATCCTTAGCACACGGATTCCCAGTAGCGATTCTTTCCTGAGTGTAGCTCTGGCTGATGTCATTAGAGCACACAAAACTAACCCGTGTTATTGTCTGATCCGTGGCCTGAAGCATTGTGTGTGTGCACTCATATTCTTCCACGTTTGCGACTGTGCTTCCTTCTGTGTGCTTTGAATGTTTTCTAAATCAATACAGATTTTGCTTTAATTAGCTGCCCTCGTGGCATTCTAGATGGTTACAACTATTTCTGAGTGTTTATAAATTTTAATGCCAAAAATTTGGTATTTGTCACCATTTAATGGCATTTCAGTTTAAACTACTGCTTATCAAAATAACTTTTATTCTCCCAGCACTCAGGAGGGAGAGGCAGGTGGATTATGTGACTTTGAGGCCAGCCTGGTCTAAAAAGAGAGTTCCAGAATAGCCAGGGCTATTATACAGAGAAACCCTGTCTCGAAAATCCAAACCAAACCAAAAACCCTTTTATTCTATAAACTGTAGATTGACATCCAGTAAATGTGTTATGTTAAAGTTACTTTTTAATTAAATTTAAGCTTTTCAAATTCATTTTTAATTAGTGAAAACATAAGATTTTAATGTATCTGGTAACTGCAGCTGGCTTCTAGCAGTTACCATCATTAAGTGTAAGGTGTTGACTATGATTGGTAATCTCCCGTGAGTTTATAGTTGGAGATTGAGGTAAACAGAGCTCATATTTCTTGTTAGCGTAGTATTGTGAGGAAGGTACACTTAGCTTAACGATAGGGGCGCTGTGAAAGGCACTGCTGGCTACCTTTGTCATTGTGCAAACTTTACAGAGCACACTGCACAGAGTGCTGGGCGTGCTGCTGCTTAGTGGGTACCGTGGGGCACTGGGAGTACCCACTGCATCGCTGACTGAAGTGTGGAAGAGCGCGCACTCATAAGGACTGCAGCAACACATGGCGTTCACGGACTGGAACACGAAATTTCTCAGGAAACTGTTTCTAATCTTCATTTCCACTGTCTGAACTGAATTCAGACTCTCCCGTGGGTTTTCGTTCTTCTTGTGGACTTGTTTCTTAATTCCATTTTAGGTTACATACAAACTCAGAAGAGAATGAGAAAAATATATAAATAACCAGATTTTTGTTTATCATTTTTTTCCCATTGTTGTCTTTCATGACATTTCAGAAATGAACAAGCCGAAAAGTTTAACCCAGAAAAGTGAGCTCCCACAGCTATTTCCACTGACCTCGCTCTAGTTAAAAACCTTGTTAATCACTTCTGAGACTTGTTTGGTCTTAGCTTTTTGTTTTTGTTGCTGCAGATTTATTTATTTATTTATTTGGTTTTTCGAGACAGGATTTCTCTTTGTAGCTTTTGCTGTCCTGGACTCGCTTTGTTAACCAGTTTGGCCTTGAACTCACAGTGATCTGCCTGCCTCTGCCTCCCAAGTGCTGGGATTAAAGGCGTGCGCCACCACACCCGGCTTCTTACTGCAGTTTTATGTCAAAGAGTACTGTCTAGCCTAGTTTATTGCTCTCTGCCAGTAGTCTCACTACTTTGGAGATTGAGGCAAGCAGATTACTAATTCCAGCTAAAGATCTCTCAGAACGTAAAGAAAGGGCTGGGCATGGCGCTACACGCCTGTGATCCCAGCACTTAGGGAGGCAGAGGCAGGTGGAACAATGTGAGTTCAAGGCCACCCTGGTCTACAAAGGGAGTCTAGGACAGCCAACGCTGCACAGCAGAACCCTGTCTCGAAAAACAAAACAAAACAACAACAACAACAGCAAAGATAAAATTGTTGAGTTAAAGGCCCGTCTGGTCGGGGGCTGGAGAGATGGCTCAGAGGTTAAGAGCACTGCCTGCTCTTGGAAAGGTCCTGATTTCGATACCCACAACCACATGGTGGCTTACAACCATCTATGATGAGATTTGGTGCCCTCATCTGATGTGCAGAAGTACATGCAGGCAAAACACTGTATACTTAATAAATAAATCTTTACAAAAAAAAAAAAAAAAAAAAAAAAAAAAAGCCAGTCTGGTCTATGAAGTTAGTTCTGGAGCCAGCCTGAACTCTAAATTAAGACCTTTCTCAAAAACCAAACCAAAACATGAGCAACAAAATAGAAACCACAAATAAACTTTCATTTGTCCACCTCCTTTTTTTATTTCTTTTTTTTTTTAACATATACATTTATATTAGTACGCACATATAAAATAAACTACATATAGCAAGAGCGACAGAATGGTCAGGAATTACGTTCGTGTTCATGTTACATTCATAGTGTTTGGCTGTTTGTATTTGGCAACCCTGTTTGTCCACCTTCTCCCGTTAGGGAAAGGCCTTACAGGCAGCAGGGTGCTTGGGAATGGGGTCTCTAGATTAGATGGGGGGCTGTAATCTATGTAATGCCCCTGTAGTGGTACTAAGGGTGCCCTTGTTTAGGGGCATTGGTATATGTTGCAACTGGCTGTTAAACAGTTTGGACAAAACACCTGTGTCCATAGGCCTGAGACCAACGCTATAAAAGACTGTGCAGCAAACAGGGAAGAAAGATGTAAAAGATTTTCCCTACACAGTCCTGATTTTCTGAAAATTTAAGGTCATTTCAAAATTAAAAGTTAGATTTGATGTTGAGAACAGTTGGGTAAATATCTTGACATTTTAGCTGAGTTAAGTTTTGAGTCTAGACACTTAAAGCTGCAGAGGCTTTCGAGGCCTGCTTTAGTGACTGTTAAACAGTGAAGTTAAGCACGGGGCACTCAGTAACTTTTTAAGGCTGACTTATTATGGGCTGCTCAGCACAAGAGGCTTTGTTAGGTCAGGTGTAGGCACAGTCTTCAGGTTGGTCGCTCTTACTTGCCTCCTTGGGAATCTCCCTGGAGGATTATACCAGCACAGTAAAACTCAGAAGAAAAGGAGGATTTTAAAGTGCAGTCTGTGACGTCAGAGTGTCCTAATTAAAAATGGCTGCTTGAGCCCTACCAACCATGCCAGCAGGCAAAGGTGCTCACTAGTAATCAAACCTGGCTTTGGTTTGATTCCCTGGACTCACATGGTGGAGGGAGAGAGTTGTGAGTCTCATACTGCCCCCACCACCATAGGGCCAGGCATGGTGACACACATCTTCAACTCCAGCCCTCATGGGGCAGAGGCCAGAACTTAGGCAGATCTCTAAGTTTGAGGCCAGCCTGATCCACAGACTACAAAGGGAATTCCAGAACAGCCAGGGATGCATAGAGAACCCTTGTCTTTAAAAAAAAAAAAAAAAAAGAAAGAAAGAAAAGAAAAAGAAAAAAGAAAAAAAAGACTGTTTGGTTCTTTTTTCTAATAGACTTGTGGACAACAATGAGATAGCCCTAACTACTGTTTGCTGTCAGTGTTGTTTGAAGAATTTCAAAGACATGATTAATCATAACAATTACTCTCATATTCAAGGACCTTACAAAAATGCCTCCTTTTGCACTAGGTATTTGTGAGGAACTGCATGCACAGGGCAGGCTTCTTAACGAGGACACTGTGGTCAGTAAAGAGCCAAGCCTGTCCTTTGTCTGAAAACTGCACTTGGTTGTTTACAGCAACGTTAGAGAATTTTTTCAGTTTGGATCTGAATCAGACTACTTCATTTATTTGAATAAAATTCTTTTGACACATCAACATTTTAAATTTATAGCTAGTCTCTGCAATAAGTGAGTTGCAGCTTTTGAGACTTGGTCTTGCTGTATTCCCAGGCTAGCCTATGTTTCCATGCCAACCTCACAAGTGCTGGGGCCACAGGCCTCTGCCACCATGCCTGGCCTGGGGGAAATGAACTCTTAAAACAGTTGGACTTTGTGGGTTTAAATTTGTGCTTGTGGGGCTTGGTCTGTTCATGTGTTGAAACCAAACAGTAACTAGATCACTGACAGTTTCTGGTTTTATACAATCTAACTTTAAGAAGTTATGAAGCCACTTCAATTAATTGTTAAACAATATTACCAAAAGCCATTTTTTCTAGTTGTAGCTAACTATATATTAAGTAATAAGAATTTGAGTTATAAGTTTAAAGTGAATTGGCTTTTTTGTTTTGTTTGGTTTGGTTTGGTTTTTCAAGACAGGGTTTCTCTGTGTAGCCTTGGCTGTCCTGCACTCACTTTGTAGAGTGGGCTGGCCTCGAACTCACAGCGATCCGCCTGCCTCTGCCTCCCGAGTGCTGGGGTTAAGCTGGGTTTTAAGGTGTGTGCCACCACGCCTGGCCCTTAAAGTGAATTGTTAATACCTTTTAGTGTTCTGTCATTTTGTTCATGTCTGCTGTAGCATTTTTAAGGTGACCGAAGGGTGCCTTGCTCATTATGTTGGTAAAGATGTCTTTATGGAAGAGGGGTGTAACCTTGGCTAAAATCAACTGCTACAACCGCAAAGGGGAATGTGTACGGATTGTTCTTTGGTTTAAAGCAAACGCAGTGAAATCCAGATGGCAGAGGAGCACTTGGGGGCAGAGGCAGGTGGATCTCTGTGAGTTCTAGGCCTGCCAGGGTTTTATAGAATGAGACCTTGTCTCCAGACAACAGCCACAACAAAAGCAGAGGGACGCGTGGGGCGGTGAGCGTAGTTCACTGACGTCCCTCATTTTAGTTCTTGTAAAACTTAGTGTACTGTATGTCTGACAGAAGCTGGACGGCACTGGCCCCTTGGCCGGCCATGGACTCTTGTGTAACTCAGCAGTCTCTAACTAAACCGTGAGTGCTCAGTGAGTTGTAAGTGGAGAGCCTAAGAGCTGCTGCCTCGCTGTCTCAGGGCTAGTATTGCTGCAGCAAGACACCGACCCTGTGACCAAACCACAGTTGCTGGTCATCACCAAAGGAAGTCAGGCCAGGGACTCAAGCCAGCCAGGAGCTGATGCAGAGGCCATGGTGCTCTTTACTGGCTTGCTCAGCCTGCTCCTTCGGCTTCACCCACAGTGGGCTGGGCCCTCCCCCGCTGATCACTAATTGAGAAAATGACTTACAGCTGGATCTCATGCAGGCATTTATGGAGTCCTTTTCCCAACTTAGGCTCCTTCCTCTCTGACTCCAGCTTGTGTCAAGGATAGAAGACCATCCACTGCACGCCTAGTGCTGGTTTACATATTAAGTGAGATGTGTGCACAGAACGAAACTTATTTTTGCAGAGGAAATAGGAAAAGTTGAAGTGCTGTTAATGTTCAGGTAACACACCTTTCATTAATGTCTAAAAATAGCTGAGCATGGTGACACATGCTTTTGATCCCAGCACTCAGGAGGCAAAGGCAGAGGCAGGCGGATCTCTGTGAATTGGGGTCCAGCCTGGTCTACAAAGGGAGTCCAGGACAGCCAGGGCTACACAGAGAAATCCTGTCTTCAAAACCGAACCCAAACCAAACCAACAACAACAACAAAAGCTCTAAAAATAATTATGATGTTGCTTGAATTTAAACAGGAAGATTTTTTTAAATATTGGTGTTTGTTTTGTTTTAATAGGTATCAGCAGATGTTGCATACAAACCTGGTATACCTTGCAACAATTGCAGACTCTAATCAAAATATGCAGTCTCTCTTACCAGCAGTAAGTACCATTAAAATAGTGGGAAGTGGATGTCTCTGTAGCTATGGGATGTAACATAGTTTTGTTTCAGTGATCTTGAATTTTATGTTGTAAACCCTGGATTAATTAATTACCCTGAGAACATGAACCTGTCCTATAGTCTGTCAGTGCCTTGCTGTTTTTACTCACTTAATTTGAGTTAGTTCACCCAATCCTGGGGAAGTTGCATCCATTCACCTGTCCATCCACCTGTGTGATATATTTTTAATTACAAAGTAAATTGCTATTGTGTCTGGGATATTTCCTATCGTTTCAGTACTGACCGCTTCCACGTGAATCTTTGGCTTCAGCTTTAGTTACTTTCTGCAGCAGAGTAAAATGGTTCTCAGCGTCTTAAAACGTCTAATCCGTTCTCATCACTTCACTCAACAAACCTTTATTCGATTGTTGCACGTACAGGCGAATTCCTGGTGTTGCACTGGTTGCTGTGCCTGTCGGTTTATCCTTTTATGTCTCCATCCATTTGTTGGGGAAACTGGGCCACATGCTGTGTAGATTTGGTCACACTCTGGGCTCTGTCACAGTTTTATATAACATGTCCCTGCCTCCCAGTGGGTGTGAGGCTGATGGAGGTCCTGGGGCTTCCTTGCTGGGTGGAGTGGGCAAGGGGTCCCGGGTATCAGCACACTAGTTACCTACATGCCCAAGACACGGAGGCAGCTGTTTCTCGGCCTTTCCTTTCCTTTTTGTTTCTTTGACTCAGACATCAGTTTGAACACTTGGAACACTCGTTACAAGATTTTCATGGTCCTGGGCCTTTTTAGTGGAAAAAAAAAATACGTTTAAGATATTGAGATCTAAGTGATATTTCTACTTATTTTAATTATTTTATTTTATTGAGATAAGATCTTACTGTGTAGCCCTGGTTGGCCCAAAGTTCTCTATGTAGACAAGGCTGGCCTTAGACTCAACAGAGCTCCACCTACCTCTGATTCCCAAAGGCATGCAGGACCGTGCTCGCTCTGGGAAACTACTCTTACCTAGGTTAGATTTTGCTGGTATCTCCTCACTCTATCTACAGGACTGCAGTGCATTGCTTTATAAGGTATTGCATAAGAACATGAGAGGACCTGATAGCACAACCCTTGACCTGAGCAGCATCCTGCTGGAATAGTCAAGATACTTGGTTTTGAACATGAAACAGTTTGTATGGGTAATGCCATAGACTTCGTTGCTCTTGAGTTGACATTTGTGGGAAGTGGGAGGAATTGATTGGCTTGTTCCTGGTCGCTCCTGTATGACTAGTTCTCTCTCAGCATTGTTGGAAGTTGCCTTTTTGTCATCTGGTTTATAAAGTATTGGTATATGTGTGGCCCTGTGTCTGACCTCGGTTCAGTAGGTCTTTCTAAGTAAACTCTGTGATCCTGTAACACCTGATAGTGTAATTTTTCCTTTCCCCCCTCTAGAGTAGTGTGGCTACCATTAGTCCTTCAAGTGTCCAATAACTTAAGCATCAGCGTGTCAGGTTCCGTCCTTGCCTAACCCCGTTGGCATTTTCATTATTACCTGGACTTGATGTCACTGAGGGAAGAACTAATACCGTACAATATTGATTCCTCCACATCAAGAACGTTTATATGAATTCCCTTTTCATTCCTTTAATACCCGTGAGTTACGGTTCAGGCTGTCTCTCCTGAAGTGTCGCTCTGCTCCTGTTGGCTGTGGTAGGCACTTCATTCAGGGGTGTGTGCGTGTGCGTATTTGTGTGTTCGTGTGCACGTGTGCGCCACAGCACTCGTGTGGAGGTCAGAGGACAGGTGAAACCCTGTTCTTTCTAGGTGTCCGTGAGTTCCAGGCTTGTGCTGCACTGTCTCTAATTTTAAGCTTTCCTATTAGCACACTTATCACATGTGTGGACACAGCGGCATTGTCTTTAACTGCTGGTGTTTTGCTTTCTCTCTGTTCCTTGCCAGTCCTGACCCCCTCCTTATAAGTGATAACACAGGCCATCCCTGTCTGGTTCCTGACCTGAGAGGGAGGGTTTGGGAAGGACTGTAAGCTTTGTCACAGGTGGAAGCAGTCTTGGCGGGCTTTACCCTTGGACACACCATGGATACTCCCTTAGATTAACCTTGAGATAGACTGGGTGGAGCCATCCTGGGCCTAGAATTCAGGAAGCTGACCTGGGGACTCCACCTGGACTATTGTTTTTCTAATCGACCCTCAATGAGAGAGGGAGACCTCCCCTTGACAGACAGACAGACAGGCAGAGAGGAGAGAGGTGCAACAGGTTCAGATGGGGTTTGAGCACAAGTGGACCGGAAGGAGGACCAGCGAATAGAGCAGACCAGAGACACAGGCCAGAGACACCTAGGGACCCGTCCTGTGGAACGGATACCGAAAAGTTCACTCTTTTTTTCCTTTCACCTTTTTTCCCTCTTGTGTAAGCTAGTTGGGTTGTATAATAAAGTTTAAATGTTAAAAAACAGAGCCTACAGGACGGTTTTATGTTTCCTGTAGCATTCTGTAGATAACTTATCACAAAAGGTAGGTCCACTTCTGGTGTGCTAATTGAAAGCGTGTGTCTCAAATGCATTGCACCTCAGAGGTGACCTGGCGCATCTCTAGTCTGTCCATATAGTAAACTACATTGTAACTGACCAGCACATCTTGTGAATACGTAACTTCCTTGTGTATGACTCACTTGGTCATGACTTTTTTTTTTTTTGAGATGGTATATGTCATTGTAGCTGAGGTTGGCCCAGACATACTGTGACTCCAGGCTGGCCTTGAAACTCAGAATGCTGCCTTTGTTTCTCAGTGCTGGGACAGGTGTGTGTGAGCATGCCCAGCTTGGTCACTGTCTTTATACCTGCTATATTCTGCCTCTAGGGTGTTGCATCTTTGTGACTGATCACTGAATCTCCTTTCTTATTGATTGTTGCAGGTTTCATAAAATGAAAAGGAATTTTCTTGCTCTTTCCTGACTGTGACTGTAACTGGTTGGCATGCTTCCATAGATAGAATATTCTAGAGAGTAGATCTGCACCTAGTTTTCTTTGCATGGAAATGTTTTACTGGAACTTTGATTTTTTTTTTTTAAAGCATAATTTATTTGCATATTCACTTATGACTTCTGTAATTACGGGCGTGTGCCGCTGTGCCCAGCTGTTCTGTCATTCTTGACAGACATAAGAGATCTATTTTTAAAAATCTTTTTTGGTTTTTTTGGGACAGGGTTTCTCTGTTTAGCTTTGGCTGTGCTGGACTCGCTTTGTAGACCAGGGTGGCCTCGAACTCACAGAGATCCTCCTGCCTCTGTCTCCCAAGTGCTGGGATTAAAGGTGCCACCACCCCTGGCTTTTAAAAATCGTTTTAAAGAATCAATTTTTTCTCTGATTTTTCTGTGTTGAAGGAGTTTTCAAGCTTTTTAGGCCAGACCTATTACATCATCGTCGTCGTTGTCATGGTGCTGTTATTTCAGACAGGTTCTTGTGTAGTCTAGGTTGGCCGCAGACTCTCTGTGCAGTTTAGATGGCTGGTGGCCATCTGTAACTCTGGTTCCAGGGAATTGGACACTTTCCTGACCTACTTGGATACAAGGCATGCATATCGTGCACTGTTGTATGCCAGAAAATTTCCAGGGGAGGCAGAACACACACGTGTACTCTCACCCCAGAGAGAAACCCTGTGACAGAGCAAGCTATGAATGCCACCGAAGTCCACTTTGGTGACCCGTTGAGTTTTATTGGGGTTACTTAGAGGAGCAGAAGTGACTGAGACAGCTGCATCAGCAAAGCTCTTCCCTGCGTGGGTGACAGCTCACACAGCTGGGGAGACCTGGAGCACAGCACACAGTCTGCAGGGCAGCTCACACAGCCTGGAGAGTGTTCTTTCCTTGTGACTCAGTTGGCCTGAACTTCTTCCAGTCAGCTAGGCTAGTTTCTGCTGTTTCCAGGCAACCTGTCTGGTCTGTGTCTTCTTTACAACTTGACTTGTCTGAAGTTGTCGTTGTAGCCTGGCTTGATTATCAGCTTTCATTGCTTACTCTGGCAGCAATAAAATTGCCTCACTCTTGACTAGTGAATCTAATCAGTTTCAGGGACTTCCTGAAGTTGTTTTGAGTTGTTTACCTCCCTGGTTATTAAAGACCTTTCCTGCAGAATGGCAGTTTTCAATCTAGCACGAATACACAACATACACATACATACATGTAGATAAAACACTCATTCACATAAAATGAATGAATAAGAAAAGAATGTAATACTTTGTGAGAAGCTAATATGGTAAATTTGAGCAAAGAAATGAATTTTGGTGCTGTAAATCTCTTAATTTAGAATCTCATCTGTTAAATTATAAATGTTTTTGTTTTCCATTTGTTTTTAAAGTTTACATTTTCCCATATAGTTCAATTAGTACAGAAAAATTTACCCAAATATTATTGCATCTAATTTCATAACTAATAATGCATCTAATCTCTTAATTTGCTGTTACATGATTAAAAATAGCAAAGAGACATTTCAGATTCAGTTACCTGGAGTCACCATCCATAATCTGTTTTACTAAAAAAAAAATTCTTATCTACATGATTTTGCCTAAGAGGGAAATAGAGTGATCTGTTCTTATGACCATGGGGGTGCGGAGGTAGGATTTTAGGAAGAACAGAAATGACCGTATCATTGATAGAGTCAACAAAGGGTTAAGCTGGTAAAGAACTGGAAGCTTGAGCGGTTAAACTTTGTCTGGACACCTGGGTCGTGGCCGGAGGCAGAGGGAGCTGGATCTCTAGGAGCTCAAGGGCAGCCTAACCTGCACTGTGAGCTCTCGGACAGCCAGGGCTACATAGAGAGGACTCAGAAAACTTACAAACAAACAGAAAACCATCCAGAAGATGAACAGTTGTTTCGGAAGTGATACAGGAGGAAGGATGGATTTGAGGATGCTGTGATACTTGAGCAGCAGCACCTTAGCGCCCGGGTACGCTGTGTGCACCTGTATCCCAGCGCTTCGGAGATGGGGCCGGAGAGCCAGAAGCCCGGGGCCAGCCTGGGCTACTTGAAGCCCTGTATGTCTCTTTCTCACACACACACACACACAGTGTACAATGAAATGGTTTTAAAGATTATGATAAACACAATTAAGTTTCAGGTTTTTATATATTTTTCATGAGAAAATGGTGCTTCTGTTGCAGCAGTTCATCTTAGTCCATAACATCCGGAGCTTTAGTGTTGGAAAACCTTTTGGATATCACATCGCCTAGATTTTTCAACCTCGGTTGCATCTCAGAGTCATCCATAAAAGGAAATTACTTAACACTAGCAGTAACTGCATTGTCTGCGCCTGAGGTCTGGCTCTGTGTTTAATGGCCCAGGCGAGTGTGAGGGCAGTGAAGCGAGAGAGGCTTGTCGCTCCATGCTTCTTGAATGAAGCATTCAGTGCTATTATGGGATGGATATGAGACTTCAGAAAAATACAGTTCATACATGCTCTTACAGCGTGAACTTAACAAGGTCAGTTATGAGTCATTAACGTAGCATGAGAAAGAATACTATGTAATATTATTATTACAGTTAAATACAAATCCCTAGTGTTTAGCATTTAAGAGGTACTCAGTAAGTACCAGGTGATTGTGGTAGTGGAGGCAAAGTCTACCCAAGTACAGAGAGGTTCATGGTGATCTTCAGGGTAGGCTGTCGGCTGCTGCCACTTACTTATCTTGCTTTTCATTTAATTCATTTTGGATACTGGGTTTCAAATAGTTCAACTTTAACCAATTATATGTCTTAAATTTAGCTGAATTAAAAGTAGTGGTAATTATAAATGAGACACTAATCTATGGGTAAAAACTGATTTAGAGCACATAGTCAGTCTTACGTTTTAGACAATACTTTCATTTTCTGGCCTGTAATTTTTAGGTGATGTTACATTTAAGATCCTGGAAAGCCCTTGGGAGATAATTAGTGGCTTTTCTTTTTTCCAAAAGCTTTAGCGCAATTGATTTTTAGTGTTAAGTTCAATGAGTCTTCTGGCAGAGCATCATTTAGGGCCCTTCATGACTAAAATTTAATATAACTATTTGTAGAAGTACTGTAGGTAAAGTGAAAACATACGATGTCGCCGTAGAAAGTCCTGGGGAGTGCAGCGTGCGCACCGCTGTGTCCCATCTGCTGCCTCGCTCTTTTCCTCTGCCGTTGTGTGGTGACTGCAGGGCCTGCACTGTCCTGACGAGATGGCAGCTGCTCTTGCTTTTGTCTGTGTGCACGTTTGTGCAGTGCATGTGGGTATGTGCCAGGGTGCCTATGTGGCGGTGAGGGCAGCCAGGCCATCTCCCCATGGGTTTAGCGATACCCACACTATGCATCCAGCTTTCATGTGGGTTCGGGAACCTACACTAGCTTATGTGGTGAACACTTTACTTGGCCCTGCCTTTCTACAGCGTCTCTACTGTGTGATTTAATTTGATATTTGAAAGGCTTACATTCTTGTGCGAAGTTTTGGAACAAAGTCTTAAGTATGTTAGACAAAATACTGTGTCTTCTGCTGTTTTTATTCTTTGACTCCTGACCCCTCTTTTTTTAAAACTGTGTGTGAGTTCAGGTGTCCATGGAGTCCACAAGAGGGTGTTGGATTGCCTGGAGCTGTGGTTGCAGGTCTTTGTAAGATCCCTGGGCCTCTGTGAGAACAGTCCAGCCTCACCCACCTTGTTAGTTCTTAGTGTACTTCTGGTCTTGAGCGTCTCCTCAGCGTGCGTGCTTCTTCCGCTGGGGACCACTTAAACGCTCCTAGTTTCCGGTGTTCTTGACTTTAAGGTCTGCCTAGAAATAGATGGCTTCCAAATAAGGATGGTTTTGCCTGAGCGTGAGACAAGGCTCTAGCTTCCCTTAGACACGACTAGTTCTACATTCCACAGGCTTTCAACACAGTCTAAAGAAAAACAAGCAAAAACCTGGATTGTGACTGTTAGGGCTCAGACTTCCTGGGGAGACGCAGCAGGCGATGCGGCACATACCGTTCACCCCAGAGAGGGACCCATGATAGACCAAAGTCCACCCTGGTGAACCAGTGTGTCTCACTGGGGATTATGGGTGGGGATTCCTTACAGGAGCAGAAATGACTCAAATCAGCTAGATCACCAAAGCCCACTCCTGTACAGGTGACAGCTCAGAAAAGCTGGGGACTTCTGGAGCACACTGCACAGGCGCAGGCCACTCAGGAGGTTGAAAAGTGTGCTTTGCAGGTGCCTCAGTTGGTCTAAGCCTTTCCAAGCAGCTCGGTTTGTTTATTTTTTTCCAGGCAGTTGGCTGGGTTGCTTGGTCTTGGTCTTTGCAGGTTGTGTGTATTGTCTCAAAATCTCTCTGTGGTCTGACTGTTCTGGGGGTGTCTCTTCCTCATCTAAGCTGCTCATAAAGTGCTGAAGAGGAGCGTGCATTAGATCCAGCACAGGAAAGCAGCAATGTTATCTGCTCTTCTGGTGAAGGGGGTTTTGTTTTGTTTTGTTTTTAACATAAAAAAGAAAACACTGTAGAAATATTGATTTGATTCCTTCAAAAATGTAAGACAAAAGAATTTTATTGCCTTGAATGTTTATAGCCAGATGGCTTAAGTGTGGGTTTTTTTGTTTGTATTTTTGAGACAGTATCTCTCTGTGTAGTCTTGGCTGTCTTGGAGACCAGTCTGGCCTTGAACTCACAGTGATCCACCTGCCTCTGCCTCCCTGAGTGCTAGAATTAAAGGCGTGGGCCACCACACTGGCCTTCAGTCTGTATTTTATCTTATTTTTTTATTATTTATTTTTGTTTTTTTGTAGACAGGGTTTCTCTGTGTAGCCTTGGCTGTCCTGGACTCCCTTTGTAGAACAGGCTGGCCTTGAACTCACAGAGAGATCCACCTGCCTCTGCCTCCCGAGAACTGGGATTAAAGGCGTGCGCCGCCACGCCCGGCCTCAATGTGTATTTTATAAAGAAATACTGTATGTATTGAAAGTACACTTCAAGCAGCAGATGAAATTACTAGCTTTGCTTGGTTAGGGGGAGCTGTGCAAGGAACACTGGTCTGTGTGCATGTTAAGTGTTAATAACATCAAGGCAGCATTTTACCAATAAAGACAAACATAGTTTCTGCTGGACTTTTATCTGTAAAATTCGGAAGCCTCTGCAGTTTAATCTGCGTATATAAAGAGATTGACTCTATCTTTCTGTGAATAGAAGTGAGAGAGAGAGGGAGGGGAGGGAGGGGGGAGAGGGAGAGAGTGTGTGTATTTGTGTGTGAAAGAGAGTGTGCTATGTTGTTTGCTTAGGTATAAAAAGTTAGGTACCATCTATTGGAACGTAAAGGTTGTTTCTTTGACTTTAATTGGAAATAATGTTTCATTGTTTGCTACAGGGCATAGACTCTCTTTGCTATATATAAGTGATGAAGAGAAGAACCCAGGTGTTGGAAGATGAATCTTACTTTTTTAATTGTATGCACATACGTTGTGTGTGTTTTAAAGTATGTATGAGTGTGTTCACATGTATGGGCTTGTGTGTGGAGCCAGAGGTTGGCTTTGGGTATTTTCCTCAGTTCTAGGTCTTTTATTTTGTGTCAAGGCATCTTACATAACCTGGTCCTCACTGTTATGTATACTGTGCTCTGTCTGCATGTTCACCTGCAGGCCAGAAGAGGGCACCAGATCTCATTATAGATGGTTGTGAGCCACCATGTGGCTGCTGGGAATTGAGGTCATGACCTTTCGAAGAGCAGGCGGTGCTCTTAACCTCTGAGCCATCTCTCCAGCCCTGTACTCCCAAGTTGTACATGGGTGCTGGAGGTGTGGAGTCAGTTCTTCATGTTTGTGTGACGCGCCTGACCAACTGAGTCATCTCCCCAGCCCCACAACCTGTTACTCCTTATACAAGTACACAACAGTATTTGTATAAAGCTGCTCACTGACGTGTTTATATTAATAAAACCAATGAATAGGAGCCAGTGGCAGCATTAAGGATGAGTTAAAAAAACAGATGAAGCTGTTTGGTATAATTTTATACTTCAATAAGGTTGATTTGTACAATAATAAAGAATGTGTATAGTAGATGTTTTTAAATTGCACAATAGGGGCTGGAGAGATGGTTCAGTGGTTAAGAGCACTGCCTGCTCTTTGAAAGGACCCGGGTTCATTTCCCAGCACCCACATGGCAGCTCACAACTGTCTGTAACTCCAAAATCTGGCACCCTCACACCAACACACTTAAATTAAAATTAAATAAAAATATTTTAAAATTGCGCAATAGTGCTGTCCTAGTTTAAATTTTAAACATATGAAAAAAATTAAGCATATGTTCATAGAGGTCTGTTTTAAATTTCAAGAAATGTGTATACTAAGCTGTTGTGTCTAATTGTATTTATTTTTATCATGTTTGTAAGTGCATTGCTTTTATAATTTAAGCAAATTAATTTAGATGTAAAAACAATATAAAGAATGACTATAAATGTGCTAGTTTTTTTTTTGTTTTGTTTTTTTGGTTGCTGTGACAGACTACCCAAGAAAACAACTTAAGGATTAAAGATTTACTTTGGCAACACGTTTTCAGGAATAGGAGTCAGCTGGTCAGGAGCCAGGTCAGCTGGCTCCATGGCTTTTCCAGCAAGGCAGCAGCACCATGGCAGAAGGCCAGGGAAGCAGGAGAATCAGCAGGAAAGGACCCTTCAGCGAGTGACCCCAGTGGCCAGCGGCCTCAGCTGGTCCCACGTCCCTTTGTTTCACTGCTTGCAGTAGTCTACTCAATCAGTCGGTGGGTGGATTAAAGTTGATTAGTCAAAACTTAGCCATGGAATGGTTTCAGGAAGGAGCCCCAGAGGTACTCAGAAGTTGTGTGCCACGTTTTCCTGGGCTCTGCTCAAGCAGGCAAGTTGACATCCAGGATTAACCGACACACATACTATCTTTCTTTCCTCCTCCTCCTCTTTTTTTGGGGGGGGGGAGGGGGGTTGGTTTTTTTCAAGACAGGGTTTCTCTGTGTAGCCTTGGCTGTCCTGGACTTACTTTGTAGACCAGGCTGGCCTTGAACTCACAGCCATCACCTGCCTCTGCCTCCCGAGTGCTGGCATTTATAGGCGTGCCCCACTGCACCCAGCTGACATGCTGTCTTTCATTTCCTTAGTGCATGGTGTGCCTGTAGCTTGTAGGTTTGAGCATTTAATCGCCTGATATTGGCAAGGCTATGAGTTAGATTCCAGCTTTTGCATATAAAGTCATTTACATCCTTAAGTACTTGGGCCTGGAGAGGAGGCCCAGTCGGTAAGAAAGCTTGCTGTGCACAAATGGCAGCAGTCAGGCTGGCGCTGGACAAAAGCTGAGACTTACAGTAGAGAAAACTAGCTGGGAGTGGCGTGGACTACCCCAATGGCACACCTCCTCCACTAAGGCCACACCTCCTAATACTTTCAAACAGTTCACCAGCTGGAGCAAACGGTCAGAAATATAAGTCTTGACTGTGGGTCACAGCACCCACATTAGAAGCTGGGTGTGACCATGTGCCGTGGTGTACCCAAGTGCTGTAGGGGAGGAGATGAGGATGGGCAGCAGCTAGCTTAACTGGGGAACAGTGATAAAACCTTTATTTTAACTTTCTGTGTTCCTAGAGATGAATCCAGACCTTCACATGTACGAAGCATGTGTTTCCCATAAGCCGTGTCCTCAGCCCATGTTTTGTTTGCCTTGAAGCATATTCTAGAAAACTCCTCTCCTGGGAAGAGGAATGCACTTTCCTTTCTTACTGGAAGTGAAGGCTCACTTAGGAGGATCACAGGTTCCAGGACAACCCGACGACGAGAGTCGACCCCATCTCAGTCGGATGGATTGGTGAGGCTGTGGCATCCCGTGTCAATGCATGGCCAACCAAGGCTCTGGTGTACGTGCGTGTATAGCTTTTACCAGCGTTCCGCAGTTTGCGTGTGCACATGTCTCTTGTTGCTAGTTTGTGATTTCTCACGTTTCTGTGTCAGTGGAGTGCCTCCTTGCGAGAGCTTTATTAATGCCAGTTACATGACAGTGAGGAAGCTAAACATCTGTTTGTAGTGGTTTGTTTGTATTCCAAAGAGATATTGAATGTAATTTGATGTGGTGATTTATAGTTTTATGGTAAACTGAAGTTTTTGAAGTCGTTAATTTATTGAGTGTATATTGTTGACAATACGTTAGGCTGTAGCAGCTAGTGCTTCTGAAGTCAGTGGACAAAGCAGCCAGAAGCCTCACTCTTGGTTGTCTTCCATCAGGCAAGGCAGGCATAGTGAACATTCTTCTTGGGTGTTGAAAGATGCTAAGCTGTGGAGAGGGAAGGCAGAGAGCAGGAGATGTGTATTTGGGGTACTAAGAAGGCAACCTTTGAACAGGCGTTTGAGGAAGTTGGGCAAAGTGGCTGATGTGAAACTGTCTCTTGCTAAGGGAGCAGTGGGAAGGCCCCTGGCTGATGAGAGATTAAGGAGGCATGCCAGCAGAAGATGGCTCTGTGGATTGCTCGAAGGACTTGGGTCTTTTCTTTGAGAGTTGAGAAGTTACTCTGTTTTAACAGGGTCCTGTGCAGACTCTTGAACACTGTGCTGTAGAAGAGGGTGGGTTGAAGGACTCAGAAGGCGGCAGCTGTGACACCAGAGATGTGGCAGTAGCCGCAGGAGGTGCAGGAGGAGGTGGTAGACATGGTGCCAGCGCAGGTGTAGAGGGCAGAGGATATGTGGAGAATGTAATGCCAGCAGGAATGAGAAAGGGGTATTGGAGGTGGCTTCACGGTCCTCAGCATGGAAGTGGGTTCACGTGATTTGGGATAAGTTGATTTGAGCATGGGAGATAATCAAGGATTAGGGTCTGAGATTTCCAGAAGAGGTGAAGAAATAGTGGGGCCAGGAGGAGAGTCAGTGAAGAGTGCTTATGAGCATGCCCAAGACCCTGGCTGAGACTGTGAGATTCCTGCACTGGGGAAAACAAATGTTCAGTGGAAGGCCTCTACTTTATATTTCATAGCTATTTCTCACATATTTATAAAGTAGTTACTGGGTGGTTGAGATCCCCAACAACAAACAAATAATGTAACTGTGGCCCTCAGCCTTATTTAACTTACTGTGTAGTAGAACTGACAGACACTGAGTGGTGACAAACGTGGAAAATTAGAATTGAACTAAGCGATGGAGGAGAGGTACCTGGGATGCTGGGAGTAGACAGTGGGGGACCCAGCTGCTCTCATGTCGTTTCTATAAAGCCATGAGCTTACTGCTCCTCAGAACACTGCTGTCATCCCCAGAGTTCCCAGAGTCCCTTTCTTGACTAGATTTTAGTTCTTTGACCTTTTCCTAATTGATTGTAGGAGTTTTTAAAATAAAAACTGAGCCTCAAACCCAGACTTCAGTGTTGGCCTACAAACCCAGGGCCTTGTAAGTTTTTGTTGTCTGTATTTCTTTCACATATCTTCTACTTTGAAAGTTGCCTTGGTCTGCTTGTAACAGCACTGGATGAACATTTCTCTGATGTAAGTGTTCCTTTTCCTGTGTCACGGTTATGAAGGTATGCCTGTATTTCCTTAGCTTATCCAACAGCATCCTGCACTCAGGTTCTGGTGGGGATAAAAGGAAAGGCTTTATGTACAATCTGTTACATATTATCACACTCAGCTCCATTTATTGGGAAGTGTTCATTGACAACTGAATGCTAGTTGTTTTTCCTTACTGTGTGCGTGAGTTCTCAGTTATGACCAACATCTAGGCACTTTTCTTGGTTTGTTAGTTTGTCCTTGCACCAAGCACATGTTTTTATTATTGTACCTTAGAATTAGTTTTCATGTTTGCTAGTCATGGTTCTTAAGATAATCCCAGCACTCAGGAGGCAGAGGCAGGTGGAACGCTGTGAGTTCAAGACCAGCCTGGTCTACAAAGCAAGTCTAAGACAGCCAAGAACAAAAGATGTCCCCGGATATTATTTGAAATCCTTCGCAGGTACGTGCAAATGTTAGGGTGAGTTTGAATTCCTGGGAAAAGCCAGCTGTGGGTTAGATGTATGGCCTACAAGTCTTCTCTGGGTTGATGTTGGAAAACCCCATTATCTTTATGCCTTGAACAAAGATGCACATCCCTCTGTTGCCACCTGTCTTCAGCTGTTCTCAACAGTGTCTCATCTCGTCTTACGATAAACGCTGCCAGCTGATAATTTCATTTTCAGATTCTTGGAAACGCACAGTAACACAGTTGATGTATGTATTCACTTATTCTACGTGTGTACTCTGGCATGCATCTGGGAAGAAAAAAGGAGTTGGTTTCCTTTCTCAGTCTTTTGCTGTTGTTGCTTTTTTTCAGTTTACTTCTGACATTTATTTGTTTATTGATTTATTTTACTGAATATCAGCATTAATAAATATTTTTGTCTTTCTCTCTTTTTTTCTTTTCAAGACAGGGTTTCTCTGTATGGCCTTTGCTATACTGTAGACCAGGCTGACGTCAAACTCACAGAGATCCATCTGCTTCTGCCTTCCAGAGCGCTAGAATTAAAGGCATGCGCCATGTCTTTTTATTTTTATTTTTTTCCATAACTGCAGGAGGGGCAGGAGTGCAATATTTCGTTAGTAAGATGATGTTGGTTGTAAACTTCCTATAAGCTAGTTTTATTTGATTCCTTTGCCCTTTTGAAAAAGAATGATTATTTCATGTGTAAGTGAGATGGGGCTCGTGAGGGCCATGTATGCTGTGGGCATCACAGGGCAGCTCAGTGGCGGTGTTTCTCTCCTCCACCTTAGATGAGTTCTTGGAGTCACACCCCTACTCACCAGACTCGGACTGTGGGGCTTGGGCCCCTTACCTGCTTAGCCACCTGGCCAGGTCCGCTCCTGTTGTTACTTACAAAGGACTATTATATGTAGCTATTCAATTTATTGAATGTTTTCTCTTCATAGTCTGTAGACATCACTTTGGTGATTTGGTGCGTTGTGTCACTTCCCCCAGCCCGGTGCGCTGACCTGCATTCTCAGAGTGAAGTCCGCTGCTTATGATGTGCCGCATCTCCGTTCACTGCTCTATCGACTTGCTCTGCTCTGTTTTGGTCAGTGGTTTTTAGTGTCTGAAAACAAGTCCTGTGATTTTTTTTTTTTTTTTTTCCTCTTAAAATATCTTTGTCAGGGTGTAATAGCCTTGCAAAGAACTGGAAACTGCTCAGGAAAGATTTTAAATTATGGATCGAGGTTTTTGTTTGGTTTGGTTTGGTTTTGGTTTTTCGGGACAGGGTTTCTTTGTGTAACCCTGGTTGCCCTGGAGCTAGCTCTGTAGACCAGGCTGGCCTCAACCCTAGAGAGATCTGCCTGCCTCTGCGTCCCAAGAGTGCCTGGATCAAGTTTTTGTTTTTGTTTTTAATAGAGAAACTTTCAAATTTACCTCCCTTTCTCCTTTCTTGCTGCTGGGACAATCCAGGGCCTCACCTTTTAGTTCTTCCACTGCTGGACTGCACACTGCCCCTCAGACTTTGTATTTTTTGTGTCACTTTCCTTAAGCTCTGTATTTCAGATGCTTTCTCTACTTCATCCAGGTTATCAGATGCCTTATTTAAACCTGCTCTGAATGGTCTCTGGCTTTCTGTTTTAATTTAGTGTATTAAGTATGTATTGCTCGCTGTTTATACTTTAATTTCTTAATTAAAATTTGTATATTCTTTTTTCTTGATTATTTCTGCTAAGGTTTGCCAGCCATTGGTAGCTCAAAGAACCAGCATTTGACTTCTTTAAACTATAAGCTATCATCTGCCTGTAGCTTGTTGCATCTCATGGTTCTTTGTCCTTTTTTGAGCTAGGATCTTGCTGTGCAGCTCAGTGTGTCTCAGAGCATGGCTCCTCCATCCTTCGCCTTGCCAACGGCTTAGAAGAATTCTGTGCATGCACCCTGTGCTGCCCTACCACAGTGATGCTGCATTTAGTAATCACTCAACTAAAATTTATTTCTGCTCTCATGTGATTGCTTCCTTGACTAATAAAATTTTGTTAGTGATTTGTATTTAATTCTGCTGGCCTGTTCCACTGTTTTTGCTTTGCCTTTTTTCCCCCTTTTTTTGGTCATCTATGAATTGCTGGGAGAAGTATGTCAGAAGTCTCTAACTTTGTTTGGTTTTTGTTTATTTGCTTGGTTTTTTGAGAGACAGGGTTTTACTGTGAGGCACTTTGTAGATCAGGCTGGCCTTGAACTCACAGAGATCCACCTGCCTCTGCCTCCCTGAGTGCTGGGATTAAAGGTGTGCGCCACCACACCCGGCTAAGTCTCTGACTCTTTCTGTCTCTTCCTCCCTTGGTTCTCTCAGCTTCTGCTCGGATCTTTGAGGTTGTGTTGTGAAGTGTATACACACTCTGCTTGTCGGCTCTTGCTGTTGTGTCTTCATCCCAGAGAGCACCCTTCCCTTTAGTGGTACTGATGATCTGTCCATCCCAGGGCCTCGTGCTTGTGCGCTGCTTTACTGCTGAGCTGTTCCCAGCCCCTCCCCCCCATATGTCATTGTTAGTTTGAATGTTAGTAGGAATTTACATTTATTTATATATTCATTCATACTCTTCAAACACGTGATCACTATTTGCTTTTTTAAAGATTTTATTTCTTGGGAGCTGGAGAGATAGCTCAGAGGTTAAGAGTAGTGACTGCTTTTCTAGGAATCCTGAGTTCAATTCCCAGCAACCACATGGTACCTTACAACCATCTATAATGTGATCTGATGCCCTCTTCTGGAATACAGGTGTACATGCACTGTATATATAATAAATAAATCTTTAAAAAAAAAAAAAGATTTGATTTCTTTTTTGTGTATGAGAGTTTGCCTGCATGTCTGTGCGGCATGTGTGCACCTGTTGCCTGCAGAGGCAAGAAGAAGTTGTCGGGTCCCCCGGAGCTGGAGTTCCCAGGTAATGAGCTGCCCTATGAGTGCTGGGAACTGAGCTCAGGCTCTTTGGAAGAGCAGCTGGTACTCTGCACTGATGAGCCATGTCTCCAAACAGACCACGGTTGTCTTTTGCTGAACCTCCTGTAACAAATTCTATGTTTTGCTCACCTTAAAGAATTGTTATTTCATCCTCAAGTCAGACAGAGGGGTATTTTATCTTAGTGTAGAGCTGGGCTGGCTTGTGTCTTAGTACTTTACAGGAGTCCTTAGACTAACTGTGGACAACTCTTAGCCCGTGTTCTCCAGCCATGTCACTGTTTTACTCTGTGTTCTGTAAGTCCAGTCGCATATGCTTCCGGTTTTGGCTTTCTGGGTGCTGGGCCGTGCACGTGCAGACAGGCTGTTTACACCACTGATGTCCCCAGTGCACACTCTCTCTGTCCTGTTTGCCTTTTCTCACACTTATGTCTCTGTATTTGTGTCTATAATTTCTATATTTTTAGTTTTTTTGTTTCTATCTATTGCATTCTTAATTTCAGTGATTTCATCTGCCTCAGGAATACATGTTAAGACTTTACAGAAATTCATTTTCCTGGTTTTCACTTCCTTCCTTCCTTTCTTCCTTCCTTCCTTCCTTCCGTTCTTTTCCACTCTTGATAATATCAGGCATGGCTATTAAGGTTTCTGACAGCCCTAAAATCTGACTGCTTTCTGTGTCTTTGTTACTTACAGGATTTGGGAGGTTGCTTGGTATAAACATGCTTACTGCCAAGTCTGACAATGTGGGCTTGATCTAGAGAACTGCTCCCTCAAACTGCCTTCTGACAGTGTCTGTCCCCTCCCCCACCCACCCCCCCATCTCCGACACATAGTGCAAATAAGAACTTTAAAATGTAATGTTCTTATTGTTTCTCTGATCTGTCTATCCTTTTGGATTAAGATAAAATCCACTCACTATGTTAGCCATTATAAAACACACAAGTCAGTGCCGTTTAGTATGTGCAGTTAAAACATTACCACTATGTCGTATCAAAATCACAAAACCTCTATCTGCAGCTGGAAGCCTTGGGTTCGGTTATCACGCCTGCATGGCGACCCAAAGCATCTGTAACTCTAATTCCTGTGGCCCCACTGCCCCATTCTAGCTTCCTGGGGCACCAGGCAGTCATGTGGTGTGCGTGGACACACACACACACACACACTCACACACACATACACACACACAGACCAAACAACTGTACAAAAAGAAATCGTAAAAAAAAAACCCTCATATCTGATGCCACAGAATATCACTTCTCCCTTCTGCTCCTCACTGGGCAGCAACTACTCTACTCTCTGTCCCTGCATTTGCCTACCTTGGGCATTTGTAAAAATGGAGTCATGTGATAGCCTCTTCTGTGCAGCCTTTTTCACTTGGCGTCCTTCAGGCTCCCCCTGTTGAGCATGCATCACTTCCGCTGTGGATGCATCACTTCCGCTGTGGTTCTTTGTGATCAGATACTAACTGCTCCGCTCTGATGCTGCCCGGTGCTTTGTTTATTCCTCGCTGGCTGGCAGACACCACGGTGTTTTCACTTGGTGCCTTAGTGTTACCCACTGTCCTCAGCTCTAGAACATGCACAAGAGTTGGAACTGCTAGATTCAGTGCTGACTCGGAGTTAAGCTTGTTGACTGGTGACATTTGCCATGGTGCCTGTACCTTTGTCACATCCCCACCAGGACATGTGAGGGTTGGTTCCCCTAACATTTGCTGTTTTGCCAAGTCCTTACTTTGATGTATCACAGCATCCTGTGGTTGTTGGATATTTCCTCCTGTTTTTCATAATGCTCTGTGAGTTTAACAGAATGCCTGACACTGTGGCTGAACAACAGCGGTACACATCCCTGTTACTTTCTTCCATAGGGAACCATTTGCCTGTGGTGTTGAGATACCCAGAGGTTCCCTGTCCAGGCGGACCTGTGAAGCCTGCCCACACTCTAGAGTAGCCGTGTGCTGCAGAGAGCTGGGTCCTTCATGAAAGCCCCTCCGGCTTGGTTGACCCTTTGCTCCAGTCGTCTTCCAGCCATCTGCTTCACTCTGTCACTTCCTGTTTCCCCCTTCATCTGCTTCTTCTTTTGATGCTTTAAACTCACATTTTCCTTCTTGCAGTTGTCAAAGAGTCTGCAGAATGATAGCTTTCTCCCGGGGCTCACCCTGCGCACTGCACAGTCAAGGAAAGGCCAAGGTCCGTTGCGTGCTCTTCCATTTGACCCTCTGTGTGGAGCTGTAGCCTTCAGTCCCTCCTCCTCCTGGCTCCTTAGTGCCTTCGGGCGGTACTTTTGTTTCCCAGTCAGCACCCGATAACTTTTATTATCAGGAGAGTGAGTTTGTTATACTTTGTAATAATAATGGTGATTCAGGATGTACTGTAGATTGAATTACAGAGAGTTAATCAGATTTGGAGGTGATATATATATATATATATATATATATGATTAAAAGTAAGATTTGTGACTTGATGTCCCTTTTAAAAAATAAATCAGAACTAAATTATCAAGTATATAAAGACACAAGCTAAAGGCTTGAAGATGAGATTTACAAACTTTTACTAAAGATTAGTGATCTGGATTTACTAATAAGGAGGTTAAAAGTTGTGATTTCTCCTCCAAGTGGTACTATTAGAAATAACCAGTATTTCTGCAACTGGTAGTGATTCATTAACAGTGAGTAGTTAATGGTGTTGACTAAAGAACAGTGTGTGTGTGTGTGTGTGTGCGCGCGCGCGCACGCTAAGTACTGCTGTCTTCAGATCTGGAAAGCTACATAGTAACTAATTAGGTGGCAAATGTGAGGAACTGCTGAAGTGGACATCACCGTAAGGCCTGGAAGGAAGAAGGAAGGAGGGCAGGACGAGATGTGTGGAGAGAGAGAGAGAGAGAGAGAGAGAGAGAGAGAGAGTGTGTGTGTGTGTGTGTGTGTGTGTCTCTTCCTACCGGTCAACTGGAAATGAGGGTTTGGGGAGAAGCTAACCAGCTGTCTGTCTGTTCAGCGCATGGCAGGAGGCAGGTGTTGAGCATCGCGTGTGCGTGTGCCTGTGTGTGTGTTCTTTCACTGTTTTGTGAACTCTCAGGGTTAGCGAGTGGCTTTCTTCAGCATTTCGTTAGGAACGCTGCCGCAGGCCCTTTAGAGGCCGCCGTCCCTGTACCCTTGGAAGCCATTGGTAACATTCCCCGCTGTAGCAGTGATTGGCACAGAAATGCCGAGTCGAGCTGTTGGCTCCTGTGTTAAAGCATTTTCCCACTGCCAGTACTCACCCTCGAAGTATAAAAGACATTGTTTTTGAGACTTCTTGCTCCTTTTATGTATTTTGCTGCTATTATCTCCTTTGCAGGTAAAAATCTACCATTAATAAACATCCAAATATGTTCATATTGAAAGGACACTTAGTTTTTTAAATGTAATTTAAATAACAGCAAAGGCACATTAGAGATCATAAATAAATAAATGAAAAATCTGTATTAGCCTGCTAGAAAATGCCTTTTCCCTGTGAGATTTTTTTAAAGTTAAAATGCGCTTTGATTGTAGTCTAGTTTCCAAGGCTCTTGAACTTATGAGGGATAATAAATATGATATTAATAAGTCCATCATTAAAATGCGTTAGAAGGCACTGAAATGCACTTATTGTTTTGTTTATATCCAGCTTAATAATATAGACAGCAGCCATTCCTATGAATCTTTCATGCCTTAGCCTCCTGTTCCCTTGGTTGACTAAGTGTCTTCTTTCAGCCGCCCACGCAGACTCTGCCGATGGGTCCTGGAGGGATGAGCCAGAGCGGCCCTCCGCCCCCCCCTCGCTCTCACAACATGCCTTCAGACGGGCTGGTGGGTGGGGGCCCTCCTGCCGCACACATGCAGAGCCAGATGAACGGCCAGATGCCTGGTAAGTTTTGCTCCTCTAAGACATTAACACCAGAGTTGCTTAGCAACTGAAACGACATGGGGGCTCAGGGGATACTAGATTGTTGATGACAAAACTGCTTTGAATGCCCCCGAGTCCAAGCGCTCTTCGAGTTTGTTAGCTACAGAGCTACGTGACCTGTATTCAGTGTTTATCAGGCCGCCCTTGGGCTTTGCTGTAGCTGACACACAGCATTCCTCTGATGAACAGAACTGGCTAAATTTAGTCTGTCTGAAACTATGCAGTACAGTTGGCTTTGGGAGCTTTTCAGGGGGAAAAAGGATTGTGCGTGGCCTGAGAATTAAAACCTGTTCGTACCGTAAAAGAACTGTAGTGTTAGTTACCTGAAATGTATGAACTCAGAAACGGGAACACTGCAGAGAACACCTGGGGGCAGAGCAGGGTTGTCCCTGCAGTGCTAGTGTGCTTAGTCTTTCCTTGCAGAGAGTTCTAAAGCCAACTCTAGAGTCTTGCTAGTGCTTAGGCTCATAGAGTGTCGTTACCATGGGGATTGATTAGAAGCAGTCTTGAAAGCTGAACACTAATATAAGCTTTCTTACATATTACCCAGCCTGACTTTAGCATCAGTATAATAGTAACATTTTTGGGCTATTTGGGTGTAACAAATAGTCTGGGGTATAAGTTTTTGGTAAAGTGTACTCCGCCTTTAATATGAGAACGTTTTTTACGTTTTGGAGTCTTAAGATTATTTTCATTAGCAAACAAGAAAAAAGCACTTTTTAATAAACACTAGAGTAAATTAAAATAACACAACAGTTCTGTTATTTAAAAAAATATTATTAGTCCGATAATTGACATGTACAGCATACTCTTACTCGGCTGGCTGGGTCGGTGGTTGCTTTGGTGTCCAAGGACGGATGACGGACACAGTCAGCAAAACAAAGGGAGAGCACTGAGCCGAGAGACGAGGTAGCCGGCTCAGCCCGGTGTGCAGCCCATCGCGCAGGAGGCAAGCGGTGTCTCCGTGGTTCTCCTCTGTTTGCTGCCGCGGCTGGCCGCACTGATGACCCACACACAGTGCGGGGGTGGCCGCACTGATGACCCACACGCAGCGCGGGGGTAGCCATGGAGACATACTGCGTTTTAGTTTACAGTCATGCTGTCGCTGAGAGAAAGCTGCATGCTAAGTCCATGTCTACCTGGGCTCGGTGCTAGTCCAGGTTAGCCACTGGGGCTCCGTAGCTTTGGTGAAAACTGATTAGAATTCTTACTCAACTCTCCAGATTACATTGAGACCTAAGGCCAAGGAAACAGCTGAGAAGCATATACTCATTGTTAGCCTGACATACTGTTTTTTTTTATAAAGCGTATATAACAGATACGACATATTGTATTAAAACATTTAAGTGCTTATGTACGTGGCTCTGTACGGAGGTCAGAGGGGACTGAGGCATTGGCTGTCCGCCTTACTGAGGGAAGGTCTCCTTTCTGCCGCTGCCCTGTGTGCTCTCGGCCAGCTGGCCTGTGGACTTGTCTTCTGTCTCCTCTCATGTCGCTGGAGGAGGGCTGGGATTTCAGGTGTGTGCCACTGTGTAGATTCCAAGCACTGGGCTTAGAGCAGCTTACACAACAGGGATGCTGTGACCTGCTAAGCTGTTTCTCCCACACCTCGAAACAACTTCTCCTGAGCCAACGTTACCTACCAGCTAATGAAGAGAGGTGCTAGAGTCTCTGGAGCTCCTAGAACAATACCCATCACTGTCTTAAAGTATAAAGCTTGCTGTTTGTTGTGAGAGATTGAAAGGCAAATAGCTTATATTTTCTTCATCTGTTTTCAGTTTCCTAGCATAGTTTTAATAGTTCATTTACATAAGTTTAATTTCAGGTCCACTTGATCTTAGCCAAATAATCTTTCAGTCACAGCTTTTTTCTTTTTAATCAAATTTCTCAAAAAGAAATTTTTGTTGGTGGTGATTTTTGTTTTTTATTAAGCTTAAGAAATAAAATTCACATGACTATGGAACCAAAATCAAAAGGCACAGAAATTTCTGCACCCTTTGCCTCATCAGATGCTTTAGGTCTGGGGAGAAAGAAAGGAGCTTGTGTAATTTCTGATTTATTTCCTTTCTTCCTCTCCTCCCTCCCCCTCCCCCCCTCTCTCCTTGAAAACACCCTTTACATAAACTCTTTCCATTCAGTGTACAGAAAGCTGTCTTGTTCTCTTAGGTGGCTATGCCACATCCTTTAAAACAAAGATATTTTTCCTGCTATCTGTGCACGTGTGCGCAGTGCTCTAAGTAGCCAGCAGAGGGCACAGGATCCCCTGAGACTAGAGCTGCCGACATTGTGAGCTAGGGTGGGTGCTGGGAATCAAACCCAGGTCCTGTGGAAGGGCAGCCAGTGCACAGAACCACTGAGCCGTGGCTCCAGCCTCGCAGCCTTCTTTGTAGATGTATCTAATCTGTATGCCATTTTCTGGTGACGTTTATAGTGTGGTGGTATGTCTGTGCACGTGTGTATGTTTTTGCATACATATATATATATATATATATATACTCCAAAACTTTCTACTTGTAGACTTCCTACAACTTAAATGATTAGATCACAAGTACATTTTAAAGTGGGGCTAGTGGTCCTTACTACATAATGCATTTAAGGCCAGTCAGTGCTGCAGAGTATTCTGTATAATAAAACCAAACCAAACCAAATCCAGGACAAATCCATAGTCATTGCAAATTGCTCTGTATAAAAACAGTGCTTAGTTAGATCTGTATTCCTTGAGCAGCGTATGAAAGGTGTTTCTTCCCAGTGTGCTGGATCAGTGTGTGAGACAGGGTCCCGCTGAGCCTGGGCCTCGCTCATTGGGCTAGACTAGCTGGCCAGTGAGCCACAGGGCTTACAGGTGTGTGCTGGGGGCCCAAACCCAGCCCCACATGCCTGCCCGCCAAGCACGTCATCAACTGAGCTGTGTCCCTAGCTTCTAGTTTAGGTTTTGTTGTTGTTGTTTTGATTTTTTGAGACAGGGTTTCTCTGTGTAGCCTTGGCTGTCCTGGACTCAGTTTGTAGACCAGGCTGGCCTCGAACTCACTGAGATCCACCTGCCTCTGCCTCCCAGCACTGAGGCGTGCGCCACCATGCCCAGCCCTTAGTTTTTTTTTTATTCAAATTTATTTTTATGTAGCTAAATTTATCCATTTATTATGGCTCTGAGCTTTCAAGCATAGTTAATGCCTTCCCCTTTCTAAGATTATTTTCAAAGTTTCATGTTTGAAATTATCCTTTATGGTTTGTTTTCCTTTTAATATTTACATTTTTTATATACATGAAATTAGTTTTAGTGGAAAAAATGAGATAGGGATCCAACTAGATGTTTTTCCAAGTGGCTATCCAGTTGTCACTGCCCTCTGTGCTGAAGTCTGTCTCTGTTGCCATGGATATAAATGTTACCATTATTTTTTATCATTTGCTACTTTATGTATTCAGCATATTTTTATACTCTTGTGCTTCATTGACTGGTACCTGTTTGCTTGTGTCAGCTAGTGCCACGTATGTCATTATTCCTTGAGTCTCACTGTCTTGGCAAGCTAGTGTTCCTTACTCTTCTCCAGACACTTCCTGGTTTTCTAAGGTCAGTTTCCTCATCTCTAAACTGGGAAAATAGCAACATGAACCTTATCAGAGTTATCTGTTTAAATTGTTTACTTATTTCCTATTGATTAAATATTCAAGTTGTTGCTTAGACTGTTACTACAGTAACTTAAAAACAAAACAAAACAAAACAAAGACTTGTACCGTGCCTCTTTTTGACTCTCATTTTCGATTCTGACCATTTTTCTTCAAAGGGCCTAACCATATGCCAATGCAGGGACCTGGGCCCACTCAGCTCAACATGACAAACAGCTCCATGAATATGCCTTCAAGCAGCCATGGCTCCATGGGAGGTTACAACCATTCCGTGCCATCATCCCAGAGCATGCCCGTGCAGAACCAGATGACGATGAGTCAAGGGCAGCCAATGGGAAACTATGGTCCCAGACCAAACATGAATATGCAACCAAATCAAGGTAACTCTGTCCTCATCACTCCTGCCCCTCTTTAGCAGCTCTGGCACCTTCATGCCCCTCCTCCCAACTCATGACCTCTTCCTTAACTGTTACTGTTGTTGGGGGTGTGCACACACAGGTGCACACATGTTTACACACATGAATATACAACTCGAGTCCATTCAGCGTTGCTTGTGTTTACGGCTGACCACTTGGGATAACCTGTTTGGGAGTGGCCTAGCTCTCTCTCTCAGCAGCGACTGACCACTTACAGCTCTTCATCTAGGTGTAGGACCTTGTGCAGTTTCCTCTGCATGTTTGCGTGCCAGCTGGTGGTGCCATGCTGGTCTTGTTTAGGAAAGGTGTTATTGAGATGTCATGGGTACCTTCTCCCTGTCACGGTTGGCAGACCCTGTGTAGCAGCAGCTCTCCAGGTCTCTGACTCCTAACTATTCTGTTGAGCAGAGCCTGTCGGGGCTGCCCTCAGCCTCTGCAGTGCTGGCATCGTACGCATAAGCCGGGCACTGACCGTTTTCTGTTTTTGTTTGTTTGTTTTGTTTTGTTTTTTGAGACAGGCTTTCTCTGTGTACCCTTGTCTGTCCTTGGCTTTGTAGACCGGGCTGGCCTTGAACTCACGGGAGATCAGTTAGTCTCAGGCCTCCCAAATTGTGGGATTCAAGGCGTTCACCACCATACCCAGCTCTATTTTATGCCCTGTTGCTTCGTTTTGGTGATTTAAGACAGTCTCTGTCTTAAGTGTGAAGTGGGTTGCAGTTGTGCTCATGAGAAAACAGCACTGAGTTGAAGCCGCCTTGAGTCTTTTATCTGTGTTTAGAAACTAAGTTGCTCAATCTGCCTTTTCAAGCTGGTCTGCCTTTTGCACCTTTTATTTGGAGTTCTGTGTTGTTGAATTGTTTCATAATGCTGGTCCCTGGGTAAACCAGCATTTTGTTTTATGCTAGGAAGCCGGGGCATACAGTTTGCTTTCACAAGCACGCTTATCTTAAAACTCACCAGCCCGGCTCTGTTCACTTGCTGGGGCGCTTCTGATGACCTCTGATGACCTGTCCTGTGACTGAGGCAGGGAAGGTCCTTCTGAAGGGTTTGCCTTCTGAGTGTTTAGTGGGGTGTCTCTGCACCCCTCCCTAGCTGGTTCCCGGGCTGGGGTGCACTACATTCTGTTTTTAGTCTTAGTGAAGTTGCTACCGTGTTTCTCCTGTAAGTATCCTGTAAATAATAACAAGAGCCAGTAAGTGGCGCTCTGTTCTGCTATTAACCATGCTGAAGCATTTGGCACAGTGCCACCTAAAGCTATTTCACACACAAAATGTACTGAGCTTCACATGTGATGTTCAAAAATCTCAGGTCACTGAAAGGTACTCAGATAAAGGAAGTTGGGCTTCTGTTAAAATTATTTATGTTGAAATATAATTTCAAAACACTAATACAGTTACATAATTTGATTAGGCATGTTCCAGTTACCTGGGGCCTCTTGGATGAAAAGCTGATCTAGCAAATGAAAGTTTCACTAAACTTTTTGTGTTTGTTTCATCACAAAACCTTTTTAAAGATAGTTTTTGTAAAAGTAAGCTATATATTTTTTTCTGCTTAGATTTAAAAAATAGCAGAGATTAGAAGACACTACTCTGCAAATAATCCTTGGAAATTCTAAAAATGAAAAGGAACTTTTTAAAATTTTCATCTCTTAAAAATTTCTCATAGGACCCAGAGTCCTTGGTACTGCCCTGCCCCCAAGTCTCAAATTTAATAAGGGTTGATTTTTTGTTTTTGTTCTGTTTGCATTAAGAAATGGCAAAAATTATTAGACAGGCTCCATATTTTCATGTTTATCTTTGTGTCAAGAAACACTAATGTTTAAAAGTACTTTCTGTTGTTCTCTGCGGTGGGTTATTGTTTTGTTTTGAAGATTCATTTAATGTGTGTGAACATTTGCCTTCGTGGATACGTGTGCCTACCACCTTCGGAGGTCAGAAGGGGGCATCCCTGGAACTGGAAACAATGAATGACCGTTGTGAGTTGCCATGTGGATGCTGGGAACCAAACCCAGGTCCTCCGGGAAAACAAGTGTTCTTAACCACTGAGCCGCCTCAGCCCGTCTGTGTTCGTTTTGAGATAGGGTTTCACTGTGTCATCCCGGCTAGCCTTAAACCTCAAACTCTCCTTCCTCAACCTGGTAAATTCGGGGGTCACAATCCTGTGTTACCATTTTTTATTAATGGGGTTTTTGAGTTACAGTGAATTAGTGAAATTGTAAGGTCACACTTGTTTAGGGGTCAGGAACATAGGTCTCTGGTAGGAAGAGTGCTCTGTACACGCAGCACTGTGTGGGTTTGAGAAAAGGAAGGATAAAGGTTTTGCCGAGTGACTGATCGCAGTGGAAAAAATAACAACTCAAAGAGTTGTGCTGCCAAAAAGGAGTAATGGAGTGGTAACAGACGAATGCAGTGTGTCACTTCCTAATGTATGTGTTATTAATGTTTAGTGGTATTTTACAAGCTGACTGTTTATGTTGCAGTTTTCTCTTTTGTTTCTTTTGCTGGGGCTGTGCCCATGAGTGCATACAAGTATTCTTCCAGCAAGCCACACCCCATACCCTACCACCCCACCCCACCCCAGGATGGCAGTAGTTTTCTAAACAAAAACACTGCAAGAAAGAGTCTACATGCATTCATTCTAGCAACTTTTATGCTAATTTCCCCAGTCCCTTTGTAAACTGCTACAAGAATTCTGCTGCCCCCACATCTCTCTCTACTTTGAATATAAGATTATAGGGAAAAAATTAACTTCCAGAATATTTTTTGTAATTTTACTGGTTCATATGAAATACATTTAATGTGTAAATATTTTATTCATCTCTCAGGTTGTTTGAGGAATAGAGAACTAGTCTGTTAACCTAGTCCACTGGTGCTGACGCGCTTAGGTAACACAGCAGAGCGAGTGGCAGAACTGTGGAAGTCCTTTGGACTTTTAATTCTTTAAAAAAATTTGAGGTGAAGCCGGGCGGTGGGGACACATGCTTTTGATCCCAGCACTTGGGAGGAAGAAGCAGGTGGATCGCTGTGAGCTTGAGCCTAGCCTGGTCTACAAAGCGAGTCCAGGACAGCCAAGGCTACACAGAGAAACCCTGTCTTGAAACCCCCCCCCCCCCCCAAAAAAAATTTTTTTTTTTTTGAAAGGAACTTTCTAGGTGAGTCCAGAAGGTACTGGGCTCATATGGTATTGTCATATATGTGTCTCATTACACTTGTTCTAACTGGTCCACCTGCTGGGCTGCCCTCCCTGTGCCCAGACTGTCAGCGCTTCCTTCTGCTTCCCGAAGGATCTCTAGCTCCCTCTCATGGTCCCTTTCTACTTGATCCTCAGGAAGAAATGCTGTCTTTAGCTTTTTAATAGTTTGTGAAAAGTTTAAATTGATGCAAAAGTTAAAGTAGCAAACTCCTAAGAACTTGTTACAATACATCATTTTAAAGAGCTCCACAAAGCTGGGTGCCAGTGTAGCTGCACAGGCTGAGCAGGCTTGCTAGAGCCTAGGAGTATGAGCCAGCCAAGCAATGTAGCAGGACTCCAATAAAGTCAGCTCTGTTATATTTACTAATTATTTTAGTAAGTTTGTAGTTATTAAAGTGAGTACTGGCTTTCGAAAGTGTTAAAACAACTCATGTGATAGTATTGTAATTAGTATCAACTCTCAGTTCGTTTGAGTTTTACACATACAGAAATTGAGAAAAATAAAGTGTTGGGGTTTTCGTTTTCTTTTTTTTTTTTCTTCGAGACAGGGGTTTTTCTGTGTAGCTGTGGCTGTCCTAGACTTACTTTGTAGACCAGGCTAACCTGGAAGATCCACCTGCTGGAATTACAGCAGGCACCTGTGGCACACCATAGTCTAAATGTAGCAGACAGCCCAGTGTCTACTTCCCCACACTACTGGTGTCAGGCTTGTCCAGATGAGGTTCTTCAGTCGCCACTTGGAGCCTTCCCTGGGAGAGCAAAAGCTGCATGGACAGGCGGCACTAACTGGGAAGGGAAAGAGGCAGGGAGTGGCTCTGCTCACGTCCTGACTCTCACCACAGAGAGCACTGCCTGGGGTCATGCATATCTGTTTCTTTGATGACTAGGAGTTGGAACTAAATGTCATGTCATAATCTGGAAAGATGTTTAATAAAGCAAAAATAAGCCAAATTAGAACAGAAAAGCCTTCTGGAAATGGCCCACAATTACGTTTGCTAGAAGCAGTATATTACTCATTCACAAACACTGATTGCAGCTTTTCTAATTTAATAGAATTTTGTTAATTAAATGTCAGGTATAAAGAGTTTCACAAATTGTTGTTTTGTGTTTAAAATGTGGCTCACAAGTTCTATGTACTAATTCTTTGGACTCAAATTCAAGCCTTGACCCTGGGCCTTTCTTTGCTAAATCAATTAAAAGTCTTAAAGATTGAGTGAAGTGGGCCAGTGTGATTGCTTGGTGGCTAGGAATGCTTGCTACACACACCTGAGATCCTGAGTGGGCATCCTCGGTGCTTGTGGTGGAAGGGGAGAGCTGACTTCTGGCAGTTGTCCTCTGGAAGGCCCAGGGCTTAAGACCACTTGCTGCTCTTGCAGAAGACCTGGGTTCAATTCCCAGCAACCATCCACAATTCCGGTTCCAGGGAGTCTGATGCACATGCGCAGGCAAAATGCAAGCAAAATAAAATAAAGAAAACTTGTCTTCTGACCTGCCCACCTTACTCATTATCACTACCACTGTTCATGATGACGATAAAAGATTAAGGGAAGTGATTCCTGTAAAAGTTCTGATTCAGTAAGCATTTGCATAATTTATATGAAACCACTCGGTCAGAGATTTTCAACGGTTTTCTTTTTAGATGAACATAAGAAGTTGACATTGATTTTTCAGTTGTCTTACTGCGGCCCTACCATCTTAGTTTATTCCTGCTCACTAAGTCTCTCCCCACTTCCTAGAGGAGAGCAAGTAAGTCTGAGGGTTTTTTTCCAACCCCCTTTAGGTTTTGTGACTTTTGGAAGAACCCGTGGAACTCAACTGAATGCCATTCTTCATGTAGATATGTTAGATTATTGTCCCCAAGGCACAGGTTCACATCAAGAAGAGGAAGAAGCGCAAAGCCAGCATTCAGAGGGGGACTGGGGGTGCTGTCCCTGGTGCCTTCCTGTGAGCATCAGGAGAGGGGGACTGGGGGTGCTGTCCCTGGTGCCTTCCTGTGAGCATCAGGAGGCATCGCTCACCTGGCAGGGGAATGAGAAACCACACACATAGCTCACCAGTCAGTTGTTGCCTTGGGCTCCTTAGATAGATCTGATGAAACGATTGCCAGCGTGATTAACCTACTCTCTGTGACTCCGGCTTCATGGCTCCAGACGCAA